>NC_140579.1:712256224-713456224 GCF_964204655.1 Triturus cristatus | reverse complement strand
TGTCTGATGCTTGTGGATGTCTGATGCATGATGTCTGACACCTGATGTCTGATGCATGATGTCTGATGCTTGTGGATGTCTGATGCCTGATGCTTGTGGATGTCTGATGCCTGATGCTTGTGGATGTCTGGTGCCTGATGTCTGATGCCTGATGTCTGATTCCTGATGTCTGATGCCTGTGGATGTCTGATGCCTGATGCTTGTGGATGTGTGTTGCCTGATGTCTGATACCTGATGTCTGATGCTTGTGGATGTCTGATGCCTGATGTCTGATGCTTGATGCTTGTGGAAGTCTGATGCGTGATGTCTGATGCCCGATGTCTGATGCTTGTGGATGTGTGTTGCCTGATGTCTGATGCATGATGTCTGATGCTTGTGGATGTCTGATGCTTGTGGATGTTTGATTCCTGATGTCTGATGCTTGTGGATGTCTGATGCTTGTGGCTGTCTGATGCCTGATGTCTGATGCTTGTGGATGTCTGATGCATGATGTCTGACACCTGATGTCTGACGCATGATGTCTGATGCAGGATGTCTGATGCCTGATGTTTGTGGATGTCTGATGCCTGATGCCTGATGTTTGTGAATGTCTGATGTCTGATGTCTGATGCTTGTGGATGTGTGTTGCCTGATGTCTGATGCATGATGTCTGATGCTTGTGGATGTTTGATGCCTGATGTCTGATGCTTGTGGATGTCTCATGCATGATGTCTGATGCATGATGTCTGATGCCTGATGTCTGATGCCTGATGCTTGTGGATGTCTGATGCTTGATGTCGGATGTTTGTGGATGTCTGATGCCTGATGTCTTATGCCTGATACCTGATGTCTGATTCCTGATGTCTGATGCTTGTGGATGTCTAATGCCTGATGTTTGATGCTTGTGGATGTCTGATGCCTGATGCTTGTGGATGTCTGATGCTTGATGTCTGATGTTTTTGGATGTCTGATGCCTGATGTCTGATGCTTGTGGATGTCTGATGCTTGTGGATGTCTGGTGCCTGATGTCTGATGCCTGTGGATCTCTGATGCCAGATGTCTGATGCTTGTGGATGTCTGATGCTTGTGGATGTCTGGTGCCTGATGTCTGATGCCTGATGTCGAATGCCTGATGCTTGTGGATGTCTGATGCTTGTGGATGCCTGATGTCTGATGCCAGACGCTTGTGGATGTCTGATGCCTGATGCTTGTGGATGTCTGATGCCTGATGTTTGATGTCTGATGCCTGATGCTTGTGGATGTATGTTGCCTGATGTCTGATGCATGATGTCTGTTGCTTGTGGATGTCTGATGCCTGATGTCCGATGCTTGATGCTTGTGGATGTCTGATGCCTGATGCTTGTGGATGTGTGTTGCCTGATGTCTGATGCATGATGTCTGATGCCTGATGTCTTAATGTCTGATGCTTGTAGATGTCTGATACTTGCGGATGTCTGATGTCTGAGGCCTGATGTCTTATCAGGTATCACACATCAGACATCAGGCATCAGACAGCCACAAGAATCAGACATCAGGCATCAGACATCCACAAGCATCAAACATCAGGCATTAGACATCCACAAACATCAGACATCAGGAATCAGACATCAGGTATCACACATCAGGCATCAGGCATGTCTGATTCCTGATGTCTGATGCTTGTGGATGTCTGATGCCTGATGTCTGATGCTTGTGGCTGTCTGATGCCTGATGTCTGATGCTTGTGGATGTCTGATGCATGATGTCTGACACCTGATGTCTGATGCATGATGTCTGATGCATGATGTCTGATGCTTGTGGATGTCTGATGCTTGTGGATGTCTGGTGCCTGATGTCTGATGCTTTTGAATGTCTGATGCCTGATGCTTGTGGATGTCTGGTGCCTGATGTCTGATGCTTGTGGATGTCTGATGCCTCATGCATGATGCTTGTGGATGTCTGATGCTTGTGGATGTTTGATGCCTGATGTCTGATGCTTGTGGATGTCTCATGCATGATGTCTGATGCTTGTGGATGTCTGATGCTTGATGTCTGATGTTTGTGGATGTCTGATACCTGATGTCTGATGCATGATGTCTGATGCCTGATGTTTGTAGATGTCTGATACTTGTGGATGTCTGATATCTGAGGCCTGATGTCTGATACCTGATGTCTGATTCCTGATGTCTGATGCTTGTGGATGTCTAATGCCTTATGTTTGATGCTTGTGGATGTCTGATGCCTGATGCTTGTGGCTGTCTGATGCCTGATGTCTGATGCTTGTGGATATCTGATGCATGTCTGACACCTAATGTCTGATGCATGATGTCTGATGCATGATGTCTGATGCCTGATGCTTGTACATGTCTGATGCCTGATGCTTGTGCATGTCTGGTGCCGGATGTCTAATGCCTGATGTCTGATGCTTGTGGATGTCTGATGCTTGTGGATGTCTGGTGCCTGATGCCTGATGTCTGATTTCTGATGTCTGATGCTTGTGGATGTCTGATGCCTTATGTCTGATGCTTGTGGATGTCTGATGCTTGTGGATGTCTGGTGCCTGATGTCTGATGCTTGTGGATGTCTGGTGCCTGATGTCTGATGTCTGATGCTTGTGGATGTCTGATGCCTGATGCTTGTGGATGTCTGATGCCTGATGCATGATGCCCGATGTTTGATGTCTGATGCTTGTGGATGTGTTGCCTGATGTCTGATGCATGATGTCTGATGCTTGTGGATGTCTGATGCCTGATGCTTGTGGATGTGTGTTGCCTGATGTCTGATGCATGCCTGATGCTTGTGGATGTTTGATGCCTGATGTCTGATGCTTGTGGATGTCTCATGCATGATGTCTGATGCATGATGTCTGATGCTTGTGGATGTCTGATGCTTGAAGTCTGATGTTTGTGGATGTCTGATGCCTGATGTCTGATGCCTGATATCTAATGTCTGATGCTTGTAGATGTCTGATACTTGTGGATGTCTGATGTCGGAGGCCTGATGTCTTATGCCTGATGTCTGATACCTGATGTCTGATTCCTGATGTCTGATGCTTGTGGATGTCTAATGCCTGATGTCTGATGCTTGTGGATGTCTGATGCATGATGTCTGACACCTGATGTCTGATGCATGATGTCTGATGCTTGTGATGTCTGATGCCTGATGCTTGTGGATGTCTGATGCCTGATGCTTGTGGATGTCTGGTGCCTGATGTCTGATGCCTGATGTCTGATTCCTGATGTCTGATGCCTGTGGATGTCTGATGCCTGATGCTTGTGGATGTGTGTTGCCTGATGTCTGATACCTGATGTCTGATGCTTGTGGATGTCTGATGCCTGATGTCTGATGCTTGATGCTTGTGGAAGTCTGATGCCTGATGTCTGATGCCCGATGTCTGATGCTTGTGGATGTGTGTTGCCTGATGTCTGATGCATGATGTCTGATGCTTGTGGATGTCTGATGCTTGTGGATGTTTGATTCCTGATGTCTGATGCTTATGGATGTCTGATGCTTGTGGCTGTCTGATGCCTGATGTCTGATGCTTGTGGATGTCTGATGCATGATGTCTGACACCTGATGTCTGACGCATGATGTCTGATGCAGGATGTCTGATGCCTGATGTTTGTGGATGTCTGATGCCTGATGCCTGATGTTTGTGAATGTCTGATGTCTGATGTCTGATGCTTGTGGATGTGTGTTGCCTGATGTCTGATGCATGATGTCTGATGCTTGTGGATGTTTGATGCCTGATGTCTGATGCTTGTGGATGTCTCATGCATGATGTCTGATGCATGATGTCTGATGCCTGATGTCTGATGCCTGATGCTTGTGGATGTCTGATGCTTGATGTCGGATGTTTGTGGATGTCTGATGCCTGATGTCTTATGCCTGATACCTGATGTTTGATTCCTGATGTCTGATGCTTGTGGATGTCTAATGCCTGATGTTTGATGCTTGTGGATGTCTGATGCCTGATGTCTGATGCTTGTGGATGTCTGATGCATGATGTCTGACACCTGATGTCTGATGCATGATGTCTGATGCATGATGTTTGATGCTTGTGGATGTCTGATGCTTGTGGATGTCTGATGCCTGATGTCTGATGCTTGTGAATGTCTGATGCCTGATGCTTGTGGATGTCTGGTGCCTGATGTCTGATGCCTGATGTCTGATTCCTGATGTCTGATGCTTTTGGATGTCTGATGTCTGATGCTTGTGGATGTGTGTTGCCTGATGTCTGATGCATGATGTCTGACACCTGATGTCTGATGCTTGTGGAAGTCTGATGCCTGATGTCTGATGCCTGATGTTTGATGTCTGATGCCTTATGCTTGTGGATGTGTGTTGCCTGATGTCTGATGCATGATGTCTGATGCTTGTGGATGTCTGATGCTTGTGGATGTTTGATTCCTGATGTCTGATGCTTGTGGATGTCTGATGCTTGTGGCTGTCTGATGCCTGATATATGATGCTTGTGGATGTCTGACACCTGATGTCTGATGCATGATGTCTGATGCATGATGCTTGTGGATGTCTGATGCCTGATGCTTGTGGATGTGTGTTGCCTGATGTCTGATGCATGATGTCTGATGCTTGTGGATGTTTGATGCCTGATGTCTCATGCATGATGTCTGATGCATGATGTCTGATGCTTGTGGATATCTGATGCTTGATGTCTGATGTTTGTGGATGTTTGTGGATGTCTGATGTCTGATGTCTGATGCATGATGTCTGATGCCTGATGTCTAATGTCTGATGCTTGTAGATGTCTGATACTTGTGGATGTCTGATGTCGGAGGCCTGATGTCTTATGCCTGATGTCTGATACCTGATGTCTGATTCCTGATGTCTGATGCTTGTGGATGTCTAATGCCTGATGTCTGATGCTTGTGGATGTCTGATGCATGATGTCTGACACCTGATGTCTGATGCATGATGTCTGATGCTTGTGGATGTCTGATGCCTGATGCTTGTGGATGTCTGATGCCTGATGCTTGTGGATGTCTGGTGCCTGATGTCTGATACCTGATGTCTGATTCCTGATGTCTGATGCCTGTGGATGTCTGATGCCTGATGCTTGTGGATGTGTGTTGCCTGATGTCTGATACCTGATGTCTGATGCTTGTGGATGTCTGATGCCTGATGTCTGATGCTTGTGGATGTCTGATGCTTGTGGATGTTTGATTCCTGATGTCTGATGCTTGTGGATGTCTGATGCTCGTGGCTGTCTGATGCCTGATGTCTGATGCTTGTGGATGTCTGATGCATGATGTCTGACACCTGATGTCTGACGCATGTCTGATGCAGGATGTCTGATGCTTGTGGATGTCTGATGCATGATGTCTGACACTTGATGTCTGACGCATGTCTGATGCAGGATGTCTGATGCTTGTGGATGTCTGACGCATGATGTTTGTGAATGTCTGATGCCTGATGTCTGATGTATGATGTCTGATGCATGATGTCTGATGCCCGATGCTTGTGGATGTCTGATGCCTGATGTCTGATGCTTGTGGATGTCTGATGCCTGATGCTTGTGGATGTGTGTTGCCTGATGTCTGATGCATGATGTCTGATGCTTGTGGATGTTTGATGCCTGATGTCTGATGCTTGTGGATGTCTCATGCATGATGTCTGATGCATGATGTCTGATGCCTGATGCTTGTGGATATCTGATGCTTGATGTCTGATGTTTGTGGATGTCTGATGTCTGATGCATGATGTCTGATGCCTGATGTCTTAATGTCTGATACTTGTGGATGTCTGATGTCTGAGGCCTGATGTCTGATGTGTGATACATGATGTCTGATTCCTGATGTCTGATGCTTGTGGATGTCTGATGCCTGATGTCTGATGCTCATGGCTGTCTGATGCCTGATGTCTGATGCTTGTGGATGTCTGACGCATGATGTCTGATACCTGATGTCTGATGCATGATGTCTGATGCTTGTGGATGTCTGATGCCTCATGCATGATGCTTGTGGATGTCTGATGCTTGTGGATGTTTGATGCCTGATGTCTGATGCTTGTGGATGTGTCATGCATGATGTCTGATGCTTGTGGATGTCTGATGCTTGATGTCTGATGTTTGTGGATGTCTGATACCTGATGTCTGATGCATGATGTCTGATGCCTGATGTTTGTAGATGTCTGATACTTGTGGATGTCTGATATCTGAGGCCTGATGTCTGATACCTGATGTCTGATTCCTGATGTCTGATGCTTGTGGATGTCTAATGCCTTATGTTTGATGCTTGTGGATGTCTGATGCCTGATGCTTGTGGCTGTCTGATGCCTGATGTCTGATGCTTGTGGATATCTGATGCATGTCTGACACCTGATGTCTGATGCATGATGTCTGATGCATGATGTCTGATGCCTGATGCTTGTGCATGTCTGATGCCTGATGCTTGTGCATGTCTGGTGCCGGATGTCTAATGCCTGATGTCTGATGCTTGTGGATGTCTGATGCTTGTGGATGTCTGGTGCCTGATGCCTGATGTCTGATTTCTGATGTCTGATGCTTGTGGATGTCTGATGCCTTATGTCTGATGCTTGTGGATGTCTGATGCTTGTGGATGTCTGGTGCCTGATGTCTGATGCTTGTGGATGTCTGGTGCCTGATGTCTGATGTCTGATGCTTGTGGATGTCTGATGCCTGATGCTTGTGGATGTCTGATGCCTGATGCATGATGCCCGATGTTTGATGTCTGATGCTTGTGGATGTGTTGCCTGATGTCTGATGCATGATGTCTGATGCTTGTGGATGTCTGATGCCTGATGCTTGTGGATGTGTGTTGCCTGATGTCTGATGCATGCCTGATGCTTGTGGATGTTTGATGCCTGATGTCTGATGCTTGTGGATGTCTCATGCATGATGTCTGATGCATGATGTCTGATGCTTGTGGATGTCTGATGCTTGAAGTCTGATGTTTGTGGATGTCTGATGCCTGATGTCTGATGCATGATGTCTGATGCCTGATGTCTAATGCCTGATGCTTGTAGATGTCTGATACTTGTGGATGTCTGATGTCGGAGGCCTGATGTCTTATGCCTGATGTCTGATACCTGATGTCTGATTCCTGATGTCTGATGCTTGTGGATGTCTAATGCCTGATGTCTGATGCTTGTGGATGTCTGATGCATGATGTCTGACACCTGATGTCTGATGCATGATGTCTGATGCTTGTGGATGTCTGATGCCTGATGCTTGTGGATGTCTGATGCCTGATGCTTGTGGATGTCTGGTGCCTGATGTCTGATGCCTGATGTCTGATTCCTGATGTCTGATGCCTGTGGATGTCTGATGCCTGATGCTTGTGGATGTGTGTTGCCTGATGTCTGATACCTGATGTCTGATGCTTGTGGATGTCTGATGCCTGATGTCTGATGCTTGATGCTTGTGGAAGTCTGATGCCTGATGTCTGATGCCCGATGTCTGATGCTTGTGGATGTGTGTTGCCTGATGTCTGATGCATGATGTCTGATGCTTGTGGATGTCTGATGCTTGTGGATGTTTGATTCCTGATGTCTGATGCTTGTGGATGTCTGATGCTTGTGGCTGTCTGATGCCTGATGTCTGATGCTTGTGGATGTCTGATGCATGATGTCTGACACCTGATGTCTGACGCATGATGTCTGATGCAGGATGTCTGATGCCTGATGTTTGTGGATGTCTGATGCCTGATGCCTGATGTTTGTGAATGTCTGATGTCTGATGTCTGATGCTTGTGGATGTGTGTTGCCTGATGTCTGATGCATGATGTCTGATGCTTGTGGATGTTTGATGCCTGATGTCTGATGCTTGTGGATGTCTCATGCATGATGTCTGATGCATGATGTCTGATGCCTGATGTCTGATGCCTGATGCTTGTGGATGTCTGATGCTTGATGTCGGATGTTTGTGGATGTCTGATGCCTGATGTCTTATGCCTGATACCTGATGTTTGATTCCTGATGTCTGATGCTTGTGGATGTCTAATGCCTGATGTTTGATGCTTGTGGATGTCTGATGCCTGATGTCTGATGCTTGTGGATGTCTGATGCATGATGTCTGACACCTGATGTCTGATGCATGATGTCTGATGCATGATGTTTGATGCTTGTGGATGTCTGATGCTTGTGGATGTCTGATGCCTGATGTCTGATGCTTGTGAATGTCTGATGCCTGATGCTTGTGGATGTCTGGTGCCTGATGTCTGATGCCTGATGTCTGATTCCTGATGTCTGATGCTTTTGGATGTCTGATGTCTGATGCTTGTGGATGTGTGTTGCCTGATGTCTGATGCATGATGTCTGACACCTGATGTCTGATGCTTGTGGAAGTCTGATGCCTGATGTCTGATGCCTGATGTTTGATGTCTGATGCCTTATGCTTGTGGATGTGTGTTGCCTGATGTCTGATGCATGATGTCTGATGCTTGTGGATGTCTGATGCTTGTGGATGTTTGATTCCTGATGTCTGATGCTTGTGGATGTCTGATGCTTGTGGCTGTCTGATGCCTGATATATGATGCTTGTGGATGTCTGACACCTGATGTCTGATGCATGATGTCTAATGCATGATGCTTGTGGATGTCTGATGCCTGATGCTTGTGGATGTCTGGTGCCTGATGTCTGGTGCTTGTGAATGTCTGATGCCTGATGCTTGTGGATGTCTGGTGCCTGATGTCTGATGCTTGTGGATGTCTGACACCTGATGTCTGATGCATGATGCCTGATGCTTGTGGATGTCTGATGCCTGATGTCTGATGCTTGTGAATGTCTAATGCCTGATGCTTGTGGATGTCTGGTGCCTGATGTCTGATGCCTGATGTCTGATTCCTGATGTCTGATGCTTGTGGATGTCTGATACCTAATGTCTGATGCCTGTGGATGTCTGATGCCTGATGCGTGTGGATGTGTGTTGCCTGATGTCTGATACCTGATGTCTGATGCTTGTGGATGTCTGATGCTTGTGGATGTCTGATGCCTGATGTCTGATGCTTGTGGAAGTCTGATGCCTGATGTCTGATGCCTGATGCTTGTGGATGTGTGTTGCCTGATGTCTGATGCATGATGTCTGATGCTTGTGGATGTTTGATTCCTGATGTCTGATGCTTGTGGATGTCTGATGCTTGTGGATGTTTGATTCCTGATGTCTGATGCTTGTGGATGTCTGATGCTTGTGGCTGTCTGATGCCTGATGTCTGATGCTTGTGGATGTCTGATGCATGATGTCTGACACCTGATGTCTGACGCATGTCTGATGCAGGATGTCTGATGCTTGTGGATGTCTGACGCATGATGTTTGTGGGTGTCTGATGCCTGATGTCTGATGCCTGATGTTTGTGAATGTCTGATGCCTGATGTCTGATGTATGATGTCTGATGCATGATGTCTGATGCCCGATGCTTGTGGATGTCTGATGCCTGATGTCTGATGCTTGTGGATGTCTGATGCATGTCTGACACCTGATGTCTGATGCATGATGTCTGATGCATGATGTCTGATGCCTGATGCTTGTGCATGTCTGATGCCTGATGCTTGTGCATGTCTGGTGCCGGATGTCTAATGCCTGATGTCTGATGCTTGTGGATGTCTGATGCTTGTGGATGTCTGGTGCCTGATGCCTGATGTCTGATTTCTGATGTCTGATGCTTGTGGATGTCTGATGCCTTATGTCTGATGCTTGTGGATGTCTGATGCTTGTGGATGTCTGGTGCCTGATGTCTGATGCTTGTGGATGTCTGGTGCCTGATGTCTGATGTCTGATGCTTGTGGATGTCTGATGCCTGATGCTTGTGGATGTCTGATGCCTGATGCATGATGCCCGATGTTTGATGTCTGATGCTTGTGGATGTGTTGCCTGATGTCTGATGCATGATGTCTGATGCTTGTGGATGTCTGATGCCTGATGCTTGTGGATGTGTGTTGCCTGATGTCTGATGCATGCCTGATGCTTGTGGATGTTTGATGCCTGATGTCTGATGCTTGTGGATGTCTCATGCATGATGTCTGATGCATGATGTCTGATGCTTGTGGATGTCTGATGCTTGAAGTCTGATGTTTGTGGATGTCTGATGCCTGATGTCTGATGCATGATGTCTGATGCCTGATGTCTAATGCCTGATGCTTGTAGATGTCTGATACTTGTGGATGTCTGATGTCGGAGGCCTGATGTCTTATGCCTGATGTCTGATACCTGATGTCTGATTCCTGATGTCTGATGCTTGTGGATGTCTAATGCCTGATGTCTGATGCTTGTGGATGTCTGATGCATGATGTCTGACACCTGATGTCTGATGCATGATGTCTGATGCTTGTGGATGTCTGATGCCTGATGCTTGTGGATGTCTGATGCCTGATGCTTGTGGATGTCTGGTGCCTGATGTCTGATGCCTGATGTCTGATTCCTGATGTCTGATGCCTGTGGATGTCTGATGCCTGATGCTTGTGGATGTGTGTTGCCTGATGTCTGATACCTGATGTCTGATGCTTGTGGATGTCTGATGCCTGATGTCTGATGCTTGATGCTTGTGGAAGTCTGATGCCTGATGTCTGATGCCCGATGTCTGATGCTTGTGGATGTGTGTTGCCTGATGTCTGATGCATGATGTCTGATGCTTGTGGATGTCTGATGCTTGTGGATGTTTGATTCCTGATGTCTGATGCTTGTGGATGTCTGATGCTTGTGGCTGTCTGATGCCTGATGTCTGATGCTTGTGGATGTCTGATGCATGATGTCTGACACCTGATGTCTGACGCATGATGTCTGATGCAGGATGTCTGATGCCTGATGTTTGTGGATGTCTGATGCCTGATGCCTGATGTTTGTGAATGTCTGATGTCTGATGTCTGATGCTTGTGGATGTGTGTTGCCTGATGTCTGATGCATGATGTCTGATGCTTGTGGATGTTTGATGCCTGATGTCTGATGCTTGTGGATGTCTCATGCATGATGTCTGATGCATGATGTCTGATGCCTGATGTCTGATGCCTGATGCTTGTGGATGTCTGATGCTTGATGTCGGATGTTTGTGGATGTCTGATGCCTGATGTCTTATGCCTGATACCTGATGTTTGATTCCTGATGTCTGATGCTTGTGGATGTCTAATGCCTGATGTTTGATGCTTGTGGATGTCTGATGCCTGATGTCTGATGCTTGTGGATGTCTGATGCATGATGTCTGACACCTGATGTCTGATGCATGATGTCTGATGCATGATGTTTGATGCTTGTGGATGTCTGATGCTTGTGGATGTCTGATGCCTGATGTCTGATGCTTGTGAATGTCTGATGCCTGATGCTTGTGGATGTCTGGTGCCTGATGTCTGATGCCTGATGTCTGATTCCTGATGTCTGATGCTTTTGGATGTCTGATGTCTGATGCTTGTGGATGTGTGTTGCCTGATGTCTGATGCATGATGTCTGACACCTGATGTCTGATGCTTGTGGAAGTCTGATGCCTGATGTCTGATGCCTGATGTTTGATGTCTGATGCCTTATGCTTGTGGATGTGTGTTGCCTGATGTCTGATGTCTGATGCATGATGTCTGATGCTTGTGGATGTCTGATGCTTGTGGATGTTTGATTCCTGATGTCTGATGCTTGTGGATGTCTGATGCTTGTGGCTGTCTGATGCCTGATATATGATGCTTGTGGATGTCTGACACCTGATGTCTGATGCATGATGTCTAATGCATGATGCTTGTGGATGTCTGATGCCTGATGCTTGTGGATGTCTGGTGCCTGATGTCTGGTGCTTGTGAATGTCTGATGCCTGATGCTTGTGGATGTCTGGTGCCTGATGTCTGATGCTTGTGGATGTCTGACACCTGATGTCTGATGCATGATGCCTGATGCTTGTGGATGTCTGATGCCTGATGTCTGATGCTTGTGAATGTCTAATGCCTGATGCTTGTGGATGTCTGGTGCCTGATGTCTGATGCCTGATGTCTGATTCCTGATGTCTGATGCTTGTGGATGTCTGATACCTAATGTCTGATGCCTGTGGATGTCTGATGCCTGATGCGTGTGGATGTGTGTTGCCTGATGTCTGATACCTGATGTCTGATGCTTGTGGATGTCTGATGCTTGTGGATGTCTGATGCCTGATGTCTGATGCTTGTGGAAGTCTGATGCCTGATGTCTGATGCCTGATGCTTGTGGATGTGTGTTGCCTGATGTCTGATGCATGATGTCTGATGCTTGTGGATGTTTGATTCCTGATGTCTGATGCTTGTGGATGTCTGATGCTTGTGGATGTTTGATTCCTAATGTCTGATGCTTGTGGATGTCTGATGCTTGTGGCTGTCTGATGCCTGATGTCTGATGCTTGTGGATGTCTGATGCATGATGTCTGACACCTGATGTCTGACGCATGTCTGATGCAGGATGTCTGATGCTTGTGGATGTCTGACGCATGATGTTTGTGGGTGTCTGATGCCTGATGTCTGATGCCTGATGTTTGTGAATGTCTGATGCCTGATGTCTGATGTATGATGTCTGATGCATGATGTCTGATGCCCGATGCTTGTGGATGTCTGATGCCTGATGTCTGATGCTTGTGGATGTCTGATGCCTGATGCTTGTGGATGTGTGTTGCCTGATGTCTGATGCATGATGTCTGATGCTTGTGGATGTTTGATGCCTGATGTCTGATGCTTGTGGATGTCTCATGCATGATGTCTGATGCATGATGTCTGATGCCTGATGCTTGTGGATGTCTGATGCTTGATGTCTGATGTTTGTGGATGTCTGATGTCTGATGCATGATGTCTGATGCCTGATGTCTTAATGTCTGATACTTGTGGATGTCTGATGTCTGAGGCCTGATGTCTGATGTGTGATACATGATGTCTGATTCCTGATGTCTGATGCTTGTGGATGTCTGATGCCTGATGTCTGATGCTCATGGCTGTCTGATGCCTGATGTCTGATGCTTGTGGATGTCTGACGCATGATGTCTGACACCTGATGTCTGATGCATGATGTCTGATGCTTGTGGATGTCTGATGCCTCATGCATGATGCTTGTGGATGTCTGATGCTTGTGGATGTTTGATGCCTGATGTCTGATGCTTGTGGATGTCTCATGCATGATGTCTGATGCTTGTGGATGTCTGATGCTTGATGTCTGATGTTTGTGGATGTCTGATACCTGATGTCTGATGCATGATGTCTGATGCCTGATGTTTGTAGATGTCTGATACTTGTGGATGTCTGATATCTGAGGCCTGATGTCTGATACCTGATGTCTGATTCCTGATGTCTGATGCTTGTGGATGTCTAATGCCTTATGTTTGATGCTTGTGGATGTCTGATGCCTGATGCTTGTGGCTGTCTGATGCCTGATGTCTGATGCTTGTGGATATCTGATGCATGTCTGACACCTGATGTCTGATGCATGATGTCTGATGCATGATGTCTGATGCCTGATGCTTGTGCATGTCTGATGCCTGATGCTTGTGCATGTCTGGTGCCGGATGTCTAATGCCTGATGTCTGATGCTTGTGGATGTCTGATGCTTGTGGATGTCTGGTGCCTGATGCCTGATGTCTGATTTCTGATGTCTGATGCTTGTGGATGTCTGATGCCTTATGTCTGATGCTTGTGGATGTCTGATGCTTGTGGATGTCTGGTGCCTGATGTCTGATGCTTGTGGATGTCTGGTGCCTGATGTCTGATGTCTGATGCTTGTGGATGTCTGATGCCTGATGCTTGTGGATGTCTGATGCCTGATGCATGATGCCCGATGTTTGATGTCTGATGCTTGTGGATGTGTTGCCTGATGTCTGATGCATGATGTCTGATGCTTGTGGATGCCTGATGTCTGATGCTTGTGGATGTCTCATGCATGATGTCTGATGCATGATGTCTGATGCTTGTGGATGTCTGATGCTTGAAGTCTGATGTTTGTGGATGTCTGATGCCTGATGTCTGATGCCTGATGTCTAATGTCTGATGCTTGTAGATGTCTGATACTTCTGGATGTCTGATGTTGGAGGCCTGATGTCTTATGCCTGATGTCTGATACCTGATGTCTGATTCCTGATGTCTGATGCTTGTGGATGTCTAATGCCTGATGTCTGATGCTTGTGGATGTCTGATGCATGATGTCTGACACCTGATGTCTGATGCATGATGTCTGATGCTTGTGGATGTCTGATGCCTGATGCTTGTGGATGTCTGATGCCTGATGCTTGTGGATGTCTGGTGCCTGATGTCTGATGCCTGATGTCTGATTCCTGATGTCTGATGCCTGTGGATGTCTGATGCCTGATGCTTGTGGATGTGTGTTGCCTGATGTCTGATACCTGATGTCTGATGCTTGTGGATGTCTGATGCCTGATGTCTGATGCTTGATGCTTGTGGAAGTCTGATGCCTGATGTCTGATGCCCGATGTCTGATGCTTGTGGATGTGTGTTGCCTGATGTCTGATGCATGATGTCTGATGCTTGTGGATGTCTGATGCTTGTGGATGTTTGATTCCTGATGTCTGATGCTTATGGATGTCTGATGCTTGTGGCCGTCTGATGCCTGATGTCTGATGCTTGTGGATGTCTGATGCATGATGTCTGACACCTGATGTCTGACGCATGATGTCTGATGCAGGATGTCTGATGCCTGATGTTTGTGGATGTCTGATGCCTGATGTTTGTGAATGTCTGATGTCTGATGTCTGATGCTTGTGGATGTGTGTTGCCTGATGTCTGATGCATGATGTCTGATGCTTGTGGATGTTTGATGCCTGATGTCTGATGCTTGTGGATGTCTCATGCATGATGTCTGATGCATGATGTCTGATGCCTGATGTCTGATGCCTGATGCTTGTGGATGTCTGATGCTTGATGTCGGATGTTTGTGGATGTCTGATGCCTGATGTCTTATGCCTGATACCTGATGTTTGATTCCTGATGTCTGATGCTTGTGGATGTCTAATGCCTGATGTTTGATGCTTGTGGATGTCTGATGCCTGATGTCTGATGCTTGTGGATGTCTGATGCATGATGTCTGACACCTGATGTCTGATGCATGATGTCTGATGCATGATGTTTGATGCTTGTGGATGTCTGATGCTTGTGGATGTCTGATGCCTGATGTCTGATGCTTGTGAATGTCTGATGCCTGATGCTTGTGGATGTCTGGTGCCTGATGTCTGATGCCTGATGTCTGATTCCTGATGTCTGATGCTTTTGGATGTCTGATGTCTGATGCTTGTGGATGTCTGATGCTCGTGGCTGTCTGATGCCTGATGTCTGATGCTTGTGGATGTCTGATGCATGATGTCTGACACCTGATGTCTGACGCATGTCTGATGCAGGATGTCTGATGCTTGTGGATGTCTGATGCATGATGTCTGACACTTGATGTCTGACGCATGTCTGATGCAGGATGTCTGATGCTTGTGGATGTCTGACGCATGATGTTTGTGAATGTCTGATGCCTGATGTCTGATGTATGATGTCTGATGCATGATGTCTGATGCCCGATGCTTGTGGATGTCTGATGCCTGATGTCTGATGCTTGTGGATGTCTGATGCCTGATGCTTGTGGATGTGTGTTGCCTGATGTCTGATGCATGATGTCTGATGCTTGTGGATGTTTGATGCCTGATGTCTGATGCTTGTGGATGTCTCATGCATGATGTCTGATGCATGATGTCTGATGCCTGATGCTTGTGGATATCTGATGCTTGATGTCTGATGTTTGTGGATGTCTGATGTCTGATGCATGATGTCTGATGCCTGATGTCTTAATGTCTGATACTTGTGGATGTCTGATGTCTGAGGCCTGATGTCTGATGTGTGATACATGATGTCTGATTCCTGATGTCTGATGCTTGTGGATGTCTGATGCCTGATGTCTGATGCTCATGGCTGTCTGATGCCTGATGTCTGATGCTTGTGGATGTCTGACGCATGATGTCTGATACCTGATGTCTGATGCATGATGTCTGATGCTTGTGGATGTCTGATGCCTCATGCATGATGCTTGTGGATGTCTGATGCTTGTGGATGTTTGATGCCTGATGTCTGATGCTTGTGGATGTGTCATGCATGATGTCTGATGCTTGTGGATGTCTGATGCTTGATGTCTGATGTTTGTGGATGTCTGATACCTGATGTCTGATGCATGATGTCTGATGCCTGATGTTTGTAGATGTCTGATACTTGTGGATGTCTGATATCTGAGGCCTGATGTCTGATACCTGATGTCTGATTCCTGATGTCTGATGCTTGTGGATGTCTAATGCCTTATGTTTGATGCTTGTGGATGTCTGATGCCTGATGCTTGTGGCTGTCTGATGCCTGATGTCTGATGCTTGTGGATATCTGATGCATGTCTGACACCTGATGTCTGATGCATGATGTCTGATGCATGATGTCTGATGCCTGATGCTTGTGCATGTCTGATGCCTGATGCTTGTGCATGTCTGGTGCCGGATGTCTAATGCCTGATGTCTGATGCTTGTGGATGTCTGATGCTTGTGGATGTCTGGTGCCTGATGCCTGATGTCTGATTTCTGATGTCTGATGCTTGTGGATGTCTGATGCCTTATGTCTGATGCTTGTGGATGTCTGATGCTTGTGGATGTCTGGTGCCTGATGTCTGATGCTTGTGGATGTCTGGTGCCTGATGTCTGATGTCTGATGCTTGTGGATGTCTGATGCCTGATGCTTGTGGATGTCTGATGCCTGATGCATGATGCCCGATGTTTGATGTCTGATGCTTGTGGATGTGTTGCCTGATGTCTGATGCATGATGTCTGATGCTTGTGGATGTCTGATGCCTGATGCTTGTGGATGTGTGTTGCCTGATGTCTGATGCATGCCTGATGCTTGTGGATGTTTGATGCCTGATGTCTGATGCTTGTGGATGTCTCATGCATGATGTCTGATGCATGATGTCTGATGCTTGTGGATGTCTGATGCTTGAAGTCTGATGTTTGTGGATGTCTGATGCCTGATGTCTGATGCATGATGTCTGATGCCTGATGTCTAATGCCTGATGCTTGTAGATGTCTGATACTTGTGGATGTCTGATGTCGGAGGCCTGATGTCTTATGCCTGATGTCTGATACCTGATGTCTGATTCCTGATGTCTGATGCTTGTGGATGTCTAATGCCTGATGTCTGATGCTTGTGGATGTCTGATGCATGATGTCTGACACCTGATGTCTGATGCATGATGTCTGATGCTTGTGGATGTCTGATGCCTGATGCTTGTGGATGTCTGATGCCTGATGCTTGTGGATGTCTGGTGCCTGATGTCTGATGCCTGATGTCTGATTCCTGATGTCTGATGCCTGTGGATGTCTGATGCCTGATGCTTGTGGATGTGTGTTGCCTGATGTCTGATACCTGATGTCTGATGCTTGTGGATGTCTGATGCCTGATGTCTGATGCTTGATGCTTGTGGAAGTCTGATGCCTGATGTCTGATGCCCGATGTCTGATGCTTGTGGATGTGTGTTGCCTGATGTCTGATGCATGATGTCTGATGCTTGTGGATGTCTGATGCTTGTGGATGTTTGATTCCTGATGTCTGATGCTTGTGGATGTCTGATGCTTGTGGCTGTCTGATGCCTGATGTCTGATGCTTGTGGATGTCTGATGCATGATGTCTGACCCCTGATGTCTGACGCATGATGTCTGATGCAGGATGTCTGATGCCTGATGTTTGTGGATGTCTGATGCCTAATGCCTGATGTTTGTGAATGTCTGATGTCTGATGTCTGATGCTTGTGGATGTGTGTTGCCTGATGTCTGATGCATGATGTCTGATGCTTGTGGATGTTTGATGCCTGATGTCTGATGCTTGTGGATGTCTCATGCATGATGTCTGATGCATGATGTCTGATGCCTGATGTCTGATGCCTGATGCTTGTGGATGTCTGATGCTTGATGTCGGATGTTTGTGGATGTCTGATGCCTGATGTCTTATGCCTGATACCTGATGTTTGATTCCTGATGTCTGATGCTTGTGGATGTCTAATGCCTGATGTTTGATGCTTGTGGATGTCTGATGCCTGATGTCTGATGCTTGTGGATGTCTGATGCATGATGTCTGACACCTGATGTCTGATGCATGATGTCTGATGCATGATGTTTGATGCTTGTGGATGTCTGATGCTTGTGGATGTCTGATGCCTGATGTCTGATGCTTGTGAATGTCTGATGCCTGATGCTTGTGGATGTCTGGTGCCTGATGTCTGATGCCTGATGTCTGATTCCTGATGTCTGATGCTTTTGGATGTCTGATGTCTGATGCTTGTGGATGTGTGTTGCCTGATGTCTGATGCATGATGTCTGACACCTGATGTCTGATGCTTGTGGAAGTCTGATGCCTGATGTCTGATGCCTGATGTTTGATGTCTGATGCCTTATGCTTGTGGATGTGTGTTGCCTGATGTCTGATGCATGATGTCTGATGCTTGTGGATGTCTGATGCTTGTGGATGTTTGATTCCTGATGTCTGATGCTTGTGGATGTCTGATGCTTGTGGCTGTCTGATGCCTGATATATGATGCTTGTGGATGTCTGACACCTGATGTCTGATGCATGATGTCTAATGCATGATGCTTGTGGATGTCTGATGCCTGATGCTTGTGGATGTCTGGTGCCTGATGTCTGGTGCTTGTGAATGTCTGATGCCTGATGCTTGTGGATGTCTGGTGCCTGATGTCTGATGCTTGTGGATGTCTGACACCTGATGTCTGATGCATGATGCCTGATGCTTGTGGATGTCTGATGCCTGATGTCTGATGCTTGTGAATGTCTAATGCCTGATGCTTGTGGATGTCTGGTGCCTGATGTCTGATGCCTGATGTCTGATTCCTGATGTCTGATGCTTGTGGATGTCTGATACCTAATGTCTGATGCCTGTGGATGTCTGATGCCTGATGCGTGTGGATGTGTGTTGCCTGATGTCTGATACCTGATGTCTGATGCTTGTGGATGTCTGATGCTTGTGGATGTCTGATGCCTGATGTCTGATGCTTGTGGAAGTCTGATGCCTGATGTCTGATGCCTGATGCTTGTGGATGTGTGTTGCCTGATGTCTGATGCATGATGTCTGATGCTTGTGGATGTTTGATTCCTGATGTCTGATGCTTGTGGATGTCTGATGCTTGTGGATGTTTGATTCCTGATGTCTGATGCTTGTGGATGTCTGATGCTTGTGGCTGTCTGATGCCTGATGTCTGATGCTTGTGGATGTCTGATGCATGATGTCTGACACCTGATGTCTGACGCATGTCTGATGCAGGATGTCTGATGCTTGTGGATGTCTGACGCATGATGTTTGTGGGTGTCTGATGCCTGATGTCTGATGCCTGATGTTTGTGAATGTCTGATGCCTGATGTCTGATGTCTGATGTCTGATGCATGATGTCTGATGCCCGATGCTTGTGGATGTCTGATGCCTGATGTCTGATGCTTGTGGATGTCTGATGCATGTCTGACACCTGATGTCTGATGCATGATGTCTGATGCATGATGTCTGATGCCTGATGCTTGTGCATGTCTGATGCCTGATGCTTGTGCATGTCTGGTGCCGGATGTCTAATGCCTGATGTCTGATGCTTGTGGATGTCTGATGCTTGTGGATGTCTGGTGCCTGATGCCTGATGTCTGATTTCTGATGTCTGATGCTTGTGGATGTCTGATGCCTTATGTCTGATGCTTGTGGATGTCTGATGCTTGTGGATGTCTGGTGCCTGATGTCTGATGCTTGTGGATGTCTGGTGCCTGATGTCTGATGTCTGATGCTTGTGGATGTCTGATGCCTGATGCTTGTGGATGTCTGATGCCTGATGCATGATGCCCGATGTTTGATGTCTGATGCTTGTGGATGTGTTGCCTGATGTCTGATGCATGATGTCTGATGCTTGTGGATGTCTGATGCCTGATGCTTGTGGATGTGTGTTGCCTGATGTCTGATGCATGCCTGATGCTTGTGGATGTTTGATGCCTGATGTCTGATGCTTGTGGATGTCTCATGCATGATGTCTGATGCATGATGTCTGATGCTTGTGGATGTCTGATGCTTGAAGTCTGATGTTTGTGGATGTCTGATGCCTGATGTCTGATGCATGATGTCTGATGCCTGATGTCTAATGCCTGATGCTTGTAGATGTCTGATACTTGTGGATGTCTGATGTCGGAGGCCTGATGTCTTATGCCTGATGTCTGATACCTGATGTCTGATTCCTGATGTCTGATGCTTGTGGATGTCTAATGCCTGATGTCTGATGCTTGTGGATGTCTGATGCATGATGTCTGACACCTGATGTCTGATGCATGATGTCTGATGCTTGTGGATGTCTGATGCCTGATGCTTGTGGATGTCTGATGCCTGATGCTTGTGGATGTCTGGTGCCTGATGTCTGATGCCTGATGTCTGATTCCTGATGTCTGATGCCTGTGGATGTCTGATGCCTGATGCTTGTGGATGTGTGTTGCCTGATGTCTGATACCTGATGTCTGATGCTTGTGGATGTCTGATGCCTGATGTCTGATGCTTGATGCTTGTGGAAGTCTGATGCCTGATGTCTGATGCCCGATGTCTGATGCTTGTGGATGTGTGTTGCCTGATGTCTGATGCATGATGTCTGATGCTTGTGGATGTCTGATGCTTGTGGATGTTTGATTCCTGATGTCTGATGCTTGTGGATGTCTGATGCTTGTGGCTGTCTGATGCCTGATGTCTGATGCTTGTGGATGTCTGATGCATGATGTCTGACACCTGATGTCTGACGCATGATGTCTGATGCAGGATGTCTGATGCCTGATGTTTGTGGATGTCTGATGCCTGATGCCTGATGTTTGTGAATGTCTGATGTCTGATGTCTGATGCTTGTGGATGTGTGTTGCCTGATGTCTGATGCATGATGTCTGATGCTTGTGGATGTTTGATGCCTGATGTCTGATGCTTGTGGATGTCTCATGCATGATGTCTGATGCATGATGTCTGATGCCTGATGTCTGATGCCTGATGCTTGTGGATGTCTGATGCTTGATGTCGGATGTTTGTGGATGTCTGATGCCTGATGTCTTATGCCTGATACCTGATGTTTGATTCCTGATGTCTGATGCTTGTGGATGTCTAATGCCTGATGTTTGATGCTTGTGGATGTCTGATGCCTGATGCTTGTGGATGTCTGATGCATGATGTCTGACACCTGATGTCTGATGCATGATGTCTGATGCATGATGTTTGATGCTTGTGGATGTCTGATGCTTGTGGATGTCTGATGCCTGATGTCTGATGCTTGTGAATGTCTGATGCCTGATGCTTGTGGATGTCTGGTGCCTGATGTCTGATGCCTGATGTCTGATTCCTGATGTCTGATGCTTTTGGATGTCTGATGTCTGATGCTTGTGGATGTGTGTTGCCTGATGTCTGATGCATGATGTCTGACACCTGATGTCTGATGCTTGTGGAAGTCTGATGCCTGATGTCTGATGCCTGATGTTTGATGTCTGATGCCTTATGCTTGTGGATGTGTGTTGCCTGATGTCTGATGTCTGATGCATGATGTCTGATGCTTGTGGATGTCTGATGCTTGTGGATGTTTGATTCCTGATGTCTGATGCTTGTGGATGTCTGATGCTTGTGGCTGTCTGATGCCTGATATATGATGCTTGTGGATGTCTGACACCTGATGTCTGATGCATGATGTCTAATGCATGATGCTTGTGGATGTCTGATGCCTGATGCTTGTGGATGTCTGGTGCCTGATGTCTGGTGCTTGTGAATGTCTGATGCCTGATGCTTGTGGATGTCTGGTGCCTGATGTCTGATGCTTGTGGATGTCTGACACCTGATGTCTGATGCATGATGCCTGATGCTTGTGGATGTCTGATGCCTGATGTCTGATGCTTGTGAATGTCTAATGCCTGATGCTTGTGGATGTCTGGTGCCTGATGTCTGATGCCTGATGTCTGATTCCTGATGTCTGATGCTTGTGGATGTCTGATACCTAATGTCTGATGCCTGTGGATGTCTGATGCCTGATGCGTGTGGATGTGTGTTGCCTGATGTCTGATACCTGATGTCTGATGCTTGTGGATGTCTGATGCTTGTGGATGTCTGATGCCTGATGTCTGATGCTTGTGGAAGTCTGATGCCTGATGTCTGATGCCTGATGCTTGTGGATGTGTGTTGCCTGATGTCTGATGCATGATGTCTGATGCTTGTGGATGTTTGATTCCTGATGTCTGATGCTTGTGGATGTCTGATGCTTGTGGATGTTTGATTCCTGATGTCTGATGCTTGTGGATGTCTGATGCTTGTGGCTGTCTGATGCCTGATGTCTGATGCTTGTGGATGTCTGATGCATGATGTCTGACACCTGATGTCTGACGCATGTCTGATGCAGGATGTCTGATGCTTGTGGATGTCTGACGCATGATGTTTGTGGGTGTCTGATGCCTGATGTCTGATGCCTGATGTTTGTGAATGTCTGATGCCTGATGTCTGATGTATGATGTCTGATGCATGATGTCTGATGCCCGATGCTTGTGGATGTCTGATGCCTGATGTCTGATGCTTGTGGATGTCTGATGCCTGATGCTTGTGGATGTGTGTTGCCTGATGTCTGATGCATGATGTCTGATGCTTGTGGATGTTTGATGCCTGATGTCTGATGCTTGTGGATGTCTCATGCATGATGTCTGATGCATGATGTCTGATGCCTGATGCTTGTGGATGTCTGATGCTTGATGTCTGATGTTTGTGGATGTCTGATGTCTGATGCATGATGTCTGATGCCTGATGTCTTAATGTCTGATACTTGTGGATGTCTGATGTCTGAGGCCTGATGTCTGATGTGTGATACATGATGTCTGATTCCTGATGTCTGATGCTTGTGGATGTCTGATGCCTGATGTCTGATGCTCATGGCTGTCTGATGCCTGATGTCTGATGCTTGTGGATGTCTGACGCATGATGTCTGACACCTGATGTCTGATGCATGATGTCTGATGCTTGTGGATGTCTGATGCCTCATGCATGATGCTTGTGGATGTCTGATGCTTGTGGATGTTTGATGCCTGATGTCTGATGCTTGTGGATGTCTCATGCATGATGTCTGATGCTTGTGGATGTCTGATGCTTGATGTCTGATGTTTGTGGATGTCTGATACCTGATGTCTGATGCATGATGTCTGATGCCTGATGTTTGTAGATGTCTGATACTTGTGGATGTCTGATATCTGAGGCCTGATGTCTGATACCTGATGTCTGATTCCTGATGTCTGATGCTTGTGGATGTCTAATGCCTTATGTTTGATGCTTGTGGATGTCTGATGCCTGATGCTTGTGGCTGTCTGATGCCTGATGTCTGATGCTTGTGGATATCTGATGCATGTCTGACACCTGATGTCTGATGCATGATGTCTGATGCATGATGTCTGATGCCTGATGCTTGTGCATGTCTGATGCCTGATGCTTGTGCATGTCTGGTGCCGGATGTCTAATGCCTGATGTCTGATGCTTGTGGATGTCTGATGCTTGTGGATGTCTGGTGCCTGATGCCTGATGTCTGATTTCTGATGTCTGATGCTTGTGGATGTCTGATGCCTTATGTCTGATGCTTGTGGATGTCTGATGCTTGTGGATGTCTGGTGCCTGATGTCTGATGCTTGTGGATGTCTGGTGCCTGATGTCTGATGTCTGATGCTTGTGGATGTCTGATGCCTGATGCTTGTGGATGTCTGATGCCTGATGCATGATGCCCGATGTTTGATGTCTGATGCTTGTGGATGTGTTGCCTGATGTCTGATGCATGATGTCTGATGCTTGTGGATGTCTGATGCCTGATGCTTGTGGATGTGTGTTGCCTGATGTCTGATGCATGCCTGATGCTTGTGGATGTTAGATGCCTGATGTCTGATGCTTGTGGATGTCTCATGCATGATGTCTGATGCATGATGTCTGATGCTTGTGGATGTCTGATGCTTGAAGTCTGATGTTTGTGGATGTCTGATGCCTGATGTCTGATGCCTGATGTCTAATGTCTGATGCTTGTAGATGTCTGATACTTGTGGATGTCTGATGTTGGAGGCCTGATGTCTTATGCCTGATGTCTGATACCTGATGTCTGATTCCTGATGTCTGATGCTTGTGGATGTCTAATGCCTGATGTCTGATGCTTGTGGATGTCTGATGCATGATGTCTGACACCTGATGTCTGATGCATGATGTCTGATGCTTGTGGATGTCTGATGCCTGATGCTTGTGGATGTCTGATGCCTGATGCTTGTGGATGTCTGGTGCCTGATGTCTGATGCCTGATGTCTGATTCCTGATGTCTGATGCCTGTGGATGTCTGATGCCTGATGCTTGTGGATGTGTGTTGCCTGATGTCTGATACCTGATGTCTGATGCTTGTGGATGTCTGATGCCTGATGTCTGATGCTTGATGCTTGTGGAAGTCTGATGCCTGATGTCTGATGCCCGATGTCTGATGCTTGTGGATGTGTGTTGCCTGATGTCTGATGCATGATGTCTGATGCTTGTGGATGTCTGATGCTTGTGGATGTTTGATTCCTGATGTCTGATGCTTATGGATGTCTGATGCTTGTGGCCGTCTGATGCCTGATGTCTGATGCTTGTGGATGTCTGATGCATGATGTCTGACACCTGATGTCTGACGCATGATGTCTGATGCAGGATGTCTGATGCCTGATGTTTGTGGATGTCTGATGCCTGATGTTTGTGAATGTCTGATGTCTGATGTCTGATGCTTGTGGATGTGTGTTGCCTGATGTCTGATGCATGATGTCTGATGCTTGTGGATGTTTGATGCCTGATGTCTGATGCTTGTGGATGTCTCATGCATGATGTCTGATGCATGATGTCTGATGCCTGATGTCTGATGCCTGATGCTTGTGGATGTCTGATGCTTGATGTCGGATGTTTGTGGATGTCTGATGCCTGATGTCTTATGCCTGATACCTGATGTTTGATTCCTGATGTCTGATGCTTGTGGATGTCTAATGCCTGATGTTTGATGCTTGTGGATGTCTGATGCCTGATGTCTGATGCTTGTGGATGTCTGATGCATGATGTCTGACACCTGATGTCTGATGCATGATGTCTGATGCATGATGTTTGATGCTTGTGGATGTCTGATGCTTGTGGATGTCTGATGCCTGATGTCTGATGCTTGTGAATGTCTGATGCCTGATGCTTGTGGATGTCTGGTGCCTGATGTCTGATGCCTGATGTCTGATTCCTGATGTCTGATGCTTTTGGATGTCTGATGTCTGATGCTTGTGGATGTGTGTTGCCTGATGTCTGATGCATGATGTCTGACACCTGATGTCTGATGCTTGTGGAAGTCTGATGCCTGATGTCTGATGCCTGATGTTTGATGTCTGATGCCTTATGCTTGTGGATGTGTGTTGCCTGATGTCTGATGCATGATGTCTGATGCTTGTGGATGTCTGATGCTTGATTCCTGATGTCTGATGCTTGTGGATGTCTGATGCTTGTGGCTGTCTGATGCCTGATATATGTTGCTTGTGGATGTCTGACACCTGATGTCTGATGCATGATGTCTGATGCATGATGCTTGTGGATGTCTGATGCCTGATGCTTGTGGATGTGTGTTGCCTGATGTCTGATGCATGATGTCTGATGCTTGTGGATGTTTGATGCCTGATGTCTCATGCATGATGTCTGATGCATGATGTCTGATGCTTGTGGATATCTGATGCTTGATGTCTGATGTTTGTGGATGTTTGTGGATGTCTGATGTCTGATGTCTGATGCATGATGTCTGATGCCTGATGTCTAATGTCTGATGCTTGTAGATGTCTGATACTTGTGGATGTCTGATGTCGGAGGCCTGATGTCTTATGCCTGATGTCTGATACCTGATGTCTGATTCCTGATGTCTGATGCTTGTGGATGTCTAATGCCTGATGTCTGATGCTTGTGGATGTCTGATGCATGGTCTGACACCTGATGTCTGATGCATGATGTCTGATGCTTGTGGATGTCTGATGCCTGATGCTTGTGGATGTCTGATGCCTGATGCTTGTGGATGTCTGGTGCCTGATGTCTGATACCTGATGTCTGATTCCTGATGTCTGATGCCTGTGGATGTCTGATGCCTGATGCTTGTGGATGTGTGTTGCCTGATGTCTGATACCTGATGTCTGATGCTTGTGGATGTCTGATGCCTGATGTCTGATGCTTGTGGATGTCTGATGCTTGTGGATGTTTGATTCCTGATGTCTGATGCTTGTGGATGTCTGATGCTCGTGGCTGTCTGATGCCTGATGTCTGATGCTTGTGGATGTCTGATGCATGATGTCTGACACCTGATGTCTGACGCATGACTGATGCAGGATGTCTGATGCTTGTGGATGTCTGATGCATGATGTCTGACACTTGATGTCTGACGCATGTCTGATGCAGGATGTCTGATGCTTGTGGATGTCTGACGCATGATGTTTGTGAATGTCTGATGCCTGATGTCTGATGTATGATGTCTGATGCATGATGTCTGATGCCCGATGCTTGTGGATGTCTGATGCCTGATGTCTGATGCTTGTGGATGTCTGATGCCTGATGCTTGTGGATGTGTGTTGCCTGATGTCTGATGCATGATGTCTGATGCTTGTGGATGTTTGATGCCTGATGTCTGATGCTTGTGGATGTCTCATGCATGATGTCTGATGCATGATGTCTGATGCCTGATGCTTGTGGATGTCTGATGCTTGATGTCTGATGTTTGTGGATGTCTGATGTCTGATGCATGATGTCTGATGCCTGATGTCTTAATGTCTGATACTTGTGGATGTCTGATGTCTGAGGCCTGATGTCTGATGTGTGATACATGATGTCTGATTCCTGATGTCTGATGCTTGTGGATGTCTGATGCCTGATGTCTGATGCTCATGGCTGTCTGATGCCTGATGTCTGATGCTTGTGGATGTCTGACGCATGATGTCTGACACCTGATGTCTGATGCATGATGTCTGATGCTTGTGGATGTCTGATGCCTCATGCATGATGCTTGTGGATGTCTGATGCTTGTGGATGTTTGATGCCTGATGTCTGATGCTTGTGGATGTGTCATGCATGATGTCTGATGCTTGTGGATGTCTGATGCTTGATGTCTGATGTTTGCGGATGTCTGATACCTGATGTCTGATGCATGATGTCTGATGCCTGATGTTTGTAGATGTCTGATACTTGTGGATGTCTGATATCTGAGGCCTGATGTCTGATACCTGATGTCTGATTCCTGATGTCTGATGCTTGTGGATGTCTAATGCCTTATGTTTGATGCTTGTGGATGTCTGATGCCTGATGCTTGTGGCTATCTGATGCCTGATGTCTGATGCTTGTGGATATCTGATGCATGTCTGACACCTGATGTCTGATGCATGATGTCTGATGCATGATGTCTGATGCCTGATGCTTGTGCATGTCTGATGCCTGATGCTTGTGCATGTCTGGTGCCGGATGTCTAATGCCTGATGTCTGATGCTTGTGGATGTCTGATGCTTGTGGATGTCTGGTGCCTGATGCCTGATGTCTGATTTCTGATGTCTGATGCTTGTGGATGTCTGATGCCTTATGTCTGATGCTTGTGGATGTCTGATGCTTGTGGATGTCTGGTGCCTGATGTCTGATACTTGTGGATGTCTGGTGCCTGATGTCTGATGTCTGATGCTTGTGGATGTATGATGCCTGATGCTTGTGGATGTCTGATGCCTGATGCATGATGCCCGATGTTTGATGTCTGATGCTTGTGGATGTGTTGCCTGATGTCTGATGCATGATGTCTGATGCTTGTGGATGTCTGATGCCTGATGCTTGTGGATGTGTGTTGCCTGATGTCTGATGCATGCCTGATGCTTGTGGATGTTTGATGCCTGATGTCTGATGCTTGTGGATGTCTCATGCATGATGTCTGATGCATGATGTCTGATGCTTGTGGATGTCTGATGCTTGAAGTCTGATGTTTGTGGATGTCTGATGCCTGATGTCTGATGCATGATGTCTGATGCCTGATGTCTAATGTCTGATGCTTGTAGATGTCTGATACTTGTGGATGTCTGATGTCGGAGGCCTGATGTCTTATGCCTGATGTCTGATACCTGATGTCTGATTCCTGATGTCTGATGCTTGTGGATGTCTAATGCCTGATGTCTGATGCTTGTGGATGTCTGATGCATGATGTCTGACACCTGATGTCTGATGCATGATGTCTGATGCTTGTGGATGTCTGATGCCTGATGCTTGTGGATGTCTGATGCCTGATGCTTGTGGATGTCTGGTGCCTGATGTCTGATGCCTGATGTCTGATTCCTGATGTCTGATGCCTGTGGATGTCTGATGCCTGATGCTTGTGGATGTGTGTTGCCTGATGTCTGATACCTGATGTCTGATGCTTGTGGATGTCTGATGCCTGATGTCTGATGCTTGATGCTTGTGGAAGTCTGATGCCTGATGTCTGATGCCCGATGTCTGATGCTTGTGGATGTGTGTTGCCTGATGTCTGATGCATGATGTCTGATGCTTGTGGATGTCTGATGCTTGTGGATGTTTGATTCCTGATGTCTGATGCTTGTGGATGTCTGATGCTTGTGGCTGTCTGATGCCTGATGTCTGATGCTTGTGGATGTCTGATGCATGATGTCTGACACCTGATGTCTGACGCATGATGTCTGATGCAGGATGTCTGATGCCTGATGTTTGTGGATGTCTGATGCCTGATGCCTGATGTTTGTGAATGTCTGATGTCTGATGTCTGATGCTTGTGGATGTGTGTTGCCTTATGTCTGATGCATGATGTCTGATGCTTGTGGATGTTTGATGCCTGATGTCTGATGCTTGTGGATGTCTCATGCATGATGTCTGATGCATGATGTCTGATGCCTGATGTCTGATGCCTGATGCTTGTGGATGTCTGATGCTTGATGTCGGATGTTTGTGGATGTCTGATGCCTGATGTCTTATGCCTGATACCTGATGTTTGATTCCTGATGTCTGATGCTTGTGGATGTCTAATGCCTGATGTTTGATGCTTGTGGATGTCTGATGCCTGATGTCTGATGCTTGTGGATGTCTGATGCATGATGTCTGACACCTGATGTCTGATGCATGATGTCTGATGCATGATGTTTGATGCTTGTGGATGTCTGATGCTTGTGGATGTCTGATGCCTGATGTCTGATGCTTGTGAATGTCTGATGCCTGATGCTTGTGGATGTCTGGTGCCTGATGTCTGATGCCTGATGTCTGATTCCTGATGTCTGATGCTTTTGGATGTCTGATGTCTGATGCTTGTGGATGTGTGTTGCCTGATGTCTGATGCATGATGTCTGACACCTGATGTCTGATGCTTGTGGAAGTCTGATGCCTGATGTCTGATGCCTGATGTTTGATGTCTGATGCCTTATGCTTGTGGATGTGTGTTGCCTGATGTCTGATGCATGATGTCTGATGCTTGTGGATGTCTGATGCTTGTGGATGTTTGATTCCTGATATATGATGCTTGTGGATGTCTGACACCTGATGTCTGATGCATGATGTCTGATGCATGATGCTTGTGGATGTCTGATGCCTGATGCTTGTGGATGTGTGTTGCCTGATGTCTGATGCATGATGTCTGATGCTTGTGGATGTTTGATGCCTGATGTCTCATGCATGATGTCTGATGCATGATGTCTGATGCTTGTGGATATCTGATGCTTGATGTCTGATGTTTGTGGATGTTTGCGGATGTCTGATGTCTGATGCATGATGTCTGATGCCTGATGTCTAATGTCTGATGCTTGTAGATATCTGATACTTGTGGATGTCTGATGTCGGAGGCCTGATGTCTTATGCCTGATGTCTGATACCTGATGTCTGATTCCTGATGTCTGATGCTTGTGGATGTCTAATGCCTGATGTCTGATGCTTGTGGATGTCTGATGCATGATGTCTGACACCTGATGTCTGATGCATGATGTCTGATGCTTGTGGATGTCTGATGCCTGATGCTTGTGGATGTCTGATGCCTGATGCTTGTGGATGTCTGGTGCCTGATGTCTGATGCCTGATGTCTGATTCCTGATGTCTGATGCCTGTGGATGTCTGATGCCTGATGCTTGTGGATGTGTGTTGCCTGATGTCTGATACCTGATGTCTGATGCTTGTGGATGTCTGATGCCTGATGTCTGATGCTTGATGCTTGTGGAAGTCTGATGCCTGATGTCTGATGCCCGATGTCTGATGCTTGTGGATGTGTGTTGCCTGATGTCTGATGCATGATGTCTGATGCTTGTGGATGTCTGATGCTTGTGGATGTTTGATTCCTGATGTCTGATGCTTGTGGATGTCTGATGCTTGTGGCTGTCTGATGCCTGATGTCTGATGCTTGTGGATGTCTGATGCATGATGTCTGACACCTGATGTCTGACGCATGATGTCTGATGCAGGATGTCTGATGCCTGATGTTTGTGGATGTCTGATGCCTGATGCCTGATGTTTGTGAATGTCTGATGTCTGATGTCTGATGCTTGTGGATGTGTGTTGCCTGATGTCTGATGCATGATGTCTGATGCTTGTGGATGTTTGATGCCTGATGTCTGATGCTTGTGGATGTCTCATGCATGATGTCTGATGCATGATGTCTGATGCCTGATGTCTGATGCCTGATGCTTGTGGATGTCTGATGCTTGATGTCGGATGTTTGTGGATGTCTGATGCCTGATGTCTTATGCCTGATACCTGATGTTTGATTCCTGATGTCTGATGCTTGTGGATGTCTAATGCCTGATGTTTGATGCTTGTGGATGTCTGATGCCTGATGTCTGATGCTTGTGGATGTCTGATGCATGATGTCTGACACCTGATGTCTGATGCATGATGTCTGATGCATGATGTTTGATGCTTGTGGATGTCTGATGCTTGTGGATGTCTGATGCCTGATGCTTGTGGATGTCTGGTGCCTGATGTCTGATGCCTGATGTCTGATTCCTGATGTCTGATGCTTGTGGATGTCTGATGTCTGATGCTTGTGGATGTGTGTTGCCTGATGTCTGATGCATGATGTCTGACACCTGATGTCTGATGCTTGTGGAAGTCTGATGCCTGATGTCTGATGCCTGATGTTTGATGTCTGATGCCTTATGCTTGTGGATGTGTGTTGCCTGATGTCTGATGCATGATGTCTGATGCTTGTGGATGTCTGATGCTTGTGGATGTTTGATTCCTGATGTCTGATGCTTGTGGATGTCTGATACTTGTGGCTGTCTGATGCCTGATATATGATGCTTGTGGATGTCTGACACCTGATGTCTGATGCATGATGTCTGATGCATGATGCTTGTGGATGTCTGATGCCTGATGCTTGTGGATGTGTGTTGCCTGATGTCTGATGCATGATGTCTGATGCTTGTGGATGTTTGATGCCTGATGTCTCATGCATGATGTCTGATGCATGATGTCTGATGCTTGTGGATGTCTGATGCTTGATGTCTGATGTTTGTGGATGTCTGATGTCTGATGCATGATGTCTGATGCCTGATATCTTAATGTCTGATGCTTGTAGATGTCTGATACTTGTGGATGTCTGATGTCTGAGGCCTGATGTCTGATGTGTGATACCTGATGTCCGATTCCTGATGTCTGATGCTTGTGGATGTCTGATGCCTGATGTCTGATGCTTGTGGCTGTCTGATGCCTGATGTTGATGCTTGTGGATGTCTGATGCATGATGTCTGACACCTGATGTCTGATGCATGATGTCTGATGCATGATGTCTGATGCTTGTGGATGTCTGATGCCTCATGCATGATGCTTGTGGATGTCTGATGCTTGTGGATGTATGATGCCTGATGTCTGATGCTTGTGGATGTCTCATGCATGATGTCTGATGCCTGATGTCTGATGCCTGATGCTTGTGGATGTCTGATGCTTGATGTCTGATGTTTTTGGATGTCTGATGCCTGATGTCTGATGCTTGTGGATGTCTGATGCTTGTGGATGTCTGGTGCCTGATGTCTGATGCCTGTGGATGTCTGATGCCAGATGTCTGATGCTTGTGGATGTCTGATGCTTGTGGATGTCTGGTGCTTGATGTCTGATGCCTGATGTCGAATGCCTGATGCTTGTGGATGTCTGATGCTTGTGGATGCCTGATGTCTGATGCCAGACACTTGTGGATGTCTGATGCCTGATGCTTGTGGATGTCTGATGCCTGATGTTTGATGTCTGATGCCTGATGCTTGTGGATGTATGTTGCCTGATGTCTGATGCATGATGTCTGTTGCTTGTGGATGTCTGATGCCTGATGTCCGATGCTTGATGCTTGTGGATGTCTGATGCCTGATGCTTGTGGATGTGTGTTGCCTGATGTCTGATGCATGATGTCTGATGCCTGATGTCTTAATGTCTGATGCTTGTAGATGTCTGATACTTGCGGATGTCTGAGGCCTGATGTCTTATCAGGTATCACACATCAGACATCAGGCATCAGAGAGCCACAAGAATCAGACATCAGGCATCAGACATCCACAAGCATCAAACATCAGGCATTAGACATCCACAAACATCAGACATCAGGAATCAGACATCAGGTATCACACATCAGGCATCAGGCATGTCTGATTCCTGATGTCTGATGCTTGTGGATGTCTGATGCCTGATGTCTGATGCTTGTGGCTGTCTGATGCCTGATGTCTGATGCTTGTGGATGTCTGATGCATGATGTCTGACACCTGATGTCTGATGCATGATGTCTGATGCATGATGTCTGATGCTTGTGGATGTCTGATGCTTGTGGATGTCTGGTGCCTGATGTCTGATGCTTTTGAATGTCTGATGCCTGATGCTTGTGGATGTCTGGTGCCTGATGTCTGATGCTTGTGAATGTCTGATGCCTGATGCTTGTGGATGTCTGGTGCCTGATGTCTGATGCTTGTGGATGTCTGACACCTGATGTCTGATGCATGATGTCTGATGCTTGTGGATGTCTGATGCCTGATGTCTGATGCTTGTGAATGTCTAATGCCTGATGCTTGTGGATGTCTGGTGCCTGATGTCTGATGCCTGATGTCTGATTCCTGATGTCTGATGCTTGTGGATGTCTGATGCCTGATGTCTGATGCTTGTGGAAGTCTAATGCCTGATGTCTGATGCCCGATGTCTGATGCTTGTGGATGTGTGTTGCCTGATGTCTGATGCATGATGTCTGATGCTTGTGGATGTTTGATTCCTGATGTCTGATGCTTGTGGATGTCTGATGCTTGTGGATGTTTGATTCCTGATGTCTGATGCTTGTGGATGTCTGATGCTTGTGGCTGTCTGATGCCTGATGTCTGATGCTTGTGGATGTCTGATGCATGATGTCTGACACCTGATGTCTGACGCATGTCTGATGCAGGATGTCTGATGCTTGTGGATGTCTGACGCATGATGTTTGTGGGTGTCTGATGCCTGATGTCTGATGCCTGATGTTTGTGAATGTCTGATGCCTGATGTCTGATGTATGATGTCTGATGCATGATGTCTGATGCCCGATGCTTGTGGATGTCTGATGCCTGATGTCTGATGCTTGTGGATGTCTGATGCCTGATGCTTGTGGATGTGTGTTGCCTGATGTCTGATGCATGATGTCTGATGCTTGTGGATGTTTGATGCCTGATGTCTGATGCTTGTGGATGTCTCATGCATGATGTCTGATGCATGATGTCTGATGCCTGATGCTTGTGGATGTCTGATGCTTGATGTCTGATGTTTTTGGATGTCTGATGTCTGATGCATGATGTCTGATGCCTGATGTCTTAATGTCTGATACTTGTGGATGTCTGATGTCTGAGGCCTGATGTCTGATGTGTGATACATGATGTCTGATTCCTGATGTCTGATGCTTGTGGATGTCTGATGCCTGATGTCTGATGCTCATGGCTGTCTGATGCCTGATGTCTGATGCTTGTGGATGTCTGACGCATGATGTCTGACACCTGATGTCTGATGCATGATGTCTGATGCTTGTGGATGTCTGATGCCTCATGCATGATGCTTGTGGATGTCTGATGCTTGTGGATGTTTGATGTCTGATGCTTGTGGATGTCTCATGCATGATGTCTGATGCTTGTGGATGTCTGATGCTTGATGTCTGATGTTTGTGGATGTCTGATACCTGATGTCTGATGCATGATGTCTGATGCCTGATGTTTGTAGATGTCTGATACTTGTGGATGTCTGATATCTGAGGCCTGATGTCTGATACCTGATGTCTGATTCCTGATGTCTGATGCTTGTGGATGTCTAATGCCTTATGTTTGATGCTTGTGGATGTCTGATGCCTGATGCTTGTGGCTGTCTGATGCCTGATGTCTGATGCTTGTGGATATCTGATGCATGTCTGACACCTGATGTCTGATGCATGATGTCTGATGCATGATGTCTGATGCCTGATGCTTGTGCATGTCTGATGCCTGATGCTTGTGCATGTCTGGTGCCGGATGTCTAATGCCTGATGTCTGATGCTTGTGGATGTCTGATGCTTGTGGATGTCTGGTGCCTGATGCCTGATGTCTGATTTCTGATGTCTGATGCTTGTGGATGTCTGATGCCTTATGTCTGATGCTTGTGGATGTCTGATGCTTGTGGATGTCTGGTGCCTGATGTCTGATGCTTGTGGATGTCTGGTGCCTGATGTCTGATGTCTGATGCTTGTGGATGTCTGATGCCTGATGCTTGTGGATGTCTGATGCCTGATGCATGATGCCCGATGTTTGATGTCTGATGCTTGTGGATGTGTTGCCTGATGTCTGATGCATGATGTCTGATGCTTGTGGATGTCTGATGCCTGATGCTTGTGGATGTGTGTTGCCTGATGTCTGATGCATGCCTGATGCTTGTGGATGTTTGATGCCTGATGTCTGATGCTTGTGGATGTCTCATGCATGATGTCTGATGCATGATGTCTGATGCTTGTGGATGTCTGATGCTTGAAGTCTGATGTTTGTGGATGTCTGATGCCTGATGTCTGATGCATGATGTCTGATGCCTGATGTCTAATGCCTGATGCTTGTAGATGTCTGATACTTGTGGATGTCTGATGTCGGAGGCCTGATGTCTTATGCCTGATGTCTGATACCTGATGTCTGATTCCTGATGTCTGATGCTTGTGGATGTCTAATGCCTGATGTCTGATGCTTGTGGATGTCTGATGCATGATGTCTGACACCTGATGTCTGATGCATGATGTCTGATGCTTGTGGATGTCTGATGCCTGATGCTTGTGGATGTCTGATGCCTGATGCTTGTGGATGTCTGGTGCCTGATGTCTGATGCCTGATGTCTGATTCCTGATGTCTGATGCCTGTGGATGTCTGATGCCTGATGCTTGTGGATGTGTGTTGCCTGATGTCTGATACCTGATGTCTGATGCTTGTGGATGTCTGATGCCTGATGTCTGATGCTTGATGCTTGTGGAAGTCTGATGCCTGATGTCTGATGCCCGATGTCTGATGCTTGTGGATGTGTGTTGCCTGATGTCTGATGCATGATGTCTGATGCTTGTGGATGTCTGATGCTTGTGGATGTTTGATTCCTGATGTCTGATGCTTGTGGATGTCTGATGCTTGTGGCTGTCTGATGCCTGATGTCTGATGCTTGTGGATGTCTGATGCATGATGTCTGACACCTGATGTCTGACGCATGATGTCTGATGCAGGATGTCTGATGCCTGATGTTTGTGGATGTCTGATGCCTGATGCCTGATGTTTGTGAATGTCTGATGTCTGATGTCTGATGCTTGTGGATGTGTGTTGCCTGATGTCTGATGCATGATGTCTGATGCTTGTGGATGTTTGATGCCTGATGTCTGATGCTTGTGGATGTCTCATGCATGATGTCTGATGCATGATGTCTGATGCCTGATGTCTGATGCCTGATGCTTGTGGATGTCTGATGCTTGATGTCGGATGTTTGTGGATGTCTGATGCCTGATGTCTTATGCCTGATACCTGATGTTTGATTCCTGATTTCTGATGCTTGTGGATGTCTAATGCCTGATGTTTGATGCTTGTGGATGTCTGATGCCTGATGTCTGATGCTTGTGGATGTCTGATGCATGATGTCTGACACCTGATGTCTGATGCATGATGTCTGATGCATGATGTTTGATGCTTGTGGATGTCTGATGCTTGTGGATGTCTGATGCCTGATGTCTGATGCTTGTGAATGTCTGATGCCTGATGCTTGTGGATGTCTGGTGCCTGATGTCTGATGCCTGATGTCTGATTCCTGATGTCTGATGCTTTTGGATGTCTGATGTCTGATGCTTGTGGATGTGTGTTGCCTGATGTCTGATGCATGATGTCTGACACCTGATGTCTGATGCTTGTGGAAGTCTGATGCCTGATGTCTGATGCCTGATGTTTGATGTCTGATGCCTTATGCTTGTGGATGTGTGTTGCCTGATGTCTGATGCATGATGTCTGATGCTTGTGGATGTCTGATGCTTGTGGATGTTTGATTCCTGATGTCTGATGCTTGTGGATGTCTGATGCTTGTGGCTGTCTGATGCCTGATGTCTGATGCTTGTGGATGTCTGACACCTGATGTCTGACACCTGATGTCTGACACCTGATGTCTGATGCATGATGTCTGATGCATGATGTCTGATGCTTGTGGATGTCTGATGCCTGATGTCTGATGCTTGTGAATGTCTGATGCCTGATGCTTGTGGATGTCTGGTGCCTGATGTCTGATGCCTGATGTCTGATTCCTGATGTCTGATGCTTTTGGATGTCTGATGTCTGATGCTTGTGGATGTGTGTTGCCTGATGTCTGATGCATGATGTCTGACACCTGATGTCTGATGCTTGTGGAAGTCTGATGCCTGATGTCTGATGCCTGATGTTTGATGTCTGATGCCTTATGCTTGTGGATGTGTGTTGCCTGATGTCTGATGCATGATGTCTGATGCTTGTGGATGTCCGATGCTTGTGGATGTTTGATTCCTGATGTCTGATGCTTGTGGATGTCTGATGCTTGTGGCTGTCTGATGCCTGATATATGATGCTTGTGGATGTCTGACACCTGATGCTTGTGGATGTGTGTTGCCTGATGTCTGATGCATGATGTCTAATGCTTGTGGATGTTTGATGCCTGATGCTTGTGGATGTCTGATGCTTGATGCTTGTGGATGTCTGGTGCCTGATGTCTGATGCCTGATGTCTGATTCCTGATGTCTGATGCCTGTGGATGTCTGATGCCTGATGCTTGTGGATGTGTGTTGCCTGATGTCTGATACCTGATGTCTGATGCTTGTGGATGTCTGATGCCTGATGTCTGATGCTTGATGCTTGTGGAAGTCTGATGCCTGATGTCTGATGCCCGATGTCTGATGCTTGTGGATGTGTGTTGCCTGATGTCTGATGCATGATGTCTGATGCATGTGGATGTCTGATGCTTGTGGATGTTTGATTCCTGATGTCTGATGCTTGTGGATGTCTGATGCTTGTGGCTGTCTGATGCCTGATGTCTGATGCTTGTGGATGTCTGATGCATGATGTCTGACACCTGATGTCTGACGCATGATGTCTGATGCAGGATGTCTGATGCCTGATGTTTGTGGATGTCTGATGCCTGATGCCTGATGTTTGTGAATGTCTGATGTCTGATGTCTGATGCTTGTGGATGTGTGTTGCCTGATGTCTGATGCATGATGTCTGATGCTTGTGGATGTTTGATGCCTGATGTCTGATGCTTGTGGATGTCTCATGCATGATGTCTGATGCATGATGTCTGATGCCTGATGTCTGATGCCTGATGCTTGTGGATGTCTGATGCTTGATGTCGGATGTTTGTGGATGTCTGATGCCTGATGTCTTATGCCTGATACCTGATGTCTGATTCCTGATGTCTGATGCTTGTGGATGTCTAATGCCTGATGTTTGATGCTTGTGGATGTCTGATGCCTGATGTCTGATGCTTGTGGATGTCTGATGCATGATGTCTGACACCTGATGTCTGATGCATGATGTCTGATGCAAGATGTTTGATGCTTGTGGATGTCTGATGCTTGTGGATGCCTGATGCCTGATGTCTGATGCTTGTGAATGTCTGATGCCTGATGCTTGTGGATGTCTGGTGCCTGATGTCTGAGGCCTGATGTCTGATGTGTGATACCTGATGTCTGATTCCTGATGTCTGATGCTTGTGGATGTCTGATGTCTGATGCTTGTGGATGTGTGTTGCCTGATGTCTGATGCATGATGTCTGACACCTGATGTCTGATGCTTGTGGAAGTCTGATGCCTGATGTCTGATGCCTGATGTTTGATGTCTGATGCCTTATGCTTGTGGATGTGTGTTGCCTGATGTCTGATGCATGATGTCTGATGCTTGTGGATGTCTGATGCTTGTGGATGTTTGATTCCTGATGTCTGATGCTTGTGGATGTCTGATACTTGTGGCTGTCTGATGCCTGATATATGATGCTTGTGGATGTCTGACACCTGATGTCTGATGCATGATGTCTGATGCATGATGCTTGTGGATGTCTGATGCCTGATGCTTGTGGATGTGTGTTGCCTGATGTCTGATGCATGATGTCTGATGCTTGTGGATGTTTGATGCCTGATGTCTCATGCATGATGTCTGATGCATGATGTCTGATGCTTGTGGATGTCTGATGCTTGATGTCTGATGTGTGTGGATGTCTGATGTCTGATGCATGATGTCTGATGCCTGATGTCTTAATGTCTGATGCTTGTAGATGTCTGATACTTGTGGATGTCTGATGTCTGAGGCCTGATGTCTGATGTGTGATACCTGATGTCTGATTCCTGATGTCTGATGCTTGTGGATGTCTGATGCCTTATGTTTGATGCTTGTGGATGTCTGATGCCTGATGCTTGTGGCTGTCTGATGCCTGATGTCTGATGCTTGTGGATATCTGATGCATGTCTGACACCTAATGTTTGATGCATGATGTCTGATGCATGATGTCTGATGCTTGTGCATGTCTGATGCCTGATGCTTGTGCATGTCTGGTGCCGGATGTCTAATGCCTGATGTCTGATGCTTGTGGATGTCTGATGCTTGTGGATGTCTGGTGCCTGATGCCTGATGTCTGATTTCTGATGTCTGCTGCTTGTGGATGTCTGATGCCTTATGTCTGATGCTTGTGGATGTCTGATGCTTGTGGATGTCTGGTGCCTGATGTCTGATGCTTGTGGATGTCTGGTGCCTGATGTCTGATGTCTGATGTCTGATGCTTGTGGATGTCTGATGCCTGATGCTTGTGGATGTCTGATGCCTGATGCATGATGCCCGATGTTTGATGTCTGATGCTTGTGGATGTGTTGCCTGATGTCTGATGCATGATGTCTGATGCTTGTGGATGTCTGATGCCTGATGCTTGTGGATGTGTGTTGCCTGATGTCTGATGCATGCCTGATGCTTGTGGATGTTTGATGCCTGATGTCTGATGCTTGTGGATGTCTGATGCATGATGTCTGACACCTGATGTCTGATGCATGATGTCTGATGCATGATGTTTGATGCTTGTGGATGTCTGATGCTTGTGGATGTCTGATGCCTGATGTCTGATGCTTGTGAATGTCTGATGCCTGATGCTTGTGGATGTCTGGTGCCTGATGTCTGATGCCTGATGTCTGATTCCTGATGTCTGATGCTTTTGGATGTCTGATGTCTGATGCTTGTGGATGTGTGTTGCCTGATGTCTGATGCATGATGTCTGACACCTGATGTCTGATGCTTGTGGAAGTCTGATGCCTGATGTCTGATGCCTGATGTTTGATGTCTGATGCCTTATGCTTGTGGATGTGTGTTGCCTGATGTCTGATGCATGATGTCTGATGCTTGTGGATGTCTGATGCTTGTGGATGTTTGATTCCTGATGTCTGATGCTTGTGGATGTCTGATGCTTGTTGTCTGATGCTTGTGGATGTCTGATGCTTGTGGATGTCTGATGCCTGATGTCTGATTCCTGATGTCTGATGCCTGTGGATGTCTGATGCCTGATGCTTGTGGATGTGTGTTGCCTGATGTCTGATACCTGATGTCTGATGCTTGTGGATGTCTGATGCCTGATGTCTGATGCTTGATGCTTGTGGAAGTCTGATGCCTGATGTCTGATGCCCGATGTCTGATGCTTGTGGATGTGTGTTGCCTGATGTCTGATGCATGATGTCTGATGCTTGTGGATGTCTGATGCTTGTGGATGTTTGATTCCTGATGTCTGATGCTTGTGGATGTCTGATGCTTGTGGCTGTCTGATGCCTGATGTCTGATGCTTGTGGATGTCTGATGCATGATGTCTGACACCTGATGTCTGACGCATGATGTCTGATGCAGGATGTCTGATGCCTGATGTTTGTGGATGTCTGATGCCTGATGCCTGATGTTTGTGAATGTCTGATGTCTGATGTCTGATGCTTGTGGATGTGTGTTGCCTGATGTCTGATGCATGATGTCTGATGCTTGTGGATGTTTGATGCCTGATGTCTGATGCTTGTGGATGTCTCATGCATGATGTCTGATGCATGATGTCTGATGCCTGATGTCTGATGCCTGATGCTTGTGGATGTCTGATGCTTGATGTCGGATGTTTGTGGATGTCTGATGCCTGATGTCTTATGCCTGATACCTGATGTTTGATTCCTGATGTCTGATGCTTGTGGATGTCTAATGCCTGATGTTTGATGCTTGTGGATGTCTGATGCCTGATGTCTGATGCTTGTGGATGTCTGATGCATGATGTCTGACACCTGATGTCTGATGCATGATGTCTGATGCATGATGTTTGATGCTTGTGGATGTCTGATGCTTGTGGATGTCTGATGCCTGATGTCTGATGCTTGTGAATGTCTGATGCCTGATGCTTGTGGATGTCTGGTGCCTTATGTCTGATGCCTGATGTCTGATTCCTGATGTCTGATGCTTTTGGATGTCTGATGTCTGATGCTTGTGGATGTGTGTTGCCTGATGTCTGATGCATGATGTCTGACACCTGATGTCTGATGCTTGTGGAAGTCTGATGCCTGATGTCTGATGCCTGATGTTTGATGTCTGATGCCTTATGCTTGTGGATGTGTGTTGCCTGATGTCTGATGCATGATGTCTGATGCTTGTGGATGTCCGATGCTTGTGGATGTTTGATTCCTGATGTCTGATGCTTGTGGATGTCTGATGCTTGTGGCTGTCTGATGCCTGATATATGATGCTTGTGGATGTCTGACACCTGATGCTTGTGGATGTGTGTTGCCTGATGTCTGATGCATGATGTCTGATGCTTGTGGATGTTTGATGCCTGATGCTTGTGGATGTCTGATGCTTGATGCTTGTGGATGTCTGGTGCCTGATGTCTGATGCCTGATGTCTGATTCCTGATGTCTGATGCCTGTGGATGTCTGATGCCTGATGCTTGTGGATGTGTGTTGCCTGATGTCTGATACCTGATGTCTGATGCTTGTGGATGTCTGATGCCTGATGTCTGATGCTTGATGCTTGTGGAAGTCTGATGCCTGATGTCTGATGCCCGATGTCTGATGCTTGTGGATGTGTGTTGCCTGATGTCTGATGCATGATGTCTGATGCATGTGGATGTCTGATGCTTGTGGATGTTTGATTCCTGATGTCTGATGCTTGTGGATGTCTGATGCTTGTGGCTGTCTGATGCCTGATGTCTGATGCTTGTGGATGTCTGATGCATGATGTCTGACACCTGATGTCTGACGCATGATGTCTGATGCAGGATGTCTGATGCCTGATGTTTGTGGATGTCTGATGCCTGATGCCTGATGTTTGTGAATGTCTGATGTCTGATGTCTGATGCTTGTGGATGTGTGTTGCCTGATGTCTGATGCATGATGTCTGATGCTTGTGGATGTTTGATGCCTGATGTCTGATGCTTGTGGATGTCTCATGCATGATGTCTGATGCATGATGTCTGATGCCTGATGTCTGATGCCTGATGCTTGTGGATGTCTGATGCTTGATGTCGGATGTTTGTGGATGTCTGATGCCTGATGTCTTATGCCTGATACCTGATGTCTGATTCCTGATGTCTGATGCTTGTGGATGTCTAATGCCTGATGTTTGATGCTTGTGGATGTCTGATGCCTGATGTCTGATGCTTGTGGATGTCTGATGCATGATGTCTGACACCTGATGTCTGATGCATGATGTCTGATGCAAGATGTTTGATGCTTGTGGATGTCTGATGCTTGTGGATGCCTGATGCCTGATGTCTGATGCTTGTGAATGTCTGATGCCTGATGCTTGTGGATGTCTGGTGCCTGATGTCTGAGGCCTGATGTCTGATGTGTGATACCTGATGTCTGATTCCTGATGTCTGATGCTTGTGGATGTCTGATGTCTGATGCTTGTGGATGTGTGTTGCCTGATGTCTGATGCATGATGTCTGACACCTGATGTCTGATGCTTGTGGAAGTCTGATGCCTGATGTCTGATGCCTGATGTTTGATGTCTGATGCCTTATGCTTGTGGATGTGTGTTGCCTGATGTCTGATGCATGATGTCTGATGCTTGTGGATGTCTGATGCTTGTGGATGTTTGATTCCTGATGTCTGATGCTTGTGGATGTCTGATACTTGTGGCTGTCTGATGCCTGATATATGATGCTTGTGGATGTCTGACACCTGATGTCTGATGCATGATGTCTGATGCATGATGCTTGTGGATGTCTGATGCCTGATGCTTGTGGATGTGTGTTGCCTGATGTCTGATGCATGATGTCTGATGCTTGTGGATGTTTGATGCCTGATGTCTCATGCATGATGTCTGATGCATGATGTCTGATGCTTGTGGATGTCTGATGCTTGATGTCTGATGTGTGTGGATGTCTGATGTCTGATGCATGATGTCTGATGCCTGATGTCTTAATGTCTGATGCTTGTAGATGTCTGATACTTGTGGATGTCTGATGTCTGAGGCCTGATGTCTGATGTGTGATACCTGATGTCTGATTCCTGATGTCTGATGCTTGTGGATGTCTGATGCCTTATGTTTGATGCTTGTGGATGTCTGATGCCTGATGCTTGTGGCTGTCTGATGCCTGATGTCTGATGCTTGTGGATATCTGATGCATGTCTGACACCTAATGTTTGATGCATGATGTCTGATGCATGATGTCTGATGCTTGATGCTTGTGCATGTCTGATGCCTGATGCTTGTGCATGTCTGGTGCCGGATGTCTAATGCCTGATGTCTGATGCTTGTGGATGTCTGATGCTTGTGGATGTCTGGTGCCTGATGCCTGATGTCTGATTTCTGATGTCTGCTGCTTGTGGATGTCTGATGCCTTATGTCTGATGCTTGTGGATGTCTGATGCTTGTGGATGTCTGGTGCCTGATGTCTGATGCTTGTGGATGTCTGGTGCCTGATGTCTGATGTCTGATGTCTGATGCTTGTGGATGTCTGATGCCTGATGCTTGTGGATGTCTGATGCCTGATGCATGATGCCCGATGTTTGATGTCTGATGCTTGTGGATGTGTTGCCTGATGTCTGATGCATGATGTCTGATGCTTGTGGATGTCTGATGCCTGATGCTTGTGGATGTGTGTTGCCTGATGTCTGATGCATGCCTGATGCTTGTGGATGTTTGATGCCTGATGTCTGATGCTTGTGGATGTCTGATGCATGATGTCTGACACCTGATGTCTGATGCATGATGTCTGATGCATGATGTTTGATGCTTGTGGATGTCTGATGCTTGTGGATGTCTGATGCCTGATGTCTGATGCTTGTGAATGTCTGATGCCTGATGCTTGTGGATGTCTGGTGCCTGATGTCTGATGCCTGATGTCTGATTCCTGATGTCTGATGCTTTTGGATGTCTGATGTCTGATGCTTGTGGATGTGTGTTGCCTGATGTCTGATGCATGATGTCTGACACCTGATGTCTGATGCTTGTGGAAGTCTGATGCCTGATGTCTGATGCCTGATGTTTGATGTCTGATGCCTTATGCTTGTGGATGTGTGTTGCCTGATGTCTGATGCATGATGTCTGATGCTTGTGGATGTCTGATGCTTGTGGATGTTTGATTCCTGATGTCTGATGCTTGTGGATGTCTGATGCTTGTTGCCTGATGCTTGTGGATGTCTGATGCTTGTGGATGTCTGATGCCTGATGTCTGATTCCTGATGTCTGATGCCTGTGGATGTCTGATGCCTGATGCTTGTGGATGTGTGTTGCCTGATGTCTGATACCTGATGTCTGATGCTTGTGGATGTCTGATGCCTGATGTCTGATGCTTGATGCTTGTGGAAGTCTGATGCCTGATGTCTGATGCCCGATGTCTGATGCTTGTGGATGTGTGTTGCCTGATGTCTGATGCATGATGTCTGATGCTTGTGGATGTCTGATGCTTGTGGATGTTTGATTCCTGATGTCTGATGCTTGTGGATGTCTGATGCTTGTGGCTGTCTGATGCCTGATGTCTGATGCTTGTGGATGTCTGATGCATGATGTCTGACACCTGATGTCTGACGCATGATGTCTGATGCAGGATGTCTGATGCCTGATGTTTGTGGATGTCTGATGCCTGATGCCTGATGTTTGTGAATGTCTGATGTCTGATGTCTGATGCTTGTGGATGTGTGTTGCCTGATGTCTGATGCATGATGTCTGATGCTTGTGGATGTTTGATGCCTGATGTCTGATGCTTGTGGATGTCTCATGCATGATGTCTGATGCATGATGTCTGATGCCTGATGTCTGATGCCTGATGCTTGTGGATGTCTGATGCTTGATGTCGGATGTTTGTGGATGTCTGATGCCTGATGTCTTATGCCTGATACCTGATGTTTGATTCCTGATGTCTGATGCTTGTGGATGTCTAATGCCTGATGTTTGATGCTTGTGGATGTCTGATGCCTGATGTCTGATGCTTGTGGATGTCTGATGCATGATGTCTGACACCTGATGTCTGATGCATGATGTCTGATGCATGATGTTTGATGCTTGTGGATGTCTGATGCTTGTGGATGTCTGATGCCTGATGTCTGATGCTTGTGAATGTCTGATGCCTGATGCTTGTGGATGTCTGGTGCCTGATGTCTGATGCCTGATGTCTGATTCCTGATGTCTGATGCTTTTGGATGTCTGATGTCTGATGCTTGTGGATGTGTGTTGCCTGATGTCTGATGCATGATGTCTGACACCTGATGTCTGATGCTTGTGGAAGTCTGATGCCTGATGTCTGATGCCTGATGTTTGATGTCTGATGCCTTATGCTTGTGGATGTGTGTTGCCTGATGTCTGATGCATGATGTCTGATGCTTGTGGATGTCCGATGCTTGTGGATGTTTGATTCCTGATGTCTGATGCTTGTGGATGTCTGATGCTTGTGGCTGTCTGATGCCTGATATATGATGCTTGTGGATGTCTGACACCTGATGCTTGTGGATGTGTGTTGCCTGATGTCTGATGCATGATGTCTGATGCTTGTGGATGTTTGATGCCTGATGCTTGTGGATGTCTGATGCTTGATGCTTGTGGATGTCTGGTGCCTGATGTCTGATGCCTGATGTCTGATTCCTGATGTCTGATGCCTGTGGATGTCTGATGCCTGATGCTTGTGGATGTGTGTTGCCTGATGTCTGATACCTGATGTCTGATGCTTGTGGATGTCTGATGCCTGATGTCTGATGCTTGATGCTTGTGGAAGTCTGATGCCTGATGTCTGATGCCCGATGTCTGATGCTTGTGGATGTGTGTTGCCTGATGTCTGATGCATGATGTCTGATGCATGTGGATGTCTGATGCTTGTGGATGTTTGATTCCTGATGTCTGATGCTTGTGGATGTCTGATGCTTGTGGCTGTCTGATGCCTGATGTCTGATGCTTGTGGATGTCTGATGCATGATGTCTGACACCTGATGTCTGACGCATGATGTCTGATGCAGGATGTCTGATGCCTGATGTTTGTGGATGTCTGATGCCTGATGCCTGATGTTTGTGAATGTCTGATGTCTGATGTCTGATGCTTGTGGATGTGTGTTGCCTGATGTCTGATGCATGATGTCTGATGCTTGTGGATGTTTGATGCCTGATGTCTGATGCTTGTGGATGTCTCATGCATGATGTCTGATGCATGATGTCTGATGCCTGATGTCTGATGCCTGATGCTTGTGGATGTCTGATGCTTGATGTCGGATGTTTGTGGATGTCTGATGCCTGATGTCTTATGCCTGATACCTGATGTCTGATTCCTGATGTCTGATGCTTGTGGATGTCTAATGCCTGATGTTTGATGCTTGTGGATGTCTGATGCCTGATGTCTGATGCTTGTGGATGTCTGATGCATGATGTCTGACACCTGATGTCTGATGCATGATGTCTGATGCAAGATGTTTGATGCTTGTGGATGTCTGATGCTTGTGGATGCCTGATGCCTGATGTCTGATGCTTGTGAATGTCTGATGCCTGATGCTTGTGGATGTCTGGTGCCTGATGTCTGAGGCCTGATGTCTGATGTGTGATACCTGATGTCTGATTCCTGATGTCTGATGCTTGTGGATGTCTGATGTCTGATGCTTGTGGATGTGTGTTGCCTGATGTCTGATGCATGATGTCTGACACCTGATGTCTGATGCTTGTGGAAGTCTGATGCCTGATGTCTGATGCCTGATGTTTGATGTCTGATGCCTTATGCTTGTGGATGTGTGTTGCCTGATGTCTGATGCATGATGTCTGATGCTTGTGGATGTCTGATGCTTGTGGATGTTTGATTCCTGATGTCTGATGCTTGTGGATGTCTGATACTTGTGGCTGTCTGATGCCTGATATATGATGCTTGTGGATGTCTGACACCTGATGTCTGATGCATGATGTCTGATGCATGATGCTTGTGGATGTCTGATGCCTGATGCTTGTGGATGTGTGTTGCCTGATGTCTGATGCATGATGTCTGATGCTTGTGGATGTTTGATGCCTGATGTCTCATGCATGATGTCTGATGCATGATGTCTGATGCTTGTGGATGTCTGATGCTTGATGTCTGATGTGTGTGGATGTCTGATGTCTGATGCATGATGTCTGATGCCTGATGTCTTAATGTCTGATGCTTGTAGATGTCTGATACTTGTGGATGTCTGATGTCTGAGGCCTGATGTCTGATGTGTGATACCTGATGTCTGATTCCTGATGTCTGATGCTTGTGGATGTCTGATGCCTTATGTTTGATGCTTGTGGATGTCTGATGCCTGATGCTTGTGGCTGTCTGATGCCTGATGTCTGATGCTTGTGGATATCTGATGCATGTCTGACACCTAATGTTTGATGCATGATGTCTGATGCATGATGTCTGATGCTTGATGCTTGTGCATGTCTGATGCCTGATGCTTGTGCATGTCTGGTGCCGGATGTCTAATGCCTGATGTCTGATGCTTGTGGATGTCTGATGCTTGTGGATGTCTGGTGCCTGATGCCTGATGTCTGATTTCTGATGTCTGCTGCTTGTGGATGTCTGATGCCTTATGTCTGATGCTTGTGGATGTCTGATGCTTGTGGATGTCTGGTGCCTGATGTCTGATGCTTGTGGATGTCTGGTGCCTGATGTCTGATGTCTGATGCTTGTGGATGTCTGATGCCTGATGCTTGTGGATGTCTGATGCCTGATGCATGATGCCCGATGTTTGATGTCTGATGCTTGTGGATGTGTTGCCTGATGTCTGATGCATGATGTCTGATGCTTGTGGATGTCTGATGCCTGATGCTTGTGGATGTGTGTTGCCTGATGTCTGATGCATGCCTGATGCTTGTGGATGTTTGATGCCTGATGTCTGATGCTTGTGGATGTCTGATGCATGATGTCTGACACCTGATGTCTGATGCATGATGTCTGATGCATGATGTTTGATGCTTGTGGATGTCTGATGCTTGTGGATGTCTGATGCCTGATGTCTGATGCTTGTGAATGTCTGATGCCTGATGCTTGTGGATGTCTGGTGCCTGATGTCTGATGCCTGATGTCTGATTCCTGATGTCTGATGCTTTTGGATGTCTGATGTCTGATGCTTGTGGATGTGTGTTGCCTGATGTCTGATGCATGATGTCTGACACCTGATGTCTGATGCTTGTGGAAGTCTGATGCCTGATGTCTGATGCCTGATGTTTGATGTCTGATGCCTTATGCTTGTGGATGTGTGTTGCCTGATGTCTGATGCATGATGTCTGATGCTTGTGGATGTCTGATGCTTGTGGATGTTTGATTCCTGATGTCTGATGCTTGTGGATGTCTGATGCTTGTGGCTGTCTGATGCCTGATATATGATGCTTGTGGATGTCTGACACCTGATGTCTGATGCATGATGTCTGATGCATGATGCTTGTGGATGTCTGATGCCTGATGCTTGTGGATGTGTGTTGCCTGATGTCTGATGCATGATGTCTGATGCTTGTGGATGTTTGATGCCTGATGTCTCATGCATGATGTCTGATGCATGATGTCTGATGCTTGTGGATATCTGATGCTTGATGTCTGATGTTTGTGGATGTTTGTGGATGTCTGATGTCTGATGCATGATGTCTGATGCCTGATGTCTAATGTCTGATGCTTGTAGATGTCTGATACTTGTGGATGTCTGATGTCGGAGGCCTGATGTCTTATGCCTGATGTCTGATACCTGATGTCTGATTCCTGATGTCTGATGCTTGTGGATGTCTAATGCCTGATGTCTGATGCTTGTGGATGTCTGATGCATGATGTCTGACACCTGATGTCTGATGCATGATGTCTGATGCTTGTGGATGTCTGATGCCCGATGCTTGTGGATGTCTGATGCCTGATGCTTGTGGATGTCTGGTGCCTGATGTCTGATGCCTGATGTCTGATTCCTGATGTCTGATGCCTGTGGATGTCTGATGCCTGATGCTTGTGGATGTGTGTTGCCTGATGTCTGATACCTGATGTCTGATGCTTGTGGATGTCTGATGCCTGATGTCTGATGCTTGATGCTTGTGGAAGTCTGATGCCTGATGTCTGATGCCCGATGTCTGATGCTTGTGGATGTGTGTTGCCTGATGTCTGATGCATGATGTCTGATGCTTGTGGATGTCTGATGCTTGTGGATGTTTGATTCCTGATGTCTGATGCTTGTGGATGTCTGATGCTTGTGGCTGTCTGATGCCTGATGTCTGATGCTTGTGGATGTCTGATGCATGATGTCTGACACCTGATGTCTGACGCATGATGTCTGATGCAGGATGTCTGATGCCTGATGTTTGTGGATGTCTGATGCCTGATGATTGTGAATGTCTGATGTCTGATGTCTGATGCTTGTGGATGTGTGTTGCCTGATGTCTGATGCATGATGTCTGATGCTTGTGGATGTTTGATGCCTGATGTCTGATGCTTGTGGATGTCTGATGCATGATGTCTGATGCATGATGTCTGATGCCTGATGTCTGATGCCTGATGCTTGTGGATGTCTGATGCTTGATGTCGGATGTTTGTGGATGTCTGATGCCTGATGTCTTATGCCTGATACCTGATGTCTGATTCCTGATGTCTGATGCTTGTGGATGTCTAATGCCTGATGTTTGATGCTTGTGGATGTCTGATGCCTGATGTCTGATGCTTGTGGATGTCTCATGCATGATGTCTGATGCATGATGTCTGATGCCTGATGTCTGATGCTTGTGGATGTCTGATGCTTGAAGTCTGATGTTTGTGGATGTCTGATGCCTGATGCTTGTGGATGTCTGATGCCTGATGTTTGATGTCTGATGCCTGATGCTTGTGGATGTATGTTGCCTGATGTCTGATGCATGATGTCTGTTGCTTGTGGATGTCTGATGCCTGATGTCCGATGCTTGATGCTTGTGGATGTCTGATGCCTGATGCTTGTGGATGTGTGTTGCCTGATGTCTGATGCATGATGTCTGATGCCTGATGTCTTAATGGCTGATGCTTGTAGATGTCTGATACTTGCAGATGTCTGATGTCTGAGGCCTGATGTCTTATCAGGTATCACACATCAGACATCAGGCATCAGACAGCCACAAGAATCAGACATCAGGCATCAGACATCCACAAGCATCAAACATCAGGCATTAGACATCCACAAACATCAGACATCAGGAATCAGACATCAGGTATCACACATCAGGCATCAGGCATGTCTGATTCCTGATGTCTGATGCTTGTGGATGTCTGATGCCTGATGTCTGATGCTTGTGGCTGTCTGATGCCTGATGTCTGATGCTTGTGGATGTCTGATGCATGATGTCTGACACCTGATGTCTGATGCATGATGTCTGATGCATGATGTCTGATGCTTGTGGATGTCTGATGCTTGTGGATGTCTGGTGCCTGATGTCTGATGCTTTTGAATGTCTGATGCCTGATGCTTGTGGATGTCTGGTGCCTGATGTCTGATGCTTGTGAATGTCTGATGCCTGATGCTTGTGGATGTCTGGTGCCTGATGTCTGATGCTTGTGGATGTCTGATGCTTGATGTCGGATGTTTGTGGATGTCTGATGCTTGATGTCTTATGCCTGATACCTGATGTTTGATTCCTGATGTCTGATGCTTGTGGATGTCTAATGCCTGATGTTTGATGCTTGTGGATGTCTGATGCCTGATGTCTGATGCTTGTGGATGTCTGATGCATGATGTCTGACACCTGATGTCTGATGCATGATGTCTGATGCATGATGTTTGATGCTTGTGGATGTCTGATGCTTGTGGATGTCTGATGCCTGATGTCTGATGCTTGTGAATGTCTGATGCCTGATGCTTGTGGATGTCTGGTGCCTGATGTCTGATGCCTGATGTCTGATTCCTGATGTCTGATGCTTGTGGATGTCTGATGTCTGATGCTTGTGGATGTGTGTTGCCTGATGTCTGATGCATGATGTCTGACACCTGATGTCTGATGCTTGTGGAAGTCTGATGCCTGATGTCTGATGCCTGATGTTTGATGTCTGATGCCTTATGCTTGTGGATGTGTGTTGCCTGATGTCTGATGCATGATGTCTGATGCTTGTGGATGTCTGATGCTTGTGGATGTTTGATTCCTGATGTCTGATGCTTGTGGATGTCTGATACTTGTGGCTGTCTGATGCCTGATATATGATGCTTGTGGATGTCTGACACCTGATGTCTGATGCATGATGCATGATGCTTGTGGATGTCTGATGCCTGATGCTTGTGGATGTGTGTTGCCTGATGTCTGATGCATGATGTCTGATGCTTGTGGATGTTTGATGCCTGATGTCTCATGCATGATGTCTGATGCATGATGTCTGATGCTTGTGGATGTCTGATGCTTGATGTCTGATGTTTGTGGATGTGTGATGTCTGATGCATGATGTCTGATGCCTGATATCTTAATGTCTGATGCTTGTAGATGTCTGATACTTGTGGATGTCTGATGTCTGAGGCCTGATGTCTGATGTGTGATACCTGATGTCTGATTCCTGATGTCTGATGCTTGTGGATGTCTGATGCCTGATGTCTGATGCTTGTGGCTGTCTGATGCCTGATGTTGATGCTTGTGGATGTCTGATGCATGATGTCTGACACCTGATGTCTGATGCATGATGTCTGATGCATGATGTCTGATGCTTGTGGATGTCTGATGCCTCATGCATGATGCTTGTGGATGTCTGATGCTTGTGGATGTATGATGCCTGATGTCTGATGCTTGTGGATGTCTCATGCATGATGTCTGATGCCTGATGTCTGATGCCTGATGCGTGTGGATGTCTGATGCTTGATGTCTGATGTTTTTGGATGTCTGATGCCTGATGTCTGATGCTTGTGGATGTCTGATGCTTGTGGATGTCTGGTGCCTGATGTCTGATGCCTGTGGATGTCTGATGCCAGATGTCTGATGCTTGTGGATGTCTGATGCTTGTGGATGTCTGGTGCCTGATGTCTGATGCCTGATGTCGAATGCCTGATGCTTGTGGATGTCTGATGCTTGTGGATGCCTGATGTCTGATGCCAGACGCTTGTGGATGTCTGATGCCTGATGCTTGTGGATGTCTGATGCCTGATGTTTGATGTCTGATGCCTGATGCTTGTGGATGTATGTTGCCTGATGTCTGATGCATGATGTCTGTTGCTTGTGGATGTCTGATGCCTGATGTCCGATGCTTGATGCTTGTGGATGTCTGATGCCTGATGCTTGTGGATGTGTGTTGCCTGATGTCTGATGCATGATGTCTGATGCCTGATGTCTTAATGGCTGATGCTTGTAGATGTCTGATACTTGCAGATGTCTGATGTCTGAGGCCTGATGTCTTATCAGGTATCACACATCAGACATCAGGCATCAGACAGCCACAAGAATCAGACATCAGGCATCAGACATCCACAAGCATCAAACATCAGGCATTAGACATCCACAAACATCAGACATCAGGAATCAGACATCAGGTATCACACATCAGGCATCAGGCATGTCTGATTCCTGATGTCTGATGCTTGTGGATTTCTGATGCCTGATGTCTGATGCTTGTGGCTGTCTGATGCCTGATGTCTGATGCTTGTGGATGTCTGATGCATGATGTCTGACACCTGATGTCTGATGCATGATGTCTGATGCATGATGTCTGATGCTTGTGGATGTCTGATGCTTGTGGATGTCTGGTGCCTGATGTCTGATGCTTTTGAATGTCTGATGCCTGATGCTTGTGGATGTCTGGTGCCTGATGTCTGATGCTTGTGAATGTCTGATGCCTGATGCTTGTGGATGTCTGGTGCCTGATGTCTGATGCTTGTGGATGTCTGACACCTGATGTCTGATGCATGATGTCTGATGCTTGTGGATGTCTGATGCCTGATGTCTGATGCTTGTGAATGTCTAATGCCTGATGCTTGTGGATGTCTGGTGCCTGATGTCTGATGCCTGATGTCTGATTCCTGATGTCTGATACCTAATGTATGTCTGATACCTAATGTCTGATGCCTGTGGATGTCTGATGCCTGATGCGTGTGGATGTGTGTTGCCTGATGTCTGATGTCTGATGCTTGTGGATGTCTGATGCTTGTGGATGTCTGATGCCTGATGTCTGATGCCCGATGTCTGATGCTTGTGGATGTGTGTTGCCTGATGTCTGATGCATGATGTCTGATGCTTGTGGATGTTTGATTCCTGATGTCTGATGCTTGTGGATGTCTGATGCTTGTGGCTGTCTGATGCCTGATGTCTGATGCTTGTGGATGTCTGATGCATGATGTCTGACACCTGATGTCTGATGCATGTCTGATGCAGGATGTCTGATGCTTGTGGATGTCTGACGCATGATGTTTGTGGGTGTCTGATGCCTGATGTCTGATGCCTGATGTTTGTGAATGTCTGATGCCTGATGTCTGATGTATGATGTCTGATGCATGATGTCTGATGCCCGATGCTTGTGGATGTCTGATGCCTGATGTCTGATGCTTGTGGATGTCTGATGCCTGATGCTTGTGGATGTGTGTTGCCTGATGTCTGATGCATGATGTCTGATGCTTGTGGATGTTTGATGCCTGATGTCTGATGCTTGTGGATGTCTCATGCATGATGTCTGATGCATGATGTCTGATGCCTGATGCTTGTGGATGTCTGATGCTTGATGTCTGATGTTTGTGGATGTCTGATGTCTGATGCATGATGTCTGATGCCTGATGTCTTAATGTCTGATACTCGTGGATGTCTGATGTCTGAGGCCTGATGTCTGATGTGTGATACCTGATGTCTGATTCCTGATGTCTGATGCTTGTGGATGTCTGATGCCTGATGTCTGATGCTCATGGCTGTCTGATGCCTGATGTCTGATGCTTGTGGATGTCTGATGCATGATGTCTGACACCTGATGTCTGATGCATGATGTCTGATGCTTGTGGATGTCTGATGCCTCATGCATGATGCTTGTGGATGTCTGATGCTTGTGGATGTTTGATGCCTGATGTCTGATGCTTGTGGATGTCTCATGCATGATGTCTGATGCTTGTGGATGTCTGATGCTTGATGTCTGATGTTTGTTGATGTCTGATACCTGATGTCTGATGCATGATGTCTGATGCCTGATGTTTGTAGATGTCTGATACTTGTGGATGTCTGATATCTGAGGCCTGATGTCTGATACCTGATGTCTGATTCCTGATGTCTGATGCTTGTGGATGTCTAATGCCTTATGTTTGATGCTTGTGGATGTCTGATGCCTGATGCTTGTGGCTGTCTGATGCCTGATGTCTGATGCTTGTGGATATCTGATGCATGTCTGACACCTGATGTTTGATGCATGATGTCTGATGCATGATGTCTGATGCTTGATGCTTGTGCATGTCTGATGCCTGATGCTTGTGCATGTCTGGTGCCGGATGTCTAATGCCTGATGTCTGATGCTTGTGGATGTCTGATGCTTGTGGATGTCTGGTGCCTGATGCCTGATGTCTGATTTCTGATGTCTGATGCTTGTGGATGTCTGATGCCTTATGTCTGATGCTTGTGGATGTCTGATGCTTGTGGATGTCTGGTGCCTGATGTCTGATGCTTGTGGATGTCTGGTGCCTGATGTCTGATGTCTGATGCTTGTGGATGTCTGATGCCTGATGCTTGTGGATGTCTGATGCCTGATGCATGATGCCCGATGTTTGATGTCTGATGCTTGTGGATGTGTTGCCTGATGTCTGATGCATGATGTCTGATGCTTGTGGATGTCTGATGCCTGATGCTTGTGGATGTGTGTTGCCTGATGTCTGATGCATGCCTGATGCTTGTGGATGTTTGATGCCTGATGTCTGATGCTTGTGGATGTCTCATGCATGATGTCTGATGCATGATGTCTGATGCTTGTGGATGTCTGATGCTTGAAGTCTGATGTTTGTGGATGTCTGATGCCTGATGTCTGATGCATGATGTCTGATGCCTGATGTCTAATGTCTGATGCTTGTAGATGTCTGATACTTGTGGATGTCTGATGTCGGAGGCCTGATGTCTTATGCCTGATGTCTGATACCTGATGTCTGATTCCTGATGTTTGATGCTTGTGGATGTCTAATGCCTGATGTCTGATGCTTGTGGATGTCTGATGCATGATGTCTGACACCTGATGTCTGATGCATGATGTCTGATGCTTGTGGATGTCTGATGCCTGATGCTTGTGGATGTCTGATGCCTGATGCTTGTGGATGTCTGGTGCCTGATGTCTGATGCCTGATGTCTGATTCCTGATGTCTGATGCCTGTGGATGTCTGATGCCTGATGCTTGTGGATGTGTGTTGCCTGATGTCCAATACCTGATGTCTGATGCTTGTGGATGTCTGATGCCTGATGTCTGATGCTTGATGCTTGTGGAAGTCTGATGCCTGATGTCTGATGCCCGATGTCTGATGCTTGTGGATGTGTGTTGCCTGATGTCTGATGCATGATGTCTGATGCTTGTGGATGTCTGATGCTTGTGGATGTTTGATTCCTGATGTCTGATGCTTGTGGATGTCTGATGCTTGTGGCTGTCTGATGCCTGATGTCTGATGCTTGTGGATGTCTGATGCATGATGTCTGACACCTGATGTCTGACGCATGATGTCTGATGCAGGATGTCTGATGCCTGATGTTTGTGGATGTCTGATGCCTGATGCCTGATGTTTGTGAATGTCTGATGTCTGATGTCTGATGCTTGTGGATGTGTGTTGCCTGATGTCTGATGCATGATGTCTGATGCTTGTGGATGTTTGATGCCTGATGTCTGATGCTTGTGGATGTCTGATGCATGATGTCTGATGCATGATGTCTGATGCCTGATGTCTGATGCCTGATGCTTGTGGATGTCTGATGCTTGATGTCGGATGTTTGTGGATGTCTGATGCCTGATGTCTTATGCCTGATACCTGATGTTTGATTCCTGATGTCTGATGCTTGTGGATGTCTAATGCCTGATGTTTGATGCTTGTGGATGTCTGATGCCTGATGTCTGATGCTTGTGGATGTCTGATGCATGATGTCTGACACCTGATGTCTGATGCATGATGTCTGATGCATGATGTATGATGCTTGTGGATGTCTGATGCTTGTGGATGTCTGATGCCTAATGTCTGATGCTTGTGGAAGTCTGATGCCTGATGTCTGATGCCTGATGTTTGATGTCTGATGCCTTATGCTTGTGGATGTGTGTTGCCTGATGTCTGATGCATGATGTCTGATGCTTATGGATGTCTGATGCTTGTGGATGTTTGATTCCTGATGTCTGATGCTTGTGGATGTCTGATGCTTGTGGCTGTCTGATGCCTGATATATGATGCTTGTGGATGTCTGACACCTGATGTCTGATGCATGATGTCTGATGCATGATGCTTGTGGATGTCTGATGCCTGATGCTTGTGGATGTGTGTTGCCTGATGTCTGATGCATGATGTCTGATGCTTGTGGATGTTTGATGCCTGATGTCTCATGCATGATGTCTGATGCATGATGTCTGATGCTTGTGGATATCTGATGCTTGAAGTCTGATGTTTGTGGATGTTTGTGGATGTCTGATGTCTGATGCATGATGTCTGATGCCTGATGTCTAATGTCTGATGCTTGTAGATGTCTGATACTTGTGGATGTCTGATGTTGGAGGCCTGATGTCTTATGCCTGATGTCTGATACCTGATGTCTGATTCCTGATGTCTGATGCTTGTGGATGTCTAATGCCTGATGTCTGATGCTTGTGGATGTCTGATGCATGATGTCTGACACCTGATGTCTGATGCATGATGTCTGATGCTTGTGGATGTCTGATGCCTGATGCTTGTGGATGTCTGATGCCTGATGCTTGTGGATGTCTGGTGCCTGATGTCTGATGCCTGATGTCTGATTCCTGATGTCTGATGCCTGTGGATGTCTGATGCCTGATGCTTGTGGATGTGTGTTGCCTGATGTCTGATACCTGATGTCTGATGCTTGTGGATGTCTGATGCCTGATGTCTGATGCTTGATGCTTGTGGATGTCTGATGCATGATGTCTGATGCTTGTGGATGTCTGATGCTTGATGTCTGATGTTTGTGGATGTCTGATGTCTGATGCATGATGTCTGATGCCTGATATCTTAATGTCTGATGCTTGTAGATGTCTGATGTCTGAGGCCTGATGTCTGATGTGTGATACCTGATGTCTGATTCCTGATGTCTGATGCTTGTGGATGTCTGATGCCTGATGTCTGATGCTCATGGCTGTCTGATGCCTGATGCCTGATGCTTGTGGATGTCTGACGCATGATGTCTGACACCTGATGTCTGATGCATGATGTCTGATGCTTGTGGATGTCTGATGCCTCATGCATGATGCTTGTGGATGTCTGATGCTTGTGGATGTTTGATGCCTGATGTCTGATGCTTGTGGATGTCTCATGCATGATGTCTGATGCATGATGTCTGATGCCTGATGCTTGTGGATGTCTGATGCTTGATGTCTGATGTTTGTGGATGTCTGATGTCTGATGCATGATGTCTGATGCCTGATGTCTTAATGTCTGATACTCGTGGATGTCTGATGTCTGAGGCCTGATGTCTGATGTGTGATACCTGATGTCTGATTCCTGATGTCTGATGCTTGTGGATGTCTGATGCCTGATGTCTGATGCTCATGGCTGTCTGATGCCTGATGTCTGATGCTTGTGGATGTCTGACACATGATGTCTGACACCTGATGTCTGATGCATGATGTCTGATGCTTGTGGATGTCTGATGCCTCATGCATGATGCTTGTGGATGTCTGATGCTTGTGGATGTTTGATGCCTGATGTCTGATGCTTGTGGATGTCTCATGCATGATGTCTGATGCTTGTGGATGTATGATGCTTGATGTCTGATGTTTGTGGATGTCTGATACCTGATGTCTGATGCATGATGTCTGATGCCTGATGTTTGTAGATGTCTGATACTTGTGGATGTCTGATATCTGAGGCCTGATGTCTGATACCTGATGTCTGATTCCTGATGTCTGATGCTTGTGGATGTCTAATGCCTTATGTTTGATGCTTGTGGATGTCTGATGCCTGATGCTTGTGGCTGTCTGATGCCTGATGTCTGATGCTTGTGGATATCTGATGCATGTCTGACACCTGATGTTTGATGCATGATGTCTGATGCTTGATGCTTGTGCATGTCTGATGCCTGATGCTTGTGCATGTCTGGTGCCGGATGTCTAATGCCTGATGTCTGATGCTTGTGGATGTCTGATGCTTGTGGATGTCTGGTGCCTGATGCCTGATGTCTGATTTCTGATGTCTGATGCTTGTGGATGTCTGATGCCTTATGTCTGATGCTTGTGGATGTCTGATGCTTGTGGGTGTCTGGTGCCTGATGTCTGATGCTTGTGGATGTCTGGTGCCTGATGTCTGATGTCTGATGCTTGTGGATGTCTGATGCCTGATGCTTGTGGATGTCTGATGCCTGATGCATGATGCCCGATGTTTGATGTCTGATGCTTGTGGATGTGTTGCCTGATGTCTGATGCATGATGTCTGATGCTTGTGGATGTCTGATGCCTGATGCTTGTGGATGTGTGTTGCCTGATGTCTGATGCATGCCTGATGCTTGTGGATGTTTGATGCCTGACGTCTGATGCTTGTGGATGTCTCATGCATGATGTCTGATGCATGATGTCTGATGCTTGTGGATGTCTGATGCTTGAAGTCTGATGTTTGTGGATGTCTGATGCCTGATGTCTGATGCATGATGTCTGATGCCTGATGTCTAATGTCTGATGCTTGTAGATGTCTGATACTTGTGGATGTCTGATGTCGGAGGCCTGATGTCTTATGCCTGATGTCTGATACCTGATGTCTGATTCCTGATGTTTGATGCTTGTGGATGTCTAATGCCTGATGTCTGATGCTTGTGGATGTCTGATGCATGATGTCTGACACCTGATGTCTGATGCATGATGTCTGATGCTTGTGGATGTCTGATGCCTGATGCTTGTGGATGTCTGATGCCTGATGCTTGTGGATGTCTGGGGCCTGATGTCTGATGCTTGATGTCTGATTCCTGATGTCTGATGCCTGTGGATGTCTGATGCCTGATGCTTGTGGATGTGTGTTGCCTGATGTCCGATACCTGATGTCTGATGCTTGTGGATGTCTGATGCCTGATGTCTGATGCTTGATGCTTGTGGAAGTCTGATGCCTGATGTCTGATGCCCGATGTCTGATGCTTGTGGATGTGTGTTGCCTGATGTCTGATGCATGATGTCTGATGCTTGTGGATGTCTGATGCTTGTGGATGTTTGATTCCTGATGTCTGATGCTTGTGGATGTCTGATGCTTGTGGCTGTCTGATGCCTGATGTCTGATGCTTGTGGATGTCTGATGCATGATGTCTGACACCTGATGTCTGATGCATGATGTCTGATGCAGGATGTCTGATGCCTGATGTTTGTGGATGTCTGATGCCTGATGCCTGATGTTTGTGAATGTCTGATGTCTGATGTCTGATGCTTGTGGATGTGTGTTGCCTGATGTCTGATGCATGATGTCTGATGCTTGTGGATGTTTGATGCCTGATGTCTGATGCTTGTGGATGTCTCATGCATGATGTCTGATGCATGATGTCTGATGCCTGATGTCTGATGCCTGATGCTTGTGGATGTCTGATGCTTGATGTCGGATGTTTGTGGATGTCTGATGCCTGATGTCTTATGCCTGATACCTGATGTTTGATTCCTGATGTCTGATGCTTGTGGATGTCTAATGCCTGATGTTTGATGCTTGTGGATGTCTGATGCCTGATGTCTGATGCTTGTGGATGTCTGATGCATGATGTCTGACACCTGATGTCTGATGCATGATGTCTGATGCATGATGTATGATGCTTGTGGATGTCTGATGCTTGTGGATGTCTGATGCTTGTGGATGTCTGATGCCTAATGTCTGATGCTTGTGAATGTCTGATGCCTGATGCTTGTGGATGTCTGGTGCCTGATGTCTGATGCCTGATGTCTGATTCCTGATGTCTGATGCTTTTGGATGTCTGATGTCTGATGCTTGTGGATGTGTGTTGCCTGATGTCTGATGCATGATGTCTGACACCTGATGTCTGATGCTTGTGGAAGTCTGATGCCTGATGTCTGATGCCTGATGTTTGATGTCTGATGCCTTATGCTTGTGGATGTGTGTTGCCTGATGTCTGATGCATGATGTCTGATGCTTATGGATGTCTGATGCTTGTGGATGTTTGATTCCTGATGTCTGATGCTTGTGGATGTCTGATGCTTGTGGCTGTCTGATGCCTGATATATGATGCTTGTGGATGTCTGACACCTGATGTCTGATGCATGATGTCTGATGCATGATGCTTGTGGATGTCTGATGCCTGATGCTTGTGGATGTGTGTTGCCTGATGTCTGATGCATGATGTCTGATGCTTGTGGATGTTTGATGCCTGATGTCTCATGCATGATGTCTGATGCATGATGTCTGATGCTTGTGGATATCTGATGCTTGAAGTCTGATGTTTGTGGATGTTTGTGGATGTCTGATGTCTGATGCATGATGTCTGATGCCTGATGTCTAATGTCTGATGCTTGTAGATGTCTGATACTTGTGGATGTCTGATGTCGGAGGCCTGATGTCTTATGCCTGATGTCTGATACCTGATGTCTGATTCCTGATGTCTGATGCTTGTGGATGTCTAATGCCTGATGTCTGATGCTTGTGGATGTCTGATGCATGATGTCTGACACCTGATGTCTGATGCATGATGTCTGATGCTTGTGGATGTCTGATGCCTGATGCTTGTGGATGTCTGATGCCTGATGCTTGTGGATGTCTGGTGCCTGATGTCTGATGCCTGATGTCTGATTCCTGATGTCTGATGCCTGTGGATGTCTGATGCCTGATGCTTGTGGATGTGTGTTGCCTGATGTCTGATACCTGATGTCTGATGCTTGTGGATGTCTGATGCCTGATGTCTGATGCTTGATGCTTGTGGATGTCTGATGCATGATGTCTGATGCTTGTGGATGTCTGATGCTTGATGTCTGATGTTTGTGGATGTCTGATGTCTGATGCATGATGTCTGATGCCTGATATCTTAATGTCTGATGCTTGTAGATGTCTGATACTTGTGGATGTCTGATGTCTGAGGCCTGATGTCTGATGTGTGATACCTGATGTCTGATTCCTGATGTCTGATGCTTGTGGATGTCTGATGCCTGATGTCTGATGCTTGTGGCTGTCTGATGCCTGATGTTGATGCTTGTGGATGTCTGATGCATGATGTCTGACACCTGATGTCTGATGCATGATGTCTGATGCATGATGTCTGATGCTTGTGGATGTCTGATGCCTCATGCATGATGCTTGTGGATGTCTGATGCTTGTGGATGTATGATGCCTGATGTCTGATGCTTGTGGATGTCTCATGCATGATGTCTGATGCCTGATGTCTGATGCCTGATGCTTGTGGATGTCTGATGCTTGATGTCTGATGTTTTTGGATGTCTGATGCCTGATGTCTGATGCTTGTGGATGTCTGATGCTTGTGGATGTCTGGTGCCTGATGTCTGATGCCTGTGGATGTCTGATGCCAGATGTCTGATGCTTGTGGATGTCTGATGCTTGTGGATGTCTGGTGCCTGATGTCTGATGCCTGATGTCGAATGCCTGATGCTTGTGGATGTCTGATGCTTGTGGATGCCTGATGTCTGATGCCAGACGCTTGTGGATGTCTGATGCCTGATGCTTGTGGATGTCTGATGCCTGATGTTTGATGTCTGATGCCTGATGCTTGTGGATGTATGTTGCCTGATGTCTGATGCATGATGTCTGTTGCTTGTGGATGTCTGATGCCTGATGTCCGATGCTTGATGCTTGTGGATGTCTGATGCCTGATGCTTGTGGATGTGTGTTGCCTGATGTCTGATGCATGATGTCTGATGCCTGATGTCTTAATGTCTGATGCTTGTAGATGTCTGATACTTGCGGATGTCTGATGTCTGAGGCCTGATGTCTTATCAGGTATCACACATCAGACATCAGGCATCAGACAGCCACAAGAATCAGACATCAGGCATCAGACATCCACAAGCATCAAACATCAGGCATTAGACATCCACAAACATCAGACATCAGGAATCAGACATCAGGTATCACACATCAGGCATCAGGCATGTCTGATTCCTGATGTCTGATGCTTGTGGATGTCTGATGCCTGATGTCTGATGCTTGTGGCTGTCTGATGCCTGATGTCTGATGCTTGTGGATGTCTGATGCATGATGTCTGACACCTGATGTCTGATGCATGATGTCTGATGCATGATGTCTGATGCTTGTGGATGTCTGATGCTTGTGGATGTCTGGTGCCTGATGTCTGATGCTTTTGAATGTCTGATGCCTGATGCTTGTGGATGTCTGGTGCCTGATGTCTGATGCTTGTGAATGTCTGATGCCTGATGCTTGTGAATGTCTGGTGCCTGATGTCTGATGCTTGTGGATGTCTGACACCTGATGTCTGATGCATGATGTCTGATGCTTGTGGATGTCTGATGCCTGATGTCTGATGCTTGTGAATGTCTAATGCCTGATGCTTGTGGATGTCTGGTGCCTGATGTCTGATGCCTGATGTATGATTCCTGATGTCTGATGCTTGTGGATGTCTGATACCTAATGTCTGATGCCTGTGGATGTCTGATGCCTGATGCGTGTGGATGTGTGTTGCCTGATGTCTGATACCTGATGTCTGATGCTTGTGGATGTCTGATGCTTGTGGATGTCTGATGCCTGATGTCTGATGCTTGTGGAAGTCTGATGCCTGATGTCTGATGCCCGATGTCTGATGCTTGTGGATGTGTGTTGCCTGATGTCTGATGCATGATGTCTGATGCTTGTGGATGTTTGATTCCTGATGTCTGATGCTTGTGGATGTCTGATGCTTGTGGATGTTTGATTCCTGATGTCTGATGCTTGTGGATGTCTGATGCTTGTGGCTGTCTGATGCCTGATGTCTGATGCTTGTGGATGTCTGATGCATGATGTCTGACACCTGATGTCTGACGCATGTCTGATGCAGGATGTCTGATGCTTGTGGATGTCTGACGCATGATGTTTGTGGGTGTCTGATGCCTGATGTCTGATGCCTGATGTTTGTGAATGTCTGATGCCTGATGTCTGATGTATGATGTCTGATGCATGATGTCTGATGCCCGATGCTTGTGGATGTCTGATGCCTGATGTCTGATGCTTGTGGATGTCTGATGCCTGATGCTTGTGGATGTGTGTTGCCTGATGTCTGATGCATGATGTCTGATGCTTGTGGATGTTTGATGCCTGATGTCTGATGCTTGTGGATGTCTCATGCATGATGTCTGATGCATGATGTCTGATGCCTGATGCTTGTGGATGTCTGATGCATGATGTCTGATGTTTTTGGATGTCTGATGTCTGATGCATGATGTCTGATGCCTGATGTCTTAATGTCTGATACTTGTGGATGTCTGATGTCTGAGGCCTGATGTCTGATGTGTGATACATGATGTCTGATTCCTGATGTCTGATGCTTGTGGATGTCTGATGCCTGATGTCTGATGCTCATGGCTGCCTGATGCCTGATGTCTGATGCTTGTGGATGTCTGACGCATGATGTCTGACACCTGATGTCTGATGCATGATGTCTGATGCTTGTGGATGTCTGATGCCTCATGCATGATGCTTGTGGATGTCTGATGCTTGTGGATGTTTGATGCCTGATGTCTGATGCTTGTGGATGTCTCATGCATGATGTCTGATGCTTGTGGATGTCTGATGCTTGATGTCTGATGTTTGTGGATGTCTGATACCTGATGTCTGATGCATGATGTCTGATGCCTGATGTTTGTAGATGTCTGATACTTGTGGATGTCTGATATCTGAGGCCTGATGTCTGATACCTGATGTCTAATTCCTGATGTCTGATGCTTGTGGATGTCTAATGCCTTATGTTTGATACTTGTGGATGTCTGATGCCTGATGCTTGTGGCTGTCTGATGCCTGATGTCTGATGCTTGTGGATATCTGATGCATGTCTGACACCTGATGTCTGATGCATGATGTCTGATGCATGATGTCTGATGCCTGATGCTTGTGCATGTCTGATGCCTGATGCTTGTGCATGTCTGGTGCCGGATGTCTAATGCCTGATGTCTGATGCTTGTGGATGTCTGATGCTTGTGGATGTCTGGTGCCTGATGCCTGATGTCTGATTTCTGATGTCTGATGCTTGTGGATGTCTGATGCCTTATGTCTGATGCTTGTGGATGTCTGATGCTTGTGGATGTCTGGTGCCTGATGTCTGATGCTTGTGGATGTCTGGTGCCTGATGTCTGATGTCTGATGCTTGTGGATGTCTGATGCCTGATGCTTGTGGATGTCTGATGCCTGATGCATGATGCCCGATGTTTGATGTCTGATGCTTGTGGATGTGTTGCCTGATGTCTGATGCATGATGTCTGATGCTTGTGGATGTCTGATGCCTGATGCTTGTGGATGTGTGTTGCCTGATGTCTGATGCATGCCTGATGCTTGTGGATGTTTGATGCCTGATGTCTGATGCTTGTGGATGTCTCATGCATGATGTCTGATGCATGATGTCTGATGCTTGTGGATGTCTGATGCTTGAAGTCTGATGTTTGTGGATGTCTGATGCCTGATGTCTGATGCATGATGTCTGATGCCTGATGTCTAATGCCTGATGCTTGTAGATGTCTGATACTTGTGGATGTCTGATGTCGGAGGCCTGATGTCTTATGCCTGATGTCTGATACCTGATGTCTGATTCCTGATGTCTGATGCTTGTGGATGTCTAATGCCTGATGTCTGATGCTTGTGGATGTCTGATGCATGATGTCTGACACCTGATGTCTGATGCATGATGTCTGATGCTTGTGGATGCCTGATGCCTGATGCTTGTGGATGTCTGATGCCTGATGCTTGTGGATGTCTGGTGCCTGATGTCTGATGCCTGATGTCTGATTCCTGATGTCTGATGCCTGTGGATGTCTGATGCCTGATGCTTGTGGATGTGTGTTGCCTGATGTCTGATACCTGATGTCTGATGCTTGTGGATGTCTGATGCCTGATGTCTGATGCTTGATGCTTGTGGAAGTCTGATGCCTGATGTCTGATGCCCGATGTCTGATGCTTGTGGATGTGTGTTGCCTGATGTCTGATGCATGATGTCTGATGCTTGTGGATGTCTGATGCTTGTGGATGTTTGATTCCTGATGTCTGATGCTTGTGGATGTCTGATGCTTGTGGCTGTCTGATGCCTGATGTCTGATGCTTGTGGATGTCTGATGCATGATGTCTGACACCTGATGTCTGACGCATGATGTCTGATGCAGGATGTCTGATGCCTGATGTTTGTGGATGTCTGATGCCTGATGCCTGATGTTTGTGAATGTCTGATGTCTGATGTCTGATGCTTGTGGATGTGTGTTGCCTGATGTCTGATGCATGATGTCTGATGCTTGTGGATGTTTGATGCCTGATGTCTGATGCTTGTGGATGTCTCATGCATGATGTCTGATGCATGATGTCTGATGCCGGATGTCTGATGCCTGATGCTTGTGGATGTCTGATGCTTGATGTCGGATGTTTGTGGATGTCTGATGCCTGATGTCTTATGCCTGATACCTGATGTTTGATTCCTGATGTCTGATGCTTGTGGATGTCTAATGCCTGATGTTTGATGCTTGTGGATGTCTGATGCCTGATGTCTGATGCTTGTTGATGTCTGATGCATGATGTCTGACACCTGATGTCTGATGCATGATGTCTGATGCATGATGTTTGATGCTTGTGGATGTCTGATGCTTGTGGATGTCTGATGCCTGATGTCTGATGCTTGTGAATGTCTGATGCCTGATGCTTGTGGATGTCTGGTGCCTGATGTCTGATGCCTGATGTCTGATTCCTGATGTCTGATGCTTTTGGATGTCTGATGTCTGATGCTTGTGGATGTGTGTTGCCTGATGTCTGATGCATGATGTCTGACACCTGATGTCTGATGCTTGTGGAAGTCTGATGCCTGATGTCTGATGCCTGATGTTTGATGTCTGATGCCTTATGCTTGTGGATGTGTGTTGCCTGATGTCTGATGCATGATGTCTGATGCTTGTGGATGTCTGATGCTTGTGGATGTTTGATTCCTGATGTCTGATGCTTGTGGATGTCTGATGCTTGTGGCTGTCTGATGCCTGATATATGATGCTTGTGGATGTCTGACACCTGATGTCTGATGCATGATGTCTGATGCATGATGCTTGTGGATGCCTGATGCCTGATGCTTGTGGATGTGTGTTGCCTGATGTCTGATGCATGATGTCTGATGCTTGTGGATGTTTGATGCCTGATGTCTCATGCATGATGTCTGATGCATGATGTCTGATGCTTGTGGATATCTGATGCTTGATGTCTGATGTTTGTGGATGTTTGTGGATGTCTGATGTCTGATGCATGATGTCTGATGCCTGATGTCTAATGTCTGATGCTTGTAGATGTCTGATACTTGTGGATGTCTGATGTCGGAGGCCTGATGTCTTATGCCTGATGTCTGATACCTGATGTCTGATTCCTGATGTCTGATGCTTGTGGATGTCTAATGCCTGATGTCTGATGCTTGTGGATGTCTGATGCATGATGTCTGACACCTGATGTCTGATGCATGATGTCTGATGCGTGTGGATGTCTGATGCCTGATGCTTGTGGATGTCTGATGCCTGATGCTTGTGGATGTCTGGTGCCTGATGTCTGATGCCTGATGTCTGATTCCTGATGTCTGATGCCTGTGGATGTCTGATGCCTGATGCTTGTGGATGTGTGTTGCCTGATGTCTGATACCTGATGTCTGATGCTTGTGGATGTCTGATGCCTGATGTCTGATGCTTGATGCTTGTGGAAGTCTGATGCCTGATGTCTGATGCCCGATGTCTGATGCTTGTGGATGTGTGTTGCCTGATGTCTGATGCATGATGTCTGATGCTTGTGGATGTCTGATGCTTGTGGATGTTTGATTCCTGATGTCTGATGCTTGTGGATGTCTGATGCATGATGTCTGACACCTGATGTCTGACACATGATGTCTGATGCAGGATGTCTGATGCCTGATGTTTGTGGATGTCTGATGCCTGATGCCTGATGTTTGTGAATGTCTGATGTCTGATGTCTGATGCTTGTGGATGTGTGTTGCCTGATGTCTGATGCATGATGTCTGATGCTTGTGGATGTTTGATGCCTGATGTCTGATGCTTGTGGATGTCTCATGCATGATGTCTCATGCATGATGTCTGATTCCTGATGTCTAATGCCCGATGTTTGATGCTTGTGGATGTCTGATGCTTGTGGCTGTCTGATGCCTGATGTCTGATGCTTGTGGATGTCTGATGCATGATGTCTGACACCTGATGTCTGACACATGATGTCTGATGCAGGATGTCTGATGCCTGATGTTTGTGGATGTCTGATGCCTGATGCCTGATGTTTGTGAATGTCTGATGTCTGATGTCTGATGCTTGTGGATGTGTGTTGCCTGATGTCTGATGCATGATGTCTGATGCTTGTGGATGTTTGATGCCTGATGTCTGATGCTTGTGGATGTCTCATGCATGATGTCTCATGCATGATGTCTGATGCCTGATGTCTGATGCCTGATGCTTGTGGATGTCTGATGCTTGATGTCAGATGTTTGTGGATGTCTGATGCCTGATATATGATGCTTGTGGATGTCTGACACCTGATGTCTGATGCATGATGTCTGATGCATGATGCTTGTGGATGTCTGATGCCTGATGCTTGTGGATGTGTGTTGCCTGATGTCTGATGCATGATGTCTGATGCTTGTGGATGTTTGATGCCTGATGTCTCATGCATGATGTCTGATGCATGATGTCTGATGCTTGTGGATGTCTGATGCTTGATGTCTGATGTTTGTGGATGTCTGATGTCTGATGCATGATGTCTGATGCCTGATATCTTAATGTCTGATGCTTGTAGATGTCTGATACTTGTGGATGTCTGATGTCTGAGGCCTGATGTCTGATGTGTGATACCTGATGTCTGATTCCTGATGTCTGATGCTTGTGGATGTCTGATGCCTGATGTCTGATGCTTGTGGCTGTCTGATGCCTGATGTTGATGCTTGTGGATGTCTGATGCATGATGTCTGACACCTGATGTCTGATGCATGATGTCTGATGCATGATGTCTGGTGCTTGTGGATGTCTGATGCCTCATGCATGATGCTTGTGGATGTCTGATGCTTGTGGATGTATGATGCCTGATGTCTGATGCTTGTGGATGTCTCATGCATGATGTCTGATGCCTGATGTCTGATGCCTGATGCTTGTGGATGTCTGATGCTTGATGTCTGATGTTTTTGGATGTCTGATGCCTGATGTCTGATGCTTGTGGATGTCTGATGCTTGTGGATGTCTGGTGCCTGATGTCTGATGCCTGTGGATGTCTGATGCCAGATGTCTGATGCTTGTGGATGTCTGATGCTTGTGGATGTCTGGTGCCTGATGTCTGATGCCTGATGTCGAATGCCTGATGCTTGTGGATGTCTGATGCTTGTGGATGCCTGATGTCTGATGCCAGACGCTTGTGGATGTCTGATGCCTGATGCTTGTGGATGTCTGATGCCTGATGTTTGATGTCTGATGCCTGATGCTTGTGGATGTATGTTGCCTGATGTCTGATGCATGATGTCTGTTGCTTGTGGATGTCTGATGCCTGATGTCCGATGCTTGATGCTTGTGGATGTCTGATGCCTGATGCTTGTGGATGTGTGTTGCCTGATGTCTGATGCATGATGTCTGATGCCTGATGTCTTAATGTCTGATGCTTGTAGATGTCTGATACTTGCGGATGTCTGATGTCTGAGGCCTGATGTCTTATCAGGTATCACACATCAGACATCAGGCATCAGACAGCCACAAGAATCAGACATCAGGCATCAGACATCCACAGGCATCAAACATCAGGCATTAGACATCCACAAACATCAGACATCAGGAATCAGACATCAGGTATCACACATCAGGCATCAGGCATGTCTGATTCCTGATGTCTGATGCTTGTGGATGTCTGATGCCTGATGTCTGATGCTTGTGGATGTCTGATGCATGATGTCTGACACCTGATGTCTGATGCATGATGTCTGATGCATGATGTCTGATGCTTGTGGATGTCTGATGCTTGTGGATGTCTGGTGCCTGATGTCTGATGCTTTTGAATGTCTGATGCCTGATGCTTGTGGATGTCTGGTGCCTGATGTCTGATGCTTGTGAATGTCTGATGCCTGATGCTTGTGGATGTCTGGTGCCTGATGTCTGATGCTTGTGGATGTCTGACACCTGATGTCTGATGCATGATGTCTGATGCTTGTGGATGTCTGATGCCTGATGTCTGATGCTTGTGAATGTCTAATGCCTGATGCTTGTGGATGTCTGGTGCCTGATGTCTGATGCCTGATGTCTGATTCCTGATGTCTGATGCTTGTGGATGTCTAATACCTAATGTCTGATGCCTGTGGATGTCTGATGCCTGATGCGTGTGGATGTGTGTTGCCTGATGTCTGATACCTGATGTCTGATGCTTGTGGATGTCTGATGCTTGTGGATGTCTGATGCCTGATGTCTGATGCTTGTGAAAGTCTGATGCCTGATGTCTGATGCCCGATGTCTGATGTTTGTGGATGTGTGTTGCCTGATGTCTGATGCATGATGTCTGATGCTTGTGGATGTTTGATTCCTGATGTCTGATGCTTGTGGATGTCTGATGCTTGTGGATGTTTGATTCCTGATGTCTGATGCTTGTGGATGTCTGATGCTTGTGGCTGTCTGATGCCTGATGTCTGATGCTTGTGGATGTCTGATGCATGATGTCTGACACCTGATGTCTGACGCATGTCTGATTCCTGATGTCTGATGCTTGTGGATGTCTGACGCATGATGTTTGTGGGTGTCTGATGCCTGATGTCTGATGCCTGATGTTTGTGAATGTCTGATGCCTGATGTCTGATGTATGATGTCTGATGCATGATGTCTGATGCCCGATGCTTGTGGATGTCTGATGCCTGATGTCTGATGCTTGTGGATGTCTGATGCCTGATGCTTGTGGATGTGTGTTGCCTGATGTCTGATGCATGATGTCTGATGCTTGTGGATGTTTGATGCCTGATGTCTGATGCTTGTGGATGTCTCATGCATGATGTCTGATGCATGATGTCTGATGCCTGATGCTTGTGGATGTCTGATGCTTGATGTCTGATGTTTGTGGATGTCTGATGTCTGATGCATGATGTCTGATGCCTGATGTCTTAATGTCTGATACTTGTGGATGTCTGATGTCTGAGGCCTGATGTCTGATGTGTGATACCTGATGTCTGATTCCTGATGTCTGATGCTTGTGGATGTCTGATGCCTGATGTCTGATGCTCATGGCTGTCTGATGCCTGATGTCTGATGCTTGTGGATGTCTGACGCATGATGTCTGACACCTGATGTCTGATGCATGATGTCTGATGCTTGTGGATGTCTGATGCCTCATGCATGATGCTTGTGGATGTCTGATGCTTGTGGATGTTTGATTCCTGATGTCTGATGCTTGTGGATGTCTGATGCTTGTGGCTGTCTGATGCCTGATGTCTGATGCTTGTGGATGTCTGATGCATGATGTCTGACACCTGATGTCTGACGCATGATGTCTGATGCAGGATGTCTGATGCCTGATGTTTGTGGATGTCTGATGCCTGATGCCTGATGTTTGTGGATGTCTGATGCCTGATGCCTGATGTTTGTGAATGTCTGATGTCTGATGTCTGATGCTTGTGGATGTGTGTGCCTGATGTCTGATGCATGATGTCTGATGCTTGTGGATGTTTGATGCCTGATGTCTGATGCTTGTGGATGTCTCATGCATGATGTCTGATGCATGATGTCTGATGCCTGATGTCTGATGCCTGATGCTTGTGGATGTCTGATGCTTGATGTCTGATGTTTGTGGATGTCTGATGCCTGATGTCTTATGCTTGATACCTGATGTCTGATTCCTGATGTCTGATGCTTGTGGATGTCTAATGCCTGATGTTTGATGCTTGTGGATGTCTGATGCCTGATGTCTGATGCTTGTGGCTGTCTGATGCCTGATGTCTGATGCTTGTGGATGTCTGATGCATGATGTCTGACACCTGATGTCTGATGCATGATGTCTGATGCATGATGTTTGATGCTTGTGGATGTCTGATGCTTGTGGATGTCAGATGCCTGATGTCTGATGCTTGTGAATGTCTGATGCCTGATGCTTGTGGATGTCTGGTGCCTGATGTCTGATGCCTGATGTCTGATTCCTGATGTCTGATGCTTGTGGATGTCTGATGTCTGATGCTTGTGGATGTGTGTTGCCTGATGTCTGATGCATGATGTCTGACACCTGATGTCTGATGCTTGTGGAAGTCTGATACTTGTGGCTGTCTGATGCCTGATATATGATGCTTGTGGATGTCTGACACCTGATGTCTGATGCATGATGTCTGATGCATGATGCTTGTGGATGTCTGATGCCTGATGCTTGTGGATGTGTGTTGCCTGATGTCTGATGCATGATGTCTGATGCTTGTGGATGTTTGATGCCTGATGTCTCATGCATGATGTCTGATGCATGATGTCTGATGCTTGTGGATGTCTGATGCTTGATGTCTGATGTTTGTGGATGTCTGATGTCTGATGCATGATGTCTGATGCCTGATATCTTAATGTCTGATGCTTGTAGATGTCTGATACTTGTGGATGTCTGATGTCTGAGGCCTGATGTCTGATGTGTGATACCTGATGTCTGATTCCTGATGTCTGATGCTTGTGGATGTCTGATGCCTGATGTCTGATGCTTGTGGCTGTCTGATGCCTGATGTTGATGCTTGTGGATGTCTGATGCATGATGTCTGACACCTGATGTCTGATGCATGATGTCTGATGCATGATGTCTGATGCTTGTGGATGTTTGATGCCTGATGTCTGATGCTTGTGGATGTCTCATGCATGATGTCTGATGCATGATGTCTGATGCTTGTGTATGTCTGATGCTTGAAGTCTGATGTTTGTGGATGTCTGATGCCTGATGTCTGATGCATGATGTCTGATGCCTGATGTCTAATGCCTGAAGCTTGTAGATGTCTGATACTTGTGGATGTCTGATGTCGGAGGCCTGATGTCTTATGCCTGATGTCTGATACCTGATGTCTGATTCCTGATGTCTGATGCTTGTGGATGTCTAATGCCTGATGTCTGATGCTTGTGGATGTCTGATGCATGATGTCTGACACCTGATGTCTGATGCATGATGTCTGATGCTTGTGGATGTCTGATGCCTGATGCTTGTGGATGTCTGATGCCTGATGCTTGTGGATGTCTGGTGCCTGATGTCTGATGCCTGATGTCTGATTCCTGATGTCTGATGCCTGTGGATGTCTGATGCCTGATGCTTGTGGATGTGTGTTGCCTGATGTCTGATACCTGATGTCTGATGCTTGTGGATGTCTGATGCCTGATGTCTGATGCTTGATGCTTGTGGAAGTCTGATGCCTGATGTCTGATGCCCGATGTCTGATGCTTGTGGATGTGTGTTGCCTGATGTCTGATGCATGATGTCTGATGCTTGTGGATGTCTGATGCTTGTGGATGTTTGATTCCTGATGTCTGATGCTTGTGGATGTCTGATGCTTGTGGCTGTCTGATGCCTGATGTCTGATGCTTGTGGATGTCTGATGCATGATGTCTGACACCTGATGTCTGACGCATGATGTCTGATGCAGGATGTCTGATGCCTGATGTTTGTGGATGTCTGATGCCTGATGCCTGATGTTTGTGAATGTCTGATGTCTGATGTCTGATGCTTGTGGATGTGTGTTGCCTGATGTCTGATGCATGATGTCTGATGCTTGTGGATGTTTGATGCCTGATGTCTGATGCTTGTGGATGTCTCATGCATGATGTCTGATGCATGATGTCTGATGCCTGATGTCTGATGCCTGATGCTTGTGGATGTCTGATGCTTGATGTCGGATGTTTGTGGATGTCTGATGCCTGATGTCTTATGCCTGATACCTGATGTTTGATTCCTGATGTCTGATGCTTGTGGATGTCTAATGCCTGATGTTTGATGCTTGTGGATGTCTGATGCCTGATGTCTGATGCTTGTGGATGTCTGATGCATGATGTCTGACACCTGATGTCTGATGCATGATGTCTGATGCATGATGTTTGATGCTTGTGGATGTCTGATGCTTGTGGATGTCTGATGCCTGATGTCTGATGCTTGTGAATGTCTGATGCCTGATGCTTGTGGATGTCTGGTGCCTGATGTCTGATGCCTGATGTCTGATTCCTGATGTCTGATGCTTTTGGATGTCTGATGTCTGATGCTTGTGGATGTGTGTTGCCTGATGTCTGATGCATGATGTCTGACACCTGATGTCTGATGCTTGTGGAAGTCTGATGCCTGATGTCTGATGCCTGATGTTTGATGTCTGATGCCTTATGCTTGTGGATGTGTGTTGCCTGATGTCTGATGCATGATGTCTGATGCTTGTGGATGTCTGATGCTTGTGGATGTTTGATTCCTGATGTCTGATGCTTGTGGATGTCTGATGCTTGTGGCTGTCTGATGCCTGATATATGATGCTTGTGGATGTCTGACACCTGATGTCTGATGCATGATGTCTGATGCATGATGCTTGTGGATGTCTGATGTCTGATGCTTGTGGATGTGTGTTGCCTGATGTCTGATGCATGATGTCTGATGCTTGTGGATGTTTGATGCCTGATGTCTCATGCATGATGTCTGATGCATGATGTCTGATGCTTGTGGATATCTGATGCTTGATGTCTGATGTTTGTGGATGTTTGTGGATGTCTGATGTCTGATGCATGATGTCTGATGCCTGATGTCTAATGTCTGATGCTTGTAGATGTCTGATACTTGTGGATGTCTGATGTCGGAGGCCTGATGTCTTATGCCTGATGTCTGATACCTGATGTCTGATTCCTGATGTCTGATGCTTGTGGATGTCTAATGCCTGATGTCTGATGCTTGTGGATGTCTGATGCATGATGTCTGACACCTGATGTCTGATGCATGATGTCTGATGCTTGTGGATGTCTGATGCCTGATGCTTGTGGATGTCTGATGCCTGATGCTTGCGGATGTCTGGTGCCTGATGTCTGATGCCTGATGTCTGATTCCTGATGTCTGATGCCTGTGGATGTCTGATGCCTGATGCTTGTGGATGTGTGTTGCCTGATGTCTGATACCTGATGTCTGATGCTTGTGGATGTCTGATGCCTGATGTCTGATGCTTGATGCTTGTGGAAGTCTGATGCCTGATGTCTGATGCCCGATGTCTGATGCTTGTGGATGTGTGTTGCCTGATGTCTGATGCATGATGTCTGATGCTTGTGGATGTCTGATGCTTGTGGATGTTTGATTCCTGATGTCTGATGCTTGTGGATGTCTGATGCTTGTGGCTGTCTGATGCCTGATGTCTGATGCTTGTGGATGTCTGATGCATGATGTCTGACACCTGATGTCTGACGCATGATGTCTGATGCAGGATGTCTGATGCCTGATGTTTGTGGATGTCTGATGCCTGATGCCTGATGTTTGTGAATGTCTGATGTCTGATGCTTGTGGATGTGTGTTGCCTGATGTCTGATGCATGATGTCTGATGCTTGTGGATGTTTGATGCCTGATGTCTGATGCTTGTGGATGTCTCATGCATGATGTCTGATGCATGATGTCTGATGCCTGATGTCTGATGCCTGATGCTTGTGGATGTCTGATGCTTGATGTCGGATGTTTGTGGATGTCTGATGCCTGATATCTTATGCCTGATACCTGATGTCTGATTCCTGATGTCTGATGCTTGTGGATGTCTAATGCCTGATGTTTGATGCTTGTGGATGTCTGTTGCCTGATGTCTGATGCTTGTGGATGTCTGATGCATGATGTCTGACACCTGATGTCTGATGCATGATGTCTGATGCATGATGTTTGATGCTTGTGGATGTCTGATGCTTGTGGATGTCTGATGCCTGATGTCTGATGCTTGTGAATGTCTGATGCCTGATGCTTGTGGATGTCTGGTGCCTGATGTCTGATGCCTGATGTCTGATTCCTGATGTCTGATGCTTGTGGATGTCTGATGTCTGATGCTTGTGGATGTGTGTTGCCTGATGTCTGATGCATGATGTCTGACACCTGATGTCTGATGCTTGTGGAAGTCTGATGCCTGATGTCTGATGCCTGATGTTTGATGTCTGATGCCTTATGCTTGTGGATGTGTGTTGCCTGATGTCTGATGCATGATGTCTGATGCTTGTGGATGTCTGATGCTTGTGGATGTTTGATTCCTGATGTCTGATGCTTGTGGATGTCTGATACTTGTGGCTGTCTGATGCCTGACATATGATGCTTGTGGATGTCTGACACCTGATGTCTGATGCATGATGTCTGATGCATGATGCTTGTGGATGTCTGATGCCTGATGCTTGTGGATGTGTGTTGCCTGATGTCTGATGCATGATGTCTGATGCTTGTGGATGTTTGATGCCTGATGTCTCATGCATGATGTCTGATGCATGATGTCTGATGCTTGTGGATGTCTGATGCTTGATGTCTGATGTTTGTGGATGTCTGATGTCTGATGCATGATGTCTGATGCCTGATATCTTAATGTCTGATGCTTGTAGATGTCTGATACTTGTGGATGTCTGATGTCTGAGGCCTGATGTCTGATGTGTGATACCTGATGTCTGATTCCTGATGTCTGATGCTTGTGGATGTCTGATGCCTGATGTCTGATGCTTGTGGCTGTCTGATGCCTGATGTTGATGCTTGTGGATGTCTGATGCATGATGTCTGACACCTGATGTCTGATGCATGATGTCTGATGCATGATGTCTGATGCTTGTGGATGTCTGATGCCTCATGCATGATGCTTGTGGATGTCTGATGCTTGTGGATGTATGATGCCTGATGTCTGATGCTTGTGGATGTCTCATGCATGATGTCTGATGCCTGATGTCTGATGCCTGATGCTTGTGGATGTCTGATGCTTGATGTCTGATGTTTTTGGATGTCTGATGCCTGATGTCTGATGCTTGTGGATGTCTGATGCTTGTGGATGTCTGGTGCCTGATGTCTGATGCCTGTGGATGTCTGATGCCAGATGTCTGATGCTTGTGGATGTCTGATGCTTGTGGATGTCTGGTGCCTGATGTCTGATGCCTGATGTCGAATGCCTGATGCTTGTGGATGTCTGATGCTTGTGGATGCCTGATGTCTGATGCCAGACGCTTGTGGATGTCTGATGCCTGATGCTTGTGGATGTCTGATGCCTGATGTTTGATGTCTGATGCCTGATGCTTGTGGATGTATGTTGCCTGATGTCTGATGCATGATGTCTGTTGCTTGTGGATGTCTGATGCCTGATGTCCGATGCTTGATGCTTGTGGATGTCTGATGCCTGATGCTTGTGGATGTGTGTTGCCTGATGTCTGATGCATGATGTCTGATGCCTGATGTCTTAATGTCTGATGCTTGTAGATGTCTGATACTTGCGGATGTCTGATGTCTGAGGCCTGATGTCTTATCAGGTATCACACATCAGACATCAGGCATCAGACAGCCACAAGAATCAGACATCAGGCATCAGACATCCACAAGCATCAAACATCAGGCATTAGACATCCACAAACATCAGACATCAGGAATCAGACATCAGGTATCACACATCAGGCATCAGGCATGTCTGATTCCTGATGTCTGATGCTTGTGGATGTCTGATGCCTGATGTCTGATGCTTGTGGATGTCTGATGCATGATGTCTGACACCTGATGTCTGATGCATGATGTCTGATGCATGATGTCTGATGCTTGTGGATGTCTGATGCTTGTGGATGTCTGGTGCCTAATGTCTGATGCTTTTGAATGTCTGATGCCTGATGCTTGTGGATGTCTGGTGCCTGATGTCTGATGCTTGTGAATGTCTGATGCCTGATGCTTGTGGATGTCTGGTGCCTGATGTCTGATGCTTGTGGATGTCTGACACCTGATGTCTGATGCATGATGTCTGATGCTTGTGGATGTCTGATGCCTGATGTCTGATGCTTGTGAATGTCTAATGCCTGATGCTTGTGGATGTCTGGTGCCTGATGTCTGATGCCTGATGTCTGATTCCTGATGTCTGATGCTTGTGGATGTCTGATACCTAATGTCTGATGCCTGTGGATGTCTGATGCCTGATGCGTGTGGATGTGTGTTGCCTGATGTCTGATACCTGATGTCTGATGCTTGTGGATGTCTGATGCTTGTGGATGTCTGATGCCTGATGTCTGATGCTTGTGAAAGTCTGATGCCTGATGTCTGATGCCCGATGTCTGATGCTTGTGGATGTGTGTTGCCTGATGTCTGATGCATGATGTCTGATGCTTGTGGATGTTTGATTCCTGATGTCTGATGCTTGTGGATGTCTGATGCTTGTGGATGTTTGATTCCTGATGTCTGATGCTTGTGCATGTCTGATGCTTGTGGCTGTCTGATGCCTGATGTCTGATGCTTGTGGATGTCTGATGCATGATGTCTGACACCTGATGTCTGACGCATGTCTGATTCCTGATGTCTGATGCTTGTGGATGTCTGACGCATGATGTTTGTGGGTGTCTGATGCCTGATGTCTGATGCCTGATGTTTGTGAATGTCTGATGCCTGATGTCTGATGTATGATGTCTGATGCATGATGTCTGATGCCCGATGCTTGTGGATGTCTGATGCCTGATGTCTGATGCTTGTGGATGTCTGATGCCTGATGCTTGTGGATGTGTGTTGCCTGATGTCTGATGCATAATGTCTGATGCTTGTGGATGTTTGATGCCTGATGTCTGATGCTTGTGGATGTCTCATGCATGATGTCTGATGCATGATGTCTGATGCCTGATGCTTGTGGATGTCTGATGCTTGATGTCTGATGTTTGTGGATGTCTGATGTCTGATGCATGATGTCTGATGCCTGATGTCTTAATGTCTGATACTTGTGGATGTCTGATGTCTGAGGCCTGATGTCTGATGTGTGATACCTGATGTCTGATTCCTGATGTCTGATGCTTGTGGATGTCTGATGCCTGATGTCTGATGCTCATGGCTGTCTGATGCCTGATGTCTGATGCTTGTGGATGTCTGACGCATGATGTCTGACACCTGATGTCTGATGCATGATGTCTGATGCTTGTGGATGTCTGATGCCTCATGCATGATGCTTGTGGATGTCTGATGCTTGTGGATGTTTGATTCCTGATGTCTGATGCTTGTGGATGTCTGATGCTTGTGGCTGTCTGATGCCTGATGTCTGATGCTTGTGGATGTCTGATGCATGATGTCTGACACCTGATGTCTGACGCATGATGTCTGATGCAGGATGTCTGATGCAGGATGTTTGTGGATGTCTGATGCCTGATGCCTGATGTTTGTGGATGTCTGATGCCTGATGCCTGATGTTTGTGAATGTCTGATGTCTGATGTCTGATTCTTGTGGATGTGTGTGCCTGATGTCTGATGCATGATGTCTGATGCTTGTGGATGTTTGATGCCTGATGTCTGATGCTTGTGGATGTCTCATGCATGATGTCTGATGCATGATGTCTGATGCCTGATGTCTGATGCCTGATGCTCGTGGATGTCTGATGCTTGATGTCTGATGTTTGTGGATGTCTGATGCCTGATGTCTTATGCTTGATACCTGATGTCTGATTCCTGATGTCTGATGCTTGTGGATGTCTAATGCCTGATGTTTGATGTTTGTGGATGTCTGATGCCTGATGTCTGATGCTTGTGGCTGTCTGGTGCCTGATGTCTGATGCTTGTGGATGTCTGATGCATGATGTCTGACACCTGATGTCTGATGCATGATGTCTGATGCATGATGTTTGATGCTTGTGGATGTCTGATGCTTGTGGATGTCGGATGCCTGATGTCTGATGCTTGTGAATGTCTGATGCCTGATGCTTGTGGATGTCTGGTGCCTGATGTCTGATGCCTGATGTCTGATTCCTGATGTCTGATGCTTGTGGATGTCTGATGTCTGATGCTTGTGGATGTGTGTTGCCTGATGTCTGATGCGTGATGTCTGACACCTGATGTCTGATGCTTGTGGAAGTCTGATGCCTGATGTCTGATGCCTGATGTTTGATGTCTGATGCCTTATGCTTGTGGATGTGTGTTGCCTGATGTCTGATGCATGATGTCTGATGCTTGTGGATGTCTGATGCTTGTGGATGTTTGATTCCTGATGTCTGATGCTTGTGGATGTCTGATACTTGTGGCTGTCTGATGCCTGATATATGATGCTTGTGGATGTCTGACACCTGATGTCTGATGCATGATGTCTGATGCATGATGCTTGTGGATGTCTGATGCCTGATGCTTGTGGATGTGTGTTGCCTGATGTCTGATGCATGATGTCTGATGCTTGTGGATGTTTGATGCCTGATGTCTCATGCATGATGTCTGATGCATGATGTCTGATGCTTGTGGATGTCTGATGCTTGATGTCTGATGTTTGTGGATGTCTGATGTCTGATGCATGATGTCTGATGCCTGATATCTTAATGTCTGATGCTTGTAGATGTCTGATACTTGTGGATGTCTGATGTCTGAGGCCTGATGTCTGATGTGTGATACCTGATGTCTGATTCCTGATGTCTGATGCTTGTGGATGTCTGATGCCTGATGTCTGATGCTTGTGGCTGTCTGATGCCTGATGTTGATGCTTGTGGATGTCTGATGCATGATGTCTGACACCTGATGTCTGATGCATGATGTCTGATGCATGATGTCTGATGCTTGTGGATGTCTGATGCCTCATGCATGATGCTTGTGGATGTCTGATGCTTGTGGATGTATGATGCCTGATGTCTGATGCTTGTGGATGTCTCATGCATGATGTCTGATGCCTGATGTCTGATGCCTGATGCTTGTGGATGTCTGATGCTTGATGTCTGATGCTTGTGGATGTCTGATGCTTGTGGATGTCTGGTGCCTGATGTCTGATGCCTGTGGATGTCTGATGCCAGATGTCTGATGCTTGTGGATGTCTGATGCTTGTGGATGTCTGGTGCCTGATGTCTGATGCCTGATGTCGAATGCCTGATGCTTGTGGATGTCTGATGCTTGTGGATGCCTGATGTCTGATGCCAGACGCTTGTGGATGTCTGATGCCTGATGCTTGTGGATGTCTGATGCCTGATGTTTGATGTCTGATGCCTGATGCTTGTGGATGTATGTTGCCTGATGTCTGATGCATGATGTCTGTTGCTTGTGGATGTCTGATGCCTGATGTCCGATGCTTGATGCTTGTGGATGTCTGATGCCTGATGCTTGTGGATGTGTGTTGCCTGATGTCTGATGCATGATGTCTGATGCCTGATGTCTTAATGTCTGATGCTTGTAGATGTCTGATACTTGCGGATGTCTGATGTCTGAGGCCTGATGTCTTATCAGGTATCACACATCAGACATCAGGCATCAGACAGCCACAAGAATCAGACATCAGGCATCAGACATCCACAAGCATCAAACATCAGGCATTAGACATCCACAAACATCAGACATCAGGAATCAGACATCAGGTATCACACATCAGGCATCAGGCATGCCTGATTCCTGATGTCTGATGCTTGTGGATGTCTGATGCCTGATGTCTGATGCTTGTGGCTGTCTGATGCCTGATGTCTGATGCTTGTGGATGTCTGATGCATGATGTCTGACACCTGATGTCTGATGCATGATGTCTGATGCATGATGTCTGATGCTTGTGGATGTCTGATGCTTGTGGATGTCTGGTGCCTGATGTCTGATGCTTTTGAATGTCTGATGCCTGATGCTTGTGGATGGCTGGTGCCTGATGTCTGATGCTTGTGAATGTCTGATGCCTGATGCTTGTGGATGTCTGGTGCCTGATGTCTGATGCTTGTGGATGTCTGACACCTGATGTCTGATGCATGATGTCTGATGCTTGTGGATGCAGGATGTCTGATGCCTGATGTTTGTGGATGTCTGATGCCTGATGCCTGATGTTTGTGGATGTCTGATGCCTGATGCCTGATGTTTGTGAATGTCTGATGTCTGATGTCTGATGTCTGATGCTTGTGGATGTGTGTGCCTGATGTCTGATGTATGATGTCTGATGCTTGTGGATGTTTGATGCCTGATGTCTGATGCTTGTGGATGTCTCATGCATGATGTCTGATGCATGATGTCTGATGCCTGATGTCTGATGCCTGATGCTTGTGGATGTCTGATGCTTGATGTCTGATGTTTGTGGATGTCTGATGCCTGATGTCTTATGCCTGATACCTGATGTCTGATTCCTGATGTCTGATGCTTGTGGATGTCTAATGCCTGATGTTTGATGCTTGTGGATGTCTGATGCCTGATGTCTGATGCTTGTGGCTGTCTGATGCCTGATGTCTGATGCTTGTGGATGTCTGATGCATGATGTCTGACACCTGATGTCTGATGCATGATGTCTGATGCATGATGTTTGATGCTTGTGGATGTCTGATGCTTGTGGATGTCGGATGCCTGATGTCTGATGCTTGTGAATGTCTGATGCCTGATGCTTGTGGATGTCTGGTGCCTGATGTCTGATGCCTGATGTCTGATTCCTGATGTCTGATGCTTGTGGATGTCTGATGTCTGATGCTTGTGGATGTGTGTTGCCTGATGTCTGATGCATGATGTCTGACACCTGATGTCTGATGCTTGTGGAAGTCTGATGCCTGATGTCTGATGCCTGATGTTTGATGTCTGATGCCTTATGCTTGTGGATGTGTGTTGCCTGATGTCTGATGCATGATGTCTGATGCTTGTGGATGTCTGATGCTTGTGGATGTTTGATTCCTGATGTCTGATGCTTGTGGATGTCTGATACTTGTGGCTGTCTGATGCCTGATATATGATGCTTGTGGATGTCTGATGCCTGATGCTTGTGGATGTGTGTTGCCTGATGTCTGATGCATGATGTCTGATGCTTGTGGATGTTTGATGCCTGATGTCTCATGCATGATGTCTGATGCATGATGTCTGATGCTTGTGGATGTCTGATGCTTGATGTCTGATGTTTGTGGATGTCTGATGTCTGAAGCATGATGTCTGATGCCTGATATCTTAATGTCTGATGCTTGTAGATGTCTGATACTTGTGGATGTCTGATGTCTGAGGCCTGATGTCTGATGTGTGATACCTGATGTCTGATTCCTGATGTCTGATGCTTGTGGATGTCTGATGCCTGATGTCTGATGCTTGTGGCTGTCTGATGCCTGATGTTGATGCTTGTGGATGTCTGATGCATGATGTCTGACACCTGATGTCTGATGCATGATGTCTGATGCATGATGTCTGATGCTTGTGGATGTTTGATGCCTGATGTCTGATGCTTGTGGATGTCTCATGCATGATGTCTGATGCATGATGTCTGATGCTTGTGGATGTCTGATGCTTGAAGTCTGATGTTTGTGGATGTCTGATGCCTGATGTCTGATGCATGATGTCTGATGCCTGATGTCTAATGCCTGAAGCTTGTAGATGTCTGATACTTGTGGATGTCTGATGCTTGAAGTCTGATGTTTGTGGATGTCTGATGCCTGATGTCTGATACCTGATGTCTGATTCCTGATGTCTGATGCTTGTGGATGTCTAATGCCTGATGTCTGATGCTTGTGGATGTCTGATGCATGATGTCTGACACCTGATGTCTGATGCATGATGTCTGATGCTTGTGGATGTCTGATGCCTGATGCTTGTGGATGTCTGATGCCTGATGCTTGTGGATGTCTGGTGCCTGATGTCTGATGCCTGATGTCTGATTCCTGATGTCTGATGCCTGTGGATGTCTGATGCCTGATGCTTGTGGATGTGTGTTGCCTGATGTCTGATACCTGATGTCTGATGCTTGTGGATGTCTGATGCCTGATGTCTGATGCTTGATGCTTGTGGAAGTCTGATGCCTGATGTCTGATGCCCGATGTCTGATGCTTGTGGATGTGTGTTGCCTGATGTCTGATGCATGATGTCTGATGCTTGTGGATGTCTGATGCTTGTGGATGTTTGATTCCTGATGTCTGATGCTTGTGGATGTCTGATGCTTGTGGCTGTCTGATGCCTGATGTCTGATGCTTGTGGATGTCTGATGCATGATGTCTGACACCTGATGTCTGACGCATGATGTCTGATGCAGGATGTCTGATGCCTGATGTTTGTGGATGTCTGATGCCTGATGCCTGATGTTTGTGAATGTCTGATGTCTGATGTCTGATGCTTGTGGATGTGTGTTGCCTGATGTCTGATGCATGATGTCTGATGCTTGTGGATGTTTGATGCCTGATGTCTGATGCTTGTGGATGTCTCATGCATGATGTCTGATGCATGATGTCTGATGCCTGATGTCTGATGCCTGATGCTTGTGGATGTCTGATGCTTGATGTCGGATGTTTGTGGATGTCTGATGCCTGATGTCTTATGCCTGATACCTGATGTTTGATTCCTGATGTCTGATGCTTGTGGATGTCTAATGCCTGATGTTTGATGCTTGTGGATGTCTGATGCCTGATGTCTGATGCTTGTGGATGTCTGATGCATGATGTCTGACACCTGATGTCTGATGCATGATGTCTGATGCATGATGTTTGATGCTTGTGGATGTCTGATGCTTGTGGATGTCTGATGCCTGATGTCTGATGCTTGTGAATGTCTGATGCCTGATGCTTGTGGATGTCTGGTGCCTGATGTCTGATGCCTGATGTCTGATTCCTGATGTCTGATGCTTTTGGATGTCTGATGTCTGATGCTTGTGGATGTGTGTTGCCTGATGTCTGATGCATGATGTCTGACACCTGATGTCTGATGCTTGTGGAAGTCTGATGCCTGATGTCTGATGCCTGATGTTTGATGTCTGATGCCTTATGCTTGTGGATGTGTGTTGCCTGATGTCTGATGCATGATGTCTGATGCTTGTGGATGTCTGATGCTTGTGGATGTTTGATTCCTGATGTCTGATGCTTGTGGATGTCTGATGCTTGTGGCTGTCTGATGCCTGATATATGATGCTTGTGGATGTCTGACACCTGATGTCTGATGCATGATGTCTGATGCATGATGCTTGTGGATGTCTGATGCCTGATGCTTGTGGATGTGTGTTGCCTGATGTCTGATGCATGATGTCTGATGCTTGTGGATGTTTGATGCCTGATGTCTCATGCATGATGTCTGATGCATGATGTCTGATGCTTGTGGATATCTGATGCTTGATGTCTGATGTTTGTGGATGTTTGTGGATGTCTGATGTCTGATGCATGATGTCTGATGCCTGATGTCTAATGTCTGATGCTTGTAGATGTCTGATACTTGTGGATGTCTGATGTCGGAGGCCTGATGTCTTATGCCTGATGTCTGATACCTGATGTCTGATTCCTGATGTCTGATGCTTGTGGATGTCTAATGCCTGATGTCTGATGCTTGTGGATGTCTGATGCATGATGTCTGACACCTGATGTCTGATGCATGATGTCTGATGCTTGTGGATGTCTGATGCCTGATGCTTGTGGATGTCTGATGCCTGATGCTTGCGGATGTCTGGTGCCTGATGTCTGATGCCTGATGTCTGATTCCTGATGTCTGATGCCTGTGGATGTCTGATGCCTGATGCTTGTGGATGTGTGTTGCCTGATGTCTGATACCTGATGTCTGATGCTTGTGGATGTCTGATGCCTGATGTCTGATGCTTGATGCTTGTGGAAGTCTGATGCCTGATGTCTGATGCCCGATGTCTGATGCTTGTGGATGTGTGTTGCCTGATGTCTGATGCATGATGTCTGATGCTTGTGGATGTCTGATGCTTGTGGATGTTTGATTCCTGATGTCTGATGCTTGTGGATGTCTGATGCTTGTGGCTGTCTGATGCCTGATGTCTGATGCTTGTGGATGTCTGATGCATGATGTCTGACACCTGATGTCTGACGCATGATGTCTGATGCAGGATGTCTGATGCCTGATGTTTGTGGATGTCTGATGCCTGATGCCTGATGTTTGTGAATGTCTGATGTCTGATGTCTGATGCTTGTGGATGTGTGTTGCCTGATGTCTGATGCATGATGTCTGATGCTTGTGGATGTTTGATGCCTGATGTCTGATGCTTGTGGATGTCTCATGCATGATGTCTGATGCATGATGTCTGATGCCTGATGTCTGATGCCTGATGCTTGTGGATGTCTGATGCTTGATGTCGGATGTTTGTGGATGTCTGATGCCTGATGTCTTATGCCTGATACCTGATGTTTGATTCCTGATGTCTGATGCTTGTGGATGTCTAATGCCTGATGTTTGATGCTTGTGGATGTCTGATGCCTGATGTCTGATGCTTGTGGATGTCTGATGCATGATGTCTGACACCTGATGTCTGATGCATGATGTCTGATGCATGATGTTTGATGCTTGTGGATGTCTGATGCTTGTGGATGTCTGATGCCTGATGTCTGATGCTTGTGAATGTCTGATGCCTGATGCTTGTGGATGTCTGGTGCCTGATGTCTGATGCCTGATGTCTGATTCCTGATGTCTGATGCTTTTGGATGTCTGATGTCTGATGCTTGTGGATGTGTGTTGCCTGATGTCTGATGCATGATGTCTGACACCTGATGTCTGATGCTTGTGGAAGTCTGATGCCTGATGTCTGATGCCTGATGTTTGATGTCTGATGCCTTATGCTTGTGGATGTGTGTTGCCTGATGTCTGATGCATGATGTCTGATGCTTGTGGATGTCTGATGCTTGTGGATGTTTGATTCCTGATGTCTGATGCTTGTGGATGTCTGATGCTTGTGGCTGTCTGATGCCTGATATATGATGCTTGTGGATGTCTGACACCTGATGTCTGATGCATGATGTCTGATGCATGATGCTTGTGGATGTCTGATGCCTGATGCTTGTGGATGTGTGTTGCCTGATGTCTGATGCATGATGTCTGATGCTTGTGGATGTTTGATGCCTGATGTCTCATGCATGATGTCTGATGCATGATGTCTGATGCTTGTGGATATCTGATGCTTGATGTCTGATGTTTGTGGATGTTTGTGGATGTCTGATGTCTGATGCATGATGTCTGATGCCTGATGTCTAATGTCTGATGCTTGTAGATGTCTGATACTTGTGGATGTCTGATGTCGGAGGCCTGATGTCTTATGCCTGATGTCTGATACCTGATGTCTGATTCCTGATGTCTGATGCTTGTGGATGTCTAATGCCTGATGTCTGATGCTTGTGGATGTCTGATGCATGATGTCTGACACCTGATGTCTGATGCATGATGTCTGATGCTTGTGGATGTCTGATGCCTGATGCTTGTGGATGTCTGATGCCTGATGCTTGCGGATGTCTGGTGCCTGATGTCTGATGCCTGATGTCTGATTCCTGATGTCTGATGCCTGTGGATGTCTGATGCCTGATGCTTGTGGATGTGTGTTGCCTGATGTCTGATACCTGATGTCTGATGCTTGTGGATGTCTGATGCCTGATGTCTGATGCTTGATGCTTGTGGAAGTCTGATGCCTGATGTCTGATGCCCGATGTCTGATGCTTGTGGATGTGTGTTGCCTGATGTCTGATGCATGATGTCTGATGCTTGTGGATGTCTGATGCTTGTGGATGTTTGATTCCTGATGTCTGATGCTTGTGGATGTCTGATGCTTGTGGCTGTCTGATGCCTGATGTCTGATGCTTGTGGATGTCTGATGCATGATGTCTGACACCTGATGTCTGACGCATGATGTCTGATGCAGGATGTCTGATGCCTGATGTTTGTGGATGTCTGATGCCTGATGCCTGATGTTTGTGAATGTCTGATGTCTGATGTCTGATGCTTGTGGATGTGTGTTGCCTGATGTCTGATGCATGATGTCTGATGCTTGTGGATGTTTGATGCCTGATGTCTGATGCTTGTGGATGTCTCATGCATGATGTCTGATGCATGATGTCTGATGCCTGATGTCTGATGCCTGATGCTTGTGGATGTCTGATGCTTGATGTCGGATGTTTGTGGATGTCTGATGCCTGATATCTTATGCCTGATACCTGATGTCTGATTCCTGATGTCTGATGCTTGTGGATGTCTAATGCCTGATGTTTGATGCTTGTGGATGTCTGTTGCCTGATGTCTGATGCTTGTGGATGTCTGATGCATGATGTCTGACACCTGATGTCTGATGCATGATGTCTGATGCATGATGTTTGATGCTTGTGGATGTCTGATGCTTGTGGATGTCTGATGCCTGATGTCTGATGCTTGTGAATGTCTGATGCCTGATGCTTGTGGATGTCTGGTGCCTGATGTCTGATGCCTGATGTCTGATTCCTGATGTCTGATGCTTGTGGATGTCTGATGTCTGATGCTTGTGGATGTGTGTTGCCTGATGTCTGATGCATGATGTCTGACACCTGATGTCTGATGCTTGTGGAAGTCTGATGCCTGATGTCTGATGCCTGATGTTTGATGTCTGATGCCTTATGCTTGTGGATGTGTGTTGCCTGATGTCTGATGCATGATGTCTGATGCTTGTGGATGTCTGATGCTTGTGGATGTTTGATTCCTGATGTCTGATGCTTGTGGATGTCTGATACTTGTGGCTGTCTGATGCCTGATATATGATGCTTGTGGATGTCTGACACCTGATGTCTGATGCATGATGTCTGATGCATGATGCTTGTGGATGTCTGATGCCTGATGCTTGTGGATGTGTGTTGCCTGATGTCTGATGCATGATGTCTGATGCTTGTGGATGTTTGATGCCTGATGTCTCATGCATGATGTCTGATGCATGATGTCTGATGCTTGTGGATGTCTGATGCTTGATGTCTGATGTTTGTGGATGTCTGATGTCTGATGCATGATGTCTGATGCCTGATATCTTAATGTCTGATGCTTGTAGATGTCTGATACTTGTGGATGTCTGATGTCTGAGGCCTGATGTCTGATGTGTGATACCTGATGTCTGATTCCTGATGTCTGATGCTTGTGGATGTCTGATGCCTGATGTCTGATGCTTGTGGCTGTCTGATGCCTGATGTTGATGCTTGTGGATGTCTGATGCATGATGTCTGACACCTGATGTCTGATGCATGATGTCTGATGCATGATGTCTGATGCTTGTGGATGTCTGATGCCTCATGCATGATGCTTGTGGATGTCTGATGCTTGTGGATGTATGATGCCTGATGTCTGATGCTTGTGGATGTCTCATGCATGATGTCTGATGCCTGATGTCTGATGCCTGATGCTTGTGGATGTCTGATGCTTGATGTCTGATGTTTTTGGATGTCTGATGCCTGATGTCTGATGCTTGTGGATGTCTGATGCTTGTGGATGTCTGGTGCCTGATGTCTGATGCCTGTGGATGTCTGATGCCAGATGTCTGATGCTTGTGGATGTCTGATGCTTGTGGATGTCTGGTGCCTGATGTCTGATGCCTGATGTCGAATGCCTGATGCTTGTGGATGTCTGATGCTTGTGGATGCCTGATGTCTGATGCCAGACGCTTGTGGATGTCTGATGCCTGATGCTTGTGGATGTCTGATGCCTGATGTTTGATGTCTGATGCCTGATGCTTGTGGATGTATGTTGCCTGATGTCTGATGCATGATGTCTGTTGCTTGTGGATGTCTGATGCCTGATGTCCGATGCTTGATGCTTGTGGATGTCTGATGCCTGATGCTTGTGGATGTGTGTTGCCTGATGTCTGATGCATGATGTCTGATGCCTGATGTCTTAATGTCTGATGCTTGTAGATGTCTGATACTTGCGGATGTCTGATGTCTGAGGCCTGATGTCTTATCAGGTATCACACATCAGACATCAGGCATCAGACAGCCACAAGAATCAGACATCAGGCATCAGACATCCACAAGCATCAAACATCAGGCATTAGACATCCACAAACATCAGACATCAGGAATCAGACATCAGGTATCACACATCAGGCATCAGGCATGTCTGATTCCTGATGTCTGATGCTTGTGGATGTCTGATGCCTGATGTCTGATGCTTGTGGATGTCTGATGCATGATGTCTGACACCTGATGTCTGATGCATGATGTCTGATGCATGATGTCTGATGCTTGTGGATGTCTGATGCTTGTGGATGTCTGGTGCCTGATGTCTGATGCTTTTGAATGTCTGATGCCTGATGCTTGTGGATGTCTGGTGCCTGATGTCTGATGCTTGTGAATGTCTGATGCCTGATGCTTGTGGATGTCTGGTGCCTGATGTCTGATGCTTGTGGATGTCTGACACCTGATGTCTGATGCATGATGTCTGATGCTTGTGGATGTCTGATGCCTGATGTCTGATGCTTGTGAATGTCTAATGCCTGATGCTTGTGGATGTCTGGTGCCTGATGTCTGATGCCTGATGTCTGATTCCTGATGTCTGATGCTTGTGGATGTCTGATACCTAATGTCTGATGCCTGTGGATGTCTGATGCCTGATGCGTGTGGATGTGTGTTGCCTGATGTCTGATACCTGATGTCTGATGCTTGTGGATGTCTGATGCTTGTGGATGTCTGATGCCTGATGTCTGATGCTTGTGAAAGTCTGATGCCTGATGTCTGATGCCCGATGTCTGATGCTTGTGGATGTGTGTTGCCTGATGTCTGATGCATGATGTCTGATGCTTGTGGATGTTTGATTCCTGATGTCTGATGCTTGTGGATGTCTGATGCTTGTGGATGTTTGATTCCTGATGTCTGATGCTTGTGCATGTCTGATGCTTGTGGCTGTCTGATGCCTGATGTCTGATGCTTGTGGATGTCTGATGCATGATGTCTGACACCTGATGTCTGACGCATGTCTGATTCCTGATGTCTGATGCTTGTGGATGTCTGACGCATGATGTTTGTGGGTGTCTGATGCCTGATGTCTGATGCCTGATGTTTGTGAATGTCTGATGCCTGATGTCTGATGTATGATGTCTGATGCATGATGTCTGATGCCCGATGCTTGTGGATGTCTGATGCCTGATGTCTGATGCTTGTGGATGTCTGATGCCTGATGCTTGTGGATGTGTGTTGCCTGATGTCTGATGCATAATGTCTGATGCTTGTGGATGTTTGATGCCTGATGTCTGATGCTTGTGGATGTCTCATGCATGATGTCTGATGCATGATGTCTGATGCCTGATGCTTGTGGATGTCTGATGCTTGATGTCTGATGTTTGTGGATGTCTGATGTCTGATGCATGATGTCTGATGCCTGATGTCTTAATGTCTGATACTTGTGGATGTCTGATGTCTGAGGCCTGATGTCTGATGTGTGATACCTGATGTCTGATTCCTGATGTCTGATGCTTGTGGATGTCTGATGCCTGATGTCTGATGCTCATGGCTGTCTGATGCCTGATGTCTGATGCTTGTGGATGTCTGACGCATGATGTCTGACACCTGATGTCTGATGCATGATGTCTGATGCTTGTGGATGTCTGATGCCTCATGCATGATGCTTGTGGATGTCTGATGCTTGTGGATGTTTGATTCCTGATGTCTGATGCTTGTGGATGTCTGATGCTTGTGGCTGTCTGATGCCTGATGTCTGATGCTTGTGGATGTCTGATGCATGATGTCTGACACCTGATGTCTGACGCATGATGTCTGATGCAGGATGTCTGATGCCTGATGTTTGTGGATGTCTGATGCCTGATGCCTGATGTTTGTGGATGTCTGATGCCTGATGCCTGATGTTTGTGAATGTCTGATGTCTGATGTCTGATGCTTGTGGATGTGTGTGCCTGATGTCTGATGCATGATGTCTGATGCTTGTGGATGTTTGATGCCTGATGTCTGATGCTTGTGGATGTCTGATGCATGATGTCTGATGCATGATGTCTGATGCCTGATGTCTGATGCCTGATGCTCGTGGATGTCTGATGCTTGATGTCTGATGTTTGTGGATGTCTGATGCCTGATGTCTTATGCTTGATACCTGATGTCTGATTCCTGATGTCTGATGCTTGTGGATGTCTAATGCCTGATGTTTGATGCTTGTGGATGTCTGATGCCTGATGTCTGATGCTTGTGGCTGTCTGGTGCCTGATGTCTGATGCTTGTGGATGTCTGATGCATGATGTCTGACACCTGATGTCTGATGCATGATGTCTGATGCATGATGTTTGATGCTTGTGGATGTCTGATGTTAGTGGATGTCGGATGCCTGATGTCTGATGCTTGTGAATGTCTGATGCCTGATGCTTGTGGATGTCTGGTGCCTGATGTCTGATGCCTGATGTCTGATTCCTGATGTCTGATGCTTGTGGATGTCTGATGTCTGATGCTTGTGGATGTGTGTTGCCTGATGTCTGATGCGTGATGTCTGACACCTGATGTCTGATGCTTGTGGAAGTCTGATGCCTGATGTCTGATGCCTGATGTTTGATGTCTGATGCCTTATGCTTGTGGATGTGTGTTGCCTGATGTCTGATGCATGATGTCTGATGCTTGTGGATGTCTGATGCTTGTGGATGTTTGATTCCTGATGTCTGATGCTTGTGGATGTCTGATACTTGTGGCTGTCTGATGCCTGATATATGATGCTTGTGGATGTCTGACACCTGATGTCTGATGCATGATGTCTGATGCATGATGCTTGTGGATGTCTGATGCCTGATGCTTGTGGATGTGTGTTGCCTGATGTCTGATGCATGATGTCTGATGCTTGTGGATGTTTGATGCCTGATGTCTCATGCATGATGTCTGATGCATGATGTCTGATGCTTGTGGATGTCTGATGCTTGATGTCTGATGTTTGTGGATGTCTGATGTCTGATGCATGATGTCTGATGCCTGATATCTTAATGTCTGATGCTTGTAGATGTCTGATACTTGTGGATGTCTGATGTCTGAGGCCTGATGTCTGATGTGTGATACCTGATGTCTGATTCCTGATGTCTGATGCTTGTGGATGTCTGATGCCTGATGTCTGATGCTTGTGGCTGTCTGATGCCTGATGTTGATGCTTGTGGATGTCTGATGCATGATGTCTGACACCTGATGTCTGATGCATGATGTCTGATGCATGATGTCTGATGCTTGTGGATGTCTGATGCCTCATGCATGATGCTTGTGGATGTCTGATGCTTGTGGATGTATGATGCCTGATGTCTGATGCTTGTGGATGTCTCATGCATGATGTCTGATGCCTGATGTCTGATGCCTGATGCTTGTGGATGTCTGATGCTTGATGTCTGATGTTTTTGGATGTCTGATGCCTGATGTCTGATGCTTGTGGATGTCTGATGCTTGTGGATGTCTGGTGCCTGATGTCTGATGCCTGTGGATGTCTGATGCCAGATGTCTGATGCTTGTGGATGTCTGATGCTTGTGGATGTCTGGTGCCTGATGTCTGATGCCTGATGTCGAATGCCTGATGCTTGTGGATGTCTGATGCTTGTGGATGCCTGATGTCTGATGCCAGACGCTTGTGGATGTCTGATGCCTGATGCTTGTGGATGTCTGATGCCTGATGTTTGATGTCTGATGCCTGATGCTTGTGGATGTATGTTGCCTGATGTCTGATGCATGATGTCTGTTGCTTGTGGATGTCTGATGCCTGATGTCCGATGCTTGATGCTTGTGGATGTCTGATGCCTGATGCTTGTGGATGTGTGTTGCCTGATGTCTGATGCATGATGTCTGATGCCTGATGTCTTAATGTCTGATGCTTGTAGATGTCTGATACTTGCGGATGTCTGATGTCTGAGGCCTGATGTCTTATCAGGTATCACACATCAGACATCAGGCATCAGACAGCCACAAGAATCAGACATCAGGCATCAGACATCCACAAGCATCAAACATCAGGCATTAGACATCCACAAACATCAGACATCAGGAATCAGACATCAGGTATCACACATCAGGCATCAGGCATGTCTGATTCCTGATGTCTGATGCTTGTGGATGTCTGATGCCTGATGTCTGATGCTTGTGGATGTCTGATGCATGATGTCTGACACCTGATGTCTGATGCATGATGTCTGATGCATGATGTCTGATGCTTGTGGATGTCTGATGCTTGTGGATGTCTGGTGCCTGATGTCTGATGCTTTTGAATGTCTGATGCCTGATGCTTGTGGATGTCTGGTGCCTGATGTCTGATGCTTGTGAATGTCTGATGCCTGATGCTTGTGGATGTCTGGTGCCTGATGTCTGATGCTTGTGGATGTCTGACACCTGATGTCTGATGCATGATGTCTGATGCTTGTGGATGTCTGATGCCTGATGTCTGATGCTTGTGAATGTCTAATGCCTGATGCTTGTGGATGTCTGGTGCCTGATGTCTGATGCCTGATGTCTGATTCCTGATGTCTGATGCTTGTGGATGTCTGATACCTAATGTCTGATGCCTGTGGATGTCTGATGCCTGATGCGTGTGGATGTGTGTTGCCTGATGTCTGATACCTGATGTCTGATGCTTGTGGATGTCTGATGCTTGTGGATGTCTGATGCCTGATGTCTGATGCTTGTGAAAGTCTGATGCCTGATGTCTGATGCCCGATGTCTGATGCTTGTGGATGTGTGTTGCCTGATGTCTGATGCATGATGTCTGATGCTTGTGGATGTTTGATTCCTGATGTCTGATGCTTGTGGATGTCTGATGCTTGTGGATGTTTGATTCCTGATGTCTGATGCTTGTGCATGTCTGATGCTTGTGGCTGTCTGATGCCTGATGTCTGATGCTTGTGGATGTCTGATGCATGATGTCTGACACCTGATGTCTGACGCATGTCTGATTCCTGATGTCTGATGCTTGTGGATGTCTGACGCATGATGTTTGTGGGTGTCTGATGCCTGATGTCTGATGCCTGATGTTTGTGAATGTCTGATGCCTGATGTCTGATGTATGATGTCTGATGCATGATGTCTGATGCCCGATGCTTGTGGATGTCTGATGCCTGATGTCTGATGCTTGTGGATGTCTGATGCCTGATGCTTGTGGATGTGTGTTGCCTGATGTCTGATGCATAATGTCTGATGCTTGTGGATGTTTGATGCCTGATGTCTGATGCTTGTGGATGTCTCATGCATGATGTCTGATGCATGATGTCTGATGCCTGATGCTTGTGGATGTCTGATGCTTGATGTCTGATGTTTGTGGATGTCTGATGTCTGATGCATGATGTCTGATGCCTGATGTCTTAATGTCTGATACTTGTGGATGTCTGATGTCTGAGGCCTGATGTCTGATGTGTGATACCTGATGTCTGATTCCTGATGTCTGATGCTTGTGGATGTCTGATGCCTGATGTCTGATGCTCATGGCTGTCTGATGCCTGATGTCTGATGCTTGTGGATGTCTGACGCATGATGTCTGACACCTGATGTCTGATGCATGATGTCTGATGCTTGTGGATGTCTGATGCCTCATGCATGATGCTTGTGGATGTCTGATGCTTGTGGATGTTTGATTCCTGATGTCTGATGCTTGTGGATGTCTGATGCTTGTGGCTGTCTGATGCCTGATGTCTGATGCTTGTGGATGTCTGATGCATGATGTCTGACACCTGATGTCTGACGCATGATGTCTGATGCAGGATGTCTGATGCCTGATGTTTGTGGATGTCTGATGCCTGATGCCTGATGTTTGTGGATGTCTGATGCCTGATGCCTGATGTTTGTGAATGTCTGATGTCTGATGTCTGATGCTTGTGGATGTGTGTGCCTGATGTCTGATGCATGATGTCTGATGCTTGTGGATGTTTGATGCCTGATGTCTGATGCTTGTGGATGTCTGATGCATGATGTCTGATGCATGATGTCTGATGCCTGATGTCTGATGCCTGATGCTCGTGGATGTCTGATGCTTGATGTCTGATGTTTGTGGATGTCTGATGCCTGATGTCTTATGCTTGATACCTGATGTCTGATTCCTGATGTCTGATGCTTGTGGATGTCTAATGCCTGATGTTTGATGCTTGTGGATGTCTGATGCCTGATGTCTGATGCTTGTGGCTGTCTGGTGCCTGATGTCTGATGCTTGTGGATGTCTGATGCATGATGTCTGACACCTGATGTCTGATGCATGATGTCTGATGCATGATGTTTGATGCTTGTGGATGTCTGATGTTAGTGGATGTCGGATGCCTGATGTCTGATGCTTGTGAATGTCTGATGCCTGATGCTTGTGGATGTCTGGTGCCTGATGTCTGATGCCTGATGTCTGATTCCTGATGTCTGATGCTTGTGGATGTCTGATGTCTGATGCTTGTGGATGTGTGTTGCCTGATGTCTGATGCGTGATGTCTGACACCTGATGTCTGATGCTTGTGGAAGTCTGATGCCTGATGTCTGATGCCTGATGTTTGATGTCTGATGCCTTATGCTTGTGGATGTGTGTTGCCTGATGTCTGATGCATGATGTCTGATGCTTGTGGATGTCTGATGCTTGTGGATGTTTGATTCCTAATGTCTGATGCCTGTGGATGTCTGATGCCTGATGCGTGTGGATGTGTGTTGCCTGATGTCTGATACCTGATGTCTGATGCTTGTGGATGTCTGATGCTTGTGGATGTCTGATGCCTGATGTCTGATGCTTGTGAAAGTCTGATGCCTGATGTCTGATGCCCGATGTCTGATGCTTGTGGATGTGTGTTGCCTGATGTCTGATGCATGATGTCTGATGCTTGTGGATGTTTGATTCCTGATGTCTGATGCTTGTGGATGTCTGATGCTTGTGGATGTTTGATTCCTGATGTCTGATGCTTGTGCATGTCTGATGCTTGTGGCTGTCTGATGCCTGATGTCTGATGCTTGTGGATGTCTGATGCATGATGTCTGACACCTGATGTCTGACGCATGTCTGATTCCTGATGTCTGATGCTTGTGGATGTCTGACGCATGATGTTTGTGGGTGTCTGATGCCTGATGTCTGATGCCTGATGTTTGTGAATGTCTGATGCCTGATGTCTGATGTATGATGTCTGATGCATGATGTCTGATGCCCGATGCTTGTGGATGTCTGATGCCTGATGTCTGATGCTTGTGGATGTCTGATGCCTGATGCTTGTGGATGTGTGTTGCCTGATGTCTGATGCATAATGTCTGATGCTTGTGGATGTTTGATGCCTGATGTCTGATGCTTGTGGATGTCTCATGCATGATGTCTGATGCATGATGTCTGATGCCTGATGCTTGTGGATGTCTGATGCTTGATGTCTGATGTTTGTGGATGTCTGATGTCTGATGCATGATGTCTGATGCCTGATGTCTTAATGTCTGATACTTGTGGATGTCTGATGTCTGAGGCCTGATGTCTGATGTGTGATACCTGATGTCTGATTCCTGATGTCTGATGCTTGTGGATGTCTGATGCCTGATGTCTGATGCTCATGGCTGTCTGATGCCTGATGTCTGATGCTTGTGGATGTCTGACGCATGATGTCTGACACCTGATGTCTGATGCATGATGTCTGATGCTTGTGGATGTCTGATGCCTCATGCATGATGCTTGTGGATGTCTGATGCTTGTGGATGTTTGATTCCTGATGTCTGATGCTTGTGGATGTCTGATGCTTGTGGCTGTCTGATGCCTGATGTCTGATGCTTGTGGATGTCTGATGCATGATGTCTGACACCTGATGTCTGACGCATGATGTCTGATGCAGGATGTCTGATGCCTGATGTTTGTGGATGTCTGATGCCTGATGCCTGATGTTTGTGGATGTCTGATGCCTGATGCCTGATGTTTGTGAATGTCTGATGTCTGATGTCTGATGCTTGTGGATGTGTGTGCCTGATGTCTGATGCATGATGTCTGATGCTTGTGGATGTTTGATGCCTGATGTCTGATGCTTGTGGATGTCTGATGCATGATGTCTGATGCATGATGTCTGATGCCTGATGTCTGATGCCTGATGCTCGTGGATGTCTGATGCTTGATGTCTGATGTTTGTGGATGTCTGATGCCTGATGTCTTATGCTTGATACCTGATGTCTGATTCCTGATGTCTGATGCTTGTGGATGTCTAATGCCTGATGTTTGATGCTTGTGGATGTCTGATGCCTGATGTCTGATGCTTGTGGCTGTCTGGTGCCTGATGTCTGATGCTTGTGGATGTCTGATGCATGATGTCTGACACCTGATGTCTGATGCATGATGTCTGATGCATGATGTTTGATGCTTGTGGATGTCTGATGTTAGTGGATGTCGGATGCCTGATGTCTGATGCTTGTGAATGTCTGATGCCTGATGCTTGTGGATGTCTGGTGCCTGATGTCTGATGCCTGATGTCTGATTCCTGATGTCTGATGCTTGTGGATGTCTGATGTCTGATGCTTGTGGATGTGTGTTGCCTGATGTCTGATGCGTGATGTCTGACACCTGATGTCTGATGCTTGTGGAAGTCTGATGCCTGATGTCTGATGCCTGATGTTTGATGTCTGATGCCTTATGCTTGTGGATGTGTGTTGCCTGATGTCTGATGCATGATGTCTGATGCTTGTGGATGTCTGATGCTTGTGGATGTTTGATTCCTGATGTCTGATGCTTGTGGATGTCTGATACTTGTGGCTGTCTGATGCCTGATATATGATGCTTGTGGATGTCTGACACCTGATGTCTGATGCATGATGTCTGATGCATGATGCTTGTGGATGTCTGATGCCTGATGCTTGTGGATGTGTGTTGCCTGATGTCTGATGCATGATGTCTGATGCTTGTGGATGTTTGATGCCTGATGTCTCATGCATGATGTCTGATGCATGATGTCTGATGCTTGTGGATGTCTGATGCTTGATGTCTGATGTTTGTGGATGTCTGATGTCTGATGCATGATGTCTGATGCCTGATATCTTAATGTCTGATGCTTGTAGATGTCTGATACTTGTGGATGTCTGATGTCTGAGGCCTGATGTCTGATGTGTGATACCTGATGTCTGATTCCTGATGTCTGATGCTTGTGGATGTCTGATGCCTGATGTCTGATGCTTGTGGCTGTCTGATGCCTGATGTTGATGCTTGTGGATGTCTGATGCATGATGTCTGACACCTGATGTCTGATGCATGATGTCTGATGCATGATGTCTGATGCTTGTGGATGTCTGATGCCTCATGCATGATGCTTGTGGATGTCTGATGCTTGTGGATGTATGATGCCTGATGTCTGATGCTTGTGGATGTCTCATGCATGATGTCTGATGCCTGATGTCTGATGCCTGATGCTTGTGGATGTCTGATGCTTGATGTCTGATGCTTGTGGATGTCTGATGCTTGTGGATGTCTGGTGCCTGATGTCTGATGCCTGTGGATGTCTGATGCCAGATGTCTGATGCTTGTGGATGTCTGATGCTTGTGGATGTCTGGTGCCTGATGTCTGATGCCTGATGTCGAATGCCTGATGCTTGTGGATGTCTGATGCTTGTGGATGCCTGATGTCTGATGCCAGACGCTTGTGGATGTCTGATGCCTGATGCTTGTGGATGTCTGATGCCTGATGTTTGATGTCTGATGCCTGATGCTTGTGGATGTATGTTGCCTGATGTCTGATGCATGATGTCTGTTGCTTGTGGATGTCTGATGCCTGATGTCCGATGCTTGATGCTTGTGGATGTCTGATGCCTGATGCTTGTGGATGTGTGTTGCCTGATGTCTGATGCATGATGTCTGATGCCTGATGTCTTAATGTCTGATGCTTGTAGATGTCTGATACTTGCGGATGTCTGATGTCTGAGGCCTGATGTCTTATCAGGTATCACACATCAGACATCAGGCATCAGACAGCCACAAGAATCAGACATCAGGCATCAGACATCCACAAGCATCAAACATCAGGCATTAGACATCCACAAACATCAGACATCAGGAATCAGACATCAGGTATCACACATCAGGCATCAGGCATGTCTGATTCCTGATGTCTGATGCTTGTGGATGTCTGATGCCTGATGTCTGATGCTTGTGGCTGTCTGATGCCTGATGTCTGATGCTTGTGGATGTCTGATGCATGATGTCTGACACCTGATGTCTGATGCATGATGTCTGATGCATGATGTCTGATGCTTGTGGATGTCTGATGCTTGTGGATGTCTGGTGCCTGATGTCTGATGCTTTTGAATGTCTGATGCCTGATGCTTGTGGATGGCTGGTGCCTGATGTCTGATGCTTGTGAATGTCTGATGCCTGATGCTTGTGGATGTCTGGTGCCTGATGTCTGATGCTTGTGGATGTCTGACACCTGATGTCTGATGCATGATGTCTGATGCTTGTGGATGCAGGATGTCTGATGCCTGATGTTTGTGGATGTCTGATGCCTGATGCCTGATGTTTGTGGATGTCTGATGCCTGATGCCTGATGTTTGTGAATGTCTGATGTCTGATGCTTGTGGATGTGTGTGCCTGATGTCTGATGTATGATGTCTGATGCTTGTGGATGTTTGATGCCTGATGTCTGATGCTTGTGGATGTCTCATGCATGATGTCTGATGCATGATGTCTGATGCCTGATGTCTGATGCCTGATGCTTGTGGATGTCTGATGCTTGATGTCTGATGTTTGTGGATGTCTGATGCCTGATGTCTTATGCCTGATACCTGATGTCTGATTCCTGATGTCTGATGCTTGTGGATGTCTAATGCCTGATGTTTGATGCTTGTGGATGTCTGATGCCTGATGTCTGATGCTTGTGGCTGTCTGATGCCTGATGTCTGATGCTTGTGGATGTCTGATGCATGATGTCTGACACCTGATGTCTGATGCATGATGTCTGATGCATGATGTTTGATGCTTGTGGATGTCTGATGCTTGTGGATGTCGGATGCCTGATGTCTGATGCTTGTGAATGTCTGATGCCTGATGCTTGTGGATGTCTGGTGCCTGATGTCTGATGCCTGATGTCTGATTCCTGATGTCTGATGCTTGTGGATGTCTGATGTCTGATGCTTGTGGATGTGTGTTGCCTGATGTCTGATGCATGATGTCTGACACCTGATGTCTGATGCTTGTGGAAGTCTGATGCCTGATGTCTGATGCCTGATGTTTGATGTCTGATGCCTTATGCTTGTGGATGTGTGTTGCCTGATGTCTGATGCATGATGTCTGATGCTTGTGGATGTCTGATGCTTGTGGATGTTTGATTCCTGATGTCTGATGCTTGTGGATGTCTGATACTTGTGGCTGTCTGATGCCTGATATATGATGCTTGTGGATGTCTGACACCTGATGTCTGATGCATGATGTCTGATGCATGATGCTTGTGGATGTCTGATGCCTGATGCTTGTGGATGTGTGTTGCCTGATGTCTGATGCATGATGTCTGATGCTTGTGGATGTTTGATGCCTGATGTCTCATGCATGATGTCTGATGCATGATGTCTGATGCTTGTGGATGTCTGATGCTTGATGTCTGATGTTTGTGGATGTCTGATGTCTGAAGCATGATGTCTGATGCCTGATATCTTAATGTCTGATGCTTGTAGATGTCTGATACTTGTGGATGTCTGATGTCTGAGGCCTGATGTCTGATGTGTGATACCTGATGTCTGATTCCTGATGTCTGATGCTTGTGGATGTCTGATGCCTGATGTCTGATGCTTGTGGCTGTCTGATGCCTGATGTTGATGCTTGTGGATGTCTGATGCATGATGTCTGACACCTGATGTCTGATGCATGATGTCTGATGCATGATGTCTGATGCTTGTGGATATCTGATGCCTCATGCATGATGCTTGTGGATGTCTGATGCTTGTGGATGTATGATGCCTGATGTCTGATGCTTGTGGATGTCTCATGCATGATGTCTGATGCCTGATGTCTGATGCCTGATGCTTGTGGATGTCTGATGCTTGATGTCTGATGCTTGTGGATGTCTAATGATTGTGGATGTCTGGTGCCTGATGTCTGATGCTTGTGGATGTCTGATGCCAGATGTCTGATGCTTGTGGATGTCTGATGCTTGTGGATGTCTGGTGCCTGATGTCTGATGCCTGATGTCGAATGCCTGATGCTTGTGGATGTCTGATGCTTGTGGATGCCTGATGTCTGATGCCAGACGCTTGTGGATGTCTGATGCCTGATGCTTGTGGATGTCTGATGCCTGATGTTTGATGTCTGATGCCTGATGCTTGTGGATGTATGTTGCCTGATGTCTGATGCATGATGTCTGTTGCTTGTGGATGTCTGATGCCTGATGTCCGATGCTTGATGCTTGTGGATGTCTGATGCCTGATGCTTGTGGATGTGTGTTGCCTGATGTCTGATGCATGATGTCTGATGCCTGATGTCTTAATGTCTGATGCTTGTAGATGTCTGATACTTGCGGATGTCTGATGTCTGAGGCCTGATGTCTTATCAGGTATCACACATCAGACATCAGGCATCAGACAGCCACAAGAATCAGACATCAGGCATCAGACATCCACAAGCATCAAACATCAGGCATTAGACATCCACAAACATCAGACATCAGGAATCAGACATCAGGTATCACACATCAGGCATCAGGCATGTATGATTCCTGATGTCTGATGCTTGTGGATGTCTGATGCCTGATGTCTGATGCTTGTGGCTGTCTGATGCCTGATGTCTGATGCTTGTGGATGTCTGATGCATGATGTCTGACACCTGATGTCTGATGCATGATGTCTGATGCATGATGTCTGATGCTTGTGGATGTCTGATGCTTGTGGATGTCTGGTGCCTGATGTCTGATGCTTTTGAATGTCTGATGCCTGATGCTTGTGGATGTCTGGTGCCTGATGTCTGATGCTTGTGAATGTCTGATGCCTGATGCTTGTGGATGTCTGGTGCCTGATGTCTGATGCTTGTGGATGTCTGACACCTGATGTCTGATGCATGATGTCTGATGCTTGTGGATGTCTGATGCCTGATGTCTGATGCTTGTGAATGTCTAATGCCTGATGCTTGTGGATGTCTGGTGCCTGATGTCTGATGCCTGATGTCTGATTCCTGATGTCTGATGCTTGTGGATGTCTGATACCTAATGTCTGATGCCTGTGGATGTCTGATGCCTGATGCGTGTGGATGTGTGTTGCCTGATGTCTGATACCTGATGTCTGATGCTTGTGGATGTCTGATGCTTGTGGATGTCTGATGCCTGATGTCTGATGCTTGTGAAAGTCTGATGCCTGATGTCTGATGCCCGATGTCTGATGCTTGTGGATGTGTGTTGCCTGATGTCTGATGCATGATGTCTGATGCTTGTGGATGTTTGATTCCTGATGTCTGATGCTTGTGGATGTCTGATGCTTGTGGATGTTTGATTCCTGATGTCTGATGCTTGTGGATGTCTGATGCTTGTGGCTGTCTGATGCCTGATGTCTGATGCTTGTGGATGTCTGATGCATGATGTCTGACACCTGATGTCTGACGCATGTCTGATTCCTGATGTCTGATGCTTGTGGATGTCTGACGCATGATGTTTGTGGGTGTCTGATGCCTGATGTCTGATGCCTGATGTTTGTGAATGTCTGATGCCTGATGTCTGATGTATAATGTCTGATGCATGATGTCTGATGCCCGATGCTTGTGGATGTCTGATGCCTGATGTCTGATGCTTGTGGATGTCTGATGCCTGATGCTTGTGGATGTGTGTTGCCTGATGTCTGATGCATGATGTCTGATGCTTGTGGATGTTTGATGCCTGATGTCTGATGCTTGTGGATGTCTCATGCATGATGTCTGATGCATGATGTCTGATGCCTGATGCTTGTGGATGTCTGATGCTTGATGTCTGATGTTTGTGGATGTCTGATGTCTGATGCATGATGTCTGATGCCTGATGTCTTAATGTCTGATACTTGTGGATGTCTGATGTCTGAGGCCTGATGTCTGATGTGTGATACCTGATGTCTGATTCCTGATGTCTGATGCTTGTGGATGTCTGATGCCTGATGTCTGATGCTCATGGCTGTCTGATGCCTGATGTCTGATGCTTGTGGATGTCTGACGCATGATGTCTGACACCTGATGTCTGATGCATGATGTCTGATGCTTGTGGATGTCTGATGCCTCATGCATGATGCTTGTGGATGTCTGATGCTTGTGGATGTTTGATTCCTGATGTCTGATGCTTGTGGATGTCTGATGCTTGTGGCTGTCTGATGCCTGATGTCTGATGCTTGTGGATGTCTGATGCATGATGTCTGACACCTGATGTCTGATGCATGATGTCTGATGCAGGATGTCTGATGCCTGATGTTTGTGGATGTCTGATGCCTGATGCCTGATGTTTGTGGATGTCTGATGCCTGATGCCTGATGTTTGTGAATGTCTGATGTCTGATGTCTGATGCTTGTGGATGTGTGTGCCTGATGTCTGATGCATGATGTCTGATGCTTGTGGATGTTTGATGCCTGATGTCTGATGCTTGTGGATGTCTCATGCATGATGTCTGATGCATGATGTCTGATGCCTGATGTCTGATGCCTGATGCTTGTGGATGTCTGATGCTTGATGTCTGATGTTTGTGGATGTCTGATGCCTGATGTCTTATGCTTGATACCTGATGTCTGATTCCTGATGTCTGATGCTTGTGGATGTCTAATGCCTGATGTTTGATGCTTGTGGATGTCTGATGCCTGATGTCTGATGCTTGTGGCTGTCTGATGCCTGATGTCTGATGCTTGTGGATGTCTGATGCATGATGTCTGACACCTGATGTCTGATGCATGATGTCTGATGCATGATGTTTGATGCTTGTGGATGTCTGATGCTTGTGGATGTCGGATGCCTGATGTCTGATGCTTGTGAATGTCTGATGCCTGATGCTTGTGGATGTCTGGTGCCTGATGTCTGATGCCTGATGTCTGATTCCTGATGTCTGATGCTTGTGGATGTCTGATGTCTGATGCTTGTGGATGTGTGTTGCCTGATGTCTGATGCATGATGTCTGACACCTGATGTCTGATGCTTGTGGAAGTCTGATGCCTGATGTCTGATGCCTGATGTTTGATGTCTGATGCCTTATGCTTGTGGATGTGTGTTGCCTGATGTCTGATGCATGATGTCTGATGCTTGTGGATGTCTGATGCTTGTGGATGTTTGATTCCTGATGTCTGATGCTTGTGGATGTCTGATACTTGTGGCTGTCTGATGCCTGATATATGATGCTTGTGGATGTCTGACACCTGATGTCTGATGCATGATGTCTGATGCATGATGCTTGTGGATGTCTGATGCCTGATGCTTGTGGATGTGTGTTGCCTGATGTCTGATGCATGATGTCTGATGCTTGTGGATGTTTGATGCCTGATGTCTCATGCATGATGTCTGATGCATGATGTCTGATGCTTGTGGATGTCTGATGCTTGATGTCTGATGTTTGTGGATGTCTGATGTCTGATGCATGATGTCTGATGCCTGATATCTTAATGTCTGATGCTTGTAGATGTCTGATACTTGTGGATGTCTGATGTCTGAGGCCTGATGTCTGATGTGTGATACCTGATGTCTGATTCCTGATGTCTGATGCTTGTGGATGTCTGATGCCTGATGTCTGATGCTTGTGGCTGTCTGATGCCTGATGTTGATGCTTGTGGATGTCTGATGCATGATGTCTGACACCTGATGTCTGATGCATGATGTCTGATGCATGATGTCTGATGCTTGTGGATGTCTGATGCCTCATGCATGATGCTTGTGGATGTCTGATGCTTGTGGATGTATGATGCCTGATGTCTGATGCTTGTGGATGTCTCATGCATGATGTCTGATGCCTGATGTCTGATGCCTGATGCTTGTGGATGTCTGATGCTTGATGTCTGATGCTTGTGGATGTCTGATGCTTGTGGATGTCTGGTGCCTGATGTCTGATGCCTGTGGATGTCTGATGCCAGATGTCTGATGCTTGTGGATGTCTGATGCTTGTGGATGTCTGGTGCCTGATGTCTGATGCCTGATGTCGAATGCCTGATGCTTGTGGATGTCTGATGCTTGTGGATGCCAGATGTCTGATGCCAGACGCTTGTGGATGTCTGATGCCTGATGCTTGTGGATGTCTGATGCCTGATGTTTGATGTCTGATGCCTGATGCTTGTGGATGTATGTTGCCTGATGTCTGATGCATGATGTCTGTTGCTTGTGGATGTCTGATGCCTGATGTCCGATGCTTGATGCTTGTGGATGTCTGATGCCTGATGCTTGTGGATGTGTGTTGCCTGATGTCTGATGCATGATGTCTGATGCCTGATGTCTTAATGTCTGATGCTTGTAGATGTCTGATACTTGCGGATGTCTGATGTCTGAGGCCTGATGTCTTATCAGGTATCACACATCAGACATCAGGCATCAGACAGCCACAAGAATCAGACATCAGGCATCAGACATCCACAAGCATCAAACATCAGGCATTAGACATCCACAAACATCAGACATCAGGAATCAGACATCAGGTATCACACATCAGGCATCAGGCATGTCTGATTCCTGATGTCTGATGCTTGTGGATGTCTGATGCCTGATGTCTGATGCTTGTGGCTGTCTGATGCCTGATGTCTGATGCTTGTGGATGTCTGATGCATGATGTCTGACACCTGATGTCTGATGCATGATGTCTGATGCATGATGTCTGATGCTTGTGGATGTCTGATGCTTGTGGATGTCTGGTGCCTGATGTCTGATGCTTTTGAATGTCTGATGCCTGATGCTTGTGGATGTCTGGTGCCTGATGTCTGATGCTTGTGAATGTCTGATGCCTGATGCTTGTGGATGTCTGGTGCCTGATGTCTGATGCTTGTGGATGTCTGACACCTGATGTCTGATGCATGATGTCTGATGCTTGTGGATGTCTGATGCCTGATGTCTGATGCTTGTGAATGTCTAATGCCTGATGCTTGTGGATGTCTGGTGCCTGATGTCTGATGCCTGATGTCTGATTCCTGATGTCTGATGCTTGTGGATGTCTGATACCTAATGTCTGATGCCTGTGGATGTCTGATGCCTGATGCGTGTGGATGTGTGTTGCCTGATGTCTGATACCTGATGTCTGATGCTTGTGGATGTCTGATGCTTGTGGATGTCTGATGCCTGATGTCTGATGCTTGTGGAAGTCTGATGCCTCATGTCTGATGCCCGATGTCTGATGCTTGTGGATGTGTGTTGCCTGATGTCTGATGCATGATGTCTGATGCTTGTGGATGTTTGATTCCTGATGTCTGATGCTTGTGGATGTCTGATGCTTGTGGATGTTTGATGTCTGATGTCTGATGCTTGTGGATGTCTGATGCTTGTGGCTGTCTGATGCCTGATGTCTGATGCTTGTGGATGTCTGATGCATGATGTCTGACACCTGATGTCTGACGCATGTCTGATGCAGGATGTCTGATGCTTGTGGATGTCTGATGCATGATGTTTGTGGGTGTCTGATGCCTGATGTCTGATGCCTGATGTTTGTGAATGTCTGATGCCTGATGTCTGATGTATGATGTCTGATGCATGATGTCTGATGCCCGATGCTTGTGGATGTCTGATGCCTGATGTCTGATGCTTGTGGATGTCTGATGCCTGATGCTTGTGGATGTGTGTTGCCTGATGTCTGATGCTTGTGGATGTTTGATGCCTGATGTCTGATGCTTGTGGATGTCTCATGCATGATGTCTGATGCATGATGTCTGATGCCTGATGCTTGTGGATGTCTGATGCTTGATGTCTGATGTTTGTGGATGTCTGATGTCTGATGCATGATGTCTGATGCCTGATGTCTTAATGTCTGATACTTGTGGATGTCTGATGTCTGAGGCCTGATGTCTGATGTGTGATACCTGATGTCTGATTCCTGATGTCTGATGCTTGTGGATGTCTGATGCCTGATGTCTGATGCTCATGGCTGTCTGATGCCTGATGTCTGATGCTTGTGGATGTCTGACGCATGATGTCTGACACCTGATGTCTGATGCATGATGTCTGATGCTTGTGGATGTCTGATGCCTCATGCATGATGCTTGTGGATGTCTGATGCTTGTGGATGTTTGATTCCTGATGTCTGATGCTTGTGGATGTCTGATGCTTGTGGCTGTCTGATGCCTGATGTCTGATGCTTGTGGATGTCTGATGCATGATGTCTGACACCTGATGTCTGACGCATGATGTCTGATGCAGGATGTCTGATGCCTGATGTTTGTGGATGTCTGATGCCTGATGCCTGATGTTTGTGGATGTCTGATGCCTGATGCCTGATGTTTGTGAATGTCTGATGTCTGATGTCTGATGCTTGTGGATGTGTGTGCCTGATGTCTGATGCATGATGTCTGATGCTTGTGGATGTTTGATGCCTGATGTCTGATGCTTGTGGATGTCTCATGCATGATGTCTGATGCATGATGTCTGATGCCTGATGCCTGATGCTTGTGGATGTCTGATGCTTGATGTCTGATGTTTGTGGATGTCTGATGCCTGATGTCTTATGCCTGATACCTGATGTCTGATTCCTGATGTCTGATGCTTGTGGATGTCTAATGCCTGATGTTTGATGCTTGTGGATGTCTGATGCCTGATGTCTGATGCTTGTGGCTGTCTGATGCCTGATGTCTGATGCTTGTGGATGTCTGATGCATGATGTCTGACACCTGATGTCTGATGCATGATGTCTGATGCATGATGTTTGATGCTTGTGGATGTCTGATGCTTGTGGATGTCGGATGCCTGATGTCTGATGCTTGTGAATGTCTGATGCCTGATGCTTGTGGATGTCTGGTGCCTGATGTCTGATGCCTGATGTCTGATTCCTGATGTCTGATGCTTGTGGATGTCTGATGTCTGATGCTTGTGGATGTGTGTTGCCTGATGTCTGATGCATGATGTCTGACACCTGATGTCTGATGCTTGTGGAAGTCTGATGCCTGATGTCTGATGCCTGATGTTTGATGTCTGATGCCTTATGCTTGTGGATGTGTGTTGCCTGATGTCTGATGCATGATGTCTGATGCTTGTGGATGTCTGATGCTTGTGGATGTTTGATTCCTGATGTCTGATGCTTGTGGATGTCTGATACTTGTGGCTGTCTGATGCCTGATATATGATGCTTGTGGATGTCTGACACCTGATGTCTGATGCATGATGTCTGATGCATGATGCTTGTGGATGTCTGATGCCTGATGCTTGTGGATGTGTGTTGCCTGATGTCTGATGCATGATGTCTGATGCTTGTGGATGTTTGATGCCTGATGTCTCATGCATGATGTCTGATGCATGATGTCTGATGCTTGTGGATGTCTGATGCTTGATGTCTGATGTTTGTGGATGTCTGATGTCTGATGCATGATGTCTGATGCCTGATATCTTAATGTCTGATGCTTGTAGATGTCTGATACTTGTGGATGTCTGATGTCTGAGGCCTGATGTCTGATGTGTGATACCTGATGTCTGATTCCTGATGTCTGATGCTTGTGGATGTCTGATGCCTGATGTCTGATGCTTGTGGCTGTCTGATGCCTGATGTTGATGCTTGTGGATGTCTGATGCATGATGTCTGACACCTGATGTCTGATGCATGATGTCTGATGCATGATGTCTGATGCTTGTGGATGTCTGATGCCTCATGCATGATGCTTGTGGATGTCTGATGCTTGTGGATGTATGATGCCTGATGTCTGATGCTTGTGGATGTCTCATGCATGATGTCTGATGCCTGATGTCTGATGCCTGATGCTTGTGGATGTCTGATGCTTGATGTCTGATATTTTTGGATGTCTGATGCCTGATGTCTGATGCTTGTGGATGTCTGATGCTTGTGGATGTCTGGTGCCTGATGTCTGGTGCCTGTGGATGTCTGATGCCAGATGTCTGATGCTTGTGGATGTCTGATGCTTGTGGATGTCTGGTGCCTGATGTCTGATGCCTGATGTCGAATGCCTGATGCTTGTGGATGTCTGATGCTTGTGGATGCCTGATGTCTGATGCCAGATGCTTGTGGATGTCTGATGCCTGATGCTTGTGGATGTCTGATGCCTGATGTTTGATGTCTGATGCCTGATGCTTGTGGATGTATGTTGCCTGATGTCTGATGCATGATGTCTGTTGCTTGTGGATGTCTGATGCCTGATGTCCGATGCTTGATGCTTGTGGATGTCTGATGCCTGATGCTTGTGGATGTGTGTTGCCTGATGTCTGATGCATGATGTCTGATGCCTGATGTCTTAATGTCTGATGCTTGTAGATGTCTGATACTTGTGGATGTCTGATGTCTGAGGCCTGATGTCTTATCAGGTATCACACATCAGACATCAGGCATCAGACAGCCACAAGAATCAGACATCAGGCATCAGACATCCACAAGCATCAAACATCAGGCATTAGACATCCACAAACATCAGACATCAGGAATCAGACATCAGGTATCACACATCAGGCATCAGGCATGTCTGATTCCTGATGTCTGATGCTTGTGGATGTCTGATGCCTGATGTCTGATGCTTGTGGCTGTCTGATGCCTGATGTCTGATGCTTGTGGATGTCTGATGCATGATGTCTGACACCTGATGTCTGATGCATGATGTCTGATGCATGATGTCTGATGCTTGTGGATGTCTGATGCTTGTGGATGTCTGGTGCCTGATGTCTGATGCTTTTGAATGTCTGATGCCTGATGCTTGTGGATGTCTGGTGCCTGATGTCTGATGCTTGTGAATGTCTGATGCCTGATGCTTGTGGATGTCTGGTGCCTGATGTCTGATGCTTGTGGATGTCTGACACCTGATGTCTGATGCATGATGTCTGATGCTTGTGGATGTCTGATGCCTGATGTCTGATGCTTGTGAATGTCTAATGCCTGATGCTTGTGGATGTCTGGTGCCTGATGTCTGATGCCTGATGTCTGATTCCTGATGTCTGATGCTTGTGGATGTCTGATACCTAATGTCTGATGCCTGTGGATGTCTGATGCCTGATGCGTGTGGATGTGTGTTGCCTGATGTCTGATACCTGATGTCTGATGCTTGTGGATGTCTGATGCTTGTGGATGCCTGATGCCTGATGTCTGATGCTTGTGAAAGTCTGATGCCTGATGTCTGATGCCCGATGTCTGATGATTGTGGATGTGTGTTGCCTGATGTCTGATGCATGATGTCTGATGCTTGTGGATGTTTGATTCCTGATGTCTGATGCTTGTGGATGTCTGATGCTTGTGGATGTTTGATTCCTGATGTCTGATGCTTGTGGATGTCTGATGCTTGTGGCTGTCTGATGCCTGATGTCTGATGCTTGTGGATGTCTGATGCATGATGTCTGACACCTGATGTCTGACGCATGTCTGATGCAGGATGTCTGATGCTTGTGGATGTCTGACGCATGATGTTTGTGGGTGTCTGATGCCTGATGTCTGATGCCTGATGTTTGTGAATGCCTGATGCCTGATGTCTGATGTATGATGTCTGATGCATGATGTTTGATGCCTGATGCTTGTGGATGTCTGATGCCTGATGTCTGATGCTTGTGGATGTCTGATGCCTGATGCTTGTGGATGTGTGTTGCCTGATGTCTGATGCATGATGTCTGATGCTTGTGGATGTTTGATGCCTGATGTCTGATGCTTGTGGATGTCTCATGCATGATGTCTGATGCATGATGTCTGATGCCTGATGCTTGTGGATGTCTGATGCTTGATGTCTGATGTTTGTGGATGTCTGATGTCTGATGCATGATGTCTGATGCCTGATGTCTTAATGTCTGATACTTGTGGATGTCTGATGTCTGAGGCCTGATGTCTGATGTGTGATACCTGATGTCTGATTCCTGATGTCTGATGCTTGTGGATGTCTGATGCCTGATGTCTGATGCTCATGGCTGTCTGATGCCTGATGTCTGATGCTTGTGGATGTCTGACACATGATGTCTGACACCTGATGTCTGATGCATGATGTCTGATGCTTGTGGATGTCTGATGCCTCATGCATGATGCTTGTGGATGTCTGATGCTTGTGGATGTTTGATGCCTGATGTCTGATGCTTGTGGATGTCTCATGCATGATGTCTGATGCTTGTGGATGTCTGATGCTTGATGTCTGATGTTTGTGGATGTCTGATACCTGATGTCTGATGCATGATGTCTGATGCCTGATGTTTGTAGATGTCTGATACTTGTGGATGTCTGATATCTGAGGCCTGATGTCTGATACCTGATGTCTGATTCCTGATGTCTGATGCTTGTGGATGTCTAATGCCTTATGTTTGATGCTTGTGGATGTCTGATGCCTGATGCTTGTGGCTGTCTGATGCCTGATGTCTGATGCTTGTGGATATCTGATGCATGTCTGACACCTGATGTCTGATGCATGATGTCTGATGCATGATGTCTGATGCCTGATGCTTGTGCATGTCTGATGCCTGATGCTTGTGCATGTCTGGTGCCGGATGTCTAATGCCTGATGTCTGATGCTTGTGGATGTCTGATGCTTGTGGATGTCTGGTGCCTGATGCCTGATGTCTGATTTCTGATGTCTGATGCTTGTGGATGTCTGATGCCTTATGTCTGATGCTTGTGGATGTCTGATGCTTGTGGATGTCTGGTGCCTGATGTCTGATGCTTGTGGATGTCTGGTGCCTGATGTCTGATGTCTGATGCTTGTGGATGTCTGATGCCTGATGCTTGTGGATGTCTGATGCCTGATGCATGATGCCCGATGTTTGATGTCTGATGCTTGTGGATGTGTTGCCTGATGTCTGATGCATGATGTCTGATGCTTGTGGATGTCTGATGCCTGATGCTTGTGGATGTGTGTTGCCTGATGTCTGATGCATGCCTGATGCTTGTGGATGTTTGATGCCTGATGTCTGATGCTTGTGGATGTCTCATGCATGATGTCTGATGCATGATGTCTGATGCTTGTGGATGTCTGATGCTTGAAGTCTGATGTTTGTGGATGTCTGATGCCTGATGTCTGATGCATGATGTCTGATGCCTGATGTCTAATGTCTGATGCTTGTAGATGTCTGATACTTGTGGATGTCTGATGTCGGAGGCCTGATGTCTTATGCCTGATGTCTGATACCTGATGTCTGATTCCTGATGTCTGATGCTTGTGGATGTCTAATGCCTGATGTCTGATGCTTGTGGATGTCTGATGGATGATGTCTGACACCTGATGTCTGATGCATGATGTCTGATGCTTGTGGATGTCTGATGCCTGATGCTTGTGGATGTCTGATGCCTGATGCTTGTGGATGTCTGGTGCCTGATGTCTGATGCCTGATGTCTGATTCCTGATGTCTGATGCCTGTGGATGTCTGATGCCTGATGCTTGTGGATGTGTGTTGCCTGATGTCTGATACCTGATGTCTGATGCTTGTGGATGTCTGATGCCTGATGTCTGATGCTTGATGCTTGTAGAAGTCTGATGCCTGATGTCTGATGCCCGATGTCTGATGCTTGTGGATGTGTGTTGCCTGATGTCTGATGCATGATGTCTGATGCTTGTGGATGTTTGATTCCTGATGTCTGATGCTTGTGGATGTCTGATGCTTGTGGCTGTCTGATGCCTGATGTCTGATGCTTGTGGATGTCTGCTGCATGATGTCTGACACCTGATGTCTGACGCATGATGTCTGATGCAGGATGTCTGATGCCTGATGTTTGTGGATGTCTGATGCCTGCTGCCTGATGTTTGTGAATGTCTGATGTCTGATGCTTGTGGATGTGTGTTGCCTGATGTCTGATGCATGATGTCTGATGCTTGTGGATGTTTGATGCCTGATGTCTGATGCTTGTGGATGTCTCATGCATGATGTCTGATGCATGATGTCTGATGCCTGATGTCTGATGCCTGATGCTTGTGGATGTCTGATGCTTGATGTCGGATGTTTGTGGATGTCTGATGCCTGATGTCTTATGCCTGATACCTGATGTTTGATTCCTGATGTCTGATGCTTGTGGATGTCTAATGCCTGATGTTTGATGCTTGTGGATGTCTGATGCCTGATGTCTGATGCTTGTGGATGTCTGATGCATGATGTCTGACACCTGATGTCTGATGCATGATGTCTGATGCATGATGTTTGATGCTTGTGGATGTCTGATGCTTGTGGATGTCTGATGCCTGATGTCTGATGCTTGTGAATGTCTGATGCCTGATGCTTGTGGATGTCTGGTGCCTGATGTCTGATGCCTGATGTCTGATTCCTGATGTCTGATGCTTTTGGATGTCTGATGTCTGATGCTTGTGGATGTGTGTTGCCTGATGTCTGATGCATGATGTCTGACACCTGATGTCTGATGCTTGTGGAAGTCTGATGCCTGATGTCTGATGCCTGATGTTTGATGTCTGATGCCTTATGCTTGTGGATGTGTGTTGCCTGATGTCTGATGCATGATGTCTGATGCTTGTGGATGTCTGATGCTTGTGGATGTTTGATTCCTGATGTCTGATGCTTGTGGATGTCTGATGCTTGTGGCTGTCTGATGCCTGATATATGATGCTTGTGGATGTCTGACACCTGATGTCTGATGCATGATGTCTGATGCATGATGCTTGTGGATGTCTGATGCCTGATGCTTGTGGATGTGTGTTGCCTGATGTCTGATGCATGATGTCTGATGCTTGTGGATGTTTGATGCCTGATGTCTCATGCATGATGTCTGATGCATGATGTCTGATGCTTGTGGATATCTGATGCTTGATGTCTGATGTTTGTGGATGTTTGTGGATGTCTGATGTCTGATGCATGATGTCTGATGCCTGATGTCTAATGTCTGATGCTTGTAGATGTCTGATACTTGTGGATGTCTGATGTCGGAGGCCTGATGTCTTATGCCTGATGTCTGATACCTGATGTCTGATTCCTGATGTCTGATGCTTGTGGATGTCTAATGCCTGATGTCTGATGCTTGTGGATGTCTGATGCATGATGTCTGACACCTGATGTCTGATGCATGATGTCTGATGCTTGTGGATGTCTGATGCCTGATGCTTGTGGATGTCTGATGCCTGATGCTTGTGGATGTCTGGTGCCTGATGTCTGATGCCTGATGTCTGATTCCTGATGTCTGATGCCTGTGGATGTCTGATGCCTGATGCTTGTGGATGTGTGTTGCCTGATGTCTGATACCTGATGTCTGATGCTTGTGGATGTCTGATGCCTGATGTCTGATGCTTGTGGAAGTATGATGCCTGATGTCTGATGCCCGATGTCTGATGCTTGTGGATGTGTGTTGCCTGATGTCTGATGCATGATGTCTGATGCTTGTGGATGTCTGATGCTTGTGGATGTTTGATTCCTGATGTCTGATGCTTGTGGATGTCTGATGCTTGTGGCTGTCTGATGCCTGATGTCTGATGCTTGTGGATGTCTGATGCATGATGTCTGACACCTGATGTCTGACGCATGATGTCTGATGCAGGATGTCTGATGCCTGATGTTTGTGGATGTCTGATGCCTGATGCCTGATGTTTGTGAATGTCTGATGTCTGATGTCTGATGCTTGTGGATGCGTGTTGCCTGATGTCTGATGCCTGATGTCTGATGCTTGTGGATGTCTGATGCATGATGTCTGATGCCTGATGTCTGATGCCTGATGTCTGATGCCTGATGCTTGTGGATGTCTGATGCTTGATGTCGGATGTTTGTGGATGTCTGATGCCTGATGTCTTATGCCTGATACCTGATGTCTGATTCCTGATGTCTGATGCTTGTGGATGTCTAATGCCTGATGTTTGATGCTTGTGGATGTCTGATGCCTGATGTCTGATGCTTGTGGATGTCTCATGCATGATGTCTGATGCATGATGTCTGATGCCTGATGTCTGATGCTTGTGGATGTCTGATGCTTGAAGTCTGATGTTTGTGGATGTCTGATGCCTGATGCTTGTGGATGTCTGATGCCTGATGTTTGATGTCTGATGCCTGATGCTTATGGATGTATGTTGCCTGATGTCTGATGCATGATGTCTGTTGCTTGTGGATGTCTGATGCCTGATGTCCGATGCTTGATGCTTGTGGATGTCTGATGCCTGATGCTTGTGGATGTGTGTTGCCTGATGTCTGATGCATGATGTCTGATGCCTGATGTCTTAATGGCTGATGCTTGTAGATGTCTGATACTTGCAGATGTCTGATGTCTGAGGCCTGATGTCTTATCAGGTATCACACATCAGACATCAGGCATCAGACAGCCACAAGAATCAGACATCAGGCATCAGACATCCACAAGCATCAAACATCAGGCATTAGACATCCACAAACATCAGACATCAGGAATCAGACATCAGGTATCACACATCAGGCATCAGGCATGTCTGATTCCTGATGTCTGATGCTTGTGGATGTCTGATGCCTGATGTCTGATGCTTGTGGCTGTCTGATGCCTGATGTCTGATGCTTGTGGATGTCTGATGCATGATGTCTGACACCTGATGTCTGATGCATGATGTCTGATGCATGATGTCTGATGCTTGTGGATGTCTGATGCTTGTGGATGTCTGGTGCCTGATGTCTGATGCTTTTGAATGTCTGATGCCTGATGCTTGTGGATGTCTGGTGCCTGATGTCTGATGCTTGTGAATGTCTGATGCCTGATGCTTGTGGATGTCTGGTGCCTGATGTCTGATGCTTGTGGATGTCTGACACCTGATGTCTGATGCATGATGTCTGATGCTTGTGGATGTCTGATGCCTGATGTCTGATGCTTGTGAATGTCTAATGCCTGATGCTTGTGGATGTCTGGTGCCTGATGTCTGATGCCTGATGTCTGATTCCTGATGTCTGATGCTTGTGGATGTCTGATACCTAATGTCTGATGCCTGTGGATGTCTGATGCCTGATGCGTGTGGATGTGTGTTGCCTGATGTCTGATACCTGATGTCTGATGCTTGTGGATGTCTGATGCTTGTGGATGTCTGATGCCTGATGTCTGATGCTTGTGGAAGTCTGATGCCTGATGTCTGATGCCCGATGTCTGATGCTTGTGGATGTGTGATGCCTGATGTCTGATGCATGATGTCTGATGCTTGTGGATGTTTGATTCCTGATGTCTGATGCTTGTGGATGTCTGATGCTTGTGGATGTTTGATTCCTGATGTCTGATGCTTGTGGATGTCTGATGCTTGTGGCTGTCTGATGCCTGATGTCTGATGCTTGTGGATGTCTGATGCATGATGTCTGACACCTGATGTCTGACGCATGTCTGATGCAGGATGTCTGATGCTTGTGGATGTCTGACGCATGATGTTTGTGGGTGTCTGATGCCTGATGTCTGATGCCTGATGTTTGTGAATGTCTGATGCCTGATGTCTGATGTATGATGTCTGATGCATGATGTCTGATGCCCGATGCTTGTGGATGTCTGATGCCTGATGTCTGATGCTTGTGGATGTCTGATGCCTGATGCTTGTGGATGTGTGTTGCCTGATGTCTGATGCATGATGTCTGATGCTTGTGGATGTTTGATGCCTGATGTCTGATGCTTGTGGATGTCTCATGCATGATGTCTGATGCATGATGTCTGATGCCTGATGCTTGTGGATGTCTGATGCTTGATGTCTGATGTTTGTGGATGTCTGATGTCTGATGCATGATGTCTGATGCCTGATGTCTTAATGTCTGATACTTGTGGATGTCTGATGTCTGAGGCCTGATGTCTGATTTGTGATACCTGATGTCTGATTCCTGATGTCTGATGCTTGTGGATGTCTGATGCCAGATGCTCATGGCTGTCTGATGCCTGATGTCTGATGCTTGTGGATGTCTGACACATGATGTCTGACACCTGATGTCTGATGCATGATGTCTGATGCTTGTGGATGTCTGATGCCTCATGCATGATGCTTGTGGATGTCTGATGCTTGTGGATGTTTGATGCCTGATGTCTGATGCTTGTGGATGTCTCATGCATGATGTCTGATGCTTGTGGATGTCTGATGCTTGATGTCTGATGTTTGTGGATGTCTGATACCTGATGTCTGATGCATGATGTCTGATGCCTGATGTTTGTAGATGTCTGATACTTGTGGATGTCTGATATCTGAGGCCTGATGTCTGATACCTGATGTCTGATTCCTGATGTCTGATGCTTGTGGATGTCTAATGCCTTATGTTTGATGCTTGTGGATGTCTGATGCCTGATGCTTGTGGCTGTCTGATGCCTGATGTCTGATGCTTGTGGATATCTGATGCATGTCTGACACCTGATGTCTGATGCATGATGTCTGATGCATGATGTCTGATGCCTGATGCTTGTGCATGTCTGATGCCTGATGCTTGTGCATGTCTGGTGCCGGATGTCTAATGCCTGATGTCTGATGCTTGTGGATGTCTGATGCTTGTGGATGTCTGATGCTTGTGGATGTCTGGTGCCTGATGCCTGATGTCTGATTTCTGATGTCTGATGCTTGTGGATGTCTGATGCCTTATGTCTGATGCTTGTGGATGTCTGATGCTTGTGGATGTCTGGTGCCTGATGTCTGATGCTTGTGGATGTCTGGTGCCTGATGTCTGATGCCTGATGCTTGTGGATGTCTGATGCCTGATGCTTGTGGATGTCTGATGCCTGATGCATGATGCCCGATGTTTGATGTCTGATGCTTGTGGATGTGTTGCCTGATGTCTGATGCATGATGTCTGATGCTTGTGGATGTCTGATGCCTGATGCTTGTGGATGTGTGTTGCCTGATGTCTGATGCATGCCTGATGCTTGTGGATGTTTGATGCCTGATGTCTGATGCTTGTGGATGTCTCATGCATGATGTCTGATGCATGATGTCTGATGCTTGTGGATGTCTGATGCTTGAAGTCTGATGTTTGTGGATGTCTGATGCCTGATGTCTGATGCATGATGTCTGATGCCTGATGTCTAATGTCTGATGCTTGTAGATGTCTGATACTTGTGGATGTCTGATGTCGGAGGCCTGATGTCTTATGCCTGATGTCTGATACCTGATGTCTGATTCCTGATGTCTGATGCTTGTGGATGTCTAATGCCTGATGTCTGATGCTTGTGGATGTCTGATGGATGATGTCTGACACCTGATGGCTGATGCATGATGTCTGATGCTTGTGGATGTCTGATGCCTGATGCTTGTGGATGTCTGATGCCTGATGCTTGTGGATGTCTGGTGCCTGATGTCTGATGCCTGATGTCTGATTCCTGATGTCTGATGCCTGTGGATGTCTGATGCCTGATGCTTGTGGATGTGTGTTGCCTGATGTCTGATACCTGATGTCTGATGCTTGTGGATGTCTGATGCCTGATGTCTGATGCTTGATGCTTGTGGAAGTCTGATGCCTGATGTCTGATGCCCGATGTCTGATGCTTGTGGATGTGTGTTGCCTGATGTCTGATGCATGATGTCTGATGCTTGTGGATGTCTGATGCTTGTGGATGTTTGATTCCTGATGTCTGATGCTTGTGGATGTCTGATGCTTGTGGCTGTCTGATGCCTGATGTCTGATGCTTGTGGATGTCTGTTGCATGATGTCTGACACCTGATGTCTGACGCATGATGTCTGATGCAGGATGTCTGATGCCTGATGTTTGTGGATGTCTGATGCCTGATGCCTGATGTTTGTGAATGTCTGATGTCTGATGTCTGATGCTTGTGGATGTGTGTTGCCTGATGTCTGATGCATGATGTCTGATGCTTGTGGATGTTTGATGCCTGATGTCTGATGCTTGTGGATGTCTCATGCATGATGTCTGATGCATGATGTCTGATGCCTGATGTCTGATGCCTGATGCTTGTGGATGTCTGATGCTTGATGTCGGATGTTTGTGGATGTCTGATGCCTGATGTCTTATGCCTGATACCTGATGTCTGATTCCTGATGTCTGATGCTTGTGGATGTCTAATGCCTGATGTTTGATGCTTGTGGATGTCTGATGCCTGATGTCTGATGCTTGTGGATGTCTGATGCATGATGTCTGACACCTGATGTCTGATGCATGATGTTTGATGCTTGTGGATGTCTGATGCTTGTGGATGTCTGATGCCTGATGTCTGATGCTTGTGAATGTCTGATGCCTGATGCTTGTGGATGCCTGGTGTCTGATGTCTGATGCCTGATGTCTGATTCCTGATGTCTGATGCTTGTGGATGTCTGATGTCTGATGCTTGTGGATGTGTGTTGCCTGATGTCTGATGCATGATGTCTGACACCTGATGTCTGATGCTTGTGGAAGTCTGATGCCTGATGTCTGATGCCTGATGTTTGATGTCTGATGCCTTATGCTTGTGGATGTGTGTTGCCTGATGTCTGATGCATGATGTCTGATGCTTGTGGATGTCTGATGCTTGTGGATGTTTGATTCCTGATGTCTGATGCTTGTGGATGTCTGATGCTTGTGGCTATCTGATGCCTGATATATGATGCTTGTGGATGTCTGACACCTGATGTCTGATGCATGATGTCTGATGCATGATGTCTGATGCTTTTGGATGTCTGATGCTTGATGTCTGATGTTTGTGGATGTCTGATGTCTGATGCATGATGTCTGATGCCTGATGTCTTAATGTCTGATGCTTGTAGATGTCTGATACGTGTGGATGTCTGATGTCTGAGGCCTGATGTCTGATGTGTGATACCTGATGTCTGATTCCTGATGTCTGATGCTTGTGGATGTCTGATGCCTGATGTCTGATGCTTGTGGCTGTCTGATGCCTGATGTTGATGCTTGTGGATGTCTGATGCATGATGTCTGACACCTGATGTCTGATGCATGATGTCTGATGCATGATGTCTGATGCTTGTGGATGTCTGATGCCTCATGCATGATGCTTGTGGATGTCTGATGCTTGTGGATGTATGATGCCTGATGTCTGATGCTTGTGGATGTCTCATGCATGATGTCTGATGCATGATGTCTGATGCCTGATGTCTGATGCCTGATGCTTGTGGATGTCTGATGCTTGATGTCTGATGTTTTTGGATGTCTGATGCCTGATGTCTGATGCTTGTGGATGTCTTATGCTTGTGGATGTCTGGTGCCTGATGCCTGTGGATGTCTGATGCCAGATGTCTGATGCTTGTGGATGTCTGATGCTTGTGGATGTCTGGTGCCTGATGTCTGATGCCTGATGTCGAATGCCTGATGCTTGTGGATGTCTGATGCTTGAGGTCTGATGTTTGTGGATGTCTGATGTCTGATGCATGATGTCTGATGCCTGATGTCTTAATGTCTGATACTTGTGGATGTCTGATGTCTGAGGCCTGATGTCTGATGTGTGATACCTGATGTCTGATTCCTGATGTCTGATGCTTGTGGATGTCTGATGCCTGATGTCTGAAGCTCGTGGCTGTCTGATGCCTGATGTCTGATGCTTGTGGATGTCTGATGCATGATGTCTGACACCTGATGTCTGATGCATGATGTCTGATGCTTGTGGATGTCTGATGCCTCATGCATGATGCTTGTGGATGTCTGATGCTTGTGGATGTTTGATGCCTGATGTCTGATGCTTGTGGATGTCTCATGCATGATGTCTGATGCTTGTGGATGTCTGATGTTTGATGTCTGATGTTTGTGGATGTCTGAAACCTGATGTCTGATGCATGATGTCTGATGCCTGATGTTTGTAGATGTCTGATACTTGTGGATGTCTGATATCTGAGGCCTGATGTCTGATACCTGATGTCTGATTCCTGATGTCTGATGCTTGTGGATGTCTAATGCCTTATGTTTGATGCTTGTGGATGTCTGATGCCTGATGTCTGATGCTTGTGGCTGTCTGATGCCTGATGTCTGATGCTTGTGGATGTCTGATGCATGTCTGACACCTGATGTCTGATGCATGATGTCTGATGCATGATGTCTGATGCCTGATGCTTGTGCATGTCTGATGCCTGATGCTTGTGCATGTCTGGTGCCGGATGTCTAATGCCTGATGTCTGATGCTTGTGGATGTCTGATGCTTGTGGATGTCTGGTGCCTGATGCCTGATGTCTGATTTCTGATGTCTGATGCTTGTGGATGTCTGATGCCTGATGCTTGTGGATGTCTGATGCTTGTGGATGTCTGGTGCCTGATGCCTGATGCCTGATTTCTGATGTCTGATGCTTGTGGATGTCTGATGCCTGATGCTTGTGGATGTCTGATGCTTGTGGATGTCTGGTGCCTGATGTCTGATGCTTGTGGATGTCTGATGCTTGATGTCCGATGCTTGTGGATGTCTGATGCCTGATGCTTGTGGATGTGTGTTGCCTGATGTCTGATGCATGATGTCTGATGCTTGTGGATGTTTGATGCCTGATGTCTGATGCTTGTGGATGTCTCATGCATGATGTCTGATGCCTGATGCTTGTGGATGTCTGATGCTTGATGTATGATGTTTGTGGATGTCTGATGCCTGATGTCTGATGCATGATGGCTGATGCCTGATGCTTGTGGATGTCTGATGCCTGATGTCTGATGTCTTATCAGGTATCACACATCAGACATCAGGCATCAGACAGCCACAAGCATCAGACATCAGGCATCAGACATCCACAAGCATCAAACATCAGGCATTAGACATCCACAAGCATCAGACATCAGGAATCAGACATCAGGTATCACACATCAGACATCAGGCATGTCTGATTCCTGATGTCTGATGCTTGTGGATGTCTGATGCCTGATGTCTGATGCCTGAGGTCTGATGCTTGTGGATGTCTGACACCTGATGTCTGACACCTGATGTCTGATGCATGATGTCTGATGCATGATGTCTGATGCTTGTGGATGTCTGATGCCTGATGTCTGATGCTTGTGAATGTCTGATGCCTGATGCTTGTGGATGTCTGGTGCCTGATGTTTGATGCCTGATGTCTGATTCCTGATGTCTGATGCTTGTGGATGTCTGATGCCTGATGTCTGATGCTTGTGGATGTGTGTTGCCTGATGTCTGATACCTGATGTCTGATGCTTGTGGATGTCTGATGCCTGATGTCTGATGCCTGATGTCTGATGCCTGATGTCTGATGCCCGATGTTTGATGCCTGATGCTTGTGGATGTGTGTTGCCTGATGTCTGATGCTTGTGGATGTCTGATGCTTGTGGCTGTCTGATGCCTGATATCTGATGCTTGTGGATGTCTGACGCATGATGTCTGACACCTGATGTCTGATGCCTGATGCCTGATGTTTGTGAATGTCTGATGTCTGATGCTTGTGGATGTGTGTTGCCTGATGTCTGATGCTTGTGGATGTTTGATGCCTGATGTCTGATGCTTGTGGATGTGTGTTGCCTGATGTCTGATGCTTGTGGATGTCTCATGCATGATGTCTGATGCATGATGTCTGATGCTTGTGGATGTCTGAAGCTTGATGTCTGATGTTTGTGGATGTCTGATGTCTGATGCATGATGTCTGATGCCTGATGTCTTAATGTCTGATGCTTGTAGATGTCTGATACTGTGGATGTCTGATGTCTTATGCCTGATGTGTGATACCTGATGTCTGGTTCCTGATGTCTGATGCTTGTGGATGTCTGATGCCTGATGCTTGTGGCTGCCTGATGCTTGTGGATGTCTGATGCATGATGTCTGACACCTGATGTCTGATGCATGATGTCTGATGCTTGTGGATGTCTGATGCCTGATGTCTGATGCTTGTGAATGCCTGATGTCTGATTCCTGATGTCTGATGCCTGATGTCTGATGCCTGATGTCTGATTCCTGATGTCTGATGCCTGATGCTTGTGGATGTGTGTTGCCTGATGTCTGATACCTGATGTCTGATGCTTGTGGATGTCTGATGCCTGATGCCTGATGCTTGATGCTTGTGGAAGTCTGATGTCTGAAGCCCGATGTTTGATTTCTGATGCCTGATGCTTGTGGATGTGTGTTGCCTGATGTCTTATGCATGATGTCTGATGCTTGTGGATGTCTGATGCTTGTGGATGTTTGATTCCTGATGTCTGATGCTTGTGGCTGTCTGATGCGTGATATCTGATGCTTGTGGATGTCTGATGCATGATGTCTGATACCTGATGTCTGATGCATGATGTCTGATGCTTGTGGATGTCTGATGCCTGATGTTTGTGGATGTCTGATGCCTGATGTCTGATGCCTGATGTTTGTGAATGTCTGATGCCTGATGTCTGATGCTTGTGGATGCGTGTTGCCTGATGTCTGATGCATGATGTCTGATGCTTGTGGATGTTTGATGCCTGATGTCTGATGCTTGTGGATGTCTCATGCATGATGTCTGATGTGTGATGTCTGATGCCTGATGTCTGAGGATGTCTGATGCTTGATGTCTGATGTTTGTGGATGTCTGATGCCTGATGTCTGATGCTTGTGGGTGTGTGTTGCCTGATGTCTGATGCTTGTGGATGTTTGATGCCTGATGTCTAATGCTTGTGGATGTCTCATGCATGATGTCTGATGCATGATGTCTGATGCTTGTGGATGTCTGATGCTTGATGTCTGATGTTTGTGGATGTCTGATGCCTGATGTATGATGTCTGATGCCTGATGTCTTAATGTCTGATGCTTGTAGATGTCTGATACTTGTGGATGTCTGATGCATGATGTCTGACACCTGATGTCTGATGCCTGGTGTCTTATGCCTGATGTCTGATGTGTGATACCTGATGTCTGATGCTTGTGGATGTCTGATGCCTGTTGTCTGATGCTTGTGGCTGTCTGATGCTTGTGGATGTCTAATGCCTGATGCTTGTGAATGTCTGATGCCTGATGCTTGGGGATGTCTGGTGCCTGATGCCTGATGTCTGATGCCTGATGCTTGTGGATGTGTGTTGCCTGATGTCTGAAACCTGATGTCTGATGCTTGTGGATGTCTGATGCCTGATGTCTGATGCTTGATGCTTGTGGAAGTCTGATGCCTGATGTCTGATGCCCGATGTTTGATTTCTGATGCCTGATGCTTGTAGATGTTTGTTGCCTGATGTCTGATGCATGATGTCTGATGCTTGTGGATGTTTGATTCCTGATGTCTGATGCTTGTGGCTGTCTGATGCCTGATATCTGATGCATGATGTCTGATGCATGATGTCTGATGCATGATGTCTGATGCATGATGTCTGATGCTTGTGGATGTCTGATGCCTGATTGTGGATGTCTGATGCCTGATGTCTGATGCCTGATGTTTGTGAATGTCTGATGCCTGATGTCTGATGCTTGTGGATGCGTGTTGCCTGATGTCTGATGCATGATGTCTGATGCTTGTGGATGTTTGATGCCTGATGTCTGATGCTTGTGGATGTCTCATGCATGATGTCTGATGCATGATGTCTGATGCTTGTGGATGTCTGATGCTTGTGGATGTTTGATTCCTGATGTCTGATGCTTGTGGATGTCTGATGCTTGTGGCTGTCTGATGCCTGATGTCTGATGCTTGTGGATGTCTGATGCATGATGTCTGACACCTGATGTCTGACGCATGATGTCTGATGCAGGATGTCTGATGCCTGATGTTTGTGGATGTCTGATGCCTGATGCCTGATGTTTGTGGATGTCTGATGCCTGATGCCTGATGTTTGTGAATGTCTGATGTCTGATGCTTGTGGATGTGTGTTGCCTGATGTCTGATGCATGATGTCTGATGCTTGTGGATGTTTGATGCCTGATGTCTGATGCTTGTGGATGTCTCATGCATGATGTCTGATGCATGATGTCTGATGCCTGATGTCTGATGCCTGATGCTTGTGGATGTCTGATGCTTGATATCTGATGTTTGTGGATGTCTGATGCCTGATGTCTTATGCCTGATACCTGATGTCTGATTCCTGATGTCTGATGCTTGTGGATGTCTAATGCCTGATGTTTGATGCTTGTGGATGTCTGATGCCTGATGTCTGATGCTTGTGGCTGTCTGATGCCTGATGTCTGATGCTTGTGGATGTCTGATGCATGATGTCTGACACCTGATGTCTGATGCATGATGTCTGATGCATGATGTTTGATGCTTGTGGATGTCTGATGCTTGTGGATGTCGGATGCCTGATGTCTGATGCTTGTGAATGTCTGATGCCTGATGCTTGTGGATGTCTGGTGCCTGATGTCTGATGCCTGATGTCTGATTCCTGATGTCTGATGCTTGTGGATGTCTGATGTCTGATGCTCGTGGATGTGTGTTGCCTGATGTCTGATGCATGATGTCTGACACCTGATGTCTGATGCTTGTGGAAGTCTGATGCCTGATGTCTGATGCCTGATGTTTGATGTCTGATGCCTTATGCTTGTGGATGTGTGTTGCCTGATGTCTGATGCATGATGTCTGATGCTTGTGGATGTCTGATGCTTGTGGATGTTTGATTCCTGATGTCTGATGCTTGTGGATGTCTGATACTTGTGGCTGTCTGATGCCTGATATATGATGCTTGTGGATGTCTGACACCTGATGTCTGATGCATGATGTCTGATGCATGATGCTTGTGGATGTCTGATGCCTGATGCTTGTGGATGTGTGTTGCCTGATGTCTGATGCATGATGTCTGATGCTTGTGGATGTTTGATGCCTGATGTCTCATGCATGATGTCTGATGCATGATGTCTGATGCTTGTGGATGTCTGATGCTTGATGTCTGATGTTTGTGAATGTCTGATGTCTGATGCATGATGTCTGATGCCTGATGTCTTAATGTCTGATGCTTGTAGATGTCTGATACTTGTGGATGTCTGATGTCTGAGGCCTGATGTCTGATGTGTGATACCTGATGTCTGATTCCTGATGTCTGATGCTTGTGGATGTCTGATGCCTGATGTCTGATGCTTGTGGCTGTCTGATGCCTGATGTTGATGCTTGTGGATGTCTGATGCATGATGTCTGACTCTCAAAACAAGGGAGCCTAGGGGGTTAAAGGGTAGGTAGCCCCCCTCTCAGAGTCATGAAATACAACAAGACCTACCCCGTACACAAATTTATAAAAATTCTTATGTAGTGTACAGGTACTCAATGTCTGTAGTGCCTGCCTTACTCCCATTCACTGGTCTATTTACCGTATGTGTGTACAAAAGTTGTTGCCCACTGGTCCCAAGTACTATCACTTGGTAGTGGCAACAACCCCGTAATATTTAGTGTTGAAGTGTTTCCCTGTCCAGTGGTGCTGTAAAGACCTGCTGGTGCTCAGATCAAGTTCAAAGAAGGTGAAAGAGATAAAAAGGGTGTGATAGGATGACAGCGCCTCACGGAAGCAGCCCCAACGAGGTGTGTGTAGACAGGTACTCGCCTACTACCTCCTGTTGTCATCATCGGTCGCTGCCGCCCAAACAGAAACAGTAAAGGTGGAAAAGAAATTTATAATGTGCGTCACTAAAACCCTCGTGATAGTCCTAATGACTAATGTCTACAAGGCAACCTATGTGTTGAAATGGTGTAAATTAATCTACAAAAACAGGAAATGTCGACCCAAATTTGGTGAGTTGAGCCTGATCAGGACTCAAGTCACTCAGAAATAAAACCGAGCAGCACTCCACTAGCTATACGGTGCTTTATTCTCAGCTGTGTCGCTGCTCATTAAAAACCGACATGTTTCGTTGCCATATTTACTTTACCGGCAACTTCATCAGGGTTGGGGTCGACTGGTCTCTCTGCAACGCTAGTGTGTGCCAGCGATAACTTTCTAGTCAGTACCTAGGGAAAACACAATAAAAACACACATATACTCAGTATCTCACCCACCAGGTCACACCTGGTCTTACCGAGTGAATGCTCATCATCCAAAATAATGGTTTCACGATTGGCAGGGATATTTACCCTCAAAATGCTGTGTGGCAGCATACCTGCACCTCCATTGTGTAAGTGACTGGGGTATTTTGCACCAACCCTTTGGCTGTTTCAATCAGAACTGCGGAACTTCGTTTCTGAAAAGTGCACACAACAAAGAAATACATGTATCATAATCGGTGGAATAGCATGCTTTAAGAAATGGTATCAGAACTGTTTAGGCTCCTCTATTTGAATGTCATGTCAGAGTTCTTTAGCTATATCCAGGTATTGCCATGATAACTCGATTAAAATTCGACATTCACCATTAAATGCCTTGACACTGGAGTGTGTTTCCTAAGCGGTTACACCTAATTGCCAACTTGCGCTGTCTAGCTTATTTGACATGGTTGCCTGCTTTTTTATGCTTTTTTAAAAAAACCTTGCAGGCATACTATTACGCGGTCAGTACAACGTGCGCTTGTTAAGCCTGTGTAAACATCCTGCCGTGCCCCCTCCTCGTGGAGGACGCGTCCTGCCCTCGTTATCCAGCATGGAAAAGAGCACGCCGCCTTGCTTAGCCCGGGAAACCGGGTCTTACCTCGTCAGTCTGAGAATCGGTGCTGGCCTCACTCTCGATCACTGGGAAGTGGCCCGCTTCCTGCTTAAATGTAAAAATCGCGCGGGAGCCGCGCTTGCACGTTGGATGGTTAAAGGTACTGCGCATGTGCAAAAGAGTTCTTGAAGGGGTGTGCGGCCATCTTGGTTAAACCGCTACTACCGAGTGCACTGTGGTGGTTGTATGCCTGATTCCTTGACATATTAGTGTCAGCTCCTAGCTCAACGGGCAGGATGCGATGTACCAACCTCCTCCCTGCTTAAGTGGTGTTCAATATAAGCGGTCGGTGTGTTTATGCATCTAGCCCACTCTGTTCATAACTACTCTTCGCCGGGCTGTTTAAAAGGGCGGTAATGATAGTAGTGAAATCCTACATTTTAAACAGGCCCCCGTCCGAGTGTATATAAGTGTAAGTAAGTGTATGCCTGACCCTGCTAAGTTCTTAGACAGTGATAATAGGTTGATTACTACACCTAGAGATCTATAACCACAAGATACAGTTATTTTTATATTTATATATTTACAGTGGTCAGGTTATACTACCACCTTATTCCACTCAATAAGGTCATTGAGACCCTGTTGGTCTACCTTCTCCTGGTAAATCCAACGGGCCTCTTTGGTCGAAAGCCTGGCTTCCATGTTGTAGGGATCGCCCATAACACGTTCAAGGACTACCCATTTGACATCTCTGGGGTTATGTCCAATTGTCAAGAAGTGTTGTACCAGCTTGGTGGTCAATTTGCCTGCCCTGATGGTACTGAGGTGTTCCTGTATTCTGATTTTCACCTTTCGGGTGGTAAGGCCAATGTAGTGCATGCCACAAGGGCATGTTAACCTGTAGATGACATTTTGGGTGTTGCAATTGCTAAATGCATTCAGGTACCAGATCTTCCCATTACTCAAAGAGACATTCTTGGTAGCGGTAGTGAGCTCACACACTGAGCACCCACCACATTGGTAATGCCCTGGTGGAATGCTGGTGTCCGTGGGCTTCGGCTGGGGTCGCGAGTGCACCAACCGGTCACGCAAACTAGTAGACCGCTTAAAGGCGAATCGCGGGTGTGGCATCGTCATGGATGGAGTGTTTAGTAAAGGCCAATGTTTTCTAATGACTTGTCTGATTTTGGTAGACAAGGGGCCAAACGTAGTGACCACCGGGATGCAGTCGCTCTTGGTTTTCGGCGTTCTTTCTAATAAAGCAGCTCTCGGAGTGTTCATGGCTCGTTTACGTGCTTGCTTGATAATCTTCGTGGGATATGCTCTCTCCTCCAACTTGTTGGATAGGACTTGGGCTTGTGTAATAAATTCCTCTGTGGAAGAACAGTTCCTGCGGTAACGCAAGAACTGTCCCACAGGTAAATTGTCTCTTAGAGCTCTGGGGTGATACGACCTGTAATGCAACAGGGAATTCTTGTCGGTTGGCTTATGATGAACGTTGGTGACCAACTTGTAGTTTTCAGCCCTGATGTCCAAATCCAAGTATGTGGCTGTGGTGTCACTGATGGTCCAGGTGAATTTCAGACAATCATCCAGATTATTAAGCCATACAAGGAAATCTTCCAAGTCAGTCCTCGGTCCCGTCCATATACATAGAACGTCGTCTATGTATCGCTTCCAGAGGGCAATATTCCTCTGGAAGGGGTTCTCATGATGTAGGACATATCCAGCTTCAAATTGCCCCACATAGATGCACGCTAGACTGGGAGCAAATGTAGCTCCCATAGATGTCCCGGACACTTGCAGATATAGCTGATTTTTATAAGCGAAGAAGTTCCTTGTGAGGGCCAATTCAACACACTGGAGCACGAATGATTGTGGGACATCATAGAACCATTCACACGATTCCAGGGCCCGAGCTGCCGCCACCAGCGTGGCTGCCTGGGGAATGCTCGTGTATAATGATTCTATATCGATTGTCACCAAAAACTGATGCTGCGGGTCATAATCGATGTCTTGGAGGATCCTCAATACGTCGGTGGTGTCCTGGACGTAGGAGGGCTGCGTGATCACGCATTCCCTCAGGAAAAAATCAGCATATTGGGACAATGGTTCCAGTGTAGATTGAATACCCGAGACTATAGGCCGCCCAGGAGGGGGCCTTTGTGCTTTATGAATCTTCGGGACAATGTAGAAAGCCGGGACCCGTGGCTTATCATTGATAAGAAAATCAGCCTCCTTAGCCGTCAGCCATTTCTTTTCTTTGGCCTCTGCGACCATAGTGTGGATAGTCGCTTGAAGGGTCTTGGTGGGATCCCTCATCAATGGTTGGTAATTTTGGCGAGCACCCAAAAGCCTGGACACCTCGGCTTCATAATCAGTTGTGTTGAGCACTACCACTGCCCCACCCTTATCTGCAGGTTTGATGGTGATGGTGTCGTTCTGCTGCAGAGATTGTACAGCTAACCAGTCAGCATGTGTCATATTGCTGCGGTTGTAGCTATGTTGCTGTTCCTCGAGGGCGGTGATGTCCTGTATCACCTTTTGTTCGAAAACCATAACCTCAGGGCCAATAGAGTGCATAGGGGGACAGAATCGAGAAGGGCGTCTGAGATTAGTGGAGAAGACCGATGGAGCTTCTGCTTCCTTTCCCTCAAAGAATTTTGTGAGTTTTATTTTCCTCATCACGCCATGAAGTTCACTCCTCAATTTGAAACTGTCGTGCTTAGGTGTTGGGACATATCCCAAACCCTTGTTTAAAACCCTCTGTTCATCCACAGTTAGTACGTGTGATGACAGATTGACCACAATGTTGTTTTCCTTTTTTGTTGTTAGAGCGGTGTTCTGCCTCTGCTGCGTGTGATCCTGGGTGAGGAGTTCTGCCACTGTACGTTGTTGTTGTGGCGGCCTCTGCCTCTGCCTCTGCCCCTGTGGCTGGTACCTCTCTGGTCCGGGGGGCGCTGTTCTAAAAAATTCCTCAATAGGACCCCTAGATCTTCATTAGACCTATCGGTGGTGTTGAACCTCACTCTTTGATTGGCACCTGGAATGGAACCTGAGGTGGAGGGTTGCTCAATGGGATCATCATCCTCACTGCTCGTGTTGTCGAACGTCCAGTTATTGAACGTGCGTCTACCTTGGCGTCTGCCTCCCCCCCTAGGCCCTCGTGTGTAGGTTGGTGGTTCTTGCGGTTGCTGGTAATGGCTGTCCTCGACATACGGGAATGCCCACTCGTGGCTGAACCTTTCAAGGTTCCTTTTGAGTCCCTTGATCTTTTGGTTCACCATATAGATCTGATATTCCGCCACATCATTCTGGATGATTGTAAATTGCTCCTTAAGATCTTTTATGGTGGTATCGGCTTTGAGAGCTGTTTCCAGATCTAAGATTTCCTTGAGGAGCTCCTCGCTCAGCCTTTTGGCGGTATTTATAATTAATACCAACCAGTCGCGGGTACACTTGTTGGCTATATAGCTCCAGTCTACTCGGAACCGCTTGTCCTCCAGGAAAATCCTAGGCTCGATGCGGACTAGTAGACTGGCTGGTGCTGCCCCTGCTCTGAGGTATTCTGTTATGAGGGCGCCATGTAGGGCTATCCTGATTTGTCGTTTTTTAATGTTGGACAGTTTTTCCCCTTCTTCCCTAGCTGAACCTACGCCACTCAAGGGTGCATTGGGGAGGAGTGAAGGACCTGACAAGATAGAGGCAATGTGGTCGTCTGTGAAGGCCAAACAACAGCGGTCCATGATGTAAATCGGAACTATCTACAGGGGTTGGTACAGCAAAATGCGGACCTCACCTCAGCTCTACTGTACTGGATGACAGAACTGACCGGAGATGTGAGATACCAAGTGTGTGTCCCCACGGAATGTGGGAGATAAACTAATATGTGTGCCTAAAATATAAACTTTAAAATTGCTCTCACGGCTAAGCTGCCGTTCTTATATCTCTCAAAACAAGGGAGCCTAGGGGGTTAAAGGGTAGGTAGCCCCCCTCTCAGAGTCATGAAATACAACAAGACCTACCCCGTACACAAATTTATAAAAATTCTTATGTAGTGTACAGGTACTCAATGTCTGTAGTGCCTGCCTTACTCCCATTCACTGGTCTATTTACCGTATGTGTGTACAAAAGTTGTTGCCCACTGGTCCCAAGTACTATCACTTGGTAGTGGCAACAACCCCGTAATATTTAGTGTTGAAGTGTTTCCCTGTCCAGTGGTGCTGTAAAGACCTGCTGGTGCTCAGATCAAGTTCAAAGAAGGTGAAAGAGATAAAAAGGGTGTGATAGGATGACAGCGCCTCACGGAAGCAGCCCCAACGAGGTGTGTGTAGACAGGTACTCGCCTACTACCTCCTGTTGTCATCATCGGTCGCTGCCGCCCAAACAGAAACAGTAAAGGTGGAAAAGAAATTTATAATGTGCGTCACTAAAACCCTCGTGATATTCCTAATGACTAATGTCTACAAGGCAACCTATGTGTTGAAATGGTGTAAATTAATCTACAAAAACAGGAAATGTCGACCCAAATTTGGTGAGTTGAGCCTGATCAGGACTCAAGTCACTCAGAAATAAAACCGAGCAGCACTCCACTGGCTATACGGTGCTTTATTCTCAGCTGTGTCGCTGCTCATTAAAAACCGACATGTTTCGTTGCCATATTTACTTTACCGGCAACTTCATCAGGGTTGTGGTCGACTGGTCTCTCTGCAACGCTAGTGTGTGCCAGCGATAACTTTCTAGTCAGTACCTAGGGAAAACACAATAAAAACACACATATACTCAGTATCTCACCCACCAGGTCACACCTGGTCTTACCGAGTGAATGCTCATCATCCAAAATAATGGTTTCACGATTGGCAGGGATATTTACCCTCAAAATGCTGTGTGGCAGCATACCTGCACCTCCATTGTGTAAGTGACTGGGGTATTTTGCACCAACCCTTTGGCTGTTTCAATCAGAACTGCGGAACTTCGTTTCTGAAAAGTGCACACAACAAAGAAATACATGTATCATAATCGGTGGAATAGCATGCTTTAAGAAATGGTATCAGAACTGTTTAGGCTCCTCTATTTGAATGTCATGTCAGAGTTCTTTAGCTGTATCCAGGTATTGCCATGATAACTCGATTAAAATTCGACATTCACCATTAAATGCCTTGACACTGGAGTGTGTTTCCTAAGCGGTTACACCTAATTGCCAACTTGCGCTGTCTAGCTTATTTGACATGGTTGCCTGCTTTTTTATGCTTTTTTAAAAAAACCTTGCAGGCATACTATTACGCGGTCAGTACAACGTGCGCTTGTTAAGCCTGTGTAAACATCCTGCCGTGCCCCCTCCTCGTGGAGGACGCGTCCTGCCCTCGTTATCCAGCATGGAAAAGAGCACGCCGCCTTGCTTAGCCCGGGAAACCGGGTCTTACCTCGTCAGTCTGAGAATCGGTGCTGGCCTCACTCTCGATCACTGGGAAGTGGCCCGCTTCCTGCTTAAATGTAAAAATCGCGCGGGAGCCGCGCTTGCACGTTGGATGGTTAAAGGTACTGCGCATGTGCAAAAGAGTTCTTGAAGGGGTGTGCGGCCATCTTGGTTAAACCGCTACTACCGAGTGCACTGTGGCCCTCACAAGGAACTTCTTCGCTTATAAAAATCAGCTATATCTGCAAGTGTCCGGGACATCTATGGGAGCTACATTTGCTCCCAGTCTAGCGTGCATCTATGTGGGGCAATTTGAAGCTGGATACGTCCTACATCATGAGAACCCCTTCCAGAGGAATATTGCCCTCTGGAAGCGATACATAGACGACGTTCTATGTATATGGACGGGACCGAGGACTGACTTGGAAGATTTCCTTGTATGGCTTAATAATCTGGATGATTGTCTGAAATTCACCTGGACCATCAGTGACACCACAGCCACATACTTGGATTTGGACATCAGGGCTGAAAACTACAAGTTGGTCACCAACGTTCATCATAAGCCAACCGACAAGAATTCCCTGTTGCATTACAGGTCGTATCACCCCAGAGCTCTAAGAGACAATTTACCTGTGGGACAGTTCTTGCGTTACCGCAGGAACTGTTCTTCCACAGAGGAATTTATTACACAAGCCCAAGTCCTATCCAACAAGTTGGAGGAGAGAGCATATCCCACGAAGATTATCAAGCAAGCACGTAAACGAGCCATGAACACTCCGAGAGCTGCTTTATTAGAAAGAACGCCGAAAACCAAGAGCGACTGCATCCCGGTGGTCACTACGTTTGGCCCCTTGTCTACCAAAATCAGACAAGTCATTAGAAAACATTGGCCTTTACTAAACACTCCATCCATGACGATGCCACACCCGCGATTCGCCTTTAAGCGGTCTACTAGTTTGCGTGACCGGTTGGTGCACTCGCGACCCCAGCCGAAGCCCACGGACACCAGCATTCCACCAGGGCATTACCAATGTGGTGGGTGCTCAGTGTGTGAGCTCACTACCGCTACCAAGAATGTCTCTTTGAGTAATGGGAAGATCTGGTACCTGAATGCATTTAGCAATTGCAACACCCAAAATGTCATCTACAGGTTAACATGCCCTTGTGGCATGCACTACATTGGCCTTACCACCCGAAAGGTGAAAATCAGAATACAGGAACACCTCAGTACCATCAGGGCTGGCAAATTGACCACCAAGCTGGTACAACACTTCTTGACAATTGGACATAACCCCAGAGATGTCAAATGGGTAGTCCTTGAACGTGTTATGGGCGATCCCTACAACATGGAAGCCAGGCTTTCGACCAAAGAGGCCCGTTGGATTTACCAGGAGAAGGTAGACCAACAGGGTCTCAATGACCTTATTGAGTGGAATAAGGTGGTAGTATAACCTGACCACTGTAAATATATAAATATAAAAATAACTGTATCTTGTGGTTATAGATCTCTAGGTGTAGTAATCAACCTATTATCACTGTCTAAGAACTTAGCAGGGTCAGGCATACACTTACTTACACTTATATACACTCGGACGGGGGCCTGTTTAAAATGTAGGATTTCACTACTATCATTACCGCCCTTTTAAACAGCCCGGCGAAGAGTAGTTATGAACAGAGTGGGCTAGATGCATAAACACACCGACCGCTTATATTGAACACCACTTAAGCAGGGAGGAGGTTGGTACATCGCATCCTGCCCGTTGAGCTAAGAGCTGACACTAATATGTCAAGGAATCAGGCATACAACCACCACAGTGCACTCGGTAGTAGCGGTTTAACCAAGATGGCCGCACACCCCTTCAAGAACTCTTTTGCACATGCGCAGTACCTTTAACCATCCAACGTGCAAGCGCGGCTCCCGCGCGATTTTTACATTTAAGCAGGAAGCGGGCCACTTCCCAGTGATCGAGAGTGAGGCCAGCACCGATTCTCAGACTGACGAGGTAAGACCCGGTTTCCCGGGCTAAGCAAGGCGGCGTGCTCTTTTCCATGCTGGATAACGAGGGCAGGACGCGTCCTCCACGAGGAGGGGGCATGGCAGGATGTTTACACAGGCTTAACAAGCGCACGTTGTACTGACCGCGTAATAGTATGCCTGCAAGGTTTTTTTTTAAAAGCATAAAAAAGCAGGCAACCATGTCAAATAAGCTAGACAGCGCAAGTTGGCAATTAGGTGTAACCGCTTAGGAAACACACTCCAGTGTCAAGGCATTTAATGGTGAATGTCGAATTTTAATCGAGTTATCATGGCAATATCTGGATACAGCTAAAGAACTCTGACATGACATTCAAATAGAGGAGCCTAAACAGTTCTGATACCATTTCTTAAAGCATGCTATTCCACCGATTATGATACATGTATTTCTTTGTTGTGTGCACTTTTCAGAAACGAAGTTCCGCAGTTCTGATTGAAACAGCCAAAGGGTTGGTGCAAAATACCCCAGTCACTTACACAATGGAGGTGCAGGTATGCTGCCACACAGCATTTTGAGGGTAAATATCCCTGCCAATCGTGAAACCATTATTTTGGATGATGAGCATTCACTCGGTAAGACCAGGTGTGACCTGGTGGGTGAGATACTGAGTATATGTGTGTTTTTATTGTGTTTTCCATAGGTACTGACTAGAAAGTTATCGCTGGCACACACTAGCGTTGCAGAGAGACCAGTCGACCCCAACCCTGATGAAGTTGCCGGTAAAGTAAATATGGCAACGAAACATGTCGGTTTTTAATGAGCAGCGACACAGCTGAGAATAAAGCACCGTATAGCTAGTGGAGTGCTGCTCGGTTTTATTTCTGAGTGACTTGAGTCCTGATCAGGCTCAACTCACCAAATTTGGGTCGACATTTCCTGTTTTTGTAGATTAATTTACACCATTTCAACACATAGGTTGCCTTGTAGACATTAGTCATTAGGACTATCACGAGGGTTTTAGTGACGCACATTATAAATTTCTTTTCCACCTTTACTGTTTCTGTTTGGGCGGCAGCGACCGATGATGACAACAGGAGGTAGTAGGCGAGTACCTGTCTACACACACCTCGTTGGGGCTGCTTCCGTGAGGCGCTGTCATCCTATCACACCCTTTTTATCTCTTTCACCTTCTTTGAACTTGATCTGAGCACCAGCAGGTCTTTACAGCACCACTGGACAGGGAAACACTTCAACACTAAATATTACGGGGTTGTTGCCACTACCAAGTGATAGTACTTGGGACCAGTGGGCAACAACTTTTGTACACACATACGGTAAATAGACCAGTGAATGGGAGTAAGGCAGGCACTACAGACATTGAGTACCTGTACACTACATAAGAATTTTTATAAATTTGTGTACGGGGTAGGTCTTGTTGTATTGCATGATGTCTGACACCTGATGTCTGATGCATGATGTCTGATGCATGATGTCTGATGCTTGTGGATGTCTGATGCCTCATGCATGATGCTTGTGGATGTCTGATGCTTGTGGATGTATGATGCCTGATGTCTGATGCTTGTGGATGTCTCATGCATGATGTCTGATGCCTGATGTCTGATGCCTGATGCTTGTGGATGTCTGATGCTTGATGTCTGATGTTTTTGGATGTCTGATGCCTGATGTCTGATGCTTGTGGATGTCTGATGCTTGTGGATGTCTGGTGCCTGATGTCTGATGCCTGTGGATGTCTGATGCCAGATGTCTGATGCTTGTGGATGTCTGATGCTTGTGGATGTCTGGTGCCTGATGTCTGATGCCTGATGTCGAATGCCTGATGCTTGTGGATGTCTGATGCTTGTGGATGCCTGATGTCTGATGCCAGACGCTTGTGGATGTCTGATGCCTGATGCTTGTGGATGTCTGATGCCTGATGTTTGATGTCTGATGCCTGATGCTTGTGGATGTATGTTGCCTGATGTCTGATGCATGATGTCTGTTGCTTGTGGATGTCTGATGCCTGATGTCCGATGCTTGTGGATGTCTGATGCCTGATGCTTGTGGATGTGTGTTGCCTGATGTCTGATGCATGATGTCTGATGCCTGATGTCTTAATGTCTGATGCTTGTAGATGTCTGATACTTGCGGATGTCTGATGTCTGAGGCCTGATGTCTTATCAGGTATCACACATCAGACATAAGGCATCAGACAGCCACAAGAATCAGACATCAGGCATCAGACATCCACAAGCATCAAACATCAGGCATTAGACATCTACAAACATCAGACATCAGGAATCAGACATCAGGTATCACACATCAGGCATCAGGCATGTCTGATTCCTGATGTCTGATGCTTGTGGATGTTTGATGCCTGATGTCTGATGCTTGTGGCTGTCTGATGCCTGATGTCTGATGCTTGTGGATGTCTGATGCATGATGTCTGACACCTGATGCATGATGTCTGATGCATGATGTCTGATGCTTGTGGATGTCTGATGCTTGTGGATGTCTGGTGCCTGATGTCTGATGCTTTTGAATGTCTGATGCCTGATGCTTGTGGATGTCTGGTGCCTGATGTCTGATGCTTGTGAATGTCTGATGCCTGATGCTTGTGGATGTCTGGTGCCTGATGTCTGATGCTTGTGGATGTCTGACACCTGATTTCTGACACCTGATGTCTGATGCATGATGTCTGATGCTTGTGGATGTCTGATGCCTGATGTCTGATGCTTGTGAATGTCTAATGCCTGATGCTTGTGGATGTCTGGTGCCTGATGTCTGATGCCTGATGTCTGATTCCTGATGTCTGATGCTTGTGGATGTCTGATACCTAATGTCTGATGCCTGTGGATGTCTGATGCCTGATGCGTGTGGATGTGTGTTGCCTGATGTCTGATACCTGATGTCTGATGCTTGTGGATGTCTGATGCTTGTGGATGTCTGATGCCTGATGTCTGATGCTTGTGGAAGTCTGATGCCTGATGTCTGATGCCCGATGTCTGATGCTTGTGGATGTGTGTTGCCTGATGTCTGATGCATGATGTCTGATGCTTGTGGATGTTTGATTCCTGATGTCTGATGCTTGTGGATGTCTGATGCTTGTGGATGTTTGATTTCTGATGTCTGATGCTTGTGGATGTCTGATGCTTGTGGCTGGCTGATGCCTGATGTCTGATGCTTGTGGATGTCTGATGCATGATGTCTGACACCTGATGTCTGATGCATGTCTGATGCAGGATGTCTGATGCTTGTGGATGTCTGACGCATGATGTTTGTGGGTGTCTGATGCCTGATGTCTGATGCCTGATGTTTGTGAATGTCTGATGCCTGATGTCTGATGTATGATGTCTGATGCATGATGTCTGATGCCCGATGCTTGTGGATGTCTGATGCCTGATGTCTGATGCTTGTGGATGTCTGATGCCTGATGCTTGTGGATGTGTGTTGCCTGATGTCTGATGCATGATGTCTGATGCTTGTGGATGTTTGATGCCTGATGTCTGATGCTTGTGGATGTCTCATGCATGATGTCTGATGCATGATGTCTGATGCCTGATGCTTGTGGATGTCTGATGCTTGATGTCTGATGTTTGTGGATGTCTGATGTCTGATGCATGATGTCTGATGCCTGATGTCTTAATGTCTGATACTTGTGGATGTCTGATGTCTGAGGCCTGATGTCTGATGTGTGATACCTGATGTCTGATTCCTGATGTCTGATGCTTGTGGATGTCTGATGCCTGATGTCTGATGCTCGTGGCTGTCTGATGCCTGATGTCTGATGCTTGTGGATGTCTGACGCATGATGTCTGACACCTGATGTCTGATGCATGATGTCTGATGCTTGTGGATGTCTGATGCCTCATGCATGATGCTTGTGGATGTCTGATGCTTGTGGATGTTTGATGCCTGATGTCTGATGCTTGTGGATGTCTCATGCATGATGTCTGATGCTTGTGGATGTCTCATGCATGATGTCTGATGCTTGTGGATGTCTGATGCTTGATGTCTGATGTTTGTGGATGTCTGATACCTGATGTCTGATGCATGATGTCTGATGCCTGATGTTTGTAGATGTCTGATACTTGTGGATGTCTGATATCTGAGGCCTGATGTCTGATACCTGATGTCTGATTCCTGATGTCTGATGCTTGTGGATGTCTAATGCCTTATGTTTGATGCTTGTGGATGTCTGATGCCTGATGCTTGTGGCTGTCTGATGCCTGATGTCTGATGCTTGTGGATATCTGATGCATGTCTGACACCTGATGTCTGATGCATGATGTCTGATGCATGATGTCTGATGCCTGATGCTTGTGCATGTCTGATGCCTGATGCTTGTGCATGTCTGGTGCCGGATGTCTAATGCCTGATGTCTGATGCTTGTGGATGTCTGATGCTTGTGGATGTCTGGTGCCTGATGCCTGATGTCTGATTTCTGATGTCTGATGCTTGTGGATGTCTGATGCCTTATGTCTGATGCTTGTGGATGTCTGATGCTTGTGGATGTCTGGTGCCTGATGTCTGATGCTTGTGGATGTCTGGTGCCTGATGTCTGATGTCTGATGCTTGTGGATGTCTGATGCCTGATGCTTGTGGATGTCTGATGCCTGATGCATGATGCCCGATGTTTGATGTCTGATGCTTGTGGATGTGTTGCCTGATGTCTGATGCATGATGTCTGATGCTTGTGGATGTCTGATGCCTGATGCTTGTGGATGTGTGTTGCCTGATGTCTGATGCATGCCTGATGCTTGTGGATGTTTGATGCCTGATGTCTGATGCTTGTGGATGTCTCATGCATGATGTCTGATGCATGATGTCTGATGCTTGTGGATGTCTGATGCTTGAAGTCTGATGTTTGTGGATGTCTGATGCCTGATGTCTGATGCATGATGTCTGATGCCTGATGTCTAATGTCTGATGCTTGTAGATGTCTGATACTTGTGGATGTCTGATGTCGGAGGCCTGATGTCTTATGCCTGATGTCTGATACCTGATGTCTGATTCCTGATGTCTGATGCTTGTGGATGTCTAATGCCTGATGTCTGATGCTTGTGGATGTCTGATGCATGATGTCTGACACCTGATGTCTGATGCATGATGTCTGATGCTTGTGGATGTCTGATGCCTGATGCTTGTGGATGTCTGATGCTTGTGGATGTCTGGTGCCTGATGTCTGATGCCTGATGTCTGATTCCTGATGTCTGATGCCTGTGGATGTCTGATGCCTGATGCTTGTGGATGTGTGTTGCCTGATGTCTGATACCTGATGTCTGATGCTTGTGGATGTCTGATGCCTGATGTCTGATGCTTGATGCTTGTGGAAGTCTGATGCCTGATGTCTGATGCCCGATGTCTGATGCTTGTGGATGTGTGTTGCCTGATGTCTGATGCATGATGTCTGATGCTTGTGGATGTCTGATGCTTGTGGATGTTTGATTCCTGATGTCTGATGCTTGTGGATGTCTGATGCTTGTGGCTGTCTGATGCCTGATGTCTGATGCTTGTGGATGTCTGATGCATGATGTCTGACACCTGATGTCTGACGTATGATGTCTGACTCTTGATGTCTGATGCCTGATGTTTGTGGATGTCTGATGCCTGATGCCTGATGTTTGTGAATGTCTGATGTCTGATGTCTGATGCATGTGGATGTGTGTTGCCTTATGTCTGATGCATGATGTCTGATGCTTGTGGATGTTTGATGCCTGATGTCTGATGCTTGTGGATGTCTCATGCATGATGTCTGATGCATGATGTCTGATGCCTGATGCTTGTGGATGTCTGATGCTTGATGTCGGATGTTTGTGGATGTCTGATGCCTGATGTCTTATGCCTGATACCTGATGTCTGATTCCTGATATCTGATGCTTGTGGATGTCTAATGCCTGATGTTTGATGCTTGTGGATGTCTGATGCCTGATGTCTGATGCTTGTGGATGTCTGATGCATGATGTCTGACACCTGATGTCTGATGCATGATGTCTGATGCATGATGTTTGATGCTTGTGGATGTCTGATGCTTGTGGATGTCTGATGCCTGATGTCTGGTGCTTGTGAATGTCTGATGCCTGATGCTTGTGGATGTCTGGTGCCTGATGTCTGATGCCTGATGTCTGATTCCTGATGTCTGATGCTTGTGGATGTCTGATGTCTGATGCTTGTGGATGTGTGTTGCCTGATGTCTGATGCATGATGTCTGACACCTGATGTCTGATGCTTGTGGAAGTCTGATGCCTGATGTCTGATGCCTGATGTTTGATGTCTGATGCCTTATGCTTGTGGATGTGTGTTGCCTGATGTCTGATGCATGATGTCTGATGCTTGTGGATGTCTGATGCTTGTGGATTTTGATTCCTGATGTCTGATGCTTGTGGATGTCTGATGCTTGTGGCTGTCTGATGCCTGATATATGATGCTTGTGGATGTCTGACACCTGATGTCTGATGCATGATGTCTGATGCATGATGCTTGTGGATGTCTGATGCCTGATGCTTGTGGATGTGTGTTGCCTGATGTCTGATGCATGATGTCTGATGCTTGTGGATGTTTGATGCCTGATGTCTCATGCATGATGTCTGATGCATGATGTCTGATGCTTGTGGATGTCTGATGCTTGATGTCTGATGTTTGTGGATGTCTGATGTCTGATGCATGATGTCTGATGCCTGATGTCTTAATGTCTGATGCTTCTGGATGTCTGATACTTGTGGATGTCTGATGTCTGAGGCCTGATGTCTGATGTGTGATACCTGATGTCTGATTCCTGATGTCTGATGCTTGTGGATGTCTGATGCCTGATGTCTGATGCTTGTGGCTGTCTGATGCCTGATGTTGATGCTTGTGGATGTCTGATGCATGATGTCTGACACCTGATGTCTGATGCATGATGTCTGATGCATGATGTCTGATGCTTGTGGATGTCTGATGCCTCATGCATGATGCTTGTGGATGTCTGATGCTTGTGGAAGTATGATGCCTGATGTCTGATGCTTGTGGATGTCTCATGCATGATGTCTGATGCATGATGTCTGACGCCTGATGTCTGATGCCTGATGCTTGTGGATGTCTGATGCTTGATGTCTGATGTTTTTGGATGTCTGATGCCTGATGTCTGATGCTTGTGGATGTCTGGTGCCTGATGCCTGTGGATGTCTGATGCCAGATGTCTGATGCTTGTGGATGTCTGATGCTTGTGGATGTCTGGTGCCTGATGTCTGATGCCTGATGTCGAATGCCTGATGCTTGTGGATGTCTGATGCTTGAGGTCTGATGTTTGTGGATGTCTGATGTCTGATGCATGATGTATGATGCCTGATGTCTTAATGTCTGATACTTGTGGATGTCTGATGTCTGAGGCCTGATGTCTGATGTGTGATACCTGATGTCTGATTCCTGATGTCTGATGCTTGTGGATGTCTGATGCCTGATGTCTGATGCTCGTGGCTGTCTGATGCCTGATGTCTGATGCTTGTGGATGTCTGACGCATGATGTCTGACACCTGATGTCTGATGCATGATGTCTGATGCTTGTGGATGTCTGATGCCTCATGCATGATGCTTGTGGATGTCTGATGCTTGTGGATGTTTGATGCCTGATGTCTGATACTTGTGGATGTCTCATGCATGATGTCTGATGCTTGTGGATGTCTGATGTTTGATGTCTGATGTTTGTGGATGTCTGATACCTGATGTCTGATGGATGATGTCTGATGCCTGATGTTTGTAGATGTCTGATACTTGTGGATGTATGATATCTGAGGCCTGATGTCTGATACCTGATGTCTGATTCCTGATGTCTGATGCTTGTGGATGTCTAATGCCTTATGTTTGATGCTTGTGGATGTCTGATGCCTGATGTCTGATGCTTGTGGCTGTCTGATGCCTGATGTCTGATGCTTGTGGATGTCTGATGCATGTCTGACACCTGATGTCTGATGCATGATGTCTGATGCATGATGTCTGATGCATGATGCTTGTGCATGTCTGATGCCTGATGCTTGTGCATGTCTGGTGCCAGATGTCTAATGCCTGATGTCTGATGCTTGTGGATGTCTGATGCTTGTGGATGTCTGATGCTTGTGGATGTCTGGTGCCTGATGCCTGATGTCTGATTTCTGATGTCTGATGCTTGTGGATGTCTGATGTCTGATGCTTGTGGATGTCTGATGCTTGTGGATGTCTGGTGCCTGATGTCTGATGCTTGTGGATGTCTGGTGCCTGATGTCTGATGCTTGTGGATGTCTGATGCCTGATGCTTGTGGATGTCTGATGCCTGATGCATGATGCCCGATGTCTGATGCCTGATGCTTGTGGATGTGTGTTGCCTGATGTCTGATGCATGCCTGATGCTTGTGGATGTTTGATGCCTGATGTCTGATGCTTGTGGATGTCTCATGCATGATGTCTGATGCATGATGTCTGATGCTTGTGGATGTCTGATGCTTGAAGTCTGATGTTTGTGGATGTCTGATGCCTGATGTCTGATGCATGATGTCTGATGCCTGATGTCTAATGTCTGATGCTTGTAGATGTCTGATACTTGTGGATGTCTGATGTCAGAGGCCTGATGTCTTATGCCTGATGTCTGATGCTTGTGGATGTCTGATGCCTGATGCTTGTGGATGTCTGATGCCTGATGCATGATGTCTGTTGCTTGTGGATGTCTGATGCCTGATGTCTGATGCTTGTGGATGTCTTATGCCTGATGGCTGATGTCTGGTGCCTGATGTCTGATGCCTGATGCTTGTGGATGTCTGATGCCTGATGTCCGATGCCTGATGTCGGATGTCTGATGCTTGTGGATGCCTGATGTCTGATGCCTGATGCTTGTGGATGTCTGATGCCTGATGTTTGATGTCTGATGCCTGATGTTTTTGGATGTATGTTGCCTGATGTCTGATGCATGATGTCTGTTGCTTGTGGATATCTGATGCCTGATGCTTGTGGATGTCTTATGCCTGATGGCTGATGTCTGGTGCCTGATGTCTGATGCTTGTGGATGTCTGATGTCCGATGCTTGTGGATGTCTGATGCCTGATGTCTGATGCCCGATGTTTGATGTCTGATGCTTGTGGATGTGTTGCCTGATGTCTGATGCATGATGTCTGATGCTTGTGGATGTCTGATGCCTGATGCTTGTGGATGTGTGTTGCCTGATGTCTGATGCATGCCTGATGCTTGTGGATGTTTGATGCCTGATGTCTGATGCTTGTGGATGTCTCATGCATGATGTCTGATGCATGATGTCTGATGCTTGTGGATGTCTGATGCTTGAAGTCTGATGTTTGTGGATGTCTGATGCCTGATGTCTGATGCATGATGTCTGATGCCTGATGTCTAATGTCTGATGCTTGTAGATGTCTGATACTTGTGGATGTCTGATGTCGGAGGCCTGATGTCTTATGCCTGATGTCTGATACCTGATGTCTGATTCCTGATGTCTAATGCCTGGTGTTTGATGCTTGTGGATGTCTGATGCTTGTGGCTGTCTGATGCCTGATGTCTGATGCTTGTGGATGTCTGATGCATGATGTCTGACACCTGATGTCTGATGCATGATGTCTGATGCTTGTGGATGTCTGATGCCTGATGCTTGTGGATGTCTGGTGCCTGATGTGTCTGATGTTTGATTCCTGATGTCTGATGCCTGTGGATGTCTGATGCCTGATGCTTGTGGATGTGTGTTGCCTGATGTCTGATACCTGATGTCTGATGCTTGTGGATGTCTGATGCTTGTGGATGTTTGATTCCTGATGTCTGATGCTTGTGGATGTCTGATGCTTGTGGCTGTCTGATGCCTGATATATGATGCTTGTGGATGTCTGACACCTGATGTCTGATGCATGATGTCTGATGCATGATGCTTGTGGATGTCTGATGCCTGATGCTTGTGGATGTGTGTTGCCTGATGTCTGATGCATGATGTCTGATGCTTGTGGATGTTTGATGCCTGATGTCTCATGCATGATGTCTGATGCTTGTGGATGTCTGATGCTTGATGTCTGATGTTTGTGGATGTCTGATGTCTGATGCATGATGTCTGATGCCTGATGTCTTAATGTCTGATGTTTGTAGATGTCTGATACTTGTGGATGTCTGATGCCTGATGTCTGATGCTTGTGGCTGTCTGATGCCTGATGTCTGATGCTTGTGGATGTCTGATGCATGTCTGACACCTGATGTCTGATGCATGATGTCTGATGCATGATGTCTGATGCATGATGCTTGTGCATGTCTGATGCCTGATGCTTGTGCATGTCTGGTGCCAGATGTCTAATGCCTGATGTCTGATGCTTGTGGATGTCTGATGCTTGTGGATGTCTGATGCTTGTGGATGTCTGGTGCCTGATGCCTGATGTCTGATTTCTGATGTCTGATGCTTGTGGATGTCTGATGTCTGATGCTTGTGGATGTCTGATGCTTGTGGATGTCTGGTGCCTGATGTCTGATGCTTGTGGATGTCTGGTGCCTGATGTCTGATGCTTGTGGATGTCTGATGCCTGATGCTTGTGGATGTCTGATGCCTGATGCATGATGCCCGATGTCTGATGCCTGATGCTTGTGGATGTGTGTTGCCTGATGTCTGATGCATGCCTGATGCTTGTGGATGTTTGATGCCTGATGTCTGATGCTTGTGGATGTCTCATGCATGATGTCTGATGCATGATGTCTGATGCTTGTGGATGTCTGATGCTTGAAGTCTGATGTTTGTGGATGTCTGATGCCTGATGTCTGATGCATGATGTCTGATGCCTGATGTCTAATGTCTGATGCTTGTAGATGTCTGATACTTGTGGATGTCTGATGTCAGAGGCCTGATGTCTTATGCCTGATGTCTGATGCTTGTGGATGTCTGATGCCTGATGCTTGTGGATGTCTGATGCCTGATGCATGATGTCTGTTGCTTGTGGATGTCTGATGCCTGATGTCTGATGCTTGTGGATGTCTTATGCCTGATGGCTGATGTCTGGTGCCTGATGTCTGATGCCTGATGCTTGTGGATGTCTGATGCCTGATGTCCGATGCCTGATGTCGGATGTCTGATGCTTGTGGATGCCTGATGTCTGATGCCTGATGCTTGTGGATGTCTGATGCCTGATGTTTGATGTCTGATGCCTGATGTTTTTGGATGTATGTTGCCTGATGTCTGATGCATGATGTCTGTTGCTTGTGGATATCTGATGCCTGATGCTTGTGGATGTCTTATGCCTGATGGCTGATGTCTGGTGCCTGATGTCTGATGCTTGTGGATGTCTGATGTCCGATGCTTGTGGATGTCTGATGCCTGATGTCTGATGCCCGATGTTTGATGTCTGATGCTTGTGGATGTGTTGCCTGATGTCTGATGCATGATGTCTGATGCTTGTGGATGTCTGATGCCTGATGCTTGTGGATGTGTGTTGCCTGATGTCTGATGCATGCCTGATGCTTGTGGATGTTTGATGCCTGATGTCTGATGCTTGTGGATGTCTCATGCATGATGTCTGATGCATGATGTCTGATGCTTGTGGATGTCTGATGCTTGAAGTCTGATGTTTGTGGATGTCTGATGCCTGATGTCTGATGCATGATGTCTGATGCCTGATGTCTAATGTCTGATGCTTGTAGATGTCTGATACTTGTGGATGTCTGATGTCGGAGGCCTGATGTCTTATGCCTGATGTCTGATACCTGATGTCTGATTCCTGATGTCTAATGCCTGGTGTTTGATGCTTGTGGATGTCTGATGCTTGTGGCTGTCTGATGCCTGATGTCTGATGCTTGTGGATGTCTGATGCATGATGTCTGACACCTGATGTCTGATGCATGATGTCTGATGCTTGTGGATGTCTGATGCCTGATGCTTGTGGATGTCTGGTGCCTGATGTGTCTGATGTCTGATTCCTGATGTCTGATGCCTGTGGATGTCTGATGCCTGATGCTTGTGGATGTGTGTTGCCTGATGTCTGATACCTGATGTCTGATGCTTGTGGATGTCTGATGCTTGTGGATGTTTGATTCCTGATGTCTGATGCTTGTGGATGTCTGATGCTTGTGGCTGTCTGATGCCTGATATATGATGCTTGTGGATGTCTGACACCTGATGTCTGATGCATGATGTCTGATGCATGATGCTTGTGGATGTCTGATGCCTGATGCTTGTGGATGTGTGTTGCCTGATGTCTGATGCATGATGTCTGATGCTTGTGGATGTTTGATGCCTGATGTCTCATGCATGATGTCTGATGCATGATGTCTGATGCTTGTGGATGTCTGATGCTTGATGTCTGATGTTTGTGGATGTCTGATGTCTGATGCATGATGTCTGATGCCTGATGTCTTAATGTCTGATGTTTGTAGATGTCTGATACTTGTGGATGTCTGATGTCTGAGACCTGATGTCTGATGTGTGATACCTGATGTCTGATTCCTGATGTCTGATGCTTGTGGATGTCTGATGCCTGATGTCTGATGCTTGTGGCTGTCTGATGCCTGATGTTGATGCTTGTGGATGTCTGATGCATGATGTCTGACACCTGATGTCTGATGCATGATGTCTGATGCATGATGTCTGATGCTTGTGGATGTCTGATGCCTCATGCATGATGCTTGTGGATGTCTGATGCTTGTGGATGTATGATGCCTGATATCTGATGCTTGTGGATGTCTCATGCATGATGTCTGATGCATGATGTCTGATGCCTGATGTCTGATGCCTGATGCTTGTGGATGTCTGATGCTTGATGTCTGATGTTTTTGGATGTCTGATGCCTGATGTCTGATGCTTGTGGATGTCTGATGCTTGTGGATGTCTGGTGCCTGATGCCTGTGGATGTCTGATGCCAGATGTCTGATGCTTGTGGATGTCTGATGCTTGTGGATGTCTGGTGCCTGATGTCTGATGCCTGATGTCGAATGCCTGATGCTTGTGGATGTCTGATGCTTGATGTCTGATGTTTGTGGATGTCTGATGTCTGATGCATGATGTCTGATGCCTGATGTCTTAATGTCTGATACTTGTGGATGTCTGATGTCTGAGGCCTGATGTCTGATGTGTGATACCTGATGTCTGATTCCTGATGTCTGATGCTTGTGGCTGTCTGATGCCTGATGTCTGATGCTGGTGGATGTCTGACGCATGATGTCTGACACCTGATGTCTGATGCATGATGTCTGATGCTTGTGGATGTCTGATGCCTCATGCATGATGCTTGTGGATGTCTGATGCTTGTGGATGTTTGATGCCTGATGTCTCATGCTTGTGGATGTCTCATGCATGATGTCTGATGCTTGTGGATGTCTGATGTTTGATGTCTGATGTTTGTGGATGTCTGATACCTGATGTCTGATGCATGATGTCTGATGCCTGATGTTTGTAGATGTCTGATACTTGTGGATGTCTGATATCTAAGGCCTGATGTCTGATACCTGATGTCTGATTCCTGATGTCTGATGCTTGTGGATGTCTAATGCCTTATGTTTGATGCTTGTGGATGTCTGATGCCTGATGTCTGATGCTTGTGGCTGTCTGATGCCTGATGTCTGATGCTTGTGGATGTCTGATGCATGTCTGACACCTGATGTCTGATGCATGATGTCTGATGCATGATGTCTGATGCCTGATGCTTGTGCATGTCTGATGCCTGATGCTTGTGCATGTCTGGTGCCGGATGTCTAATGCCTGATGTCTGATGCTTGTGGATGTCTGATGCTTGTGGATGTCTGGTGCCTGATGCCTGATGTCTGATTTCTGATGTCTGATGCTTGTGGATGTCTGATGCCTTATGTCTGATGCTTGTGGATGTCTGATGCTTGTGGATGTCTGGTGCCTGATGTCTGATGCTTGTGGATGTCTGGTGCCTGATGTCTGATGCTTGTGGATGTCTGATGCCTGATGCTTGTGGATGTCTGATGCATGATGCCCGATGTTTGATGTCTGATGCTTGTGGATGTGTTGCCTGATGTCTGATGCATGATGTCTGATGCTTGTGGATGTCTGATGCCTGATGCTTGTGGATGTGTGTTGCCTGATGTCTGATGCATGCCTGATGCTTGTGGATGTTTGATGCCTGATGTCTGATGCTTGTGGATGTCTCATGCATGATGTCTGATGCATGATGTCTGATGCTTGTGGATGTCTGATGCTTGAAGTCTGATGTTTGTGGATGTCTGATGCCTGATGTCTGATGCATGATGTCTGATGCCTGATGTCTAATGTCTGATGCTTGTAGATGTCTGATACTTGTGGATGTCTGATGTCGAAGGCCTGATGTCTTATGCCTGATGTCTGATGCTTGTGGATGTCTGATGCCTGATGCTTGTGGATGTCTGATGCCTGATGCATGATGTCTGTTGCTTGTGGATGTCTGATGCCTGATGTCTGATGCTTGTGGATGTCTTATGCCTGATGGCTGATGTCTGGTGCCTGATGTCTGATGCCTGATGCTTGTGGATGTCTGATGCCTGATGTCCGATGCCTGATGTCGGATGTCTGATGCTTGTGGATGCCTGATGTCTGATGCCTTATGCTTGTGGATGTCTGATGCCTGATGTTTAATGTCTGATGCCTGATGTTTGTGGATGTATGTTGCCTGATGTCTGATGCATGATGTCTGTTGCTTGTGGATGTCTGATGCCTGATGCTTGTGGATGTCTTATGCCTGATGGCTGATGTCTGGTGCCTGATGTCTGATGCTTGTGGATGTCTGATGTCCGATGCTTGTGGATGTCTGATGCCTGATGTCTGATGCCCGATGTTTGATGTCTGATGCTTGTGGATGTGTTGCCTGATGTCTGATGCATGATGTCTGATGCTTGTGGATGTCTGATGCGTGATGCTTGTGGATGTGTGTTGCCTGATGTCTGATGCATGCCTGATGCTTGTGGATGTTTGATGCCTGATGTCTGATGCTTGTGGATGTCTCATGCATGATGTCTGATGCATGATGTCTGATGCTTGTGCATGTCTGATGCTTGAAGTCTGATGTTTGTGGATGTCTGATGCCTGATGTCTGATGCATGATGTCTGATGCCTGATGTCTAATGTCTGATGCTTGTAGATGTCTGATACTTGTGGATGTCTGATGTCGGAGGCCTGATGTCTTATGCCTGATGTCTGATACCTGATGTCTGATTCCTGATGTCTAATGCCCGATGTTTGATGCTTGTGGATGTCTGATGCTTGTGGCTGTCTGATGCCTGATGTCTGATGCTTGTGGATGTCTGATGCATGATGTCTGACACCTGATGTCTGATGCATGATGCCTGATGCTTGTGGATGTCTGATGCCTGATGCTTGTGGATGTCTGATGCCTGATGCTTGTGGATGTCTGGTGCCTGATGTCTGATGCCTGATGTCTGATTCCTGATGTCTGATGCCTGTGGATGTCTGATGCCTGATGCTTGTGGATGTGTGTTGCCTGATGTCTGATACCTGATGTCTGATGCTTGTGGATGTCTGATGCCTGATGTCTGATGCTTGATGCTTGTGGAAGTCTGATGCCTGATGTCTGATGCCCGATGTCTGATGCTTGTGGATGTGTGTTGCCTGATGTCTGATGCATGATGTCTGATGCTTGTGGATGTCTGATGCTTGTGGATGTTTGATTCCTGATGTCTGATGCTTGTGGATGTCTGATGCTTGTGGCTGTCTGATGCCTCATGTCTGATGCTTGTGGATGTCTGATGCATGATGTCTGACACCTGATGTCTGACGCATGATGTCTGATGCAGGATGTCTGATGCCTGATGTTTGTGGATGTCTGATGCCTGATGCCTGATGTTTATGGATGTCTGATGCCTGATGCCTGATGTTTGTGAATGTCTGATGTCTGATGCTTGTGGATGTGTGTTGCCTGATGTCTGATGCATGATGTCTGATGCTTGTGGATGTTTGATGCCTGATGTCTGATGCTTGTGGATGTCTCATGCATGATGTCTGATGCATGATGTCTGATGCCTGATGTCTGATGCCTGATGCTTGTGGATGTCTGATGCTTGATGTCTGATGTTTGTGGATGTCTGATGCCTGATGTCTGATGCTTGTGGATGTCTGATGCTTGTGGATGTCTGGTGCCTGATGTCTGATGCCTGTGGATGTCTGATGCCAGATGTCTGATGCCTGATGCTTGTGGATGTCTGATGCTTGTGGAAGTCTGATGCCTGATGTCGGATGCCTGTGGATGTCTGATGCTTGTGGATGCCTGATGTCTGATGCCTGATGCTTGTGGATGTCTGACGTCTGATGCTTGTGGATGTCTGATGCCTGATGTTTGATGGCTGATGCCTGATGCTTGTGGATGTATGTTGCCTGATGCCTGATGCATGATGTCTGTTGCTTGTGGATGTCTGGTGCCTGATGTCTGATGCTTGTGGATGTCTGATGCCTGATGTCCGATGCTTGTGGATGTCTGATGCCTGATGCTTGTGGATGTGTGTTGCCTGATGTCTGATGCATGATGTCCGATGCTTGTGGATGTTTGATGCCTGATGTCTGATGCTTGTGGATGTCTCATGCATGATGTCTGATGCCTGATGCTTGTGGATGTCTGATGCTTGATGTATGATATTTGTGGATGTCTGATGCCTGATGTCTGATGCATGATGTCTGATGCCTGATGCTTGTGGATGTCTGATGCCTGATGTCTGATGTCTTATCAGGTATCACACATCAGACATCAGGCATCAGACAGCCACAAGCATCAGACATCAGGCATCAGACATCCACGGGCATCAAACATCAGGCATTAGACATCCACAAGCATCAGACATCAGGAATCAGACATCAGGTATCACACATCAGACATCAGGCATGTCTGATTCCTGATGTCTGATGCTTGTGGATGTCTGATGCCTGATGTCTGATGCCTGATGTCTGATGCTTGTGGATGTCTGACACCTGATGTCTGACACCTGATGTCTGACACCTGATGTCTGATGCATAATGTCTGATGCATGATGTCTGATGCTTGTGGATGTCTGATGCCTGATGTCTGATGCTTCTGAATGTCTGATGCCTGATGCTTGTGGATGTCTGGTGCCTGATGTTTGATGCCTGATGTCTGATTCCTGATGTCTGATGCTTGTGGATGTCTGATGCCTGATGTCTGATGCTTGTGGATGTGTGTTGCCTGATGTATGATACCTGATGTCTGATGCTTGTGGATGTCTGATGCCTGATGTCTGATGCCTGATGTCTGATGCCCGATGTTTGATGCCTGATGCTTGTGGATGTGTGTTGCCTGATGTCTGATGCTTGTGGATGTCTGATGCTTGTGGCTGTCTGATGCCTGATATCTGATGCTTGTGGATGTCTGACGCATGATGTCTGACACCTGATGTCTGATGCCTGATGTCTGATGCCTGATGTTTGTGAATGTCTGATGCCTGATGCTTGTGGATATGTGTTGCCTGATGTCTGATGCTTGTGGATGTGTGTTGCCTGATGTCTGATGCTTGTGGATGTCTCATGCATGATGTCTGATGCATGATGTCTGATGCTTGTGGATGTCTGAAGCTTGATGTCTGATGTTTGTGGATGTCTGATGTCTGATGCATGATGTCTGATGCCTGATGTCTTAATGTCTGATGCTTGTAGATGTCTGATACTGTGGATGTCTGATGTCTTATGCCTGATGTGTGATACCTGATGTCTGGTTCCTGATGTCTGATGCCTGATGTATGATGCTTGTGGCTGTCTGATGCTTGTGGATGTCTGATGCATGATGTCTGACACCTGATGTCTGATGCATGATGTCTGATGCTTGTGGATGTCTGATGCCTGATGTCTGATGCTTGTGCATGTCTGATGCCTGATGCTTGTGGATGTCTGGTGCCTGATGTCTGATGCCTGATGTCTGATTCCTGATGTCTGATGCCTGATGCTTGTGGATGTGTGTTGCCTGATGTCTGATACCTGATGTCTGATGCTTGTGGATGTCTGATGCCTGATGTCTGATGCTTGATGCTTGTGGAAGTATGATGTCTGATGCCCGATGTTTGATTTCTGATGCCTGATGCTTGTGGATGTGTGTTGCCTGATGTCTTATGCATGATGTCTGATGCTTGTGGATGTCTGATGCTTGTGGATGTTTGATTCCTGATGTCTGATGCTTGTGGCTGTCTGATGCCTGATATCTGATGCTTGTGGATGTCTGATGCATGATGTCTGATACCTGATGTCTGATGCATGATGTCTGATGCTTTTGGATGTCTGATGCCTGATGTTTGTGGATGTCTGATGCCTGATGTCTGATGCCTGATGTTTGTGAATGTCTGATGCCTGATGTCTGATGCTTGTGGATGCGTGTTGCCTGATGTCTGATGCATGATGTCTGATGCTTGTGGATGTTTGATGCCTGATGTCTGATGCTTGTGGATGTCTCATGCATGATGTCTGATGCGTGATGTCTGATGCCTGATGTCTGAGGATGTCTGATGCTTGATGTCTGATGTTTGTGGATGTCTGATGCCTGATGTCTGATGCTTGTGGATGTGTGTTGCCTGATGTCTGATGCTTGTGGATGTTTGATGCCTGATGTCTGATGCTTGTGGATGTCTCATGCATGATGTCTGATGCATGATGTCTGATGCTTGTGGATGTCTGATGCTTGATGTCTGATGTTTGTGGATGTCTGATGCTTGATGTCTGATGTTTGTGGATGTCTGATGTCTGATGCATGATGTCTGATGCCTGATGTCTTAATGTCTGATGCTTGTAGATGTCTGATACTTGTGGATGTCTGATGTCTGAGACCTGATGTCTGATGTGTGATACCTGATGTCTGATTCCTGATGTATGATGCTTGTGGATGTCTGATGCCTGATGTCTGATGCTTGTGGCTGTCTGATGCCTGATGTTGATGCTTGTGGATGTCTGATGCATGATGTCTGACACCTGATGTCTGATGCATGATGTCTGATGCATGATGTCTGATGCTTATGGATGTCTGATGCCTCATGCATGATGCTTGTGGATGTCTGATGCTTGTGGATGTATGATGCCTGATGTCTGATGCTTGTGGATGTCTCATGCATGATGTCTGATGCATGATGTCTGATGCCTGATGTCTGATGCCTGATGCTTGTGGATGTCTGATGCTTGATGTCTGATGTTTTTGGATGTCTGATGCCTGATGTCTGATGCTTGTGGATGTCTGATGCTTGTGGATGTCTGGTGCCTGATGCCTGTGGATGTCTGATGCCAGATGTCTGATGCTTGTGGATGTCTGATGCTTGTGGATGTCTGGTGCCTGATGTCTGATGCCTGATGTCGAATGCCTGATGCTTGTGGATGTCTGATGCTTGATGTCTGATGTTTGTGGATGTCTGATGTCTGATGCATGATGTCTGATGCCTGATGTCTTAATGTCTGATACTTGTGGATGTCTGATGTCTGAGGCCTGATGTCTGATGTGTGATACCTGATGTCTGATTCCTGATGTCTGATGCTTGTGGCTGTCTGATGCCTGATGTCTGATGCTGGTGGATGTCTGATGCATGATGTCTGACACCTGATGTCTGATGCATGATGTCTGATGCTTGTGGATGTCTGATGCCTCATGCATGATGCTTGTGGATGTCTGATGCTTGTGGATGTTTGATGCCTGATGTCTGATGCTTGTGGATGTCTCATGCATGATGTCTGATGCTTGTGGATGTCTGATGTTTGATGTCTGATGTTTGTGGATGTCTGATACCTGATGTCTGATGCATGATGTCTGATGCCTGATGTTTGTAGATGTCTGATACTTGTGGATGTCTGATATCTAAGGCCTGATGTCTGATACCTGATGTCTGATTCCTGATGTCTGATGCTTGTGGATGTCTAATGCCTTATGTTTGATGCTTGTGGATGTCTGATGCCTGATGTCTGATGCTTGTGGCTGTCTGATGCCTGATGTCTGATGCTTGTGGATGTCTGATGCATGTCTGACACCTGATGTCTGATGCATGATGTCTGATGCATGATGTCTGATGCCTGATGCTTGTGCATGTCTGATGCCTGATGCTTGTGCATGTCTGGTGCCGGATGTCTAATGCCTGATGTCTGATGCTTGTGGATGTCTGGTGCCTGATGCCTGATGTCTGATTTCTGATGTCTGATGCTTGTGGATGTCTGATGCCTTATGTCTGATGCTTGTGGATGTCTGATGCTTGTGGATGTCTGGTGCCTGATGTCTGATGCTTGTGGATGTCTGGTGCCTGATGTCTGATGCTTGTGGATGTCTGATGCCTGATGCTTGTGGATGTCTGATGCATGATGCCCGATGTTTGATGTCTGATGCTTGTGGATGTGTTGCCTGATGTCTGATGCATGATGTCTGATGCTTGTGGATGTCTGATGCCTGATGCTTGTGGATGTGTGTTGCCTGATGTCTGATGCATGCCTGATGCTTGTGGATGTTTGATGCCTGATGTCTGATGCTTGTGGATGTCTCATGCATGATGTCTGATGCATGATGTCTGATGCTTGTGGATGTCTGATGCTTGAAGTCTGATGTTTGTGGATGTCTGATGCCTGATGTCTGATGCATGATGTCTGATGCCTGATGTCTAATGTCTGATGCTTGTAGATGTCTGATACTTGTGGATGTCTGATGTCGAAGGCCTGATGTCTTATGCCTGATGTCTGATGCTTGTGGATGTCTGATGCCTGATGCTTGTGGATGTCTGATGCCTGATGCATGATGTCTGTTGCTTGTGGATGTCTGATGCCTGATGCTTGTGGATGTCTGATGCCTGATGTTTGATGTCTGATGCCTGATGTTTGTGGATGTATGTTGCCTGATGTCTGATGCATGATGTCTGTTGCTTGTGGATGTCTGATGCCTGATGCTTGTGGATGCCTTATGCCTGATGGCTGATGTCTGGTGCCTGATGTCTGATGCTTGTGGATGTCTGATGTCCGATGCTTGTGGATGTCTGATGCCTGATGTCTGATGCCCGATGTTTGATGTCTGATGCTTGTGGATGTGTTGCCTGATGTCTGATGCATGATGTCTGATGCTTGTGGATGTCTGATGCGTGATGCTTGTGGATGTGTGTTGCCTGATGTCTGATGCATGCCTGATGCTTGTGGATGTTTGATGCCTGATGTCTGATGCTTGTGGATGTCTCATGCATGATGTCTGATGCATGATGTCTGATGCTTGTGCATGTCTGATGCTTGAAGTCTGATGTTTGTGGATGTCTGATGCCTGATGTCTGATGCATGATGTCTGATGCCTGATGTCTAATGTCTGATGCTTGTAGATGTCTGATACTTGTGGATGTCTGATGTCGGAGGCCTGATGTCTTATGCCTGATGTCTGATACCTGATGTCTGATTCCTGATGTCTAATGCCCGATGTTTGATGCTTGTGGATGTCTGATGCTTGTGGCTGTCTGATGCCTGATGTCTGATGCTTGTGGATGTCTGATGCATGATGTCTGACACCTGATGTCTGATGCATGATGCCTGATGCTTGTGGATGTCTGATGCCTGATGCTTGTGGATGTCTGATGCCTGACTTGTGGATGTCTGGTGCCTGATGTCTGATGCCTGATGTCTGATTCCTGATGTCTGATGCCTGTGGATGTCTGATGCCTGATGCTTGTGGATGTGTGTTGCCTGATGTCTGATACCTGATGTCTGATGCTTGTGGATGTCTGATGCCTGATGTCTGATGCTTGATGCTTGTGGAAGTCTGATGCCTGATGTCTGATGCCCGATGTCTGATGCTTGTGGATGTGTGTTGCCTGATGTCTGATGCATGATGTCTGATGCTTGTGGATGTCTGATGCTTGTGGATGTTTGATTCCTGATGTCTGATGCTTGTGGATGTCTGATGCTTGTGGCTGTCTGATGCCTGATGTCTGATGCTTGTGGATGTCTGATGCATGATGTCTGACACCTGATGTCTGACGCATGATGTCTGATGCAGGATGTCTGATGCCTGATGTTTGTGGATGTCTGATGCCTGATGCCTGATGTTTATGGATGTCTGATGCCTGATGCCTGATGTTTGTGAATGTCTGATGTCTGATGCTTGTGGATGTGTGTTGCCTGATGTCTGATGCATGATGTCTGATGCTTGTGGATGTTTGATGCCTGATGTCTGATGCTTGTGGATGTCTCATGCATGATGTCTGATGCATGATGTCTGATGCCTGATGTCTGATGCCTGATGCTTGTGGATGTCTGATGCTTGATGTCTGATGTTTGTGGATGTCTGATGCCTGATGTCTGATGCTTGTGGATGTCTGATGCTTGTGGATGTCTGGTGCCTGATGTCTGATGCCTGTGGATGTCTGATGCCAGATGTCTGATGCCTGATGCTTGTGGATGTCTGATGCTTGTGGAAGTCTGATGCCTGATGTCGGATGCCTGTGGATGTCTGATGCTTGTGGATGCCTGATGTCTGATGCCTGATGCTTGTGGATGTCTGACGTCTGATGCTTGTGGATGTCTGATGCCTGATGTTTGATGGCTGATGCCTGATGCTTGTGGATGTATGTTGCCTGATGCCTGATGCATGATGTCTGTTGCTTGTGGATGTCTGATGCCTGATGTCTGATGCTTGTGGATGTCTTATGCCTGATGTCTGGTGCCTGATGTCTGATGCTTGTGGATGTCTGATGCCTGATGTCCGATGCTTGTGGATGTCTGATGCCTGATGCTTGTGGATGTGTGTTGCCTGATGTCTGATGCATGATGTCCGATGCTTGTGGATGTCTGATGCCTGATGTCTGATGCCTGATGTCTGATGCTTGTGGATGTCTGACACCTGATGTCTGACACCTGATGTCTGACACCTGATGTCTGACACCTGATGTCTGATGCCTAATGTCTGATGCATGATGTCTGATGCTTGTGGATGTCTGATGCCTGATGTCTGATGCTTCTGAATGTCTGATGCCTGATGCTTGTGGATGTCTGGTGCCTGATGTTTGATGCCTGATGTCTGATTCCTGATGTCTGATGCTTGTGGATGTCTGATGCCTGATGTCTGATGCTTGTGGATGTGTGTTGCCTGATGTATGATACCTGATGTCTGATGCTTGTGGATGTCTGATGCCTGATGTCTGATGCCTGATGTCTGATGCCCGATGTTTGATGCCTGATGCTTGTGGATGTGTGTTGCCTGATGTCTGATGCTTGTGGATGTCTGATGCTTGTGGCTGTCTGATGCCTGATATCTGATGCTTGTGGATGTCTGACGCATGATGTCTGACACCTGATGTCTGATGCCTGATGTCTGATGCCTGATGTTTGTGAATGTCTGATGCCTGATGCTTGTGGATATGTGTTGCCTGATGTCTGATGCTTGTGGATGTGTGTTGCCTGATGTCTGATGCTTGTGGATGTCTCATGTATGATGTCTGATGCATGATGTCTGATGCTTGTGGATGTCTGAAGCTTGATGTCTGATGTTTGTGGATGTCTGATGTCTGATGCATGATGTCTGATGCCTGATGTCTTAATGTCTGATGCTTGTAGATGTCTGATACTGTGGATGTCTGATGTCTTATGCCTGATGTGTGATACCTGATGTCTGGTTCCTGATGTCTGATGCCTGATGTCTGATGCTTGTGGCTGTCTGATGCTTGTGGATGTCTGATGCATGATGTCTGACACCTGATGTCTGATGCATGATGTCTGATGCTTGTGGATGTCTGATGCCTGATGTCTGATGCTTGTGCATGTCTGATGCCTGATGCTTGTGGATGTCTGGTGCCTGATGTCTGATGCCTGATGTCTGATTCCTGATGTCTGATGCCTGATGCTTGTGGATGTGTGTTGCCTGATGTCTGATACCTGATGTCTGATGCTTGTGGATGTCTGATGCCTGATGTCTGATGCTTGATGCTTGTGGAAGTATGATGTCTGATGCCCGATGTTTGATTTCTGATGCCTGATGCTTGTGGATGTGTGTTGCCTGATGTCTTATGCATGATGTCTGATGCTTGTGGATGTCTGATGCTTGTGGATGTTTGATTCCTGATGTCTGATGCTTGTGGCTGTCTGATGCCTGATATCTGATGCTTGTGGATGTCTGATGCATGATGTCTGATACCTGATGTTTGTGAATGTCTGATGCCTGATGTTTGTGGATGTCTGATGCCTGATGTCTGATGCCTGATGTCTGATGCTTGTGGATGTCTGAAGCTTGATGTCTGATGTTTGTGGATGTCTGATGTCTGATGCATGATGTCTGATGCCTGATGTCTTAATGTCTGATGCTTGTAGATGTCTGATACTGTGGATGTCTGATGTCTTATGCCTGATGTGTGATACCTGATGTCTGGTTCCTGATGTCTGATGCCTGATGTCTGATGCTTGTGGCTGTCTGATGCTTGTGGATGTCTGATGCATGATGTCTGACACCTGATGTCTGATGCATGATGTCTGATGCTTGTGGATGTCTGATGCCTGATGTCTGATGCTTGTGCATGTCTGATGCCTGATGCTTGTGGATGTCTGGTGCCTGATGTCTGATGCCTGATGTCTGATTCCTGATGTCTGATGCCTGATGCTTGTGGATGTGTGTTGCCTGATGTCTGATACCTGATGTCTGATGCTTGTGGATGTCTGATGCCTGATGTCTGATGCTTGATGCTTGTGGAAGTATGATGTCTGATGCCCGATGTTTGATTTCTGATGCCTGATGCTTGTGGATGTGTGTTGCCTGATGTCTTATGCATGATGTCTGATGCTTGTGGATGTCTGATGCTTGTGGATGTTTGATTCCTGATGTCTGATGCTTGTGGCTGTCTGATGCCTGATATCTGATGCTTGTGGATGTCTGATGCATGATGTCTGATACCTGATGTCTGATGCATGATGTCTGATGCTTGTGGATGTCTGATGCCTGATGTTTGTGGATGTCTGATGCCTGATGTCTGATGCCTGATGTTTGTGAATGTCTGATGCCTGATGTCTGATGCTTGTGGATGCGTGTTGCCTGATGTCTGATGCATGATGTCTGATGCTTGTGGATGTTTGATGCCTGATGTCTGATGCTTGTGGATGTCTCATGCATGATGTCTGATGCGTGATGTCTGATGCCTGATGTCTGAGGATGTCTGATGCTTGATGTCTGATGTTTGTGGATGTCTGATGCCTGATGTCTGATGCTTGTGGATGTGTGTTGCCTGATGTCTGATGCTTGTGGATGTTTGATGCCTGATGTCTGATGCTTGTGGATGTCTCATGCATGATGTCTGATGCATGATGTCTGATGCTTGTGGATGTCTGATGCTTGATGTCTGATGTTTGTGGATGTCTGATGCTTGATGTCTGATGTTTGTGGATGTCTGATGTCTGATGCATGATGTCTGATGCCTGATGTCTTAATGTCTGATGCTTGTAGATGTCTGATACTTGTGGATGTCTGATGTCTGAGACCTGATGTCTGATGTGTGATACCTGATGTCTGATTCCTGATGTATGATGCTTGTGGATGTCTGATGCCTGATGTCTGATGCTTGTGGCTGTCTGATGCCTGATGTTGATGCTTGTGGATGTCTGATGCATGATGTCTGACACCTGATGTCTGATGCATGATGTCTGATGCATGATGTCTGATGCTTGTGGATGTCTGATGCCTCATGCATGATGCTTGTGGATGTCTGATGCTTGTGGATGTATGATGCCTGATGTCTGATGCTTGTGGATGTCTCATGCATGATGTCTGATGCATGATGTCTGATGCCTGATGTCTGATGCCTGATGCTTGTGGATGTCTGATGCTTGATGTCTGATGTTTTTGGATGTCTGATGCCTGATGTCTGATGCTTGTGGATGTCTGATGCTTGTGGATGTCTGGTGCCTGATGCCTGTGGATGTCTGATGCCAGATGTCTGATGCTTGTGGATGTCTGATGCTTGTGGATGTCTGGTGCCTGATGTCTGATGCCTGATGTCGAATGCCTGATGCTTGTGGATGTCTGATGCTTGATGTCTGATGTTTGTGGATGTCTGATGTCTGATGCATGATGTCTGATGCCTGATGTCTTAATGTCTGATACTTGTGGATGTCTGATGTCTGAGGCCTGATGTCTGATGTGTGATACCTGATGTCTGATTCCTGATGTCTGATGCTTGTGGCTGTCTGATGCCTGATGTCTGATGCTGGTGGATGTCTGACGCATGATGTCTGACACCTGATGTCTGATGCATGATGTCTGATGCTTGTGGATGTCTGATGCCTCATGCATGATGCTTGTGGATGTCTGATGCTTGTGGATGTTTGATGCCTGATGTCTGATGCTTGTGGATGTCTCATGCATGATGTCTGATGCTTGTGGATGTCTGATGTTTGATGTCTGATGTTTGTGGATGTCTGATACCTGATGTCTGATGCATGATGTCTGATGCCTGATGTTTGTAGATGTCTGATACTTGTGGATGTCTGATATCTAAGGCCTGATGTCTGATACCTGATGTCTGATTCCTGATGTCTGATGCTTGTGGATGTCTAATGCCTTATGTTTGATGCTTGTGGATGTCTGATGCCTGATGTCTGATGCGTGTGGCTGTCTGATGCCTGATGTCTGATGCTTGTGGATGTCTGATGCATGTCTGACACCTGATGTCTGATGCATGATGTCTGATGCATGATGTCTGATGCCTGATGCTTGTGCATGTCTGATGCCTGATGCTTGTGCATGTCTGGTGCCGGATGTCTAATGCCTGATGTCTGATGCTTGTGGATGTCTGATGCTTGTGGATGTCTGGTGCCTGATGCCTGATGTCTGATTTCTGATGTCTGATGCTTGTGGATGTCTGATGCCTTATGTCTGATGCTTGTGGATGTCTGATGCTTGTGGATGTCTGATGCTTGAAGTCTGATGTTTGTGGATGTCTGATGCCTGATGTCTGATGCATGATGTCTGATGCCTGATGTCTAATGTCTGATGCTTGTAGATGTCTGATACTTGTGGATGTCTGATGTCGAAGGCCTGATGTCTTATGCCTGATGTCTGATGCTTGTGGATGTCTGATGCCTGATGCTTGTGGATGTCTGATGCCTGATGCATGATGTCTGTTGCTTGTGGATGTCTGATGCCTGATGTCTGATGCTTGTGGATGTCTTATGCCTGATGGCTGATGTCTGGTGCCTGATGTCTGATGCCTGATGCTTGTGGATGTCTGATGCCTGATGTCCGATGCCTGATGTCGGATGTCTGATGCTTGTGGATGCCTGATGTCTGATGCCTTATGCTTGTGGATGTCTGATGCCTGATGTTTGATGTCTGATGCCTGATGTTTGTGGATGTATGTTGCCTGATGTCTGATGCATGATGTCTGTTGCTTGTGGATGTCTGATGCCTGATGCTTGTGGATGTCTTATGCCTGATGGCTGATGTCTGGTGCCTGATGTCTGATGCTTGTGGATGTCTGATGTCCAATGCTTGTGGATGTCTGATGCCTGATGTCTGATGCCCGATGTTTGATGTCTGATGCTTGTGGATGTGTTGCCTGATGTCTGATGCATGATGTCTGATGCTTGTGGATGTCTGATGCGTGATGCTTGTGGATGTGTGTTGCCTGATGTCTGATGCATGCCTGATGCTTGTGGATGTTTGATGCCTGATGTCTGATGCTTGTGGATGTCTCATGCATGATGTCTGATGCATGATGTCTGATGCTTGTGCATGTCTGATGCTTGAAGTCTGATGTTTGTGGATGTCTGATGCCTGATGTCTGATGCATGATGTCTGATGCCTGATGTCTAATGTCTGATGCTTGTAGATGTCTGATACTTGTGGATGTCTGATGTCGGAGGCCTGATGTCTTATGCCTGATGTCTGATACCTGATGTCTGATTCCTGATGTCTAATGCCCGATGTTTGATGCTTGTGGATGTCTGATGCTTGTGGCTGTCTGATGCCTGATGTCTGATGCTTGTGGATGTCTGATGCATGATGTCTGACACCTGATGTCTGATGCATGATGCCTGATGCTTGTGGATGTCTGATGCCTGATGCTTGTGGATGTCTGATGCCTGACTTGTGGATGTCTGGTGCCTGATGTCTGATGCCTGATGTCTGATTCCTGATGTCTGATGCCTGTGGATGTCTGATGCCTGATGCTTGTGGATGTGTGTTGCCTGATGTCTGATACCTGATGTCTGATGCTTGTGGATGTCTGATGCCTGATGTCTGATGCTTGATGCTTGTGGAAGTCTGATGCCTGATGTCTGATGCCCGATGTCTGATGCTTGTGGATGTGTGTTGCCTGATGTCTGATGCATGATGTCTGATGCTTGTGGATGTCTGATGCTTGTGGATGTTTGATTCCTGATGTCTGATGCTTGTGGATGTCTGATGCTTGTGGCTGTCTTATGCCTGATGTCTGATGCTTGTGGATGTCTGATGCATGATGTCTGACACCTGATGTCTGACGCATGATGTCTGATGCAGGATGTTTGATGCTTGTGGATGTCTGATGCTTGTGGATGTCGGATGCCTGATGTCTGATGCTTGTGAATGTCTGATGCCTGATGCTTGTGGATGTCTGGTGCCTGATGTCTGATGCCTGATGTCTGATTCCTGATGTCTGATGCTTGTGGATGTCTGATGTCTGATGCTCGTGGATGTGTGTTGCCTGATGTCTGATGCATGATGTCTGACACCTGATGTCTGATGCTTGTGGAAGTCTGATGCCTGATGTCTGATGCCTGATGTTTGATGTCTGATGCCTTATGCTTGTGGATGTGTGTTGCCTGATGTCTGATGCATGATGTCTGATGCTTGTGGATGTCTGATGCTTGTGGATGTTTGATTCCTGATGTCTGATGCTTGTGGATGTCTGATACTTGTGGCTGTCTGATGCCTGATATATGATGCTTGTGGATGTCTGACACCTGATGTCTGATGCATGATGTCTGATGCATGATGCTTGTGGATGTCTGATGCCTGATGCTTGTGGATGTGTGTTGCCTGATGTCTGATGCATGATGTCTGATGCTTGTGGATGTTTGATGCCTGATGTCTCATGCATGATGTCTGATGCATGATGTCTGATGCTTGTGGATGTCTGATGCTTGATGTCTGATGTTTGTGAATGTCTGATGTCTGATGCATGATGTCTGATGCCTGATGTCTTAATGTCTGATGCTTGTAGATGTCTGATACTTGTGGATGTCTGATGTCTGAGGCCTGATGTCTGATGTGTGATACCTGATGTCTGATTCCTGATGTCTGATGCTTGTGGATGTCTGATGCCTGATGTCTGATGCTTGTGGCTGTCTGATGCCTGATGTTGATGCTTGTGGATGTCTGATGCATGATGTCTGACTCTCAAAACAAGGGAGCCTAGGGGGTTAAAGGGTAGGTAGCCCCCCTCTCAGAGTCATGAAATACAACAAGACCTACCCCGTACACAAATTTATAAAAATTCTTATGTAGTGTACAGGTACTCAATGTCTGTAGTGCCTGCCTTACTCCCATTCACTGGTCTATTTACCGTATGTGTGTACAAAAGTTGTTGCCCACTGGTCCCAAGTACTATCACTTGGTAGTGGCAACAACCCCGTAATATTTAGTGTTGAAGTGTTTCCCTGTCCAGTGGTGCTGTAAAGACCTGCTGGTGCTCAGATCAAGTTCAAAGAAGGTGAAAGAGATAAAAAGGGTGTGATAGGATGACAGCGCCTCACGGAAGCAGCCCCAACGAGGTGTGTGTAGACAGGTACTCGCCTACTACCTCCTGTTGTCATCATCGGTCGCTGCCGCCCAAACAGAAACAGTAAAGGTGGAAAAGAAATTTATAATGTGCGTCACTAAAACCCTCGTGATAGTCCTAATGACTAATGTCTACAAGGCAACCTATGTGTTGAAATGGTGTAAATTAATCTACAAAAACAGGAAATGTCGACCCAAATTTGGTGAGTTGAGCCTGATCAGGACTCAAGTCACTCAGAAATAAAACCGAGCAGCACTCCACTAGCTATACGGTGCTTTATTCTCAGCTGTGTCGCTGCTCATTAAAAACCGACATGTTTCGTTGCCATATTTACTTTACCGGCAACTTCATCAGGGTTGGGGTCGACTGGTCTCTCTGCAACGCTAGTGTGTGCCAGCGATAACTTTCTAGTCAGTACCTAGGGAAAACACAATAAAAACACACATATACTCAGTATCTCACCCACCAGGTCACACCTGGTCTTACCGAGTGAATGCTCATCATCCAAAATAATGGTTTCACGATTGGCAGGGATATTTACCCTCAAAATGCTGTGTGGCAGCATACCTGCACCTCCATTGTGTAAGTGACTGGGGTATTTTGCACCAACCCTTTGGCTGTTTCAATCAGAACTGCGGAACTTCGTTTCTGAAAAGTGCACACAACAAAGAAATACATGTATCATAATCGGTGGAATAGCATGCTTTAAGAAATGGTATCAGAACTGTTTAGGCTCCTCTATTTGAATGTCATGTCAGAGTTCTTTAGCTATATCCAGGTATTGCCATGATAACTCGATTAAAATTCGACATTCACCATTAAATGCCTTGACACTGGAGTGTGTTTCCTAAGCGGTTACACCTAATTGCCAACTTGCGCTGTCTAGCTTATTTGACATGGTTGCCTGCTTTTTTATGCTTTTTTAAAAAAACCTTGCAGGCATACTATTACGCGGTCAGTACAACGTGCGCTTGTTAAGCCTGTGTAAACATCCTGCCGTGCCCCCTCCTCGTGGAGGACGCGTCCTGCCCTCGTTATCCAGCATGGAAAAGAGCACGCCGCCTTGCTTAGCCCGGGAAACCGGGTCTTACCTCGTCAGTCTGAGAATCGGTGCTGGCCTCACTCTCGATCACTGGGAAGTGGCCCGCTTCCTGCTTAAATGTAAAAATCGCGCGGGAGCCGCGCTTGCACGTTGGATGGTTAAAGGTACTGCGCATGTGCAAAAGAGTTCTTGAAGGGGTGTGCGGCCATCTTGGTTAAACCGCTACTACCGAGTGCACTGTGGTGGTTGTATGCCTGATTCCTTGACATATTAGTGTCAGCTCCTAGCTCAACGGGCAGGATGCGATGTACCAACCTCCTCCCTGCTTAAGTGGTGTTCAATATAAGCGGTCGGTGTGTTTATGCATCTAGCCCACTCTGTTCATAACTACTCTTCGCCGGGCTGTTTAAAAGGGCGGTAATGATAGTAGTGAAATCCTACATTTTAAACAGGCCCCCGTCCGAGTGTATATAAGTGTAAGTAAGTGTATGCCTGACCCTGCTAAGTTCTTAGACAGTGATAATAGGTTGATTACTACACCTAGAGATCTATAACCACAAGATACAGTTATTTTTATATTTATATATTTACAGTGGTCAGGTTATACTACCACCTTATTCCACTCAATAAGGTCATTGAGACCCTGTTGGTCTACCTTCTCCTGGTAAATCCAACGGGCCTCTTTGGTCGAAAGCCTGGCTTCCATGTTGTAGGGATCGCCCATAACACGTTCAAGGACTACCCATTTGACATCTCTGGGGTTATGTCCAATTGTCAAGAAGTGTTGTACCAGCTTGGTGGTCAATTTGCCTGCCCTGATGGTACTGAGGTGTTCCTGTATTCTGATTTTCACCTTTCGGGTGGTAAGGCCAATGTAGTGCATGCCACAAGGGCATGTTAACCTGTAGATGACATTTTGGGTGTTGCAATTGCTAAATGCATTCAGGTACCAGATCTTCCCATTACTCAAAGAGACATTCTTGGTAGCGGTAGTGAGCTCACACACTGAGCACCCACCACATTGGTAATGCCCTGGTGGAATGCTGGTGTCCGTGGGCTTCGGCTGGGGTCGCGAGTGCACCAACCGGTCACGCAAACTAGTAGACCGCTTAAAGGCGAATCGCGGGTGTGGCATCGTCATGGATGGAGTGTTTAGTAAAGGCCAATGTTTTCTAATGACTTGTCTGATTTTGGTAGACAAGGGGCCAAACGTAGTGACCACCGGGATGCAGTCGCTCTTGGTTTTCGGCGTTCTTTCTAATAAAGCAGCTCTCGGAGTGTTCATGGCTCGTTTACGTGCTTGCTTGATAATCTTCGTGGGATATGCTCTCTCCTCCAACTTGTTGGATAGGACTTGGGCTTGTGTAATAAATTCCTCTGTGGAAGAACAGTTCCTGCGGTAACGCAAGAACTGTCCCACAGGTAAATTGTCTCTTAGAGCTCTGGGGTGATACGACCTGTAATGCAACAGGGAATTCTTGTCGGTTGGCTTATGATGAACGTTGGTGACCAACTTGTAGTTTTCAGCCCTGATGTCCAAATCCAAGTATGTGGCTGTGGTGTCACTGATGGTCCAGGTGAATTTCAGACAATCATCCAGATTATTAAGCCATACAAGGAAATCTTCCAAGTCAGTCCTCGGTCCCGTCCATATACATAGAACGTCGTCTATGTATCGCTTCCAGAGGGCAATATTCCTCTGGAAGGGGTTCTCATGATGTAGGACATATCCAGCTTCAAATTGCCCCACATAGATGCACGCTAGACTGGGAGCAAATGTAGCTCCCATAGATGTCCCGGACACTTGCAGATATAGCTGATTTTTATAAGCGAAGAAGTTCCTTGTGAGGGCCAATTCAACACACTGGAGCACGAATGATTGTGGGACATCATAGAACCATTCACACGATTCCAGGGCCCGAGCTGCCGCCACCAGCGTGGCTGCCTGGGGAATGCTCGTGTATAATGATTCTATATCGATTGTCACCAAAAACTGATGCTGCGGGTCATAATCGATGTCTTGGAGGATCCTCAATACGTCGGTGGTGTCCTGGACGTAGGAGGGCTGCGTGATCACGCATTCCCTCAGGAAAAAATCAGCATATTGGGACAATGGTTCCAGTGTAGATTGAATACCCGAGACTATAGGCCGCCCAGGAGGGGGCCTTTGTGCTTTATGAATCTTCGGGACAATGTAGAAAGCCGGGACCCGTGGCTTATCATTGATAAGAAAATCAGCCTCCTTAGCCGTCAGCCATTTCTTTTCTTTGGCCTCTGCGACCATAGTGTGGATAGTCGCTTGAAGGGTCTTGGTGGGATCCCTCATCAATGGTTGGTAATTTTGGCGAGCACCCAAAAGCCTGGACACCTCGGCTTCATAATCAGTTGTGTTGAGCACTACCACTGCCCCACCCTTATCTGCAGGTTTGATGGTGATGGTGTCGTTCTGCTGCAGAGATTGTACAGCTAACCAGTCAGCATGTGTCATATTGCTGCGGTTGTAGCTATGTTGCTGTTCCTCGAGGGCGGTGATGTCCTGTATCACCTTTTGTTCGAAAACCATAACCTCAGGGCCAATAGAGTGCATAGGGGGACAGAATCGAGAAGGGCGTCTGAGATTAGTGGAGAAGACCGATGGAGCTTCTGCTTCCTTTCCCTCAAAGAATTTTGTGAGTTTTATTTTCCTCATCACGCCATGAAGTTCACTCCTCAATTTGAAACTGTCGTGCTTAGGTGTTGGGACATATCCCAAACCCTTGTTTAAAACCCTCTGTTCATCCACAGTTAGTACGTGTGATGACAGATTGACCACAATGTTGTTTTCCTTTTTTGTTGTTAGAGCGGTGTTCTGCCTCTGCTGCGTGTGATCCTGGGTGAGGAGTTCTGCCACTGTACGTTGTTGTTGTGGCGGCCTCTGCCTCTGCCTCTGCCCCTGTGGCTGGTACCTCTCTGGTCCGGGGGGCGCTGTTCTAAAAAATTCCTCAATAGGACCCCTAGATCTTCATTAGACCTATCGGTGGTGTTGAACCTCACTCTTTGATTGGCACCTGGAATGGAACCTGAGGTGGAGGGTTGCTCAATGGGATCATCATCCTCACTGCTCGTGTTGTCGAACGTCCAGTTATTGAACGTGCGTCTACCTTGGCGTCTGCCTCCCCCCCTAGGCCCTCGTGTGTAGGTTGGTGGTTCTTGCGGTTGCTGGTAATGGCTGTCCTCGACATACGGGAATGCCCACTCGTGGCTGAACCTTTCAAGGTTCCTTTTGAGTCCCTTGATCTTTTGGTTCACCATATAGATCTGATATTCCGCCACATCATTCTGGATGATTGTAAATTGCTCCTTAAGATCTTTTATGGTGGTATCGGCTTTGAGAGCTGTTTCCAGATCTAAGATTTCCTTGAGGAGCTCCTCGCTCAGCCTTTTGGCGGTATTTATAATTAATACCAACCAGTCGCGGGTACACTTGTTGGCTATATAGCTCCAGTCTACTCGGAACCGCTTGTCCTCCAGGAAAATCCTAGGCTCGATGCGGACTAGTAGACTGGCTGGTGCTGCCCCTGCTCTGAGGTATTCTGTTATGAGGGCGCCATGTAGGGCTATCCTGATTTGTCGTTTTTTAATGTTGGACAGTTTTTCCCCTTCTTCCCTAGCTGAACCTACGCCACTCAAGGGTGCATTGGGGAGGAGTGAAGGACCTGACAAGATAGAGGCAATGTGGTCGTCTGTGAAGGCCAAACAACAGCGGTCCATGATGTAAATCGGAACTATCTACAGGGGTTGGTACAGCAAAATGCGGACCTCACCTCAGCTCTACTGTACTGGATGACAGAACTGACCGGAGATGTGAGATACCAAGTGTGTGTCCCCACGGAATGTGGGAGATAAACTAATATGTGTGCCTAAAATATAAACTTTAAAATTGCTCTCACGGCTAAGCTGCCGTTCTTATATCTCTCAAAACAAGGGAGCCTAGGGGGTTAAAGGGTAGGTAGCCCCCCTCTCAGAGTCATGAAATACAACAAGACCTACCCCGTACACAAATTTATAAAAATTCTTATGTAGTGTACAGGTACTCAATGTCTGTAGTGCCTGCCTTACTCCCATTCACTGGTCTATTTACCGTATGTGTGTACAAAAGTTGTTGCCCACTGGTCCCAAGTACTATCACTTGGTAGTGGCAACAACCCCGTAATATTTAGTGTTGAAGTGTTTCCCTGTCCAGTGGTGCTGTAAAGACCTGCTGGTGCTCAGATCAAGTTCAAAGAAGGTGAAAGAGATAAAAAGGGTGTGATAGGATGACAGCGCCTCACGGAAGCAGCCCCAACGAGGTGTGTGTAGACAGGTACTCGCCTACTACCTCCTGTTGTCATCATCGGTCGCTGCCGCCCAAACAGAAACAGTAAAGGTGGAAAAGAAATTTATAATGTGCGTCACTAAAACCCTCGTGATATTCCTAATGACTAATGTCTACAAGGCAACCTATGTGTTGAAATGGTGTAAATTAATCTACAAAAACAGGAAATGTCGACCCAAATTTGGTGAGTTGAGCCTGATCAGGACTCAAGTCACTCAGAAATAAAACCGAGCAGCACTCCACTGGCTATACGGTGCTTTATTCTCAGCTGTGTCGCTGCTCATTAAAAACCGACATGTTTCGTTGCCATATTTACTTTACCGGCAACTTCATCAGGGTTGTGGTCGACTGGTCTCTCTGCAACGCTAGTGTGTGCCAGCGATAACTTTCTAGTCAGTACCTAGGGAAAACACAATAAAAACACACATATACTCAGTATCTCACCCACCAGGTCACACCTGGTCTTACCGAGTGAATGCTCATCATCCAAAATAATGGTTTCACGATTGGCAGGGATATTTACCCTCAAAATGCTGTGTGGCAGCATACCTGCACCTCCATTGTGTAAGTGACTGGGGTATTTTGCACCAACCCTTTGGCTGTTTCAATCAGAACTGCGGAACTTCGTTTCTGAAAAGTGCACACAACAAAGAAATACATGTATCATAATCGGTGGAATAGCATGCTTTAAGAAATGGTATCAGAACTGTTTAGGCTCCTCTATTTGAATGTCATGTCAGAGTTCTTTAGCTGTATCCAGGTATTGCCATGATAACTCGATTAAAATTCGACATTCACCATTAAATGCCTTGACACTGGAGTGTGTTTCCTAAGCGGTTACACCTAATTGCCAACTTGCGCTGTCTAGCTTATTTGACATGGTTGCCTGCTTTTTTATGCTTTTTTAAAAAAACCTTGCAGGCATACTATTACGCGGTCAGTACAACGTGCGCTTGTTAAGCCTGTGTAAACATCCTGCCGTGCCCCCTCCTCGTGGAGGACGCGTCCTGCCCTCGTTATCCAGCATGGAAAAGAGCACGCCGCCTTGCTTAGCCCGGGAAACCGGGTCTTACCTCGTCAGTCTGAGAATCGGTGCTGGCCTCACTCTCGATCACTGGGAAGTGGCCCGCTTCCTGCTTAAATGTAAAAATCGCGCGGGAGCCGCGCTTGCACGTTGGATGGTTAAAGGTACTGCGCATGTGCAAAAGAGTTCTTGAAGGGGTGTGCGGCCATCTTGGTTAAACCGCTACTACCGAGTGCACTGTGGCCCTCACAAGGAACTTCTTCGCTTATAAAAATCAGCTATATCTGCAAGTGTCCGGGACATCTATGGGAGCTACATTTGCTCCCAGTCTAGCGTGCATCTATGTGGGGCAATTTGAAGCTGGATACGTCCTACATCATGAGAACCCCTTCCAGAGGAATATTGCCCTCTGGAAGCGATACATAGACGACGTTCTATGTATATGGACGGGACCGAGGACTGACTTGGAAGATTTCCTTGTATGGCTTAATAATCTGGATGATTGTCTGAAATTCACCTGGACCATCAGTGACACCACAGCCACATACTTGGATTTGGACATCAGGGCTGAAAACTACAAGTTGGTCACCAACGTTCATCATAAGCCAACCGACAAGAATTCCCTGTTGCATTACAGGTCGTATCACCCCAGAGCTCTAAGAGACAATTTACCTGTGGGACAGTTCTTGCGTTACCGCAGGAACTGTTCTTCCACAGAGGAATTTATTACACAAGCCCAAGTCCTATCCAACAAGTTGGAGGAGAGAGCATATCCCACGAAGATTATCAAGCAAGCACGTAAACGAGCCATGAACACTCCGAGAGCTGCTTTATTAGAAAGAACGCCGAAAACCAAGAGCGACTGCATCCCGGTGGTCACTACGTTTGGCCCCTTGTCTACCAAAATCAGACAAGTCATTAGAAAACATTGGCCTTTACTAAACACTCCATCCATGACGATGCCACACCCGCGATTCGCCTTTAAGCGGTCTACTAGTTTGCGTGACCGGTTGGTGCACTCGCGACCCCAGCCGAAGCCCACGGACACCAGCATTCCACCAGGGCATTACCAATGTGGTGGGTGCTCAGTGTGTGAGCTCACTACCGCTACCAAGAATGTCTCTTTGAGTAATGGGAAGATCTGGTACCTGAATGCATTTAGCAATTGCAACACCCAAAATGTCATCTACAGGTTAACATGCCCTTGTGGCATGCACTACATTGGCCTTACCACCCGAAAGGTGAAAATCAGAATACAGGAACACCTCAGTACCATCAGGGCTGGCAAATTGACCACCAAGCTGGTACAACACTTCTTGACAATTGGACATAACCCCAGAGATGTCAAATGGGTAGTCCTTGAACGTGTTATGGGCGATCCCTACAACATGGAAGCCAGGCTTTCGACCAAAGAGGCCCGTTGGATTTACCAGGAGAAGGTAGACCAACAGGGTCTCAATGACCTTATTGAGTGGAATAAGGTGGTAGTATAACCTGACCACTGTAAATATATAAATATAAAAATAACTGTATCTTGTGGTTATAGATCTCTAGGTGTAGTAATCAACCTATTATCACTGTCTAAGAACTTAGCAGGGTCAGGCATACACTTACTTACACTTATATACACTCGGACGGGGGCCTGTTTAAAATGTAGGATTTCACTACTATCATTACCGCCCTTTTAAACAGCCCGGCGAAGAGTAGTTATGAACAGAGTGGGCTAGATGCATAAACACACCGACCGCTTATATTGAACACCACTTAAGCAGGGAGGAGGTTGGTACATCGCATCCTGCCCGTTGAGCTAAGAGCTGACACTAATATGTCAAGGAATCAGGCATACAACCACCACAGTGCACTCGGTAGTAGCGGTTTAACCAAGATGGCCGCACACCCCTTCAAGAACTCTTTTGCACATGCGCAGTACCTTTAACCATCCAACGTGCAAGCGCGGCTCCCGCGCGATTTTTACATTTAAGCAGGAAGCGGGCCACTTCCCAGTGATCGAGAGTGAGGCCAGCACCGATTCTCAGACTGACGAGGTAAGACCCGGTTTCCCGGGCTAAGCAAGGCGGCGTGCTCTTTTCCATGCTGGATAACGAGGGCAGGACGCGTCCTCCACGAGGAGGGGGCATGGCAGGATGTTTACACAGGCTTAACAAGCGCACGTTGTACTGACCGCGTAATAGTATGCCTGCAAGGTTTTTTTTTAAAAGCATAAAAAAGCAGGCAACCATGTCAAATAAGCTAGACAGCGCAAGTTGGCAATTAGGTGTAACCGCTTAGGAAACACACTCCAGTGTCAAGGCATTTAATGGTGAATGTCGAATTTTAATCGAGTTATCATGGCAATACCTGGATACAGCTAAAGAACTCTGACATGACATTCAAATAGAGGAGCCTAAACAGTTCTGATACCATTTCTTAAAGCATGCTATTCCACCGATTATGATACATGTATTTCTTTGTTGTGTGCACTTTTCAGAAACGAAGTTCCGCAGTTCTGATTGAAACAGCCAAAGGGTTGGTGCAAAATACCCCAGTCACTTACACAATGGAGGTGCAGGTATGCTGCCACACAGCATTTTGAGGGTAAATATCCCTGCCAATCGTGAAACCATTATTTTGGATGATGAGCATTCACTCGGTAAGACCAGGTGTGACCTGGTGGGTGAGATACTGAGTATATGTGTGTTTTTATTGTGTTTTCCCTAGGTACTGACTAGAAAGTTATCGCTGGCACACACTAGCGTTGCAGAGAGACCAGTCGACCCCAACCCTGATGAAGTTGCCGGTAAAGTAAATATGGCAACGAAACATGTCGGTTTTTAATGAGCAGCGACACAGCTGAGAATAAAGCACCGTATAGCTAGTGGAGTGCTGCTCGGTTTTATTTCTGAGTGACTTGAGTCCTGATCAGGCTCAACTCACCAAATTTGGGTCGACATTTCCTGTTTTTGTAGATTAATTTACACCATTTCAACACATAGGTTGCCTTGTAGACATTAGTCATTAGGACTATCACGAGGGTTTTAGTGACGCACATTATAAATTTCTTTTCCACCTTTACTGTTTCTGTTTGGGCGGCAGCGACCGATGATGACAACAGGAGGTAGTAGGCGAGTACCTGTCTACACACACCTCGTTGGGGCTGCTTCCGTGAGGCGCTGTCATCCTATCACACCCTTTTTATCTCTTTCACCTTCTTTGAACTTGATCTGAGCACCAGCAGGTCTTTACAGCACCACTGGACAGGGAAACACTTCAACACTAAATATTACGGGGTTGTTGCCACTACCAAGTGATAGTACTTGGGACCAGTGGGCAACAACTTTTGTACACACATACGGTAAATAGACCAGTGAATGGGAGTAAGGCAGGCACTACAGACATTGAGTACCTGTACACTACATAAGAATTTTTATAAATTTGTGTACGGGGTAGGTCTTGTTGTATTGCATGATGTCTGACACCTGATGTCTGATGCATGATGTCTGATGCATGATGTCTGATGCTTGTGGATGTCTGATGCCTCATGCATGATGCTTGTGGATGTCTGATGCTTGTGGATGTATGATGCCTGATGTCTGATGCTTGTGGATGTCTCATGCATGATGTCTGATGCCTGATGTCTGATGCCTGATGCTTGTGGATGTCTGATGCTTGATGTCTGATGTTTTTGGATGTCTGATGCCTGATGTCTGATGCTTGTGGATGTCTGATGCTTGTGGATGTCTGGTGCCTGATGTCTGATGCCTGTGGATGTCTGATGCCAGATGTCTGATGCTTGTGGATGTCTGATGCTTGTGGATGTCTGGTGCCTGATGTCTGATGCCTGATGTCGAATGCCTGATGCTTGTGGATGTCTGATGCTTGTGGATGCCTGATGTCTGATGCCAGACGCTTGTGGATGTCTGATGCCTGATGCTTGTGGATGTCTGATGCCTGATGTTTGATGTCTGATGCCTGATGCTTGTGGATGTATGTTGCCTTATGTCTGATGCGTGATGTCTGTTGCTTGTGGATGTCTGATGCCTGATGTCCGATGCTTGATGCTTGTGGATGTCTGATGCCTGATGCTTGTGGATGTGTGTTGCCTGATGTCTGATGCATGATGTCTGATGCCTGATGTCTTAATGTCTGATGCTTGTAGATGTCTGATACTTGCGGATGTCTGATGTCTGAGGCCTGATGTCTTATCAGGTATCACACATCAGACATAAGGCATCAGACAGCCACAAGAATCAGACATCAGGCATCAGACATCCACAAGCATCAAACATCAGGCATTAGACATCTACAAACATCAGACATCAGGAATCAGACATCAGGTATCACACATCAGGCATCAGGCATGTCTGATTCCTGATGTCTGATGCTTGTGGATGTTTGATGCCTGATGTCTGATGCTTGTGGCTGTCTGATGCCTGATTTCTGATGCTTGTGGATGTCTGATGCATGATGTCTGACACCTGATGCATGATGTCTGATGCATGATGTCTGATGCTTGTGGATGTCTGATGCTTGTGGATGTCTGGTGCCTGATGTCTGATGCTTTTGAATGTCTGATGCCTGATGCTTGTGGATGTCTGGTGCCTGATGTCTGATGCTTGTGAATGTCTGATGCCTGATGCTTGTGGATGTCTGGTGCCTGATGTCTGATGCTTGTGGATGTCTGACACCTGATGTCTGACACCTGATGTCTGATGCATGATGTCTGATGCTTGTGGATGTCTGATGCCTGATGTCTGATGCTTGTGAATGTCTAATGCCTGATGCTTGTGGATGTCTGGTGCCTGATGTCTGATGCCTGATGTCTGATTCCTGATGTCTGATGCTTGTGGATGTCTGATACCTAATGTCTGATGCCTGTGGATGTCTGATGCCTGATGCGTGTGGATGTGTGTTGCCTGATGTCTGATACCTGATGTCTGATGCTTGTGGATGTCTGATGCTTGTGGATGTCTGATGCCTGATGTCTGATGCTTGTGGAAGTCTGATGCCTGATGTCTGATGCCCGATGTCTGATGCTTGTGGATGTGTGTTGCCTGATGTCTGATGCATGATGTCTGATGCTTGTGGATGTTTGATTCCTGATGTCTGATGCTTGTGGATGTCTGATGCTTGTGGATGTTTGATTTCTGATGTCTGATGCTTGTGGATGTCTGATGCTTGTGGCTGGCTGATGCCTGATGTCTGATGCTTGTGGATGTCTGATGCATGATGTCTGACACCTGATGTCTGATGCATGTCTGATGCAGGATGTCTGATGCTTGTGGATGTCTGACGCATGATGTTTGTGGGTGTCTGATGCCTGATGTCTGATGCCTGATGTTTGTGAATGTCTGATGCCTGATGTCTGATGTATGATGTCTGATGCATGATGTCTGATGCCCGATGCTTGTGGATGTCTGATGCCTGATGTCTGATGCTTGTGGATGTCTGATGCCTGATGCTTGTGGATGTGTGTTGCCTGATGTCTGATGCATGATGTCTGATGCTTGTGGATGTTTGATGCCTGATGTCTGATGCTTGTGGATGTCTCATGCATGATGTCTGATGCATGATGTCTGATGCCTGATGCTTGTGGATGTCTGATGCTTGATGTCTGATGTTTGTGGATGTCTGATGTCTGATGCATGATGTCTGATGCCTGATGTCTTAATGTCTGATACTTGTGGATGTCTGATGTCTGAGGCCTGATGTCTGATGTGTGATACCTGATGTCTGATTCCTGATGTCTGATGCTTGTGGATGTCTGATGCCTGATGTCTGATGCTTGTGGCTGTCTGATGCCTGATGTCTGATGCTTGTGGATGTCTGACGCATGATGTCTGACACCTGATGTCTGATGCATGATGTCTGATGCTTGTGGATGTCTGATGCCTCATGCATGATGCTTGTGGATGTCTGATGCTTGTGGATGTTTGATGCCTGATGTCTGATGCTTGTGGATGTCTCATGCATGATGTCTGATGCTTGTGGATGTCTGATGCTTGATGTCTGATGTTTGTGGATGTCTGATACCTGATGTCTGATGCATGATGTCTGATGCCTGATGTTTGTAGATGTCTGATACTTGTGGATGTCTGATATCTGAGGCCTGATGTCTGATACCTGATGTCTGATTCCTGATGTCTGATGCTTGTGGATGTCTAATGCCTTATGTTTGATGCTTGTGGATGTCTGATGCCTGATGCTTGTGGCTGTCTGATGCCTGATGTCTGATGCTTGTGGATATCTGATGCATGTCTGACACCTGATGTCTGATGCATGATGTCTGATGCATGATGTCTGATGCCTGATGCTTGTGCATGTCTGATGCCTGATGCTTGTGCATGTCTGGTGCCGGATGTCTAATGCCTGATGTCTGATGCTTGTGGATGTCTGATGCTTGTGGATGTCTGGTGCCTGATGCCTGATATCTGATTTCTGATGTCTGATGCTTGTGGATGTCTGATGCCTTATGTCTGATGCTTGTGGATGTCTGATGCTTGTGGATGTCTGGTGCCTGATGTCTGATGCTTGTGGATGTCTGGTGCCTGATGTCTGATGTCTGATGCTTGTGGATGTCTGATGCCTGATGCTTGTGGATGTCTGATGCCTGATGCATGATGCCCGATGTTTGATGTCTGATGCTTGTGGATGTGTTGCCTGATGTCTGATGCATGATGTCTGATGCTTGTGGATGTCTGATGCCTGATGCTTGTGGATGTGTGTTGCCTGATGTCTGATGCATGCCTGATGCTTGTGGATGTTTGATGCCTGATGTCTGATGCTTGTGGATGTCTCATGCATGATGTCTGATGCATGATGTCTGATGCTTGTGGATGTCTGATGCTTGAAGTCTGATGTTTGTGGATGTCTGATGCCTGATGTCTGATGCATGATGTCTGATGCCTGATGTCTAATGTCTGATGCTTGTAGATGTCTGATACTTGTGGATGTCTGATGTCGGAGGCCTGATGTCTTATGCCTGATGTCTGATACCTGATGTCTGATTCCTGATGTCTGATGCTTGTGGATGTCTAATGCCTGATGTCTGATGCTTGTGGATGTCTGATGCATGATGTCTGACACCTGATGTCTGATGCATGATGTCTGATGCTTGTGGATGTCTGATGCCTGATGCTTGTGGATGTCTGATGCTTGTGGATGTCTGGTGCCTGATGTCTGATGCCTGATGTCTGATTCCTGATGTCTGATGCCTGTGGATGTCTGATGCCTGATGCTTGTGGATGTGTGTTGCCTGATGTCTGATACCTGATGTCTGATGCTTGTGGATGTCTGATGCCTGATGTCTGATGCTTGATGCTTGTGGAAGTCTGATGCCTGATGTCTGATGCCCGATGTCTGATGCTTGTGGATGTGTGTTGCCTGATGTCTGATGCATGATGTCTGATGCTTGTGGATGTCTGATGCTTGTGGATGTTTGATTCCTGATGTCTGATGCTTGTGGATGTCTGATGCTTGTGGCTGTCTGATGCCTGATGTCTGATGCTTGTGGATGTCTGATGCATGATGTCTGACACCTGATGTCTGACGTATGATGTCTGACTCTTGATGTCTGATGCCTGATGTTTGTGGATGTCTGATGCCTGATGCCTGATGTTTGTGAATGTCTGATGTCTGATGTCTGATGCTTGTGGATGTGTGTTGCCTTATGTCTGATGCATGATGTCTGATGCTTGTGGATGTTTGATGCCTGATGTCTGATGCTTGTGGATGTCTCATGCATGATGTCTGATGCATGATGTCTGATGCCTGATGCTTGTGGATGTCTGATGCTTGATGTCGGATGTTTGTGGATGTCTGATGCCTGATGTCTTATGCCTGATACCTGATGTCTGATTCCTGATGTCTGATGCTTGTGGATGTCTAATGCCTGATGTTTGATGCTTGTGGATGTCTGATGCCTGATGTCTGATGCTTGTGGATGTCTGATGCATGATGTCTGACACCTGATGTCTGATGCATGATGTCTGATGCATGATGTTTGATGCTTGTGGATGTCTGATGCTTGTGGATGTCTGATGCCTGATGTCTGGTGCTTGTGAATGTCTGATGCCTGATGCTTGTGGATGTCTGGTGCCTGATGTCTGATGCCTGATGTCTGATTCCTGATGTCTGATGCTTGTGGATGTCTGATGTCTGATGCTTGTGGATGTGTGTTGCCTGATGTCTGATGCATGATGTCTGACACCTGATGTCTGATGCTTGTGGAAGTCTGATGCCTGATGTCTGATGCCTGATGTTTGATGTCTGATGCCTTATGCTTGTGGATGTGTGTTGCCTGATGTCTGATGCATGATGTCTGATGCTTGTGGATGTCTGATGCTTGTGGATTTTGATTCCTGATGTCTGATGCTTGTGGATGTCTGATGCTTGTGGCTGTCTGATGCCTGATATATGATGCTTGTGGATGTCTGACACCTGATGTCTGATGCATGATGTCTGATGCATGATGCTTGTGGATGTCTGATGCCTGATGCTTGTGGATGTGTGTTGCCTGATGTCTGATGCATGATGTCTGATGCTTGTGGATGTTTGATGCCTGATGTCTCATGCATGATGTCTGATGCATGATGTCTGATGCTTGTGGATGTCTGATGCTTGATGTCTGATGTTTGTGGATGTCTGATGTCTGATGCATGATGTCTGATGCCTGATGTCTTAATGTCTGATGCTTCTGGATGTCTGATACTTGTGGATGTCTGATGTCTGAGGCCTGATGTCTGATGTGTGATACCTGATGTCTGATTCCTGATGTCTGATGCTTGTGGATGTCTGATGCCTGATGTCTGATGCTTGTGGCTGTCTGATGCCTGATGTTGATGCTTGTGGATGTCTGATGCATGATGTCTGACACCTGATGTCTGATGCATGATGTCTGATGCATGATGTCTGATGCTTGTGGATGTCTGATGCCTCATGCATGATGCTTGTGGATGTCTGATGCTTGTGGAAGTATGATGCCTGATGTCTGATGCTTGTGGATGTCTCATGCATGATGTCTGATGCATGATGTCTGACGCCTGATGTCTGATGCCTGATGCTTGTGGATGTCTGATGCTTGATGTCTGATGTTTTTGGATGTCTGATGCCTGATGTCTGATGCTTGTGGATGTCTGGTGCCTGATGCCTGTGGATGTCTGATGCCAGATGTCTGATGCTTGTGGATGTCTGATGCTTGTGGATGTCTGGTGCCTGATGTCTGATGCCTGATGTCGAATGCCTGATGCTTGTGGATGTCTGATGCTTGAGGTCTGATGTTTGTGGATGTCTGATGTCTGATGCATGATGTATGATGCCTGATGTCTTAATGTCTGATACTTGTGGATGTCTGATGTCTGAGGCCTGATGTCTGATGTGTGATACCTGATGTCTGATTCCTGATGTCTGATGCTTGTGGATGTCTGATGCCTGATGTCTGATGCTCGTGGCTGTCTGATGCCTGATGTCTGATGCTTGTGGATGTCTGACGCATGATGTCTGACACCTGATGTCTGATGCATGATGTCTGATGCTTGTGGATGTCTGATGCCTCATGCATGATGCTTGTGGATGTCTGATGCTTGTGGATGTTTGATGCCTGATGTCTGATACTTGTGGATGTCTCATGCATGATGTCTGATGCTTGTGGATGTCTGATGTTTGATGTCTGATGTTTGTGGATGTCTGATACCTGATGTCTGATGGATGATGTCTGATGCCTGATGTTTGTAGATGTCTGATACTTGTGGATGTATGATATCTGAGGCCTGATGTCTGATACCTGATGTCTGATTCCTGATGTCTGATGCTTGTGGATGTCTAATGCCTTATGTTTGATGCTTGTGGATGTCTGATGCCTGATGTCTGATGCTTGTGGCTGTCTGATGCCTGATGTCTGATGCTTGTGGATGTCTGATGCATGTCTGACACCTGATGTCTGATGCATGATGTCTGATGCATGATGTCTGATGCATGATGCTTGTGCATGTCTGATGCCTGATGCTTGTGCATGTCTGGTGCCAGATGTCTAATGCCTGATGTCTGATGCTTGTGGATGTCTGATGCTTGTGGATGTCTGATGCTTGTGGATGTCTGGTGCCTGATGCCTGATGTCTGATTTCTGATGTCTGATGCTTGTGGATGTCTGATGTCTGATGCTTGTGGATGTCTGATGCTTGTGGATGTCTGGTGCCTGATGTCTGATGCTTGTGGATGTCTGGTGCCTGATGTCTGATGCTTGTGGATGTCTGATGCCTGATGCTTGTGGATGTCTGATGCCTGATGCATGATGCCCGATGTCTGATGCCTGATGCTTGTGGATGTGTGTTGCCTGATGTCTGATGCATGCCTGATGCTTGTGGATGTTTGATGCCTGATGTCTGATGCTTGTGGATGTCTCATGCATGATGTCTGATGCATGATGTCTGATGCTTGTGGATGTCTGATGCTTGAAGTCTGATGTTTGTGGATGTCTGATGCCTGATGTCTGATGCATGATGTCTGATGCCTGATGTCTAATGTCTGATGCTTGTAGATGTCTGATACTTGTGGATGTCTGATGTCAGAGGCCTGATGTCTTATGCCTGATGTCTGATGCTTGTGGATGTCTGATGCCTGATGCTTGTGGATGTCTGATGCCTGATGCATGATGTCTGTTGCTTGTGGATGTCTGATGCCTGATGTCTGATGCTTGTGGATGTCTTATGCCTGATGGCTGATGTCTGGTGCCTGATGTCTGATGCCTGATGCTTGTGGATGTCTGATGCCTGATGTCCGATGCCTGATGTCGGATGTCTGATGCTTGTGGATGCCTGATGTCTGATGCCTGATGCTTGTGGATGTCTGATGCCTGATGTTTGATGTCTGATGCCTGATGTTTGTGGATGTATGTTGCCTGATGTCTGATGCATGATGTCTGTTGCTTGTGGATATCTGATGCCTGATGCTTGTGGATGTCTTATGCCTGATGGCTGATGTCTGGTGCCTGATGTCTGATGCTTGTGGATGTCTGATGTCCGATGCTTGTGGATGTCTGATGCCTAATGTCTGATGCCCGATGTTTGATGTCTGATGCTTGTGGATGTGTTGCCTGATGTCTGATGCATGATGTCTGATGCTTGTGGATGTCTGATGCCTGATGCTTGTGGATGTGTGTTGCCTGATGTCTGATGCATGCCTGATGCTTGTGGATGTTTGATGCCTGATGTCTGATGCTTGTGGATGTCTCATGCATGATGTCTGATGCATGATGTCTGATGCTTGTGGATGTCTGATGCTTGAAGTCTGATGTTTGTGGATGTCTGATGCCTGATGTCTGATGCATGATGTCTGATGCCTGATGTCTAATGTCTGATGCTTGTAGATGTCTGATACTTGTGGATGTCTGATGTCGGAGGCCTGATGTCTTATGCCTGATGTCTGATACCTGATGTCTGATTCCTGATGTCTAATGCCTGGTGTTTGATGCTTGTGGATGTCTGATGCTTGTGGCTGTCTGATGCCTGATGTCTGATGCTTGTGGATGTCTGATGCATGATGTCTGACACCTGATGTCTGATGCATGATGTCTGATGCTTGTGGATGTCTGATGCCTGATGCTTGTGGATGTCTGGTGCCTGATGTGTCTGATGTCTGATTCCTGATGTCTGATGCCTGTGGATGTCTGATGCCTGATGCTTGTGGATGTGTGTTGCCTGATGTCTGATACCTGATGTCTGATGCTTGTGGATGTCTGATGCTTGTGGATGTTTGATTCCTGATGTCTGATGCTTGTGGATGTCTGATGCTTGTGGCTGTCTGATGCCTGATATATGATGCTTGTGGATGTCTGACACCTGATGTCTGATGCATGATGTCTGATGCATGATGCTTGTGGATGTCTGATGCCTGATGCTTGTGGATGTGTGTTGCCTGATGTCTGATGCATGATGTCTGATGCTTGTGGATGTTTGATGCCTGATGTCTCATGCATGATGTCTGATGCATGATGTCTGATGCTTGTGGATGTCTGATGCTTGATGTCTGATGTTTGTGGATGTCTGATGTCTGATGCATGATGTCTGATGCCTGATGTCTTAATGTCTGATGCTTGTAGATGTCTGATACTTGTGGATGTCTGATGTCTGAGACCTGATGTCTGATGTGTGATACCTGATGTCTGATTCCTGATGTCTGATGCTTGTGGATGTCTGATGCCTGATGTCTGATGCTTGTGGCTGTCTGATGCCTGATGTTGATGCTTGTGGATGTCTGATGCATGATGTCTGACACCTGATGTCTGATGCATGATGTCTGATGCATGATGTCTGATGCCTGATGCTTGTGGATGTCTCATGCATGATGTCTGATGCATGATGTCTGATGCCTGATGTCTGATGCCTGATGCTTGTGGATGTCTGATGCTTGATGTCTGATGTTTTTGGATGTCTGATGCCTGATGTCTGATGCTTGTGGATGTCTGATGCTTGTGGATGTCTGGTGCCTGATGCCTGTGGATGTCTGATGCCAGATGTCTGATGCTTGTGGATGTCTGATGCTTGTGGATGTCTGGTGCCTGATGTCTGATGCCTGATGTCGAATGCCTGATGCTTGTGGATGTCTGATGCTTGATGTCTGATGTTTGTGGATGTCTGATGTCTGATGCATGATGTCTGATGCCTGATGTCTTAATGTCTGATACTTGTGGATGTCTGATGTCTGAGGCCTGATGTCTGATGTGTGATACCTGATGTCTGATTCCTGATGTCTGATGCTTGTGGCTGTCTGATGCCTGATGTCTGATGCTGGTGGATGTCTGACGCATGATGTCTGACACCTGATGTCTGATGCATGATGTCTGATGCTTGTGGATGTCTGATGCCTCATGCATGATGCTTGTGGATGTCTGATGCTTGTGGATGTTTGATGCCTGATGTCTCATGCTTGTGGATGTCTCATGCATGATGTCTGATGCTTGTGGATGTCTGATGTTTGATGTCTGATGTTTGTGGATGTCTGATACCTGATGTCTGATGCATGATGTCTGATGCCTGATGTTTGTAGATGTCTGATACTTGTGGATGTCTGATATCTAAGGCCTGATGTCTGATACCTGATGTCTGATTCCTGATGTCTGATGCTTGTGGATGTCTAATGCCTTATGTTTGATGCTTGTGGATGTCTGATGCCTGATGTCTGATGCTTGTGGCTGTCTGATGCCTGATGTCTGATGCTTGTGGATGTCTGATGCATGTCTGACACCTGATGTCTGATGCATGATGTCTGATGCATGATGTCTGATGCCTGATGCTTGTGCATGTCTGATGCCTGATGCTTGTGCATGTCTGGTGCCGGATGTCTAATGCCTGATGTCTGATGCTTGTGGATGTCTGATGCTTGTGGATGTCTGGTGCCTGATGCCTGATGTCTGATTTCTGATGTCTGATGCTTGTGGATGTCTGATGCCTTATGTCTGATGCTTGTGGATGTCTGATGCTTGTGGATGTCTGGTGCCTGATGTCTGATGCTTGTGGATGTCTGGTGCCTGATGTCTGATGCTTGTGGATGTCTGATGCCTGATGCTTGTGGATGTCTGATGCATGATGCCCGATGTTTGATGTCTGATGCTTGTGGATGTGTTGCCTGATGTCTGATGCATGATGTCTGATGCTTGTGGATGTCTGATGCCTGATGCTTGTGGATGTGTGTTGCCTGATGTCTGATGCATGCCTGATGCTTGTGGATGTTTGATGCCTGATGTCTGATGCTTGTGGATGTCTCATGCATGATGTCTGATGCATGATGTCTGATGCTTGTGGATGTCTGATGCTTGAAGTCTGATGTTTGTGGATGTCTGATGCCTGATGTCTGATGCATGATGTCTGATGCCTGATGTCTAATGTCTGATGCTTGTAGATGTCTGATACTTGTGGATGTCTGATGTCGAAGGCCTGATGTCTTATGCCTGATGTCTGATGCTTGTGGATGTCTGATGCCTGATGCTTGTGGATGTCTGATGCCTGATGCATGATGTCTGTTGCTTGTGGATGTCTGATGCCTGATGTCTGATGCTTGTGGATGTCTTATGCCTGATGGCTGATGTCTGGTGCCTGATGTCTGATGCCTGATGCTTGTGGATGTCTGATGCCTGATGTCCGATGCCTGATGTCGGATGTCTGATGCTTGTGGATGCCTGATGTCTGATGCCTTATGCTTGTGGATGTCTGATGCCTGATGTTTGATGTCTGATGCCTGATGTTTGTGGATGTATGTTGCCTGATGTCTGATGCATGATGTCTGTTGCTTGTGGATGTCTGATGCCTGATGCTTGTGGATATCTTATGCCTGATGGCTGATGTCTGGTGCCTGATGTCTGATGCTTGTGGATGTCTGATGTCCGATGCTTGTGGATGTCTGATGCCTGATGTCTGATGCCCGATGTTTGATGTCTGATGCTTGTGGATGTGTTGCCTGATGTCTGATGCATGATGTCTGATGCTTGTGGATGTGTGTTGCCTGATGTCTGATGCATGCCTGATGCTTGTGGATGTTTGATGCCTGATGTCTGATGCTTGTGGATGTCTCATGCATGATGTCTGATGCATGATGTCTGATGCTTGTGCATGTCTGATGCTTGAAGTCTGATGTTTGTGGATGTCTGATGCCTGATGTCTGATGCATGATGTCTGATGCCTGATGTCTAATGTCTGATGCTTGTAGATGTCTGATACTTATGGATGTCTGATGTCGGAGGCCTGATGTCTTATGCCTGATGTCTGATACCTGATGTCTGATTCCTGATGTCTAATGCCCGATGTTTGATGCTTGTGGATGTCTGATGCTTGTGTCTGTCTGATGCCTGATGTCTGATGCTTGTGGATGTCTGATGCATGATGTCTGACACCTGATGTCTGATGCATGATGCCTGATGCTTGTGGATGTCTGATGCCTGATGCTTGTGGATGTCTGATGCCTGATGCTTGTGGATGTCTGGTGCCTGATGTCTGATGCCTGATGTCTGATTCCTGATGTCTGATGCCTGTGGATGTCTGATGCCTGATGCTTGTGGATGTGTGTTGCCTGATGTCTGATACCTGATGTCTGATGCTTGTGGATGTCTGATGCCTGATGTCTGATGCTTGATGCTTGTGGAAGTCTGATGCCTGATGTCTGATGCCCGATGTCTGATGCTTGTGGATGTGTGTTGCCTGATGTCTGATGCATGATGTCTGATGCTTGTGGATGTCTGATGCTTGTGGATGTTTGATTCCTGATGTCTGATGCTTGTGGATGTCTGATGCTTGTGGCTGTCTGATGCCTGATGTCTGATGCTTGTGGATGTCTGATGCATGATGTCTGACACCTGATGTCTGACGCATGATGTCTGATGCAGGATGTCTGATGCCTGATGTTTGTGGATGTCTGATGCCTGATGCCTGATGTTTATGGATGTCTGATGCCTGATGCCTGATGTTTGTGAATGTCTGATGTCTGATGCTTGTGGATGTGTGTTGCCTGATGTCTGATGCATGATGTCTGATGCTTGTGGATGTTTGATGCCTGATGTCTGATGCTTGTGGATGTCTCATGCATGATGTCTGATGCATGATGTCTGATGCCTGATGTCTGATGCCTGATGCTTGTGGATGTCTGATGCTTGATGTCTGATGTTTGTGGATGTCTGATGCCTGATGTCTGATGCTTGTGGATGTCTGATGCTTGTGGATGTCTGGTGCCTGATGTCTGATGCCTGTGGATGTCTGATGCCAGATGTCTGATGCCTGATGCTTGTGGATGTCTGATGCTTGTGGAAGTCTGATGCCTGATGTCGGATGCCTGTGGATGTCTGATGCTTGTGGATGCCTGATGTCTGATGCCTGATGCTTGTGGATGTCTGACGTCTGATGCTTGTGGATGTCTGATGCCTGATGTTTGATGGCTGATGCCTGATGCTTGTGGATGTATGTTGCCTGATGCCTGATGCATGATGTCTGTTGCTTGTGGATGTCTGATGCCTGATGTCTGATGCTTGTGGATGTCTTATGCCTGATGTCTGGTGCCTGATGTCTGATGCTTGTGGATGTCTGATGCCTGATGTCCGATGCTTGTGGATGTCTGATGCCTGATGCTTGTGGATGTGTGTTGCCTGATGTCTGATGCATGATGTCCGATGCTTGTGGATGTTTGATGCCTGATGTCTGATGCTTGTGGATGTCTCATGCATGATGTCTGATGCCTGATGCTTGTGGATGTCTGATGCTTGATGTATGATATTTGTGGATGTCTGATGCCTGATGTCTGATGCATGATGTCTGATGCCTGATGCTTGTGGATGTCTGATGCCTGATGTCTGATGTCTTATCAGGTATCACACATCAGACATCAGGCATCAGACAGCCACAAGCATCAGACATCAGGCATCAGACATCCACGGGCATCAAACATCAGGCATTATACATCCACAAGCATCAGACATCAGGAATCAGACATCAGGTATCACACATCAGACATCAGGCATGTCTGATTCCAGATGTCTGATGCTTGTGGATGTCTGATGCCTGATGTCTGATGCCTGATGTCTGATGCTTGTGGATGTCTGACACCTGATGTCTGACACCTGATGTCTGACACCTGATGTCTGATGCATAATGTCTGATGCATGATGTCTGATGCTTGTGGATGTCTGATGCCTGATGTCTGATGCTTCTGAATGTCTGATGCCTGATGCTTGTGGATGTCTGGTGCCTGATGTTTGATGCCTGATGTCTGATTCCTGATGTCTGATGCTTGTGGATGTCTGATGCCTGATGTCTGATGCTTGTGGATGTGTGTTGCCTGATGTATGATACCTGATGTCTGATGCTTGTGGATGTCTGATGCCTGATGTCTGATGCCTGATGTCTGATGCCCGATGTTTGATGCCTGATGCTTGTGGATGTGTGTTGCCTGATGTCTGATGCTTGTGGATGTCTGATGCTTGTGGCTGTCTGATGCCTGATATCTGATGCTTGTGGATGTCTGACGCATGATGTCTGACACCTGATGTCTGATGCCTGATGTCTGATGCCTGATGTTTGTGAATGTCTGATGCCTGATGCTTGTGGATATGTGTTGCCTGATGTCTGATGCTTGTGGATGTGTGTTGCCTGATGTCTGATGCTTGTGGATGTCTCATGCATGATGTCTGATGCATGATGTCTGATGCTTGTGGATGTCTGAAGCTTGATGTCTGATGTTTGTGGATGTCTGATGTCTGATGCATGATGTCTGATGCCTGATGTCTTAATGTCTGATGCTTGTAGATGTCTGATACTGTGGATGTCTGATGTCTTATGCCTGATGTGTGATACCTGATGTCTGGTTCCTGATGTCTGATGCCTGATGTCTGATGCTTGTGGCTGTCTGATGCTTGTGGATGTCTGATGCATGATGTCTGACACCTGATGTCTGATGCATGATGTCTGATGCTTGTGGATGTCTGATGCCTGATGTCTGATGCTTGTGCATGTCTGATGCCTGATGCTTGTGGATGTCTGGTGCCTGATGTCTGATGCCTGATGTCTGATTCCTGATGTCTGATGCCTGATGCTTGTGGATGTGTGTTGCCTGATGTCTGATACCTGATGTCTGATGCTTGTGGATGTCTGATGCCTGATGTCTGATGCTTGATGCTTGTGGAAGTATGATGTCTGATGCCCGATGTTTGATTTCTGATGCCTGATGCTTGTGGATGTGTGTTGCCTGATGTCTTATGCATGATGTCTGATGCTTGTGGATGTCTGATGCTTGTGGATGTTTGATTCCTGATGTCTGATGCTTGTGGCTGTCTGATGCCTGATATCTGATGCTTGTGGATGTCTGATGCATGATGTCTGATACCTGATGTCTGATGCATGATGTCTGATGCTTGTGGATGTCTGATGCCTGATGTTTGTGGATGTCTGATGCCTGATGTCTGATGCCTGATGTTTGTGAATGTCTGATGCCTGATGTCTGATGCTTGTGGATGCGTGTTGCCTGATGTCTGATGCATGATGTCTGATGCTTGTGGATGTTTGATGCCTGATGTCTGATGCTTGTGGATGTCTCATGCATGATGTCTGATGCGTGATGTCTGATGCCTGATGTCTGAGGATGTCTGATGCTTGATGTCTGATGTTTGTGGATGTCTGATGCCTGATGTCTGATGCTTGTGGATGTGTGTTGCCTGATGTCTGATGCTTGTGGATGTTTGATGCCTGATGTCTGATGCTTGTGGATGTCTCATGCATGATGTCTGATGCATGATGTCTGATGCTTGTGGATGTCTGATGCTTGATGTCTGATGTTTGTGGATGTCTGATGCTTGATGTCTGATGTTTGTGGATGTCTGATGTCTGATGCATGATGTCTGATGCCTGATGTCTTAATGTCTGATGCTTGTAGATGTCTGATACTTGTGGATGTCTGATGTCTGAGACCTGATGTCTGATGTGTGATACCTGATGTCTGATTCCTGATGTATGATGCTTGTGGATGTCTGATGCCTGATGTCTGATGCTTGTGGCTGTCTGATGCCTGATGTTGATGCTTGTGGATGTCTGATGCATGATGTCTGACACCTGATGTCTGATGCATGATGTCTGATGCATGATGTCTGATGCTTGTGGATGTCTGATGCCTCATGCATGATGCTTGTGGATGTCTGATGCTTGTGGATGTATGATGCCTGATGTCTGATGCTTGTGGATGTCTCATGCATGATGTCTGATGCATGATGTCTGATGCCTGATGTCTGATGCCTGATGCTTGTGGATGTCTGATGCTTGATGTCTGATGTTTTTGGATGTCTGATGCCTGATGTCTGATGCTTGTGGATGTCTGATGCTTGTGGATGTCTGGTGCCTGATGCCTGTGGATGTCTGATGCCAGATGTCTGATGCTTGTGGTTGTCTGATGCTTGTGGATGTCTGGTGCCTGATGTCTGATGCCTGATGTCGAATGCCTGATGCTTGTGGATGTCTGATGCTTGATGTCTGATGTTTGTGGATGTCTGATGTCTGATGCATGATGTCTGATGCCTGATGTCTTAATGTCTGATACTTGTGGATGTCTGATGTCTGAGGCCTGATGTCTGATGTGTGATACCTGATGTCTGATTCCTGATGTCGGATGCTTGTGGCTGTCTGATGCCTGATGTCTGATGCTGGTGGATGTCTGACGCATGATGTCTGACACCTGATGTCTGATGCATGATGTCTGATGCTTGTGGATGTCTGATGCCTCATGCATGATGCTTGTGGATGTCTGATGCTTGTGGATGTTTGATGCCTGATGTCTGATGCTTGTGGATGTCTCATGCATGATGTCTGATGCTTGTGGATGTCTGATGTTTGATGTCTGATGTTTGTGGATGTCTGATACCTGATGTCTGATGCATGATGTCTGATGCCTGATGTTTGTAGATGTCTGATACTTGTGGATGTCTGATATCTAAGGCCTGATGTCTGATACCTGATGTCTGATTCCTGATGTCTGATGCTTGTGGATGTCTAATGCCTTATGTTTGATGCTTGTGGATGTCTGATGCCTGATGTCTGATGCTTGTGGCTGTCTGATGCCTGATGTCTGATGCTTGTGGATGTCTGATGCATGTCTGACACCTGATGTCTGATGCATGATGTCTGATGCATGATGTCTGATGCCTGATGCTTGTGCATGTCTGATGCCTGATGCTTGTGCATGTCTGGTGCCGGATGTCTAATGCCTGATGTCTGATGCTTGTGGATGTCTGATGCTTGTGGATGTCTGGTGCCTGATGCCTGATGTCTGATTTCTGATGTCTGATGCTTGTGGATGTCTGATGCCTTATGTCTGATGCTTGTGGATGTCTGATGCTTGTGGATGTCTGGTGCCTGATGTCTGATGCTTGTGGATGTCTGGTGCCTGATGTCTGATGCTTGTGGATGTCTGATGCCTGATGCTTGTGGATGTCTGATGCATGATGCCCGATGTTTGATGTCTGATGCTTGTGGATGTGTTGCCTGATGTCTGATGCATGATGTCTGATGCTTGTGGATGTCTGATGCCTGATGCTTGTGGATGTGTGTTGCCTGATGTCTGATGCATGCCTGATGCTTGTGGATGTTTGATGCCTGATGTCTGATGCTTGTGGATGTCTCATGCATGATGTCTGATGCATGATGTCTGATGCTTGTGGATGTCTGATGCTTGAAGTCTGATGTTTGTGGATGTCTGATGCCTGATGTCTGATGCATGATGTCTGATGCCTGATGTCTAATGTCTGATGCTTGTAGATGTCTGATACTTGTGGATGTCTGATGTCGAAGGCCTGATGTCTTATGCCTGATGTCTGATGCTTGTGGATGTCTGATGCCTGATGCTTGTGGATGTCTGATGCCTGATGCATGATGTCTGTTGCTTGTGGATGTCTGATGCCTGATGTCTGATGCTTGTGGATGTCTTATGCCTGATGGCTGATGTCTGGTGCCTGATGTCTGATGCCTGATGCTTGTGGATGTCTGATGCCTGATGTCCGATGCCTGATGTCGGATGTCTGATGCTTGTGGATGCCTGATGTCTGATGCCTTATGCTTGTGGATGTCTGATGCCTGATGTTTGATGTCTGATGCCTGATGTTTGTGGATGTATGTTGCCTGATGTCTGATGCATGATGTCTGTTGCTTGTGGATGTCTGATGCCTGATGCTTGTGGATGTCTTATGCCTGATGGCTGATGTCTGGTGCCTGATGTCTGATGTGTGATACCTGATGTCTGATTCCTGATGTATGATGCTTGTGGATGTCTGATGCCTGATGTCTGATGCTTGTGGCTGTCTGATGCCTGATGTTGATGCTTGTGGATGTCTGATGCATGATGTCTGACACCTGATGTCTGATGCATGATGTCTGATGCATGATGTCTGATGCTTGTGGATGTCTGATGCCTCATGCATGATGCTTGTGGATGTCTGATGCTTGTGGATGTATGATGCCTGATGTCTGATGCTTGTGGATGTCTCATGCATGATGTCTGATGCATGATGTCTGATGCCTGATGTCTGATGCCTGATGCTTGTGGATGTCTGATGCTTGATGTCTGATGTTTTTGGATGTCTGATGCCTGATGTCTGATGCTTGTGGATGTCTGATGCTTGTGGATGTCTGGTGCCTGATGCCTGTGGATGTCTGATGCCAGATGTCTGATGCTTGTGGTTGTCTGATGCTTGTGGATGTCTGGTGCCTGATGTCTGATGCCTGATGTCGAATGCCTGATGCTTGTGGATGTCTGATGCTTGATGTCTGATGTTTGTGGATGTCTGATGTCTGATGCATGATGTCTGATGCCTGATGTCTTAATGTCTGATACTTGTGGATGTCTGATGTCTGAGGCCTGATGTCTGATGTGTGATACCTGATGTCTGATTCCTGATGTCTGATGCTTGTGGCTGTCTGATGCCTGATGTCTGATGCTGGTGGATGTCTGACGCATGATGTCTGACACCTGATGTCTGATGCATGATGTCTGATGCTTGTGGATGTCTGATGCCTCATGCATGATGCTTGTGGATGTCTGATGCTTGTGGATGTTTGATGCCTGATGTCTGATGCTTGTGGATGTCTCATGCATGATGTCTGATGCTTGTGGATGTCTGATGTTTGATGTCTGATGTTTGTGGATGTCTGATACCTGATGTCTGATGCATGATGTCTGATGCCTGATGTTTGTAGATGTCTGATACTTGTGGATGTCTGATATCTAAGGCCTGATGTCTGATACCTGATGTCTGATTCCTGATGTCTGATGCTTGTGGATGTCTAATGCCTTATGTTTGATGCTTGTGGATGTCTGATGCCTGATGTCTGATGCTTGTGGCTGTCTGATGCCTGATGTCTGATGCTTGTGGATGTCTGATGCATGTCTGACACCTGATGTCTGATGCATGATGTCTGATGCATGATGTCTGATGCCTGATGCTTGTGCATGTCTGATGCCTGATGCTTGTGCATGTCTGGTGCCGGATGTCTAATGCCTGATGTCTGATGCTTGTGGATGTCTGATGCTTGTGGATGTCTGGTGCCTGATGCCTGATGTCTGATTTCTGATGTCTGATGCTTGTGGATGTCTGATGCCTTATGTCTGATGCTTGTGGATGTCTGATGCTTGTGGATGTCTGGTGCCTGATGTCTGATGCTTGTGGATGTCTGGTGCCTGATGTCTGATGCTTGTGGATGTCTGATGCCTGATGCTTGTGGATGTCTGATGCATGATGCCCGATGTTTGATGTCTGATGCTTGTGGATGTGTTGCCTGATGTCTGATGCATGATGTCTGATGCTTGTGGATGTCTGATGCCTGATGCTTGTGGATGTGTGTTGCCTGATGTCTGATGCATGCCTGATGCTTGTGGATGTTTGATGCCTGATGTCTGATGCTTGTGGATGTCTCATGCATGATGTCTGATGCATGATGTCTGATGCTTGTGGATGTCTGATGCTTGAAGTCTGATGTTTGTGGATGTCTGATGCCTGATGTCTGATGCATGATGTCTGATGCCTGATGTCTAATGTCTGATGCTTGTAGATGTCTGATACTTGTGGATGTCTGATGTCGAAGGCCTGATGTCTTATGCCTGATGTCTGATGCTTGTGGATGTCTGATGCCTGATGCTTGTGGATGTCTGATGCCTGATGCATGATGTCTGTTGCTTGTGGATGTCTGATGCCTGATGTCTGATGCTTGTGGATGTCTTATGCCTGATGGCTGATGTCTGGTGCCTGATGTCTGATGCCTGATGCTTGTGGATGTCTGATGCCTGATGTCCGATGCCTGATGTCGGATGTCTGATGCTTGTGGATGCCTGATGTCTGATGCCTTATGCTTGTGGATGTCTGATGCCTGATGTTTGATGTCTGATGCCTGATGTTTGTGGATGTATGTTGCCTGATGTCTGATGCATGATGTCTGTTGCTTGTGGATGTCTGATGCCTGATGCTTGTGGATGTCTTATGCCTGATGGCTGATGTCTGGTGCCTGATGTCTGATGCTTGTGGATGTCTGATGTCCGATGCTTGTGGATGTCTGATGCCTGATGTCTGATGCCCGATGTTTGATGTCTGATGCTTGTGGATGTGTTGCCTGATGTCTGATGCATGATGTCTGATGCTTGTGGATGTCTGATGCGTGATGCTTGTGGATGTGTGTTGCCTGATGTCTGATGCATGCCTGATGCTTGTGGATGTTTGATGCCTGATGTCTGATGCTTGTGGATGTCTCATGCATGATGTCTGATGCATGATGTCTGATGCTTGTGCATGTCTGATGCTTGAAGTCTGATGTTTGTGGATGTCTGATGCCTGATGTCTGATGCATGATGTCTGATGCCTGATGTCTAATGTCTGATGCTTGTAGATGTCTGATACTTGTGGATGTCTGATGTCGGAGGCCTGATGTCTTATGCCTGATGTCTGATACCTGATGTCTGATTCCTGATGTCTAATGCCCGATGTTTGATGCTTGTGGATGTCTGATGCTTGTGGCTGTCTGATGCCTGATGTCTGATGCTTGTGGATGTCTGATGCATGATGTCTGACACCTGATGTCTGATGCATGATGCCTGATGCTTGTGGATGTCTGATGCCTGATGCTTGTGGATGTCTGATGCCTGACTTGTGGATGTCTGGTGCCTGATGTCTGATGCCTGATGTCTGATTCCTGATGTCTGATGCCTGTGGATGTCTGATGCCTGATGCTTGTGGATGTGTGTTGCCTGATGTCTGATACCTGATGTCTGATGCTTGTGGATGTCTGATGCCTGATGTCTGATGCTTGATGCTTGTGGAAGTCTGATGCCTGATGTCTGATGCCCGATGTCTGATGCTTGTGGATGTGTGTTGCCTGATGTCTGATGCATGATGTCTGATGCTTGTGGATGTCTGATGCTTGTGGATGTTTGATTCCTGATGTCTGATGCTTGTGGATGTCTGATGCTTGTGGCTGTCTGATGCCTGATGTCTGATGCTTGTGGATGTCTGATGCATGATGTCTGACACCTGATGTCTGACGCATGATGTCTGATGCAGGATGTCTGATGCCTGATGTTTGTGGATGTCTGATGCCTGATGCCTGATGTTTATGGATGTCTGATGCCTGATGCCTGATGTTTGTGAATGTCTGATGTCTGATGCTTGTGGATGTGTGTTGCCTGATGTCTGATGCATGATGTCTGATGCTTGTGGATGTTTGATGCCTGATGTCTGATGCTTGTGGATGTCTCATGCATGATGTCTGATGCATGATGTCTGATGCCTGATGTCTGATGCCTGATGCTTGTGGATGTCTGATGCTTGATGTCTGATGTTTGTGGATGTCTGATGCCTGATGTCTGATGCTTGTGGATGTCTGATGCTTGTGGATGTCTGGTGCCTGATGTCTGATGCCTGTGGATGTCTGATGCCAGATGTCTGATGCCTGATGCTTGTGGATGTCTGATGCTTGTGGAAGTCTGATGCCTGATGTCGGATGCCTGTGGATGTCTGATGCTTGTGGATGCCTGATGTCTGATGCCTGATGCTTGTGGATGTCTGACGTCTGATGCTTGTGGATGTCTGATGCCTGATGTTTGATGGCTGATGCCTGATGCTTGTGGATGTATGTTGCCTGATGCCTGATGCATGATGTCTGTTGCTTGTGGATGTCTGATGCCTGATGTCTGATGCTTGTGGATGTCTTATGCCTGATGTCTGGTGCCTGATGTCTGATGCTTGTGGATGTCTGATGCCTGATGTCCGATGCTTGTGGATGTCTGATGCCTGATGCTTGTGGATGTGTGTTGCCTGATGTCTGATGCATGATGTCCGATGCTTGTGGATGTCTGATGCCTGATGTCTGATGCCTGATGTCTGATGCTTGTGGATGTCTGACACCTGATGTCTGACACCTGATGTCTGACACCTGATGTCTGACACCTGATGTCTGATGCATAATGTCTGATGCATGATGTCTGATGCTTGTGGATGTCTGATGCCTGATGTCTGATGCTTCTGAATGTCTGATGCCTGATGCTTGTGGATGTCTGGTGCCTGATGTTTGATGCCTGATGTCTGATTCCTGATGTCTGATGCTTGTGGATGTCTGATGCCTGATGTCTGATGCTTGTGGATGTGTGTTGCCTGATGTATGATACCTGATGTCTGATGCTTGTGGATGTCTGATGCCTGATGTCTGATGCCTGATGTCTGATGCCCGATGTTTGATGCCTGATGCTTGTGGATGTGTGTTGCCTGATGTCTGATGCTTGTGGATGTCTGATGCTTGTGGCTGTCTGATGCCTGATATCTGATGCTTGTGGATGTCTGACGCATGATGTCTGACACCTGATGTCTGATGCCTGATGTCTGATGCCTGATGTTTGTGAATGTCTGATGCCTGATGCTTGTGGATATGTGTTGCCTGATGTCTGATGCTTGTGGATGTGTGTTGCCTGATGTCTGATGCTTGTGGATGTCTCATGCATGATGTCTGATGCATGATGTCTGATGCTTGTGGATGTCTGAAGCTTGATGTCTGATGTTTGTGGATGTCTGATGTCTGATGCATGATGTCTGATGCCTGATGTCTTAATGTCTGATGCTTGTAGATGTCTGATACTGTGGATGTCTGATGTCTTATGCCTGATGTGTGATACCTGATGTCTGGTTCCTGATGTCTGATGCCTGATGTCTGATGCTTGTGGCTGTCTGATGCTTGTGGATGTCTGATGCATGATGTCTGACACCTGATGTCTGATGCATGATGTCTGATGCTTGTGGATGTCTGATGCCTGATGTCTGATGCTTGTGCATGTCTGATGCCTGATGCTTGTGGATGTCTGGTGCCTGATGTCTGATGCCTGATGTCTGATTCCTGATGTCTGATGCCTGATGCTTGTGGATGTGTGTTGCCTGATGTCTGATACCTGATGTCTGATGCTTGTGGATGTCTGATGCCTGATGTCTGATGCTTGATGCTTGTGGAAGTATGATGTCTGATGCCCGATGTTTGATTTCTGATGCCTGATGCTTGTGGATGTGTGTTGCCTGATGTCTTATGCATGATGTCTGATGCTTGTGGATGTCTGATGCTTGTGGATGTTTGATTCCTGATGTCTGATGCTTGTGGCTGTCTGATGCCTGATATCTGATGCTTGTGGATGTCTGATGCATGATGTCTGATACCTGATGTTTGTGAATGTCTGATGCCTGATGTTTGTGGATGTCTGATGCCTGATGTCTGATGCCTGATGTCTGATGCTTGTGGATGTCTGAAGCTTGATGTCTGATGTTTGTGGATGTCTGATGTCTGATGCATGATGTCTGATGCCTGATGTCTTAATGTCTGATGCTTGTAGATGTCTGATACTGTGGATGTCTGATGTCTTATGCCTGATGTGTGATACCTGATGTCTGGTTCCTGATGTCTGATGCCTGATGTCTGATGCTTGTGGCTGTCTGATGCTTGTGGATGTCTGATGCATGATGTCTGACACCTGATGTCTGATGCATGATGTCTGATGCTTGTGGATGTCTGATGCCTGATGTCTGATGCTTGTGCATGTCTGATGCCTGATGCTTGTGGATGTCTGGTGCCTGATGTCTGATGCCTGATGTCTGATTCCTGATGTCTGATGCCTGATGCTTGTGGATGTGTGTTGCCTGATGTCTGATACCTGATGTCTGATGCTTGTGGATGTCTGATGCCTGATGTCTGATGCTTGATGCTTGTGGAAGTATGATGTCTGATGCCCGATGTTTGATTTCTGATGCCTGATGCTTGTGGATGTGTGTTGCCTGATGTCTTATGCATGATGTCTGATGCTTGTGGATGTCTGATGCTTGTGGATGTTTGATTCCTGATGTCTGATGCTTGTGGCTGTCTGATGCCTGATATCTGATGCTTGTGGATGTCTGATGCATGATGTCTGATACCTGATGTTTGTGAATGTCTGATGCCTGATGTTTGTGGATGTCTGATGCCTGATGTCTGATGCCTGATGTTTGTGAATGTCTGATGCCTGATGTCTGATGTTTGTGGATGCGTGTTGCCTGATGTCTGATGCATGATGTCTGATGCTTGTGGATGTTTGATGCCTGATGTCTGATGCTTGTGGATGTCTCATGCATGATGTCTGATGCGTGATGTCTGATGCCTGATGTCTGAGGATGTCTGATGCTTGATGTCTGATGTTTGTGGATGTCTGATGCCTGATGTCTGATGCTTGTGGATGTGTGTTGCCTGATGTCTGATGCTTGTGGATGTTTGATGCCTGATGTCTGATGCTTGTGGATGTCTCATGCATGATGTCTGATGCATGATGTCTGATGCTTGTGGATGTCTGATGCTTCATGTCTGATGTTTGTGGATGTCTGATGCCTGATGTATGATGTCTGATGCCTGATGTCTTAATGTCTGATGCTTGTAGATGTCTGATGCTTGTGGATGTCTGATGCATGATGTCTGACACCTGATGTCTGATGCCTGATGTCTTATGCCTGATGTCTGATGTGTGATACCTGATGTCTGATTCCTGATGTCTGATGCTTGTGGATGTCTGATGCCTGTTGTCTGATGCTTGTGGCTGTCTGATGCTTGTGGATGTCTGATGCCTGATGCTTGTGAATGTCTGATGCCTGATGCTTGTGGATGTCTGGTGCCTGATGCCTGATGTCTGATGCCTGATGCTTGTGGATGTGTGTTGCCTGATGTCTGATACCTGATGTCTGATGCTTGTGGATGTCTGATGCCTGATGTCTGATGCTTGATGCTTGTGGAAGTCTGATGCCTGATGTCTGATGCCCGATGTTTGATTTCTGATGCCTGATGCTTGTGGATGTTTGTTGCCTGATGTCTGAAGCATGATGTCTGATGCTTGTGGATGTTTGATTCCTGATGTCTGATGCTTGTGGCTGTCTGATGCCTGATATCTGATGCATGATGTCTGATGCATGATGTCTGATGCATGATGTCTGATGCATGATGTCTGATGCTTGTGGATGTCTGATGCCTGATTGTGGATGTCTGATGCCTGATGCCTGATGTTTGTGAATGTCTGATGCCTGATGTCTGATGCTTGTGGATGTGTGTTGCCTGATGTCTGATGCATGATGTCTGATGCTTGTGGATGTTTGATGCCTGATGTCTGATGCTTGTGGATGTCTCATGCATGATGTCTGATGCATGATGTCTGATGCCTGATGTCTGAGGATGTCTGATGCTTGATGTCTGATGTTTGTGGATGTCTCATGCCTGATGTCTGATGCTTGTGGATGTCTGGTGCCTGATGTCTGATGTCTGATTCCTGATGTCTGATGCTTGTGGATATCTGATGCCAGATGTCTGATGCCTGATGCTTGTGGATGTCTGATGCTTGTGGATGTCTGATGCTTGTGGATGTCTGGTGCCTGATGTCTGATGCCTGATGTCGGATGCCTGATGTCAGATGCCTGTGGATGTCTGATGTTTGTGGATGCCTGATGTCTGACGCTTGTGGATGTCTGATGCCTGATGCTTGTGGATGTCTGATGCCTGATGTTTGATGTCTGATGCCTGATGCTTGTGGATGTCTGATGCCTGATGTCTGATGTCTGTTGCTTGTGGATGTCTTATGCCTGATGGCTGATGTCTGGTGCCTGATGTCTGATGCTTGTGGATGTCTGATGCCTGATGTCCGATGCTTGTGGATGTCTGATGCCTGATGTCTGATGCCCGATGTTTGATGTCTGATGCCTGATGCTTGTGGATGTGTGTTGCCTGATGTCTGATGCATGATGTCTGATGCTTGTGGATGTGTGTTGCCTGATGTCTGAGGCATGATGTCTGATGCTTGTGGATGTTTGATGCCTGATGTCTCATGCATGATGTCTGATGTCTGATGCTTGTGGATGTCTGATGCTTGATGTCTGATGTTTGTGGATGTCTGATGCCTGATGTCTGATACTTGTGGATGTCTGATGTCTGAGGCCTGATGTCTTATGCCTGATACCTGATGTCTGATTCCTGATGTCTGTTGCTTGTGGATGTCTAATGCCTGATGTTTGATGCTTGTGGATGTCTGATGCCTGATGTCTGATGCTTGTGGCTGTCTGATGCCTGATGTCTGATGCTTGTGGATGTCTGATGCATGATGTCTGACACCTGATGTCTGACACCTGATGTCTAATGTCTGATGCTTGTAGATGTCTGATACTTGTGGATGTCTGATGTCGGAGGCCTGATGTCTTATGCCTGATGTCTGATGCTTGTGGATGTCTGATGCCTGATGCTTGTGGATGTCTGATGCCTGATGCATGATGTCTGTTGCTTGTGGATGTCTGATGCCTGATGTCTGATGCTTGTGGATGTCTTATGCCTGATGGCTGATGTCTGATGCCTGATGCTTGTGGATGTCTGATGCCTGATGTCCGATGCCTGATGTCGGATGTCTGATGCTTGTGGACGCCTGATGTCTGATGCCTTATGCTTGTGGATGTCTGATGCCTGATGTTTGATGTCTGATGCCTGATGTTTGTGGATGTATGTTGCCTGATGTCTGATGCATGATGTCTGTTGCTTGTGGATGTCTGATGCCTGATGCTTGTGGATGTCTTATGCCTGATGGCTGAGGTCTGGTGCCTGATGTCTGATGCTTGTGGATGTCTGATGTCCGATGCTTGTGGATGTCTGATGCCTGATGTCTGATGCCCGATGTTTGATGTCTGATGCTTGTGGATGTGTTGCCTTATGTCTGATGCATGATGTCTGATGCCTGATGCTTGTGGATGTGTGTTGCCTGATGTCTGATGCATGCCTGATGCTTGTGGATATTTGATGCCTGATGTCTGATGCTTGTGGATGTCTCATGCATGATGTCTGATGCATGATGTCTGATGCTTGTGGATGTCTGATGCTTGAAGTCTGATGTTTGTGGATGTCTGATGCCTGATGTCTGATGCATGATGTCTGATGCCTGATGTCTAATGTCTGATGCTTGTAGATGTCTGATACTTGTGGATGTCTGATGTCGGAGGCCTGATGTCTTATGCCTGATGTCTGATACCTGATGTCTGATTCCTTATGTCTAATGCCTGATGTTTGATGCTTGTGGATGTCTGATGCTTTTGGCTGTCTGATGCCTGATGTCTGATGCTTGTGGATGTCTGATGCATGATGTCTGACACCTGATGTCTGATGCATGATGTCTGATGCTTGTGGATGTCTGATGCCTGATGCTTGTGGATGTCTGATGCCTGATGCTTGTGGATGTCTGGTGCCTGATGTCTGATGCCTGATGTCTGATTCCTGATGTCTGATGCCTGTGGATGTCTGATGCCTGATGTTTGTGGATGTGTTTTGCCTGATGTCTGATACCTGATGTCTGATGCTTGTGGATGTCTGATGCCTGATGTCTGATGCTTGATGCTTGTGGAAGTCTGATGCCTGATGTCTGATGCCCGATGTCTGATGCTTGTGGATGTGTGTTGCCTGATGTCTGATGCATGATGTCTGATGCTTGTGGATGTCTGATGCTTGTGGATGTTTGATTCCTGATGTCTGATGCTTGTGGATGTCTGATGCTTGTGGCTGTCTGATGCCTGATGTCTGATGCTTGTGGATGTCTGATGCATGATGTCTGACACCTGATGTCTGACGCATGATGTCTGATGCAGGATGTCTGATGCCTGATGTTTGTGGATGTCTGATGCCTGATGCCTGATGTTTATGGATGTCTGATGCCTGATGCCTGATGTTTGTGAATGTCTGATGTCTGATGCTTGTGGATGTGTGTTGCCTGATGTCTGATGCATGATGTCTGATGCTTGTGGATGTTTGATGCCTGATGTCTGATGCTTGTGGATGTCTCATGCATGATGTCTGATGCATGATGTCTGATGCCTGATGTCTGATGCCTGATGCTTGTGGATGTCTGATGCTTGATGTCTGATGTTTGTGGATGTCTGATGCCTGATGTCTGATGCTTGTGGATGTCTGATGCTTGTGGATGTCTGGTGCCTGATGTCTGATGCTTGTGGATGCCTGATGTCTGATGCCTGATGCTTGTGGATGTCTGACTTCTGATGCTTGTGGATGTCTGATGCCTGATGTTTGATGGCTGATGCCTGATGCTTGTGGATGTATGTTGCCTGATGCCTGATGCATGATGTCTGTTGCTTGTGGATGTCTGATGCCTGATGTCTGATGCTTGTGGATGTCTTATGCCTGATGTCTGGTGCCTGATGTCTGATGCTTGTGGATGTCTGATGCCTGATGTCCGATGCTTGTGGATGTCTGATGCCTGATGCTTGTGGATGTGTGTTGCCTGATGTCTGATGCATGCCGTCTGATGCTTGTGGATGTTTGATGCCTGATGTCTGATGCTTGTGGATGTCTCATGCATGATGTCTGATGCCTGATGCTTGTGGATGTCTGATGCTTGATGTATGATATTTGTGGATGTCTGATGCCTGATGTCTGATGCATGATGTCTGATGCCTGATGCTTGTGGATGTCTGATGCCTGATGTCTGATGTCTTATCAGGTATCACACATCAGACATCAGGCATCAGACAGCCACAAGCATCAGACATCAGGCATCAGACATCCACAAGCATCAAACATCAGGCATTAGACATCCACAAGCATCAGACATCAGGAATCAGACATCAGGTATCACACATCAGACATCAGGAATGTCTGATTCCTGATGTCTGATGCTTGTGGATGTCTGATGCCTGATGCCTGATGCCTGATGTCTGATGCTTGTGGATGTCTGACACCTGATGTCTGACACCTGATGTCTGACACCTGATGTCTGATGCATAATGTCTGATGCATGATGTCTGATGCTTGTGGATGTCTGATGCCTGATGTCTGATGCTTGTGAATGTCTGATGCCTGATGCTTGTGGATGTCTGGTGCCTGATGTTTGATGCCTGATGTCTGATTCCTGATGTCTGATGCTTGTGGATGTCTGATGCCTGATGTCTGATGCTTGTGGATGTGTGTTGCCTGATGTCTGATACCTGATGTCTGATGCTTGTGGATGTCTGATGCCTGATGTCTGATGCCTGATGTCTGATGCCCGATGTTTGATGCCTGATGCTTGTGGATGTGTGTTGCCTGATGTCTGATGCTTGTGGATGTTTGATGCCTGATGTCTGATGCTTGTGGATGTGTGTTGCCTGATGTCTGATGCTTGTGGATGTCTCATGCATGATGTCTGATGCATGATGTCTGATGCTTGTGGATGTCTGAAGCTTGATGTCTGATGTTTGTGGATGTCTGATGTCTGATGCATGATGTCTGATGCCTGATGTCTTAATGTCTGATGCTTGTAGATGTCTGATACTGTGGATGTCTGATGTCTTATGCCTGATGTGTGATACCTGATGTCTGGTTCCTGATGTCTGATGCTTGTGGATGTCTGATGCCTGATGTCTGATGCTTGTGGCTGTCTGATGCTTGTGGATGTCTGATGCATGATGTCTGACACCTGATGTCTGATGCATGATGTCTGATGCTTGTGGATGTCTGATGCCTGATGTCTGATGCTTGTGCATGTCTGATGCCTGATGCTTGTGGATGTCTGGTGCCTGATGTCTGATGCCTGATGTCTGATTCCAGATGTCTGATGCCTGATGCTTGTGGATGTGTGTTGCCTGATGTCTGATACCTGATGTCTGATGCTTGTGGATGTCTGATGCCTGATGTCTGATGCTTGATGCTTGTGGAAGTCTGATGTCTGATGCCCGATGTTTGATTTCTGATGCCTGATGCTTGTGGATGTGTGTTGCCTGATGTCTTATGCATGATGTCTGATGCTTGTGGATGTCTGATGCTTGTGGATGTTTGATTCCTGATGTCTGATGCTTGTGGCTGTCTGATGCCTGATATCTGATGCTTGTGGATGTCTGATGCATGATGTCTGATACCTGATGTCTGATGCATGATGTCTGATGCTTGTGGATGTCTGATGCCTGATGTTTGTGGATGTCTGATGCCTGATGTCTGATGCCTGATGTTTGTGAATGTCTGATGCCTGATGTCTGATGCTTGTGGATGCGTGTTGCCTGATGTCTGATGCATGATGTCTGATGCTTGTGGATGTTTGATGCCTGATGTCTGATGCTTGTGGATGTCTCATGCATGATGTCTGATGCGTGATGTCTGATGCCTGATGTCTGAGGATGTCTGATGCTTGATGTCTGATGTTTGTGGATGTCTGATGCCTGATGTCTGATGCTTGTGGATGTGTGTTGCCTGATGTCTGATGCTTGTGGATGTTTGATGCCTGATGTCTGATGCTTGTGGATGTCTCATGCATGATGTCTGATGCATGATGTCTGATGCTTGTGGATGTCTGATGCTTGATGTCTGATGTTTGTGGATGTCTGATGCCTGATGTTAATGTTAATGTTAATGTTAAGGAGAATTTATTGAGCGCACTGACACCATAGGTTTCCTGGCGCTGATAGACTACCAAGGCAGAGCAGGGGAGACTTAGTGGGGATGTGAAAAGAGCAGAGTTTTCAAAGATTTCCTGAAAGGCAGAAGGCGAGACTCAGTCTTAAGGGAAAGTGGGAGAGAATTCCACAGCTTAGGTGCCAGGTGGGAGAAACTGCGTCCACCTAACCTAGAAAATTTAACACGGGGGATAGCCAGAAGCTGGAGATGAGTGGACCTCAGGGTACGCGGGGGACAGTAAGAAGTAACCAAGGACTTTACGAAAGCCGGAGAGGAACCAGTCTGGGCTTTGAAAACCAGGCAGCAGATCTTGAAGGCTACTCTATCACTGATAGGCAGCCAGTGTAATTGATGGAACAGAGGTCTGGCCGACTGCCATCTTGGAATCTTGAAGGCAAGTCTAGCGGCCTGGTTTTGAATAAGCTGTAGCCTGGACAGCAAGGATTTTGGGAGGCCAAGGTAAAGGGAATTGGAAAAATCCAGACGGGACATCACCAGTGCTATTATGACCTGTAGTAAGGCTTCCGAGGTCAAAAGGTGGGCAACTTTCCGTATTCTGTAGAGCTGGAACATACAAGTGGAAGTTACGGCGCTCACCTGGGCCTTGAGACTGAGCTCAGAGTCGATAATGACCCCCAGACTCTTTACACGGTCAGCTGGAAGGGGCGAAGGGCCGAGCTCAGGGGGCCAGAACTGAGGGCCCCAGAGGGAGGCGCTCCTCCCAGGAAGGAGGAGCTCAGTTTTCCCAGGATTAAGCTTTAGATGGTTTTGATTCATCCACTGCTGGATGTGTATCATGACTGCCCGGAAATTAATAATAGCGTCAGGGGTAGTAAGGGGAAAGACAATTTGTAAGTCATCCGCGTAGTTAAACACGGTGACATCCCACTTACCCAGAGAATGGATGAGGGGTTGAAGATACAAATTGAAAAGGAGAGGGGACAGAGAAGAACCTTGGGGGACACCGCAGGGTGACGGGATGCTGGTGGCTCTGAAAGGGCCCAATTTAACAGCTTGAGATCTCCCCGCAAGAAAAGACCTGACCCAGGTCAAAGCGACCCCACGGATTCCAGCTGACTCGACACGGTGGAGTAAGATGGCATGATCCACCGTGTCGAATGCTGCTGACAAATCCAGAAGGACCAATGCCTGGGAAGAGCCTCTGTCAGCATTGCTTCTGAGGTTGTCCATCACGGCAAGGATGACCGTCTCGGTGGAGTGGAGAGGTCTAAAGCCGGCTTGATTAGATTCTAGGAAGTTGGATTCCTCAATGAATTGCGAGAGGCAGATGGTGACATGTGCCTCCAGGATCTTAGACAGGTAGGGCAGGAGGGAGATAGGTCGATAGTTTGCGAGGACCCCAGGGTCCGCGCCAGGCTTTTTCAACAGAGGCACCAGGATCGCCTCCTTGAACGACCTGGGGACTATTCCGGAGCTAAGAGAAGCATTAAGTAGGGGTAGAACACTGTGCGGGAGAGTGCGACAAACCTCGCGGAGCACAGTAGGGGGGCAGCAATCCTTGGGGGAGCCGGATTTCACACGCGTGGCCAATTTGGCTAAGGAGTCGGGATCAAGGGTCGGAAAACAGGTCAAGATAGAAGTGTTAATAGAGGGGGCTGCGACAATAGCCGTCGAGGGAGAGTAGGGTGTCTGATGCCTGATGTCTTAATGTCTGATGCTTGTAGATGTCTGATACTTGTGGATGTCTGATGCATGATGTCTGACACCTGATGTCTGATGCCTGATGTCTTATGCCTGATGTCTGATGTGTGATACCTGATGTCTGATTCCTGATGTCTGATGCTTGTGGATGTCTGATGCCTGTTGTCTGATGCTTGTGGCTGTCTGATGCTTGTGGATGTCTGATGCCTGATGCTTGTGAATGTCTGATGCCTGATGCTTGGGGATGTCTGGTGCCTGATGCCTGATGTCTGATGCCTGATGCTTGTGGATGTGTGTTGCCTGATGTCTGATACCTGATGTCTGATGCTTGTGGATGTCTGATGCCTGATGTCTGATGCTTGATGCTTGTGGAAGTCTGATGCCTGATGTCTGATGCCCGATGTTTGATTTCTGATGCCTGATGCTTGTGGATGTTTGTTGCCTGATGTCTGATGCATGATGTCTGATGCTTGTGGATGTTTGATTCCTGATGTCTGATGCTTGTGGCTGTCTGATGCCTGATATCTGATGCATGATGTCTGATGCATGATGTCTGATGCATGATGTCTGATGCATGATGTCTGATGCTTGTGGATGTCTGATGCCTGATTGTGGATGTCTGATGCCTGATGTCTGATGCCTGATGTTTGTGAATGTCTGATGCCTGATGTCTGATGCTTGTGGATGTGTGTTGCCTGATGTCTGATGCATGATGTCTGATGCTTGTGGATGTTTGATGCCTGATGTCTGATGCTTGTGGATGTCTCATGCATGATGTCTGATGCGTGATGTCTGATGCCTGATGTCTGAGGATGTCTGATGCTTGATGTCTGATGTTTGTGGATGTCTGATGCCTGATGTCTGATGCTTGTGGATGTCTGGTGCCTGATGTCTGATTCCTGATGTCTGATGCTTGTGGATATCTGATGCCAGATGTCTGATGCCTGATGCTTGTGGATGTCTGATGCTTGTGGATGTCTGATGCTTGTGGATGTCTGGTGCCTGATGTCTGATGCCTGATGTCGGATGCCTGATGTCAGATGCCTGTGGATGTCTGATGTTTGTGGATGCCTGATGTCTGACGCTTGTGGATGTCTGATGCCTGATGCTTGTGGATGTCTGATGCCTGATGTTTGATGTCTGATGCCTGATGCTTGTGGATGTCTGATGCCTGATGTCTGATGTCTGTTGCTTGTGGATGTCTGATGCCTGATGTCTGATGCTTGTGGATGTCTTATGCCTGATGGCTGATGTCTGGTGCCTGATGTCTGATGCTTGTGGATGGCTGATGCCTGATGTCCGATGCTTGTGGATGTCTGATGCCTGATGTCTGATGCCCGATGTTTGATGTCTGATGCCTGATGCTTGTGGATGTGTGTTGCCTGATGTCTGATGCATGATGTCTGATGCTTGTGGATGTGTGTTGCCTGATGTCTGAGGCATGATGTCTGATGCTTGTGGATGTTTGATGCCTGATGTCTCATGCATGATGTCTGATGTCTGATGCTTGTGGATGTCTGATGCTTGATGTCTGATGTTTGTGGATGTCTGATGCCTGATGTCTGATACTTGTGGATGTCTGATGTCTGAGGCCTGATGTCTTATGCCTGATACCTGATGTCTGATTCCTGATGTCTGTTGCTTGTGGATGTCTAATGCCTGATGTTTGATGCTTGTGGATGTCTGATGCCTGATGTCTGATGCTTGTGGCTGTCTGATGCCTGATGTCTGATGCTTGTGGATGTCTGATGCATGATGTCTGACACCTGATGTCTGACACCTGATGTCTGATGCATGATGTCTGATGCATGATGTCTGATGCCTGATGCTTGTGCATGTCTGATGCCTGATGCTTGTGCATGTCTGGTGCCGGATGTCTAATGCCTGATGTCTGATGCTTGTGGATGTCTGATGCTTGTGGATGTCTGGTGCCTGATGCCTGATGTCTGATGTCTGATGCTTGTGGATGTCTGATGCCTTATGTCTGATGCTTGTGGATGTCTGATGCTTGTGGATGTCTGGTGCCTGATGTCTGATGCGTGTGGATGTCTGGTGCCTGATGTCTGATGCCTGATGTCTGATGCTTGTGGATGTCTGATGCCTGATGTCCGATGCCTGATGTCGGATGTCTGATGCTTGTGGATGACTGATGTCTGATGCCTGATGCTTGTGGATGTCTGATGCCTGATGTTTTATGTCTGATGCCTGATGTTTGTGGATGTATGTTGCCTGATGTCTGATGCATGATGTCTGTTGCTTGTGGATGTCTGATGCCTGATGCTTGTGGATGTCTTATGCCTGATGGCTGATGTCTGGTGCCTGATGTCTGATGTCTGATGTCTGATGCTTGTGGATGTCTGATGCTTGTGGATGTCTGATGCCTGATGTCTGATGCCCGATGTTTGATGTCTGATGCTTGTGGATGTGTTGCCTGATGTCTGATGCATGATGTCTGATGCTTGTGGATGTCTGATGCCTGATGCTTGTGGATGTGTGTTGCCTGATGTCTGATGCATGATGCCTGATGCTTGTGGATGTTTGATGCCTGATGTCTGATGCTTGTGGATGTCTCATGCATGATGTCTGATGCATGATGTCTGATGCCTGATGTCTGATGCTTGTGGATGTCTGATGCTTGAAGTCTGATGTTTGTGGATGTCTGATGCCTGATGTCTGATGCATGATGTCTGATGCCTGATGTCTAATGTCTGATGCTTGTAGATGTCTGATACTTGTGGATGTCTGATGTCGGAGGCCTGATGTCTTATGCCTGATGTCTGATACCTGATGTCTGATTCCTGATGTCTGATGCTTGTGGATGTCTAATGCCTGATGTTTGATGCTTGTGGATGTCTGATGCCTGATGCTTGTGGCTGTCTGATGCCTGGTGTCTTATGCTTGTGGATGTCTGATGCATGATGTCTGACACCTGATGTCTGATGCATGATGTCTGATGCTTGTGGATGTCTGATGCCTGATGCTTGTGGATGTCTGATGCCTGATGCTTGTGGATGTCTGGTGCCTGATGTCTGATGCCTGATGTCTGATTCCTGATGTCTGATGCCTGTGGATGTCTGATGCCTGATGCTTGTGGATGTGTGTTGCCTGATGTCTGATACCTGATGTCTGATGCTTGTGGATGTCTGATGCCTGATGTCTGATGCTTGTGGAAGTCTGATGTCTGATGTCTGATGCCCGATGTCTGATGCTTGTGGATGTGTCTTGCCTGATGTCTGATGCATGATGTCTGATGCTTGTGGATGTCTGATGCTTGTGGATGTTTGATTCCTTTTGTCTGATGCTTGTGGATGTCTGATGCTTGTGGCTGTCTGATGCCTGATGTCTGATGCTTGTGGATGTCTGATGCATGATGTCTGACACCTGATGTCTGACGCATGTCTGATGCCTGATGTTTGTGGATGTCTGATGCCTGATGCCTGATGTTTGTGGATGTCTGATGCCTGATGCCTGATGTTTGTGAATGTCTGATGTCTGATGTCTGATGCTTGTGGATGTGTGTTGCCTGATGTCTGATGCATGATGTCTGATGCTTGTGGATGGTTGATGCCTGATGCTTGTGGATGTCTCATGCATGATGTCTGATGCATGATGTCTGATGCCTGATGTCTGATGCCTGATGCTTGTGGATGTCTAATGCTTGATGTCTGATGTTTGTGGATGTCTGATGCCTGATGCTTGTGGATGTCTGATGCTTGTGGATGTCTGGTGCCTGATGTCTGATGCTTGATGCTTGTGGAAGTCTGATGTCTGATGTCTGATGCCCGATGTCTGATGCTTGTGGATGTGTGTTGCCTGATGTCTGATGCATGATGTCTGATGCTTGTGGATGTCTGATGCTTGTGGATGTTTGATTCCTTTTGTCTGATGCTTGTGGATGTCTGATGCTTGTGGCTGTCTGATGCCTGATGTCTGATGCTTGTGGATGTCTGATGTATGATGTCTGACACCTGATGTCTGACGCATGTCTGATGCCTGATGTTTGTGGATGTCTGATGCCTGATGCCTGATGTTTGTGGAGGTCTGATGCCTGATGCCTGATGCCTGATGTTTGTGAATGTCTGATGTCTGATGTCTGATGCTTGTGGATGTGTGTTGCCTGATGTCTGATGCATGATGTCTGATGCTTGTGGATGGTTGATGCCTGATGCTTGTGGATGTCTCATGCATGATGTCTGATGCATGATGTCTGATGCCTGATGTCTGATGCCTGATGCTTGTGGATGTCCAATGCTTGATGTCTGATGTTTGTGGATGTCTGATGCCTGATGCTTGTGGATGTCTGATGCTTGTGGATGTCTGGTGCCTGATGTCGGATGCCTGTGGATGTCTGATGCTTGTGGATGCCTGAGGTCTGATGCCTGACGCTTGTGGATGTCTGACGTCTGATGCTTGTGGATGTCTGATGCCTGATGTTTGATGGCTGATGCCTCATGCTTGTGGATGTATGTTGCCTGATGCCTGATGCATGATGTCTGTTGGTTGTGGATGTCTGATGCCTGATGTCTGATGCTTGTGGATGTCTTATGCATGATGTCTGGTGCCTGATGTCTGATGCTTGTGGATGTCTGATGCCTGATGTCCGATGCTTGTGGATGTCTGATGCCTGATGCTTGTGGATGTGTGTTGCCTGATGTCTGATGCATGATGTCTGATGCTTGTGGATGTTTGATGCCTGATGTCTGATGCTTGTGGATGTCTCATGCATGATGTCTGATGCCTGATGCTTGTGGATGTCTGATGCTTGATGTATGATGTTTGTGGATGTCTGATGCCTGATGTCTGATGCATGATGTCTGATGCCTGATGTCTTAATGTCTGATGCTTGTAGATGTCTGATACTTGCGGATGTCTGATGTCTGAGGCCTGATGTCTTATCAGGTATCACACATCAGACATCAGGCATCAGACAGCCACAAGCATCAGACATCAGGCATCAGACATCCACAAGCATCAAACATCAGGCATTAGACATCCACAAGCATCAGACATCAGAAATCAGACATCAGGTATCACACATCAGACATCAGGCATGTCTGATTCCTGATGTCTGATGCTTGTGGATGTCTGATACCTGATGTCTGATGCCTGATGTCTGATGCTTGTGGATGTCTGATGCATGATGTCTGACACCTGATGTCTGACACCTGATGTCTGATGCATGATGTCTGATGCATGATGTCTGATGCTTGTGGATGCCTGATGCCTGATGTCTGATGCTTGTGAATGTCTGATGCCTGATGCTTGTGGATGTTTGGTGCCTGATGTTTGATGCCTGATGTCTGATTCCTGATGTCTGATGCTTGTGGATGTCTGATGCCTGATGTCTGATGCTTATGGATGTGTGTTGCCTGATGTCTGATGCTTGTGGATGTCTGATGCTTGATGTCTGATGTTTGTGGATGTCTGATGTCTGATGCATGATGTCTGATGCCTGATGTCTTAATGTCTGATGCTTGTAGATGTCTGATACTGTGGATGTCTGATGTCTTATGCCTGATTTGTGATACCTGATGTCTGATGCCTGATGTCTGATGCTTGTGGATGTCTGATGCCTGATGTCCGATGCTTGTGGATGTCTGATACCTGATGCTTGTGGATGTGTGTTGCCTGATGTCTGATGCATGATGTCTGATGCTTGTGGATGTTTGATGCCTGATGTCTGATGCTTGTGGATGTCTCATGCATGATGTCTGATGCCTGATGCTTGTGGATGTCTGATGCTTGATGTATGATGTTTGTGGATGTCTGATGCCTGATGTCTGATGCATGATGTCTGATGCCTGATGCTTGTGGATGTCTGATGCCTGATGTCTGATGTCTTATCAGGTATCACACATCAGACATCAGGCATCAGACAGCCACACGCATCAGACATCAGGCATCAGACATCCACAAGCATCAAACATCAGGCATTAGACATCCACAAGCATCAGACATCAGAAATCAGACATCAGGTATCACACATCAGACATCAGGCATGTCTGATTCCTGATGTCTGATGCTTGTGGATGTCTGATGCCTGATGTCTGATGCCTGATGTCTGATGCTTGTGGATGTCTGATGCCTGATGTCTGATGCTTGTGAATGTCTGATGCCTGATGTCTGATGCTTGTGAATGTCTGATGCCTGATGCTTGTGGATGTTTGGTGCCTGATGTTTGATGCCTGATGTCTGATTCCTGATGTCTGATGCTTGTGGATGTCTGATGCCTGATGTCTGATGCTTGTGGATGTGTGTTGCCTGATGTCTGATACCTGATGTCTGATGCTTGTGGATGTCTGATGCCTGATGTCTGATACCTGATGTCTGATGCTTGTGGATGTCTGATGCCTGATGTCTGATGCTTGATGCTTGTGGAAGTCTGATGCCTGATGTCTGATGCCCGATGTTTGATGCCTGATGCTTGTGGATGTGTGTTGCCTGATGTCTGATGCATGATGTCTGATGCTTGTGGATGTTTGATTCCTGATGTCTGATGCTTGTGGATGTCTGATGCTTGTGGCTGTCTGATGCCTGATATCTGATGCTTGTGGATGTCTGATGCATGATGTCTGACACCTGATGTCTGATGCATGATGTCTGATGCATGATGTCTGATGCTTGTGGATGTCTGATGCCTGATTGTGGATGTCTGATGCCTGATGCCTGATGTTTGTGAATGTCTGATGCCTGATGTCTGATGCTTGTGGATGTGTGTTGCCTGATGTCTGATGCTTGTGGATGTTTGATGCCTGATGTCTGATGCTTGTGGATGTCTCATGCATGATGTCTGATGCTTGTGGATGTCTGATGCTTGATGTCTGATGTTTGTGGATGTCTGATGTCTGATGCATGATGTCTGATGCCTGATGTCTTAATGTCTGATGCTTGTAGATGTCTGATACTGTGGATGTCTGATGTCTTATGCCTGATGTGTGATACCTGATGTCTGATTCCTGATGTCTGATGCTTGTGGATGTCTGATGCCTGATGTCTGATGCTTGTGGCTGTCTGATGCTTGTGGATGTCTGATGCATGATGTCTGACACCTGATGTCTGATGCATGATGTCTGATGCATGATTTCTGATGCATGATGTCTGATGCTTGTGGATGTCTGATGCCTGATGTCTGATGCTTGTGAATGTATGATGCCTGATGCTTGTGGATGTCTGGTGCCTGATGCCTGATGTCGGATTCCTGATGTCTGATGCCTGATTCTTGTGGATGTGTGTTGCCTGATGTCTGATACCTGATGTCTGATGCTTGTGGATGTCTGATGCCTGATGTCTGATGCTTGATGCTTGTGGAAGTCTGATGTCTGATGCCCGATGTTTGATTTCTGATGCCTGATGCTTGTGGATGTCTGATGCCTGATGTCTGATGCTTGTGGCTGTCTGATGCTTGTGGATGTCTGATGCATGATGTCTGACACCTGATGTCTGATGCATGATGTCTGATGCATGATTTCTGATGCATGATGTCTGATGCTTGTGGATGTCTGATGCCTGATGTCTGATGCTTGTGAATGTATGATGCCTGATGCTTGTGGATGTCTGGTGCCTGATGCCTGATGTCTGATTCCTGATGCCTGATGCTTGTGGATGTGTGTTGCCTGATGTCTGATACCTGATGTCTGATGCTTGTGGATGTCTGATGCCTGATGTCTGATGCTTGATGCTTGTGGAAGTCTGATGTCTGATGCCCGATGTTTGATTTCTGATGCCTGATGCTTGTGGATGTGTGTTGCCTGATGTCTTATGCATGATGTCTGATGCTTGTGGATGTCTGATGCTTGTGGATGTTTGATTCCTGATGTCTGATGCTTGTGGCTGTCTGATGCCTGATATCTGATGCTTGTGGATGTCTGATGCATGATGTCTGATGCATGATGTCTGATGCTTGTGGATGTCTGATGCCTGATGTTTGTGGATGTCTGATGCCTGATGTCTGATGCCTGATGTTTGTGAATGTCTGATGCCTGATGTCTGATGCTTGTGGATGCGTGTTGCCTGATGTCTGATGCATGATGTCTGATGCTTGTAGATGTCTGATACTTGCAGATGTCTGATGTCTGAGGCCTGATGTCTTATCAGGTATCACACATCAGACATCAGGCATCAGACAGCCACAAGCATCAGACATCAGGCATCAGACATCCACAAGCATCAAACATCAGGCATTAGACATCCACAAGCATCAGACATCAGGAATCAGACATCAGGTATCACACATCAGACATCAGGCATGTCTGATTACTGATGTCTGATGCTTGTGGATGTCTGATGCCTGATGTCTGATGCCTGATGTCTGATGCTTGTGGATGTCTGATGCATGATGTCTGACACCTGATGTCTGACACCTGATGTCTGATGCATGATGTCTGATGCATGATGTCTGATGCTTGTGGATGTCTGATGCCTCATGCATGATGCTTGCGGATGTCTGATGCTTGTGGATGTATGATGCCTGATGTCTGATGCTTGTGGATGTCTCATGCATGATGTCTGATGCATGATGTCTGATGCCTGATGTCTGATGCCTGATGCTTGTGGATGTCTGATGCCTGATGTCTGATGCTTGTGGATGTCTGATGCTTGTGGATGTCTGGTGCCTGATGCCTGTGGATGTCTGATGCCAGATGTCTGATGCTTGTGGATGTCTGATGCTTGTGGATGTCTGGTGCCTGATGTCTGATGCCTGATGTTGAATGCCTGATGCTTGTGGATGTCTGATGCTTGATGTCTGATGTTTGTGGATGTCTGATGTCTGATGCATGATGTCTGATGCCTGATGTCTGATGTGTGATACCTGATGTCTGATTCCTGATGTCTGATGCTTGTGAATGTCTGATGCCTGATGTCTGATGCTCGTGGCTGTCTGATGCCTGATGTCTGATGCTTGTGGATGTCTGACGCATGATGTCTGACACCTGATGTCTGATGCATGATGTCTGATGCTTGTGGATGTCTGATGCCTCATGCATGATGCTTGTGGATGTCTGATGCTTGTGGATGTTTGATGCCTGATGTCTGATGCTTGTGGATGTCTCATGCATGATGTCTGATGCTTGTGGATGTCTGATGCTTGATGTCTGATGTTTGTGGATGTCTGATACCTGATGTCTGATTCATGATGTCTGATGCCTGATGTTTGTAGATGTCTGATACTTGTGGATGTCTGATATCTGAGGCCTGATGTCTGATACCTGATGTCTGATTCCTGATGTCTGATGCTTGGGGATGTCTAATGCCTTATGTTTGATGCTTGTGGATGTCTGATGCCTGATGTCTGATGCTTGTGGCTGTCTGATGCCTGATGTCTGATGCTTGTGGATGTCTGATGCATGTCTGACACCTGATGTCTGATGCATGATGTCTGATGCATGATGTCTGATGCCTGATGCTTGTGCATGTCTGATGCCTGATGCTTGTGCATGTCTGGTGCCGGATGTCTAATGCCTGATGTCTGATGCTTGTGGATGTCTGATGCTTGTGGATGTCTGGTGCCTGATGCCTGATGTCTGATTTCTGATGTCTGATGCTTGTGGATGTCTGATGCCTTATGTCTGATGCTTGTGGATGTCTGATGCTTGTGGATGTCTGGTGCCTGATGTCTGATGCTTGTGGATGTCTGGTGCCTGATGTCTGATGCTTGTGGATGTCTGATGCCTGATGCTTGTGGATGTCTGATGCCTGATGCATGATGCCTGATGTTTGATGTCTGATGCTTGTGGATGTGTTGCCTGATGTCTGATGCATGATGTCCGATGCTTGTGGATGTCTGATGCTTGTGGATGTGTGTTGCCTGATGTCTGATGCATGCCTGATGCTTGTGGATGTTTGATGCCTGATGTCTGATGCTTGTGGATGTCTCATGCATGATGTCTGATGCATGATGTCTGATGCTTGTGGATGTCTGATGCTTGAAGTCTGATGTTTGTGGATGTCTGATGCCTGATGTCTGATGCATGATGTCTAATGCCTGATGTCTAATGTCTGATGCTTGTAGATGTCTGATACTTGTGGATGTCTGATGTCGGAGGCCTGATGTCTTATGCCTGATGTCTGATGCTTGTGGATGTCTGATGCCTGATGTTTGATGTCTGATGCCTGATGCTTGTGGATGTATGTTGCCTGATGTCTGATGCATGATGCCTGATGCTTGTGGATGTCTGATGCCTGATGTCTGATGTGTGATACCTGATGTCTGATTCCTGATGTCTGATGCTTGTGAATGTCTGATGCCTGATGTCTGATGCTCATGGCTGTCTGATGCCTGATGTCTGATGCTTGTGGATGTCTGACGCATGATGTCTGACACCTGATGTCTGATGCATGATGTCTGATGCTTGTGGATGTCTGATGCCTCATGCATGATGCTTGTGGATGTCTGATGCTTGTGGATGTTTGATGCCTGATGTCTGATGCTTGTGGATGTCTCATGCATGATGTCTGATGCTTGTGGATGTCTGATGCTTGATGTCTGATGTTTGTGGATGTCTGATACCTGATGTCTGATTCATGATGTCTGATGCCTGATGTTTGTAGATGTCTGATACTTGTGGATGTCTGATATCTGAGGCCTGATGTCTGATACCTGATGTCTGATTCCTGATGTCTGATGTTTGGGAATGTCTAATGCCTTATGTTTGATGCTTGTGGATGTCTGATGCCTGATGTCTGATGCTTGTGGCTGTCTGATGCCTGATGCTTGTGGATGTCTGATGCATGTCTGACACCTGATGTCTGATGCATGATGTCTGATGCATGATGTCTGATGCCTGATGCTTGTGCATGTCTGATGCCTGATGCTTGTGCATGTCTGGTGCCGGATGTCTAATGCCTGATGTCTGATGCTTGTGGATGTCTGATGCTTGTGGATGTCTGGTGCCTGATGCCTGATGTCTGATTTCTGATGTCTGATGCTTGTGGATGTCTGATGCCTTATGTCTGATGCTTGTGGATGTCTGATGCTTGTGGATGTCTGGTGCCTGATGTCTGATGCTTGTGGATGTCTGGTGCCTGATGTCTGATGCTTGTGGATGTCTGATGCCTGATGCTTGTGGATGTCTGATGCCTGATGCATGATGCCTGATGTTTGATGTCTGATGCTTGTGGATGTGTTGCCTGATGTCTGATGCATGATGTCTGATGCTTGTGGATGTCTGATGCCTGATGCTTGTGGATGTGTGTTGCCTGATGTCTGATGCATGCCTGATGCTTGTGGATGTTTGATGCCTGATGTCTGATGCTTGTGGATGTCTCATGCATGATGTCTGATGCATGATGTCTGATGCTTGTGGATGTCTGATGCTTGAAGTCTGATGTTTGTGGATGTCTGATGCCTGATGTCTGATGCATGATGTCTGATGCATGATGTCTAATGTCTGATGCTTGTAGATGTCTGATACTTGTGGATGTCTGATGTCGGAGGCCTGATGTCTTATGCCTGATGTCTGATGCTTGTGGATGTCTGATGCCTGATGTTTGATGTCTGATGCCTGATGCTTGTGGATGTATGTTGCCTGATGTCTGATGCATGATGTCTGTTGCTTGTGGATGTCTGATGCCTGATGTCCGATGCTTGATGCTTGTGGATGTCTGATGCCTGATGCTTGTGGATGTGTGTTGCCTGATGTCTGATGCATGATGTCTGATGCCTGATGTCTTAATGTCTGATGCTTGTAGATGTCTGATACTTGTGGATGTCTGATGTCTGAGGCCTGATGTCTTATCAGGTATTACACATCAGACATCAGGCATCAGACAGCCACAAGCATCAGACATCAGGCATCAGACATCCACAAGCATCAAACATCAGGCATTAGACATCCACAAACATCAGACATCAGGAATCAGACATCAGGTATCACACATCAGGCATCAGGCATGTCTGATTCCTGATGTCGGATGCTTGTGGATGTCTGATGCCTGATGTCTGATGTCTGATGCTTGTGGCTGTCTGATGCCTGATGTCTGATGCTTGTGGATGTCTGATGCATGATGTCTGACGCCTGATGTCTGATGCATGATGTCTGATGCTTGTGGATGTCTGATGCCTGATGCTTGTGGATGTCTGATGCCTGATGCTTGTGGATGTCTGGTGCCTGATGTCTGATGCCTGATGTCTGATTCCTGATGTCTGATGCCTGTGGATGTCTGATGCCTGATGCTTGTGGATGTGTGTTGCCTGATGTCTGATACCTGATGTCTGATGCTTGTGGATGTCTGATGCCTGATTTCTGATGCTTGATGCTTGTGGAAGTCTGATGCCTGATGTCTGATGCCCGATGTCTGATGCTTGTGGATGTGTGTTGCCTGATGTCTGATGCATGATGTCTGATGCTTGTGGATGTCTGATGCTTGTGGATGTTTGATTCCTGATGTCTGATGCTTGTGGATGTCTGATGCTTGTGGCTGTCTGATGCCTGATGTCTGATGCTTATGGATGTCTGATGCATGATGTCTGACACCTGATGTCTGACGCATGATGTCTGATGCAGGATGTCTGATGCCTGATGTTTGTGGATGTCTGACTCCTGATGTCTGATGCTTATGGATGTCTAATGCCTGATGTTTGATGCTTGTGGATGTCTGATGCCTGATGTCTGATGCTTGTGGCTGTCTGATGCCTGATGTCTGATGCTTGTGGATGTCTGATGCATGATGCCTGACACCTGATGTCTGATGCATGATGTCTGATGCATGATGTTTGATGCTTGTGGATGTCTGATGCTTGTGGATGTCGGATGCCTGATGTCTGATGCTTGTGAATGTCTGATGCCTGATGCTTGTGGATGTCTGGTGCCTGATGTCTGATGCCTGATGTCTGATTCCTGATGTCTGATGCTTGTGGGTGTCTGATGTCTGATGCTTGTGGATGTGTGTTGCCTGATGTCTGATGCATGATGTCTGACACCTGATGTCTGATGCTTGTGGAAGTCTGATGCCTGATGTCTGATGCCTGATGTTTGATGTCTGATGCCTTATGCTTGTGGATGTTTGTTGCCTGATGTCTGATGCATGATGTCTGATGCTTGTGGATGTCTGATGCTTGTGGATGTTTGATTCCTGATGTCTGATGCTTGTGGATGTCTGATGCTTGTGGCTGTCTGATGCCTGATATATGATGCTTGTGGATGTCTGACACCTGATGTCTGATGCATGATGTCTGATGCATGATGCTTGTGGATGTCTGATGCCTGATGCTTGTGGATGTGTGTTGCCTGATGTCTGATGCATGATGTCTGATGCTTGTGGATGTCTGATACTTGTGGATGTCTGATGTCTGAGGCCTGATGTCTGATGTGTGATACCTGATGTCTGATTCCTGATGTCTGATGCCTGATGTCTGATGCTTGTGGCTGTCTGATGCCTGATGTTGATGCTTGTGGATGTCTGATGCATGATGTCTGACACCTGATGTCTGATGCATGATGTCTGATGCATGATGGCTGATGCTTGTGGATGTCTGATGCCTCATGCATGATGCTTGTGGATGTCTGATGCTTGTGGATGTATGATGCCTGATGTCTGATGCTTGTGGATGTCTCATGCATGATGTCTGATGCATGATGTCTGATGCCTGATGTCTGATGCCTGATGCTTGTGGATGTCTGATGCTTGATGTCTGATGTTTTTGGATGTCTGATGCCTGATGTCTGATGCTTGTGGATGTCTGATGCTTGTGGATGTTTGGTGCCTGATGTCTGATGCCTGTGGATGTCTGATGCCAGATGTCTGATGCTTGTGGATGTCTGATGCTTGTGGATGTCTGGTGCCTGATGTCTGATGCCTGATGTCGAATGCCTGATGCTTGTGGATGTCTGATGCTTGTGGTTGCCTTATGTCTGATGCCAGACGCTTGTGGATGTCTGATGCCTGATGCTTGTGGATGTCTGATGCCTGATGTTTGATGTCTGATGCCTGATGCTTGTGGATGTATGTTGCCTGATGTCTGATGCATGATGTCTGTTGCTTGTGGATGTCTGATGCCTGATGTCCGATGCTTGATGCTTGTGGATGTCTGATGCCTGATGCTTGTGGATGTGTGTTGCCTGATGTCTGATGCATGATGTCTGATGCCTGATGTCTTAATGTCCGATGCTTGTAGATGTCTGATACTTGCGGATGTCTGATGTCTGAGGCCTGATGTCTTATCAGGTATCACACATCAGACATCAGGCATCAGACAGCCACAAGCATCAGACATCAGGCATCAGACATCCACAAGCATCAAACATCAGGCATTAGACATCCACAAACATCAGACATCAGGAATCAGACATCAGGTATCACACATCAGGCATCAGGCATGTCTGATTCCTGATGTCTGATGCTTGTGGATGTCTGATGCCTGATGTCTGATGCTTGTGGCTGTCTGATGCCTGATGTCTGATGATTGTGGATGTCTGATGCATGATGTCTGACACCTGATGTCTGATGCATGATGTCTGATGCATGATGTCTGATGCTTGTGGATGTCTGATGCTTGTGGATGTCTGGTGCCTGATGTCTGATGCTTTTTAATGTCTGATGCCTGATGCTTGTGGATGTCTGGTGCCCGATGTCTGATGCTTGTGAATGTCTGATGCCTGATGCTTGTGGATGTCTGGTGCCTGATGTCTGATGCTTGTGGATGTCTGACACCTGATGTCTGACACCTGATGTCTGATGCATGATGTCTGATGCTTGTGGATGTCTGATGCCTGATGTCTGATGCTTGAGAATGTCTAATGCCTGATGCTTGTGGATGTCTGGTGCCTGATGTCTGATGCCTGATGTCTGATTCCTGATGTCTGATGCTTGTGGATGTCTGATACCTAATGTCTGATGCCTGTGGATGTCTGATGCCTGATGCGTGTGGATGTGTGTTGCCTGATGTCTGATACCTGATGTCTGATGCTTGTGGATGTCTGATGCTTGTGGATGTCTGATGCCTGATGTCTGATGCATGATGTCTGATGCTTGTGGATGTTTGATTCCTGATGTCTGATGCTTGTGGATGTCTGATGCTTGTGGATGTTTGATTCCTGATGTCTGATGCTTGTGGATGTCTGATGCTTGTGGCTGTCTGATGCCTGATGTCTGATGCTTGTGGATGTCTGATGCATGATGTCTGACACCTGATGTCTGATGCATGTCTGATGCAGGATGTCTGATGCTTGTGGATGTCTGATGCATGATGTTTGATGTGAGATGTCTGATGCATGATGTCTGATGCCCGATGCTTGTGGATGTCTGATGCCTGATGTCTGATGCTTGTGGATGTCTGATGCCTGATGCTTGTGGATGTGTGTTGCCTGATGTCTGATGCATGATGTCTGATGCTTGTGGATGTTTGATGCCTGATGTCTGATGCTTGTGGATGTCTCATGCATGATGTCTGATGCATGATGTCTGATGCCTGATGCTTGTGGATGTCTGATGCTTGATGTCTGATGTTTGTGGATGTCTGATGTCTGATGCATGATGTCTGATGCCTGATGTCTTAATGTCTGATACTTGTGGATGTCTGATGTCTGAGGCCTGATGTCTGATGTGTGATACCTGATGTCTGATTCCTGATGTCTGATGCTTGTGGATGTCTGATGCCTGATGTCTGATGCTCGTGGCTGTCTGATGCATGATGTCTGATGCTTGTGGATGTCTGACGCATGATGTCTGACACCTGATGTCTGATGCATGATGTCTGATGCTTGTGGATGTCTGATGCCTCATGCATGATGCTTGTGGATGTCTGATGCTTGTGGATGTTTGATGCCTGATGTCTGATGCTTGTGGATGTCTCATGCATGATGTCTGATGCTTGTGGATGTCTGATTTTTGATGTCTGATGTTTGTGGATGTCTGATACCTGATGTCTGATGCATGATGTCTGATGCCTGATGTTTGTAGATGTCTGATACTTGTGGATGTCTGATATCTGAGGCCTGATGTCTGATACCTGATGTCTGATGCCTGATGTCTGATGCTTGTGGATGTCTAATGCCTTATGTTTGATGCTTGTGGATGTCTGATGCCTGATGCTTGTGGCTGTCTGATGCCTGATGTCTGATGCTTGTGGATATCTGATGCATGTCTGACACCTGATGTCTGATGCATGATGTCTGATGCATGATGTCTGATGCCTGATGCTTGTGCATGTCTGGTGCCGGATGTCTAATGCCTGATGTCTGATGCTTGTGGATGTCTGATGCTTGTGGATGTCTGGTGCCTGATGCCTGATGTCTGATTTCTGATGTCTGATACTTGTGGATGTCTGATGCCTTATGTCTGATGCTTGTGGATGTCTGATGCTTGTGGATGTCTGGTGCCTGATGTCTGATGCTTGTGGATGTCTGGTGCCTGATGCTTGTGGATGTCTGATGCCTGATGCCCGATGTTTGATGTCTGATGCTTGTGGATGTGTTGCCTGATGTCTGATGCATGATGTCTGATGCTTGTGGATGTCTGATTCCTGATGCTTGTGGATGTGTGTTGCCTGATGTCTGATGCATGCCTGATGCTTGTGGATGTTTGATGCCTGATGTCTGATGCTTGTGGATGTCTCATGCATGATGTCTGATGCATAATGTCTGATGCTTGTGGATGTCTCATGCTTGAAGTCTGATGTTTGTGGATGTCTGATGCCTGATGTCTGATGCATGATGTCTGATGCCTGATGTCTACTGTCTGATGCTTGTAGATGTCTGATACTTGTGGATGTCTGATGTCGGAGGCCTGATGTCTGATACCTGATGTCTGATTCCTGATGTCTGATGCTTGTGGATGTCTAATGCCTGATGTCTGATGCTTGTGGATGTCTGATGCATGATGTCTGACACCTGATGTCTGATGCATGATGTCTGATGCTTGTGGATGTCTGATGCCTGATGCTTGTGGATGTCTGATGCCTGATGCTTGTGGATGTCTTGTGTCTGATGTCTGATGCCTGATGTCTGATTCCTGATGTCTGATGCCTGTGGATGTCTGATGCCTGATGCTTGTGGATGTGTGTTGCCTGATGTCTGATACCTGATGTCTGATGCTTGTGGATGTCTGATGCCTGATGTCTGATGCTTGATGCTTGTGGAAGTCTGATGCCTGATGTCTGATGCCCGATGTCTGATGCTTGTGGATGTGTGTTGCCTGATGTCTGATGCATGATGTCTGATGCTTGTGGATGTCTGATGCTTGTGGATGTTTGATTCCTGATGTCTGATGCTTGTGGATGTCTGATGCTTGTGGCTGTCTGATGCCTGATGTCTGATGCTTGTGGATGTCTGATGCATGATGTCTGACACCTGATGTCTGACGCATGAAGTCTGATGCAGGATGTCTGATGCCTGATGTTTGTGGATGTCTGATGCCTGATGCCTGATGTTTGTGGATGTCTGATGCCTGATGTTTGTGAATGTCTGATGTCTGATGTCTGATGCTTGTGGATGTGTGTTGCCTGATGTCTGATGCATGATGTCTGATGCTTGTGGATGTTTGATGCCTGATGTCTGATGCTTGTGGATGTCTCATGCATGATGTTTGATGCATGATGTCTGATGCCTGATGTCTGATGCCTGATGCTTGTGGATGTCTGATGCTTGATGTCTGATGTTTGTGGATGTCTGATGCCTGATGTCTTATGCCTGATACCTGATGTCTGATTCCTGATGTCTGATGCTTGTGGATGTCTAATGCCTGATGTTTGATGCTTGTGGATGTCTGATGCCTGATGTCTGATGCTTGTGGCTGTCCGATGCCTGATGTCTGATGCTTGTGGATGTCTGATGCATGATGTCTGACACCTGATGTCTGATGCATGATGTCTGATGCATGATGTTTGATGCTTGTGGATGTCTGATGCTTGTGGATGTCTGATGCCTGATGTCTGATGCTTGTGAATGTCTGATGCCTGATGCTTGTGGATGTCTGGTGCCTGATGTCTGATGCCTGAGGTCTGATTCCTGATGTCTGATGCTTGTGGATGTCTGATGTCTGATGCTTGTGGATGTGTGTTGCCTGATGTCTGATGCATGATGTCTGACACCTGATGTCTGATGCTTGTAGAAGTCTGATGCCTGATGTCTGATGCCTGATGTTTGATGCCTGATGCCTTATGCTTGTGGATGTGTGTTGCCTGATGTCTGATGCATGATGTCTGATGCTTGTGGATGTCTGATGCTTGTGGATGTTTGATTCCTGATGTCTGATGCTTGTGGATGTCTGATGCTTGTGGCTGTCTGATGCCTGATATATGATGCTTGTGGATGTCTGACACCTGATGTCTGATGCATGATGTCTGATGCATGATGCTTGTGGATGTCTGATGCCTGATGCTTGTGGATGTGTGTTGCCTGATGTCTGATGCATGATGTCTGATGCTTGTGGATGTTTGATGCCTGATGTCTCATGCATGATGTCTGATGCATGATGTCTGATGCTTGTGGATGTCTGATGCTTGATGTCTGATGTTTGTGGATGTCTGATGTCTGATGCATGATGTCTGATGCCTGATGTCTTAATGTCTGATGCTTGTAGATGTCTGATACTTGTGGATGTCTGATGTCTGAGGCCTGATGTCTGATGTCTGATGTCTGATGTTTGTAGATGTCTGATACTTGTGGATGTCTGATATCTGAGGCCTGATGTCTGATACCTGATGTCTGATTCCTGATGTCTGATGCTTGTGGATGTCTAATGCCTTATGTTTGATGCTTGTGGATGTCTGATACCTGATGTCTGATTCATGATGTCTGATGCCTGATGTTTGTAGATGTCTGATACTTGTGGATGTCTGATATCTGAGGCCTGATGTCTGATACCTGATGTCTGATTCCTGATGTCTGATGCTTGTGGATGTCTAATGCCTTATGTTTGATGCTTGTGGATGTCTGATTCCTGATGTCTGATGCTTGTGGATGTCTGATGCCTGATGTCTGATGCTTGTGGCTGTCTGATGCCTGATGTTGATGCTTGTGGATGTCTGATGCATGATGTCTGACACCTGATGTCTGATGCATGATGTCTGATGCATGATGTCTGATGCTTGTGGATGTCTGATGCCTCATGCATGATGCTTGTGGATGTCTGATGCTTGTGGATGTATGATGCCTGATGTCTGATGCTTGTGGATGTCTCATGCATGATGTCTGATGCCTGATGTCTGATGCCTGATGTCTGATGCCTGATGCTTGTGGATGTCTGATGCTTGATGTCTGATGTTTTTGGATGTCTGATGCCTGATGTCTGATGCTTGTGGATGTCTGATGCTTGTGGATGTCTGGTGCCTGATGCCTGTGGATGTCTGATGCCAGATGTCTGATGCTTGTGGATGTCTGATGCTTGTGGATGTCTGGTGCCTGATGTCTGATGCCTGATGTCGAATGCCTGATGCTTGTGGATGTCTGATGCTTGATGTCTGATGTTTGTGGATGTCTGATGTCTGATGCATGATGTCTGATGCCTGATGTCTTAATGTCTGATACTTGTGGATGTCTGATGTCTGAGGCCTGATGTCTGATGTGTGATACCTGATGTCTGATTCCTGATGTCTGATGCTTGTGGATGTCTGATGCCTGATGTCTGATGCTTGTGGCTGTCTGATGCCTGATGTCTGATGCTTGTGGATGTCTGACGCATGATGTCTGACACCTGATGTCTGATGCATGATGTCTGATGCTTGTGGATGTCTGATGCCTCATGCATGATGCTTGTGGATGTCTGATGCTTGTGGATGTTTGATGCCTGATGTCTGATGCTTGTGGATGTCTCATGCATGATGTCTGATGCTTGTGGATGTCTGATGCTTGATGTCTGATGTTTGTGGATGTCTGATACCTGATGTCTGATGCATGATGTCTGATGCCTGATGTTTGTAGATGTCTGATACTTGTGGATGTCTGATATCTGAGGCCTGATGTCTGATACCTGATGTCTGATTCCTGATGTCTGATGCTTGTGGATGTCTAATGCCTTATGTTTGATGCTTGTGGATGTCTGATGCCTGATGTCTGATGCTTGTGGCTGTCTGATGCCTGATGTCTGATGCTTGTGGATGTCTGATGCATGTCTGACACCTGATGTCTGATGCATGATGTCTGATGCATGATGTCTGATGCCTGATGCTTGTGCATGTCTGATGTCTGATGCTTGTGCATGTCTGGTGCCGGATGTCTAATGCCTGATGTCTGATGCTTGTGGATGTCTGATGCCTGATGTCTGATGCTTGTGGAAGTCTGATGCCTGATGTCTGATGCCCGATGTCTGATGCTTGTGGATGTGTGTTGCCTGATGTCTGATGCATGATGTCTGTTGCTTGTGGATGTTTGATTCCTGATGTCTGATGCTTGTGGATGTCTGATGCTTGTGGATGTTTGATTCCTGATGTTTGATGCTTGTGGATGTCTGATGCTTGTGGCTGTCTGATGCCTGATGTCTGATGCTTGTGGATGTCTGATGCATGATGTCTGACACCTGATGTCTGACGCATGATGTCTGATGCAGGATGTCTGATGCCTGATGTTTGTGGATGTCTGATGCCTGATGCCTGATGTTTATGGATGTCTGATGCCTGGTGCCTGATGTTTGTGAATGTCTGATGTCTGATGCTTGTGGATGTGTGTTGCCTGATGTCTGATGCATGATGTCTGATGCTTGTGGATGTTTGATGCCTGATGTCTGATGCTTGTGGATGTCTCATGCATGATGTCTGATGCATGATGTCTGATGCCTGATGTCTGATGCCTGATGCTTGTGGATGTCTGATGCTTGATGTCTGATGTTTGTGGATGTCTGATGCCTGATGTCTGATGCTTGTGGATGTCTGATGCTTGTGGATGTCTGGTGCCTGATGTCTGATGCCTGTGGATGTCTGATGCCAGATGTCTGATGCTTGTGGATGTCTGATGCCTGATGTCTGATGCTTGTGGCTGTCTGATGCTTGTGGATGTCTGATGCATGATGTCTGACACCTGATGTCTGATGCATGATGTCTGATGCATGATTTCTGATGCATGATGTCTGATGCTTGTGGATGTCTGATGCCTGATGTCTGATGCTTGTGAATGTATGATGCCTGATGCTTGTGGATGTCTGGTGCCTGATGCCTGATGTCGGATTCCTGATGTATGATGCCTGATGCTTGTGGATGTGTGTTGCCTGATGTCTGATACCTGATGTCTGATGCTTGTGGATGTCTGATGCCTGATGTCTGATGCTTGATGCTTGTGGAAGTCTGATGTCTGATGCCCGATGTTTGATTTCTGATGCCTGATGCTTGTGGATGTCTGATGCCTGATGTCTGATGCTTGTGGCTGTCTGATGCTTGTGGATGTCTGATGCATGATGTCTGACACCTGATGTCTGATGCATGATGTCTGATGCATGATTTCTGATGCCTGATGTCTGATGCTTGTGAATGTATGATGCCTGATGCTTGTGGATGTCTGGTGCCTGATTCCTGATGCCTGATGCTTGTGGATGTGTGTTGCCTGATGTCTGATACCTGATGTCTGATGCTTGTGGATGTCTGATGCCTGATGTCTGATGCTTGATGCTTGTGGAAGTCTGATGTCTGATGCCCGATGTTTGATTTCTGATGCCTGATGCTTGTGGATGTGTGTTGCCTGATGTCTTATGCATGATGTCCGATGTTTGTGGATGTCTGATGCTTGTGGATGTTTGATTCCTGATGTCTGATGCTTGTGGCTGTCTGATGCCTGATATCTGATGCTTGTGGATGTCTGATGCATGATGTCTGATGCATGATGTCTGATGCTTGTGGATGTCTGATGCCTGATGTTTGTGGATGTCTGATGCCTGATGTCTGATGCCTGATGTTTGTGAATGTCTGATGCCTGATGTCTGATGCTTGTGGATGCGTGTTGCCTGATGTCTGATGCATGATGTCTGATGCTTGTAGATGTCTGATACTTGCAGATGTCTGATGTCTGAGGCCTGATGTCTTATCAGGTATCACACATCAGACATCAGGCATCAGACAGCCACAAGCATCAGACATCAGGCATCAGACATCCACAAGCATCAAACATCAGGCATTAGACATCCACAAGCATCAGACATCAGGAATCAGACATCAGGTATCACACATCAGACATCAGGCATGTCTGATTACTGATGTCTGATGCTTGTGGATGTCTGATGCCTGATGTCTGATGCCTGATGTCTGATGCTTGTGGATGTCTGATGCATGATGTCTGACACCTGATGTCTGACACCTGATGTCTGATGCATGATGTCTGATGCATGATGTCTGATGCTTGTGGATGTCTGATGCCTCATGCATGATGCTTGTGGATGTCTGATGCTTGTGGATGTATGATGCCTGATGTCTGATGCTTGTGGATGTCTCATGCATGATGTCTGATGCATGATGTCTGATGCCTGATGCTTGTGGATGTCTGATGCTTGATGTCTGATGTTTTTGGATGTCTGATGCCTGATGTCTAATGCTTGTGGATGTCTGATGCTTGTGGATGTCTGGTGCCTGATGCCTGTGGATGTCTGATGCCAGATGTCTGATGCTTGTGGATGTCTGATGCTTGTGGATGTCTGGTGCCTGATGTCTGATGCCTGATGTTGAATGCCTGATGCTTGTGGATGTCTGATGCTTGATGTCTGATGTTTGTGGATGTCTGATGTCTGATGCATGATGTCTGATGCCTGATGTCTGATGTGTGATACCTGATGTCTGATTCCTGATGTCTGATGCTTGTGGATGTCTGATGCCTGATGTCTGATGCTCGTGGCTGTCTGATGCCTGATGTCTGATGCTTGTGGATGTCTGACGCATGATGTCTGACACCTGATGTCTGATGCATGATGTCTGATGCTTGTGGATGTCTGATGCCTCATGCATGATGCTTGTGGATGTCTGATGCTTGTGGATGTTTGATGCCTGATGTCTGATGCTTGTGGATGTCTCATGCATGATGTCTGATGCTTGTGGATGTCTGATGCTTGATGTCTGATGTTTGTGGATGTCTGATACCTGATGTCTGATGCATGATGTCTGATGCCTGATGTTTGTAGATGTCTGATACTTGTGGATGTCTGATATCTGAGGCCTGATGTCTGATACCTGATGTCTGATTCCTGATGTCTGATGCTTGTGGATGTCTAATGCCTTATGTTTGATGCTTGTGGATGTCTGATGCCTGATGTCTGATGCTTGTGGCTGTCTGATGCCTGATGTCTGATGCTTGTGGATGTCTGATGCATGTCTGACACCTGATGTCTGATGCATGATGTCTGATGCATGATGTCTGATGCCTGATGCTTGTGCATGTCTGATGCCTGATGCTTGTGCATGTCTGGTGCCGGATGTCTAATGCCTGATGTCTGATGCTTGTGGATGTCTGATGCTTGTGGATGTCTGGTGCCTGATGCCTGATGTCTGATTTCTGATGTCTGATGCTTGTGGATGTCTGATGCCTTATGTCTGATGCTTGTGGATGTCTGATGCTTGTGGATGTCTGGTGCCTGATGTCTGATGCTTGTGGATGTCTGGTGCCTGATGTCTGATGCTTGTGGATGTCTGATGCCTGATGCTTGTGGATGTCTGATGCCTGATGCATGATGCCCGATGTTTGATGTCTGATGCTTGTGGATGTGTTGCCTGATGTCTGATGCATGATGTCTGATGCTTGTGGATGTCTGATGCCTGATGCTTGTGGATGTGTGTTGCCTGATGTCTGATGCATGCCTGATGCTTGTGGATGTTTGATGCCTGATGTCTGATGCTTGTGGATGTCTCATGCATGATGTCTGATGCATGATGTCTGATGCTTGTGGATGTCTGATGCTTGAAGTCTGATGTTTGTGGATGTCTGATGCCTGATGTCTGATGCATGATGTCTGATGCCTGATGTCTAATGTCTGATGCTTGTAGATGTCTGATACTTGTGGATGTCTGATGTCGGAGGCCTGATGTCTTATGCCTGATGTCTGATGCTTGTGGATGTCTGATGCCTGATGTTTGATGTCTGATGCCTGATGCTTGTGGATGTATGTTGCCTGATGTCTGATGCATGATGTCTGTTGCTTGTGGATGTCTGATGCCTGATGTCCGATGCTTGATGCTTGTGGATGTCTGATGCCTGATGCTTGTGGATGTGTGTTGCCTGATGTCTGATGCATGATGTCTGATGCCTGATGTCTTAATGTCTGATGCTTGTAGATGTCTGATACTTGCGGATGTCTGATGTCTGAGGCCTGATGTCTTATCAGGTATTACACATCAGACATCAGGCATCAGACAGCCACAAGCATCAGACATCAGGCATCAGACATCCACAAGCATCAAACATCAGGCATTAGACATCCACAAACATCAGACATCAGGAATCAGACATCAGGTATCACACATCAGGCATCAGGCATGTCTGATTCCTGATGTCTGATGCTTGTGGATGTCTGATGCCTGATGTCTGATGCTTGTGGCTGTCTGATGCCTGATGTCTGATGCTTGTGGATGTCTGATGCATGATGTCTGACACCTGATGTCTGATGCATGATGTCTGATGCTTGTGGATGTCTGATGCCTGATGCTTGTGGATGTCTGATGCCTGATGCTTGTGGATGTCTGGTGCCTGATGTCTGATGCCTGATGTCTGATTCCTGATGTCTGATGCCTGTGGATGTCTGATGCCTGATGCTTGTGGATGTGTGTTGCCTGATGTCTGATACCTGATGTCTGATGCTTGTGGATGTCTGATGCCTGATGTCTGATGCTTCATGCTTGTGGAAGTCTGATGCCTGATGTCTGATGCCCGATGTCTGATGCTTGTGGATGTGTGTTGCCTGATGTCTGATGCATGATGTCTGATGCTTGTGGATGTCTGATGCTTGTGGATGTTTGATTCCTGATGTCTGATGCTTGTGGATGTCTGATGCTTGTGGCTGTCTGATGCCTGATGTCTGATGCTTGTGGATGTCTGATGCATGATGTCTGACACCTGATGTCTGACGCATGATGTCTGATGCAGGATGTCTGATGCCTGATGTTTGTGGATGTCTGATGCCTGATGCCTGATGTTTGTGGATGTCTGATGCCTGATGCCTGATGTTTGTGAATGTCTGATGTCTGATGTCTGATGCTTGTGGATGTGTGTTGCCTGATGTCTGATGCATGATGTCTGATGCTTGTGGATGTTTGATGCCTGATGTCTGATGCTTGTGGATGTCTCATGCATGATGTCTGATGCATGATGTCTGATGCCTGATGTCTGATGCCTGATGCTTGTGGATGTCTGATGCTTGATGTCTGATGTTTGTGGATGTCTGATGCCTGATGTCTTATGCCTGATACCTGATGTCTGACTCCTGATGTCTGATGCTTATGGATGTCTAATGCCTGATGTTTGATGCTTGTGGATGTCTGATGCCTGATGTCTGATGCTTGTGGCTGTCTGATGCCTGATGTCTGATGCTTGTGGATGTCTGATGCATGATGTCTGACACCTGATGTCTGATGCATGATGTCTGATGCATGATGTTTGATGCTTGTGGATGTCTGATGCTTGTGGATGTCGGATGCCTGATGTCTGATGCTTGTGAATGTCTGATGCCTGATGCTTGTGGATGTCTGGTGCCTGATGTCTAATGCCTGATGTCTGATTCCTGATGTCTGATGCTTGTGGGTGTCTGATGTCTGATGCTTGTGGATGTGTGTTGCCTGATGTCTGATGCATGATGTCTGACACCTGATGTCTGATGCTTGTGGAGTCTGATGCCTGATGTCTGATGCCTGATGTTTGATGTCTGATGCCTTATGCTTGTGGATGTTTGTTGCCTGATGTCTGATGCATGATGTCTGATGCTTGTGGATGTCTGATGCTTGTGGATGTTTGATTCCTGATGTCTGATGCTTGTGGATGTCTGATGCTTGTGGCTGTCTGATGCCCGATATATGATGCTTGTGGATGTCTGACACCTGATGTCTGATGCATGATGTCTGATGCATGATGCTTGTGGATGTCTGATGCCTGATGCTTGTGGATGTGTGTTGCCTGATGTCTGATGCATGATGTCTGATGCTTGTGGATGTTTGATGCCTGATGTCTCATGCATGATGTCTGATGCATGATGTCTGATGCTTGTGGATGTCTGATGCTTGATGTCTGATGTTTGTGGATGTCTGATGTCTGATGCCTGATGTCTGATGCCTGATGTCTTAATGTCTGATGCTTGTAGATGTCTGATACTTGTGGATGTCTGATGTCTGAGGCCTGATGTCTGATGTGTGATACCTGATGTCTGATTCCTGATGTCTGATGCCTGATGTCTGATGCTTGTGGCTGTCTGATGCCTGATGTTGATGCTTGTGGATGTCTGATGCATGATGTCTGACACCTGATGTCTGATGCATGATGTCTGATGCATGATGTCTGATGCTTGTGGATGTCTGATGCCTCATGCATGATGCTTGTGGATGTCTGATGCTTGTGGATGTATGATGCCTGATGTCTGATGCTTGTGGATGTCTCATGCATGATGTCTGATGCATGATGTCTGATGCCTGATGTCTGATGCCTGATGCTTGTGGATGTCTGATGCTTGATGTCTGATGTTTTTGGATGTCTGATGCCTGATGTCTGATGCTTGTGGATGTCTGATGCTTGTGGATGTTTGGTGCCTGATGTCTGATGCCTGTGGATGTCTGATGCCAGATGTCTGATGCTTGTGGATGTCTGATGCTTGTGGATGTCTGGTGCCTGATGTCTGATGCCTTATGTCGAATGCCTGATGCTTGTGGATGTCTGATGCTTGTGGATGCCTGATGTCTGATGCCAGACGCTTGTGGATGTCTGATGCCTGATGCTTGTGGATGTCTGATGCCTGATGTTTGATGTCTGATGCCTGATGCTTGTGGATGTATGTTGCCTGATGTCTGATGCATGATGTCTGTTGCTTGTGGATGTCTGATGCCTGATGTCCGATGCTTGATGCTTGTGGATGTCTGATGCCTGATGCTTGTGGATGTGTGTTGCCTGATGTCTGATGCATGATGTCTGATGCCTGATGTCTTAATGTCTGATGCTTGTAGATGTCTGATACTTGCGGATGGCTGATGTCTGAGGCCTGATGTCTTATCAGGTATCACACATCAGACATCCACAAGCATCAGGCATCAGACATCCACAAGCATCAGGCACCAGACATCCACAAGCATCAGGCATCAGACATTCAAAAGCATCATACATCAGGCACCAGACATCCACAAGCATCAGACATCAGGCATCAGACAGCCACAAGCATCAGCCATCAGGCATCAGACATCCACAAGCATCAGACATCAGGAATCAGACATGCCTGATGTGTGATACCTGATGTCTGATTCCTGATGTCTGATGTTTGTGGATGTCTAATGCCTGATGTTTGATGCTTGTGGATGTCTGATGCCTGATGTCTGATGCTTGTGGATGTCTGATGCATGATGTCTGACACCTGATGTCTGATGCATGATGTCTGATGCATGATGGCTGATGCTTGTGGATGTCTGATGCTTGTGGATGTCTGGTGCCTGATGTCTGATGCTTTTGAATGTCTGATGCCTGATGCTTGTGGATGTCTGGTGCCTGATGTCTGATGCTTGTGAATGTCTGATGCCTGATGCTTGTGGATGTCTGGTGCCTGATGTCTGATGCTTGTGGATGTCTGACACCTGATGTCTGACACCTGATGTCTGATGCATGATGTCTGATGCTTGTGGATGTCTGATGCCTGATGTCTGATGCTTGAGAATGTCTAATGCCTGATGCTTGTGGATGTCCGGTGCCTGATGTCTGATGCCTGATGTCTGATTCCTGATGTCTGATGCTTGTGGATGTCTGATACCTAATGTCTGATGCCTGTGGATGTCTGATGCCTGATGCATGTGGATGTGTGTTGCCTGATGTCTGATACCTGATGTCTGATGCTTGTGGATGTCTGATGCTTGTGGATGTCTGATGCCTGATGTCTGATGCTTGTGGAAGTCTGATGCCTGATGTCTGATGCCCGATGTCTGATGCTTGTGGATGTGTGTTGCCTGATGTCTGATGCATGATGTCTGATGCTTGTGGATGTTTGATTCCTGATGTCTGATGCTTGTGGATGTCTGATGCTTGTGGATGTTTGATTCCTGATGTCTGATGCTTGTGGATGTCTGATGCTTGTGGCTGTCTGATGCCTGATGTCTGATGCTTGTGGATGTCTGATGCATGATGTCTGACACCTGATGTCTGACGCATGTCTGATGCAGGATGTCTGATGCTTGTGGATGTCTGACGCATGATGTTTGATGTGAGATGTCTGATGCATGATGGCTGATGCCCAATGCTTGTGGATGTCTGATGCCTGATGTCTGATGCTTGTGGATGTCTGATGCCTGATGCTTGTGGATGTGTGTTGCCTGATGTCTGATGCATGATGTCTGATGCTTGTGGATGTTTGATGCCTGATGTCTGATGCTTGTGGATGTCTCATGCATGATGTCTGATGCATGATGTCTGATGCCTGATGCTTGTGGATGTCTGATGCTTGATGTCTGATGTTTGTGGATGTCTGATGTCTGATGCATGATGTCTGATGCCTGATGTCTTAATGTCTGATACTTGTGGATGTCTGATGTCTGAGGCCTGATGTCTGATGTGTGATACCTGATGTCTGATTCCTGATGTCTGATGCTTGTGGATGTCTGATGCCTGATGTCTGATGCTCGTGGCTGTCTGATGCATGATGTCTGATGCTTGTGGATGTCTGACGCATGATGTCTGACACCTGATGTCTGATGCATGATGTCTGATGCTTGTGGATGTCTGATGCCTCATGCATGATGCTTGTGGATGTCTGATGCTTGTGGATGTTTGATGCCTGATGTCTGATGCTTGTGGATGTCTCATACATGATGTCTGATGCTTGTGGATGTCTGATGCTTGATGTCTGATGTTTGTGGATGTCTGATACCTGATGTCTGATGCATGATGTCTGATGCCTGATGTTTGTAGATGTCTGATACTTGTGGATGTCTGATATCTGAGGCCTGATGTCTGATACCTGATGTCTGATGCCTGATGTCTGATGCTTGTGGATGTCTAATGCCTTATGTTTGATGCTTGTGGATGTCTGATGCCTGATGCTTGTGGCTGTCTGATGCCTGATGTCTGATGCTTGTGGATATCTGATGCATGTCTGACACCTGATGTCTGATGCATGATGTCTGATGCATGATGTCTGATGCCTGATGCTTGTGCATGTCTGATGCCTGATGCTTGTGCATGTCTGGTGCCGGATGTCTAATGCCTGATGTCTGATGCTTGTGGATGTCTGATGCTTGTGGATGTCTGGTGCCTGATGCCTGATGTCTGATTTCTGATGTCTGATGCTTGTGGATGTCTGATGCCTTATGTCTGATGCTTGTGGATGTCTGATGCTTGTGGATGTCTGGTGCCTGATGTCTGATGCTTGTGGATGTCTGGTGCCTGATGTCTGATGTCTGATGCTTGTGGATGTCTGATGCCTGATGCTTGTGGATGTCTGATGCCTGATGCCCGATGTTTGATGTCTGATGCTTGTGGATGTGTTGCCTGATGTCTGATGCATGATGTCTGATGCTTGTGGATGTCTGATGCCTGATGCTTGTGGATGTGTGTTGCCTGATGTCTGATGCATGCCTGATGCTTGTGGATGTTTGATGCCTGATGTCTGATGCTTGTGGATGTCTCATGCATGATGTCTGATGCATGATGTCTGATGCTTGTGGATGTCTCATGCTTGAAGTCTGATGTTTGTGGATGTCTGATGCCTGATGTCTGATGCATGATGTCTGATGCCTGATGTCTAATGCCTGATGCTTGTAGATGTCTGATACTTGTGGATGTCTGATGTCGGAGGCCTGATGTCTTATGCCTGATTTCTGATAGCTGATGTCTGATTCCTGATGTCTGATGCTTGTGGATGTCTAATGCCTGATGTCTGATGCTTGTGGATGTCTGATGCATGATGTCTGAAACCTGATGTCTGATGCATGATGTCTGATGCTTGTGGATGTCTGATGCCTGATGCTTGTGGATGTCTGATGCCTGATGCTTGTGGATGTCTGGTGTCTGATGTCTGATGCCTGATGTCTGATTCCTGATGTCTGATGCTTGTGGATGTCTGATGCTTGTGGCTGTCTGATGCCTGATGTCTGATGCTTGTGGATGTCTGATGCATGATGTCTGACACCTGATGTCTGACGCATGATGTCTGATGCAGGATGTCTGATGCCTGATGTTTGTGGATGTCTGATGCCTGATGCCTGATGTTTATGGATGTCTGATGCCTGATGCCTGATGTTTGTGAATGTCTGATGTCTGATGCTTGTGGATGTGTGTTGCCTGATGTCTGATGCATGATGTCTGATGCTTGTGGATGTTTGATGCCTGATGTCTGATGCTTGTGGATGTCTCATGCATGATGTCTGATGCATGATGTCTGATGCCTGATGTCTGATGCCTGATGCTTGTGGATGTCTGATGCTTGATGTCTGATGTTTGTGGATGTCTGATGCCTGATGTCTGATGCTTGTGGATGTCTGATGCTTGTGGATGTCTGGTGCCTGATGTCTGATGCCTGTGGATGTCTGATGCCAGATGTCTGATGCCTGATGCTTGTGGATGTCTGATGCTTGTGGAAGTCTGATGCCTGATGTCGGATGCCTGTGGATGTCTGATGCTTGTGGATGCCTGATGTCTGATGCCTGATGCTTGTGGATGTCTGACGTCTGATGCTTGTGGATGTCTGATGCCTGATGTTTGATGGCTGATGCCTGATGCTTGTGGATGTATGTTGCCTGATGCCTGATGCATGATGTCTGTTGCTTGTGGATGTCTGATGCCTGATGTCTGATGCTTGTGGATGTCCTATGCCTGATGTCTGGTGCCTGATGTCTGATGCTTGTGGATGTCTGATGCCTGATATCCGATGCTTGTGGATGTCTGATGCCTGATGCTTGTGGATGTGTGTTGCCTGATGTCTGATGCATGATGTCCGATGCTTGTGGATGTTTGATGCCTGATGTCTGATGCTTGTGGATGTCTCATGCATGATGTCTGATGCCTGATGCTTGTGGATGTCTGATGCTTGATGTATGATATTTGTGGATGTCTGATGCCTGATGTCTGATGCCTGATGCTTGTGGATGCTTATGGGGAGCTATGCAGCTACATGGCTAATACCATCAATCTGTCTGCCCCTCTGAAACGGCGTAGGAAACGAGGTTTTCCCTCGGCACCATGGTTCTCGGAGGAACTCCGAGCCCTTAAGATTCAGTGCAAACACGCTGAGAGGTGGTGGCGCAGGCAGTATCTAGCCAGTGACAAGATTGCCTGGCGAGAACTGCTAGTCAGGTATAAACAAGCCATCGCAGCTGCTAAGGCGTCGTATTTTGCGGAACTTATCCTGAACGCCCCGAACAGTGCTAAATGTGTCTTTAACATCCTGAAAGGCCTTACTAATCCAGAGTGTCTGGGTAATAAGATCATCCCTTCCCAGGAGCTTTGTAATGGACTGGCAGCCTTCTTCCACAACAAAATAGAGGGTATCATTGAGGGTCTACACTCCGCCCCTGTGATTGGTACTAAGGTTGGAGCGGATCTGCCGCAAACCGATCTGCCCGGCGGCACAGGCCCTTTGATAGAGTCTGAGTCTCTGGCAGGACCTTGGCTAGATCGCTGGACCTGCCCTTCCATGGAGGAGTTTTCCAATATAGTCAAGATAGTTTGTTCGGGTTCTCCGCTGGACCCCCTGCCACAGAAACTCTGGAAGGAAGTAGGATCGGATACCTTTCCGTACCTCTACCAGATTATCAATCAGTCACTAACTTGCGGTGTGGTTCCGGCTTGTTGGAAGGTCGCTCTGGTCTCCCCTCTTTTGAAAAAACCCTCGCTGGACCCCGCATGTTACGAGAACTATCGCCCTATCTCTTTGCTGCCTTTCCCGGCCAAGATAGCTGAGCGCTTGGTGAGCCATGAGCTCTTGTGCTTCTTGGAGAGCAATTGTAAGCTGGAGGAGAATCAATTCGGTTTCCGGCCTGGGCACGGAACCGAAACTGCATTGATTACCGCCTTGGATGATCTTCGAGTGCGTGCGGATAAGGGGCACTCTGCAACCCTGATTTTGCTAGACTTATCCGCCGCATTCGACACGGTTAATCATAACATCCTCCTACACAGACTCGCAGAGGTGGGGGTTACTGATCTGGCTCTGAAGTGGCTCTGTTCCTATCTCTCAGACAGACGGCAGGCAGTAACTCTGCCTCCGTACCAATCAGATTTTCTGCCTAATAAACATGGTGTCCCTCAGGGTTCTTCAATCAGCCCGATTTTGTTTAACGTTTATATGCAACCACTAGTTAAACTTATCAATTCTAGCAACATCATGGCTGTCAACTATGCTGATGACACGCAGCTGATTGTTTCCCTGGATGGTGACCAGGTGGACTCTTTAACTTCCTTCCACAACTGCATGCGGGAAATGACTTTGTGGTTGAGAACTAATACCCTACAGTTCAATAGTGCCAAGACCGAGATTTTACATTGCTCGGTAGGTAAAGTGCCACAAGTCCTACCTTCTAATTTCTGGCCCCTCCCCTTGGACACTCCCTTGGTCCCTGTGAAAACCGTGCGTAATCTGGGGGTCTGCTTCAATGAGAAGCTGAGTCTGGAGTCACACGTCAATAAGGTGGCCTCGCATTGCCACATGATTATGAGAGGCCTACGTAGACTCCTACCACTGCTCCCTCCCCATGTTAGAGGAACAGTGGTTCGGTGTACAATTCTCAGCCGGCTGGATTATTGTAACGCCCTGATGCTCGAATCCCCAGGATATTTGATCCAACGACTTCAACGTATTCAGTCAGCTGCTGCAAAACTTGCCCTTCTGAGACCTCGTATTTCTTCTAGCACTAGGGCACTTTCTGATCTCCACTGGCTCCCGGTACAACAGAGAATTCTGTTTAAATCTCTGTGCATAGTCTTCACAGCTCTTCATGGCCTTGGCCCCGGGCCACTACAAAATCTGTTTGGTTGGTATACTCCCATGCGCAGCCTGCGCTCTTCGGCAGCCAGGCTGGCCAAAATTCCTAAGACAAAGAGATCTACTTTGGGGGGACGTGCCTTTAGTGCTGCGGCAGCTCGTCTCTGGAACAGTCTCCCTTTGGAGCTCAGACAGGTCCAAGAAGTGACATCATTCCGTAGGCAGCTCAAGACCTGGCTCTTTCCTAGAGCATAAACTCTCGTCCTCCTTCCCTTCACTTTGTCGTCAGCGCCAGGATGCCCGTAGGGTTGCAGTGCGCTTTATAAATATTTTATACATACATACATACATACATGTCTGATGCCTGATGTCTGATGTCTTATCAGGTATCACACATCAGACATCAGGCATCAGACAGCCACAAGCATCAGACATCAGGCATCAGACATCCACAAGCATCAAACATCAGGCATTAGACATCCACAAGCATCAGACATCAGGAATCAGACATCAGGTATCACACATCAGACATCAGGCATGTCTGATTCCTGATGTCTGATGCTTGTGGATGTCTGATGCCTGATGTCTGATGCCTGATGTCTGATGCTTGTGGATGTCTGACACCTGATGTCTGACACCTGATGTCTGACACCTGATGTCTGATGCATAATGTCTGATGCATGATGTCTGATGCTTGTGGATGTCTGATGCCTGATGTCTGATGCTTCTGAATGTCTGATGCCTGATGCTTGTGGATGTCTGGTGCCTGATGTTTGATGCCTGATGTCTGATTCCTGATGTCTGATGCTTGTGGATGTCTGATGCCTGATGTCTGATGCTTGTGGATGTGTGTTGCCTGATGTATGATACCTGATGTCTGATGCTTGTGGATGTCTGATGCCTGATGTCTGATGCCTGATGTCTGATGCCCGATGTTTGATGCCTGATGCTTGTGGATGTGTGTTGCCTGATGTCTGATGCTTGTGGATGTCTGATGCTTGAGGCTGTCTGATGCCTGATATCTGATGCTTGTGGATGTCTGACGCATGATGTCTGACACCTGATGTCTGATGCCTGATGTCTGATGCCTGATGTTTGTGAATGTCTGATGCCTGATGCTTGTGGATATGTGTTGCCTGATGTCTGATGCTTGTGGATGTGTGTTGCCTGATGTCTGATGCTTGTGGATGTCTCATGCATGATGTCTGATGCATGATGTCTGATGCTTGTGGATGTCTGAAGCTTGATATCTGATGTTTGTGGATGTCTGATGTCTGATGCATGATGTCTGATGCCTGATGTCTTAATGTCTGATGCTTGTAGATGTCTGATACTGTGGATGTCTGATGTCTTATGCCTGATGTGTGATACCTGATGTCTGGTTCCTGATGTCTGATGCCTGATATATGATGCTTGTGGCTGTCTGATGCTTGTGGATGTCTGATGCATGATGTCTGACACCTGATGTCTGATGCATGATGTCTGATGCTTGTGGATGTCTGATGCCTGATGTCTGATGCTTGTGCATGTCTGATGCCTGATGCTTGTGGATGTCTGGTGCCTGATGTCTGATGCCTGATGTCTGATTCCTGATGTCTGATGCCTGATGCTTGTGGATGTGTGTTGCCTGATGTCTGATACCTGATGTCTGATGCTTGTGGATGTCTGATGCCTGACGTCTGATGCTTGATGCTTGTGGAAGTATGATGTCTGATGCCCGATGTTTGATTTCTGATGCCTGATGCTTGTGGATGTGTGTTGCCTGATGTCTTATGCATGATGTCTGATGCTTGTGGATGTCTGATGCTTGTGGATGTTTGATTCCTGATGTCTGATGCTTGTGGCTGTCTGATGCCTGATATCTGATGCTTGTGGATGTCTGATGCATGATGTCTGATGCATGATGTCTGATGCTTGTGGATGTCTGATGCCTGATGTTTGTGGATGTCTGATGCCTGATGTCTGATGCCTGATGTTTGTGAATGTCTGATGCCTGATGTCTGATGCTTGTGGATGCGTGTTGCCTGATGTCTGATGCATGATGTCTGATGCTTGTGGATGTTTGATGCCTGATGTCTGATGCTTGTGGATGTCTCATGCATGATGTCTGATGCATGATGTCTGATGCTTGTGGATGTCTGATGCCTGATGTCTGATGCTTGAGAATGTCTAATGCCTGATGCTTGTGGATGTCCGGTGCCTGATGTCTGATGCCTGATGTCTGATTCCTGATGTCTGATGCTTGTGGATGTCTGATACCTAATGTCTGATGCCTGTGGATGTCTGATGCCTGATGCATGTGGATGTGTGTTGCCTGATGTCTGATACCTGATGTCTGATGCTTGTGGATGTCTGATGCTTGTGGATGTCTGATGCCTGATGTCTGATGCTTGTGGAAGTCTGATGCCTGATGTCTGATGCCCGATGTCTGATGCTTGTGGATGTGTGTTGCCTGATGTCTGATGCATGATGTCTGATGCTTGTGGATGTTTGATTCCTGATGTCTGATGCTTGTGGATGTCTGATGCTTGTGGATGTTTGATTCCTGATGTCTGATGCTTGTGGATGTCTGATGCTTGTGGCTGTCTGATGCCTGATGTCTGATGCTTGTGGATGTCTGATGCATGATGTCTGACACCTGATGTCTGACGCATGTCTGATGCAGGATGTCTGATGCTTGTGGATGTCTGACGCATGATGTTTGATGTGAGATGTCTGATGCATGATGGCTGATGCCCAATGCTTGTGGATGTCTGATGCCTGATGTCTGATGCTTGTGGATGTCTGATGCCTGATGCTTGTGGATGTGTGTTGCCTGATGTCTGATGCATGATGTCTGATGCTTGTGGATGTTTGATGCCTGATGTCTGATGCTTGTGGATGTCTCATGCATGATGTCTGATGCATGATGTCTGATGCCTGATGCTTGTGGATGTCTGATGCTTGATGTCTGATGTTTGTGGATGTCTGATGTCTGATGCATGATGTCTGATGCCTGATGTCTTAATGTCTGATACTTGTGGATGTCTGATGTCTGAGGCCTGATGTCTGATGTGTGATACCTGATGTCTGATTCCTGATGTCTGATGCTTGTGGATGTCTGATGCCTGATGTCTGATGCTCGTGGCTGTCTGATGCATGATGTCTGATGCTTGTGGATGTCTGACGCATGATGTCTGACACCTGATGTCTGATGCATGATGTCTGATGCTTGTGGATGTCTGATGCCTCATGCATGATGCTTGTGGATGTCTGATGCTTGTGGATGTTTGATGCCTGATGTCTGATGCTTGTGGATGTCTCATACATGATGTCTGATGCTTGTGGATGTCTGATGCTTGATGTCTGATGTTTGTGGATGTCTGATACCTGATGTCTGATGCATGATGTCTGATGCCTGATGTTTGTAGATGTCTGATACTTGTGGATGTCTGATATCTGAGGCCTGATGTCTGATACCTGATGTCTGATGCCTGATGTCTGATGCTTGTGGATGTCTAATGCCTTATGTTTGATGCTTGTGGATGTCTGATGCCTGATGCTTGTGGCTGTCTGATGCCTGATGTCTGATGCTTGTGGATATCTGATGCATGTCTGACACCTGATGTCTGATGCATGATGTCTGATGCATGATGTCTGATGCCTGATGCTTGTGCATGTCTGATGCCTGATGCTTGTGCATGTCTGGTGCCGGATGTCTAATGCCTGATGTCTGATGCTTGTGGATGTCTGATGCTTGTGGATGTCTGGTGCCTGATGCCTGATGTCTGATTTCTGATGTCTGATGCTTGTGGATGTCTGATGCCTTATGTCTGATGCTTGTGGATGTCTGATGCTTGTGGATGTCTGGTGCCTGATGTCTGATGCTTGTGGATGTCTGGTGCCTGATGTCTGATGTCTGATGCTTGTGGATGTCTGATGCCTGATGCTTGTGGATGTCTGATGCCTGATGCCCGATGTTTGATGTCTGATGCTTGTGGATGTGTTGCCTGATGTCTGATGCATGATGTCTGATGCTTGTGGATGTCTGATGCCTGATGCTTGTGGATGTGTGTTGCCTGATGTCTGATGCATGCCTGATGCTTGTGGATGTTTGATGCCTGATGTCTGATGCTTGTGGATGTCTCATGCATGATGTCTGATGCATGATGTCTGATGCTTGTGGATGTCTCATGCTTGAAGTCTGATGTTTGTGGATGTCTGATGCCTGATGTCTGATGCATGATGTCTGATGCCTGATGTCTAATGCCTGATGCTTGTAGATGTCTGATACTTGTGGATGTCTGATGTCGGAGGCCTGATGTCTTATGCCTGATTTCTGATAGCTGATGTCTGATTCCTGATGTCTGATGCTTGTGGATGTCTAATGCCTGATGTCTGATGCTTGTGGATGTCTGATGCATGATGTCTGAAACCTGATGTCTGATGCATGATGTCTGATGCTTGTGGATGTCTGATGCCTGATGCTTGTGGATGTCTGATGCCTGATGCTTGTGGATGTCTGGTGTCTGATGTCTGATGCCTGATGTCTGATTCCTGATGTCTGATGCTTGTGGATGTCTGATGCTTGTGGCTGTCTGATGCCTGATGTCTGATGCTTGTGGATGTCTGATGCATGATGTCTGACACCTGATGTCTGACGCATGATGTCTGATGCAGGATGTCTGATGCCTGATGTTTGTGGATGTCTGATGCCTGATGCCTGATGTTTATGGATGTCTGATGCCTGATGCCTGATGTTTGTGAATGTCTGATGTCTGATGCTTGTGGATGTGTGTTGCCTGATGTCTGATGCATGATGTCTGATGCTTGTGGATGTTTGATGCCTGATGTCTGATGCTTGTGGATGTCTCATGCATGATGTCTGATGCATGATGTCTGATGCCTGATGTCTGATGCCTGATGCTTGTGGATGTCTGATGCTTGATGTCTGATGTTTGTGGATGTCTGATGCCTGATGTCTGATGCTTGTGGATGTCTGATGCTTGTGGATGTCTGGTGCCTGATGTCTGATGCCTGTGGATGTCTGATGCCAGATGTCTGATGCCTGATGCTTGTGGATGTCTGATGCTTGTGGAAGTCTGATGCCTGATGTCGGATGCCTGTGGATGTCTGATGCTTGTGGATGCCTGATGTCTGATGCCTGATGCTTGTGAATGTCTGACGTCTGATGCTTGTGGATGTCTGATGCCTGATGTTTGATGGCTGATGCCTGATGCTTGTGGATGTATGTTGCCTGATGCCTGATGCATGATGTCTGTTGCTTGTGGATGTCTGATGCCTGATGTCTGATGCTTGTGGATGTCCTATGCCTGATGTCTGGTGCCTGATGTCTGATGCTTGTGGATGTCTGATGCCTGATATCCGATGCTTGTGGATGTCTGATGCCTGATGCTTGTGGATGTGTGTTGCCTGATGTCTGATGCATGATGTCCGATGCTTGTGGATGTTTGATGCCTGATGTCTGATGCTTGTGGATGTCTCATGCATGATGTCTGATGCCTGATGCTTGTGGATGTCTGATGCTTGATGTATGATATTTGTGGATGTCTGATGCCTGATGTCTGATGCCTGATGCTTGTGGATGCTTATGGGGAGCTATGCAGCTACATGGCTAATACCATCAATCTGTCTGCCCCTCTGAAACGGCGTAGGAAACGAGGTTTTCCCTCGGCACCATGGTTCTCGGAGGAACTCCGAGCCCTTAAGATTCAGTGCAAACACGCTGAGAGGTGGTGGCGCAGGCAGTATCTAGCCAGTGACAAGATTGCCTGGCGAGAACTGCTAGTCAGGTATAAACAAGCCATCGCAGCTGCTAAGGCGTCGTATTTTGCGGAACTTATCCTGAATGCCCCGAACAGTGCTAAATGTGTCTTTAACATCCTGAAAGGCCTTACTAATCCAGAGTGTCTGGGTAATAAGATCATCCCTTCCCAGGAGCTTTGTAATGGACTGGCAGCCTTCTTCCACAACAAAATAGAGGGTATCATTGAGGGTCTACACTCCGCCCCTGTGATTGGTACTAAGGTTGGAGCGGATCTGCCGCAAACCGATCTGCCCGGCGGCACAGGCCCTTTGATAGAGTCTGAGTCTCTGGCAGGACCTTGGCTAGATCGCTGGACCTGCCCTTCCATGGAGGAGTTTTCCAATATAGTCAAGATAGTTTGTTCGGGTTCTCCGCTGGACCCCCTGCCACAGAAACTCTGGAAGGAAGTAGGATCGGATACCTTTCCGTACCTCTACCAGATTATCAATCAGTCACTAACTTGCGGTGTGGTTCCGGCTTGTTGGAAGGTCGCTCTGGTCTCCCCTCTTTTGAAAAAACCCTCGCTGGACCCCGCATGTTACGAGAACTATCGCCCTATCTCTTTGCTGCCTTTCCCGGCCAAGATAGCTGAGCGCTTGGTGAGCCATGAGCTCTTGTGCTTCTTGGAGAGCAATTGTAAGCTGGAGGAGAATCAATTCGGTTTCCGGCCTGGGCACGGAACCGAAACTGCATTGATTACCGCCTTGGATGATCTTCGAGTGCGTGCGGATAAGGGGCACTCTGCAACCCTGATTTTGCTAGACTTATCCGCCGCATTCGACACGGTTAATCATAACATCCTCCTACACAGACTCGCAGAGGTGGGGGTTACTGATCTGGCTCTGAAGTGGCTCTGTTCCTATCTCTCAGACAGACGGCAGGCAGTAACTCTGCCTCCGTACCAATCAGATTTTCTGCCTAATAAACATGGTGTCCCTCAGGGTTCTTCAATCAGCCCGATTTTGTTTAACGTTTATATGCAACCACTAGTTAAACTTATCAATTCTAGCAACATCATGGCTGTCAACTATGCTGATGACACGCAGCTGATTGTTTCCCTGGATGGTGACCAGGTGGACTCTTTAACTTCCTTCCACAACTGCATGCGGGAAATGACTTTGTGGTTGAGAACTAATACCCTACAGTTCAATAGTGCCAAGACCGAGATTTTACATTGCTCGGTAGGTAAAGTGCCACAAGTCCTACCTTCTAATTTCTGGCCCCTCCCCTTGGACACTCCCTTGGTCCCTGTGAAAACCGTGCGTAATCTGGGGGTCTGCTTCAATGAGAAGCTGAGTCTGGAGTCACACGTCAATAAGGTGGCCTCGCATTGCCACATGATTATGAGAGGCCTACGTAGACTCCTACCACTGCTCCCTCCCCATGTTAGAGGAACAGTGGTTCGGTGTACAATTCTCAGCCGGCTGGATTATTGTAACGCCCTGATGCTCGAATCCCCAGGATATTTGATCCAACGACTTCAACGTATTCAGTCAGCTGCTGCAAAACTTGCCCTTCTGAGACCTCGTATTTCTTCTAGCACTAGGGCACTTTCTGATCTCCACTGGCTCCCGGTACAACAGAGAATTCTGTTTAAATCTCTGTGCATAGTCTTCACAGCTCTTCATGGCCTTGGCCCCGGGCCACTACAAAATCTGTTTGGTTGGTATACTCCCATGCGCAGCCTGCGCTCTTCGGCAGCCAGGCTGGCCAAAATTCCTAAGACAAAGAGATCTACTTTGGGGGGACGTGCCTTTAGTGCTGCGGCAGCTCGTCTCTGGAACAGTCTCCCTTTGGAGCTCAGACAGGTCCAAGAAGTGACATCATTCCGTAGGCAGCTCAAGACCTGGCTCTTTCCTAGAGCATAAACTCTCGTCCTCCTTCCCTTCACTTTGTCGTCAGCGCCAGGATGCCCGTAGGGTTGCAGTGCGCTTTATAAATATTTTATACATACATACATACATACATGTCTGATGCCTGATGTCTGATGTCTTATCAGGTATCACACATCAGACATCAGGCATCAGACAGCCACAAGCATCAGACATCAGGCATCAGACATCCACAAGCATCAAACATCAGGCATTAGACATCCACAAGCATCAGACATCAGGAATCAGACATCAGGTATCACACATCAGACATCAGGCATGTCTGATTCCTGATGTCTGATGCTTGTGGATGTCTGATGCCTGATGTCTGATGCCTGATGTCTGATGCTTGTGGATGTCTGACACCTGATGTCTGACACCTGATGTCTGACACCTGATGTCTGATGCATAATGTCTGATGCATGATGTCTGATGCTTGTGGATGTCTGATGCCTGATGTCTGATGCTTCTGAATGTCTGATGCCTGATGCTTGTGGATGTCTGGTGCCTGATGTTTGATGCCTGATGTCTGATTCCTGATGTCTGATGCTTGTGGATGTCTGATGCCTGATGTCTGATGCTTGTGGATGTGTGTTGCCTGATGTATGATACCTGATGTCTGATGCTTGTGGATGTCTGATGCCTGATGTCTGATGCCTGATGTCTGATGCCCGATGTTTGATGCCTGATGCTTGTGGATGTGTGTTGCCTGATGTCTGATGCTTGTGGATGTCTGATGCTTGTGGCTGTCTGATGCCTGATATCTGATGCTTGTGGATGTCTGACGCATGATGTCTGACACCTGATGTCTGATGCCTGATGTCTGATGCCTGATGTTTGTGAATGTCTGATGCCTGATGCTTGTGGATATGTGTTGCCTGATGTCTGATGCTTGTGGATGTGTGTTGCCTGATGTCTGATGCTTGTGGATGTCTCATGCATGATGTCTGATGCATGATGTCTGATGCTTGTGGATGTCTGAAGCTTGATATCTGATGTTTGTGGATGTCTGATGTCTGATGCATGATGTCTGATGCCTGATGTCTTAATGTCTGATGCTTGTAGATGTCTGATACTGTGGATGTCTGATGTCTTATGCCTGATGTGTGATACCTGATGTCTGGTTCCTGATGTCTGATGCCTGATATATGATGCTTGTGGCTGTCTGATGCTTGTGGATGTCTGATGCATGATGTCTGACACCTGATGTCTGATGCATGATGTCTGATGCTTGTGGATGTCTGATGCCTGATGTCTGATGCTTGTGCATGTCTGATGCCTGATGCTTGTGGATGTCTGGTGCCTGATGTCTGATGCCTGATGTCTGATTCCTGATGTCTGATGCCTGATGCTTGTGGATGTGTGTTGCCTGATGTCTGATACCTGATGTCTGATGCTTGTGGATGTCTGATGCCTGACGTCTGATGCTTGATGCTTGTGGAAGTATGATGTCTGATGCCCGATGTTTGATTTCTGATGCCTGATGCTTGTGGATGTGTGTTGCCTGATGTCTTATGCATGATGTCTGATGCTTGTGGATGTCTGATGCTTGTGGATGTTTGATTCCTGATGTCTGATGCTTGTGGCTGTCTGATGCCTGATATCTGATGCTTGTGGATGTCTGATGCATGATGTCTGATGCATGATGTCTGATGCTTGTGGATGTCTGATGCCTGATGTTTGTGGATGTCTGATGCCTGATGTCTGATGCCTGATGTTTGTGAATGTCTGATGCCTGATGTCTGATGCTTGTGGATGCGTGTTGCCTGATGTCTGATGCATGATGTCTGATGCTTGTGGATGTTTGATGCCTGATGTCTGATGCTTGTGGATGTCTCATGCATGATGTCTGATGCGTGATGTCTGATGCCTGATGTCTGAGGATGTCTGATGCTTGATGTCTGATGTTTGTGGATGTCTGATGCCTGATGTCTGATGCTTGTGGATGTGTGTTGCCTGATGTCTGATGCTTGTGGATGTTTGATGCCTGATGTCTGATGCTTGTGGATGTCTCATGCATGATGTCTGATGCATGATGTCTGATGATTGTGGATGTCTGATGCTTCATGTCTGATGTTTGTGGATGTCTGATGCCTGATGTATGATGTCTGATGCCTGATGTCTTAATGTCTGATGCTTGTAGATGTCTGATACTTGTGGATGTCTGATGCATGATGTCTGACACCTGATGTCTGATGCCTGATGTCTTATGCCTGATGTCTGATGTGTGATACCTGATGTCTGATTCCTGATGTCTGATGCTTGTGGATGTCTGATGCCTGTTGTCTGATGCTTGTGGCTGTCTGATGCTTGTGGATGTCTGATGCCTGATGCTTGTGAATGTCTGATGCCTGATGCTTGTGGATGTCTGGTGCCTGATGCCTGATGTCTGATGCCTGATGCTTGTGGATGTGTGTTGCCTGATGTCTGATACCTGATGTCTGATGCTTGTGGATGTCTGATGCCTGATGTCTGATGCTTGATGCTTGTGGAAGTCTGATGCCTGATGTCTGATGCCCGATGTTTGATTTCTGATGCTTGTGGATGTTTGTTGCCTGATGTCTGAAGCATGATGTCTGATGCTTGTGGATGTTTGATTCCTGATGTCTGATGCTTGTGGCTGTCTGATGCCTGATATCTGATGCATGATGTCTGATGCATGATGTCTGATGCATGATGTCTGATGCATGATGTCTGATGCATGATGTCTGATGCTTGTGGATGTCTGATGCCTGATTGTGGATGTCTGATGCCTGATGTCTGATGCCTGATGTTTGTGAATGTCTGATGCCTGATGTCTGATGCTTGTGGATGTGTGTTGCCTGATGTCTGATGCATGATGTCTGATGCTTGTAGATGTTTGATGCCTGATGTCTGATGCTTGTGGATGTCTCATGCATGATGTCTGATGCGTGATGTCTGATGCCTGATGTCTGAGGATGTCTGATGCTTGATGTCTGATGTTTGTGGATGTCTCATGCCTGATGTCTGATGCTTGTGGATGTCTGGTGCCTGATGTCTGATGTCTGATTCCTGATGTCTGATGCTTGTGGATATCTGATGCCAGATGTCTGATGCCTGATGCTTGTGGATGTCTGATGCTTGTGGATGTCTGATGCTTGTGGATGTCTGGTGCCTGATGTCTGATGCCTGATGTCGGATGCCTGATGTCAGATGCCTGTGGATGTCTGATGTTTGTGGATGCCTGATGTCTGACGCTAGTGGATGTCTGATGCCTGATGCTTGTGGATGCCTGATGTTTGATGTCTGATGCCTGATGCTTGTGGATGTCTGATGCCTGATGTCTGATGTCTGTTGCTTGTGGATGTCTTATGCCTGATGGCTGATGTCTGGTGCCTGATGTCTGATGCTTGTGGATGTCTGATGCCTGATGTCCGATGCTTGTGGATGTCTGATGCCTGATGTCTGATGCCCGATGTTTGATGTCTGATGCCTGATACTTGTGGATGTGTGTTGCCTGATGTCTGATGCATGATGTCTGATGCTTGTGGATGTGTGTTGCCTGATGTCTGAGGCATGATGTCTGATGCTTGTGGATGTTTGATGCCTGATGTCTCATGCATGATGTCTGATGTCTGATGCTTGTGGATGTCTGATGCTTGATGTCTGATGTTTGTGGATGTCTGATGCCTGATGTCTGATACTTGTGGATGTCTGATGTCTGAGGCCTGATGTCTTATGCCTGATACCTGATGTCTGATTCCTGATGTCTGTTGCTTGTGGATGTCTAATGCCTGATGTTTGATGCTTGTGGATGTCTGATGCCTGATGTCTGATGCTTGTGGCTGTCTGATGCCTGATGTCTGATGCTTGTGGATGTCTGATGCATGATGTCTGACACCTGATGTCTGACACCTGATGTCTAATGTCTGATGCTTGTAGATGTCTGATACTTGTGGATGTCTGATGTCGGAGGCCTGATGTCTTATGCCTGATGTCTGATGCTTGTGGATGTCTGATGCCTGATGCTTGTGGATGTCTGATGCCTGATGCATGATGTCTGTTGCTTGTGGATGTCTGATGCCTGATGTCTGATGCTTGTGGATGTCTTATGCCTGATGGCTGATGTCTGATGCCTGATGCTTGTGGATGTCTGATGCCTGATGTCCGATGCCTGATGTCGGATGTCTGATGCTTGTGGACGCCTGATGTCTGATGCCTTATGCTTGTGGATGTCTGATGCCTGATGTTTGATGTCTGATGCCTGATGTTTGTGGATGTATGTTGCCTGATGTCTGATGCATGATGTCTGTTGCTTGTGGATGTCTGATGCCTGATGCTTGTGGATGTCTTATGCCTGATGGCTGAGGTCTGGTGCCTGATGTCTGATGCTTGTGGATGTCTGATGTCCGATGCTTGTGGATGTCTGATGCCTGATGTCTGATGCCCGATGTTTGATGTCTGACGCTTGTGGATGTGTTGCCTTATGTCTGATGCATGATGTCTGATGCTTGTGGATGTCTGATGCCTGATGCTTGTGGATGTGTGTTGCCTGATGTCTGATGCATGCCTGATGCTTGTGGATGTTTGATGCCTGATGTCTGATGCTTGTGGATGTCTCATGCATGATGTCTGATGCATGATGTCTGATGCTTGTGGATGTCTGATGCTTGAAGTCTGATGTTTGTGGATGTCTGATGCCTGATGTCTGATGCATGATGTCTGATGCCTGATGTCTAATGTCTGATGCTTGTAGATGTCTGATACTTGTGGATGTCTGATGTCGGAGGCCTGATGTCTTATGCCTGATGTCTGATACCTGATGTCTGATTCCTGATGTCTAATGCCTGATGTTTGATGCTTGTGGATGTCTGATGCTTGTGGCTGTCTGATGCCTGATGTCTGATGCTTGTGGATGTCTGATGCATGATGTCTGACACCTGATGTCTGATGCATGATGTCTGATGCTTGTGGATGTCTGATGCCTGATGCTTGTGGATGTCTGATGCCTGATGCTTGTGGATGTCTGGTGCCTGATGTCTGATGCCTGATGTCTGATTCCTGATGTCTGATGCCTGTGGATGTCTGATGCCTGATGTTTGTGGATGTGTGTTGCCTGATGTCTGATACCTGATGTCTGATGCTTGTGGATGTCTGATGCCTGATGTCTGATGCTTGATGCTTGTGGAAGTCTGATGCCTGATGTCTGATGCCCGATGTCTGATGCTTGTGGATGTGTGTTGCCTGATGTCTGATGCATGATGTCTGATGCTTGTGGATGTCTGATGCTTGTGGATGTTTGATTCCTGATGTCTGATGCTTGTGGATGTCTGATGCTTGTGGCTGTCTGATGCCTGATGTCTGATGCTTGTGGATGTCTGATGCATGATGTCTGACACCTGATGTCTGACGCATGATGTCTGATGCAGGATGTCTGATGCCTGATGTTTGTGGATGTCTGATGCCTGATGCCTGATGTTTATGGATGTCTGATGCCTGATGCCTGATGTTTGTGAATGTCTGATGTCTGATGCTTGTGGATGTGTGTTGCCTGATGTCTGATGCATGATGTCTGATGCTTGTGGATGTTTGATGCCTGATGTCTGATGCTTGTGGATGTCTCATGCATGATGTCTGATGCATGATGTCTGATGCCTGATGTCTGATGCCTGATGCTTGTGGATGTCTGATGCTTGATGTCTGATGTTTGTGGATGTCTGATGCCTGATGTCTGATGCTTGTGGATGTCTGATGCTTGTGGATGTCTGGTGCCTGATGTCTGATGCTTGTGGATGCCTGATGTCTGATGCCTGATGCTTGTGGATGTCTGACTTCTGATGCTTGTGGATGTCTGATGCCTGATGTTTGATGGCTGATGCCTGATGCTTGTGGATGTATGTTGCCTGATGCCTGATGCATGATGTCTGTTGCTTGTGGATGTCTGATGCCTGATGTCTGATGCTTGTGGATGTCTTATGCCTGATGTCTGGTGCCTGATGTCTGATGCTTGTGGATGTCTGATGCCTGATGTCCGATGCTTGTGGATGTCTGATGCCTGATGCTTGTGGATGTGTGTTGCCTGATGTCTGATGCCTGATGTCTGATGCTTGTGGATGTCTCATGCATGATGTCTGATGCCTGATGCTTGTGGATGTCTGATGCTTGATGTATGATATTTGTGGATGTCTGATGCCTGATGTCTGATGCATGATGTCTGATGCCTGATGCTTGTGGATGTCTGATGCCTGATGTCTGATGTCTTATCAGGTATCACACATCAGACATCAGGCATCAGACAGCCACAAGCATCAGACATCAGGCATCAGACATCCACAAGCATCAAACATCAGGCATTAGACATCCACAAGCATCAGACATCAGGAATCAGACATCAGGTATCACACATCAGACATCAGGCATGTCTGATTCCTGATGTCTGATGCTTGTGGATGTCTGATGCCTGATGCCTGATGCCTGATGTCTGATGCTTGTGGATGTCTGACACCTGATGTCTGACACCTGATGTCTGACACCTGATGTCTGATGCATAATGTCTGATGCATGATGTCTGATGCTTGTGGATGTCTGATGCCTGATGTCTGATGCTTGTGAATGTCTGATGCCTGATGCTTGTGGATGTCTGGTGCCTGATGTTTGATGCCTGATGTCTGATTCCTGATGTCTGATGCTTGTGGATGTCTGATGCCTGATGTCTGATGCTTGTGGATGTGTGTTGCCTGATGTCTGATACCTGATGTCTGATGCTTGTGGATGTCTGATGCCTGATGTCTGATGCCTGATGTCTGATGCCCGATGTTTGATGCCTGATGCTTGTGGATGTGTGTTGCCTGATGTCTGATGCTTGTGGATGTCTGATGCTTGTGGCTGTCTGATGCCTGATATCTGATGCTTGTGGATGTCTGACGCATGATATCTGACACCTGATGTCTGATGCCTGATGTCTGATGCCTGATGTTTGTGAATGTCTGATGCCTGATGCTTGTGGATGTGTGTTGCCTGATGTCTGATGCTTGTGGATGTTTGATGCCTGATGTCTGATGCTTGTGGATGTGTGTTGCCTGATGTCTGATGCTTGTGGATGTCTCATGCATGATGTCTGATGCATGATGTCTGATGCTTGTGGATGTCTGAAGCTTGATGTCTGATGTTTGTGGATGTCTGATGTCTGATGCATGATGTCTGATGCCTGATGTCTTAATGTCTGATGCTTGTAGATGTCTGATACTGTGGATGTCTGATGTCTTATGCCTGATGTGTGATACCTGATGTCTGGTTCCTGATGTCTGATGCTTGTGGATGTCTGATGCCTGATGTCAGATGCTTGTGGCTGTCTGATGCTTGTGGATGTCTGATGCATGATGTCTGACACCTGATGTCTGATGCATGATGTCTGATGCTTGTGGATGTCTGATGCCTGATGTCTGATGCTTGTGCATGTCTGATGCCTGATGCTTGTGGATGTCTGGTGCCTGATGTCTGATGCCTGATGTCTGATTCCAGATGTCTGATGCCTGATGCTTGTGGATGTGTGTTGCCTGATGTCTGATACCTGATGTCTGATGCTTGTGGATGTCTGATGCCTGATGTCTGATGCTTGATGCTTGTGGAAGTCTGATGTCTGATGCCCGATGTTTGATTTCTGATGCCTGATGCTTGTGGATGTGTGTTGCCTGATGTCTTATGCATGATGTCTGATGCTTGTGGATGTCTGATGCTTGTGGATGTTTGATTCCTGATGTCTGATGCTTGTGGCTGTCTGATGCCTGATATCTGATGCTTGTGGATGTCTGATGCATGATGTCTGATACCTGATGTCTGATGTATGATGTCTGATGCTTGTGGATGTCTGATGCCGGATGTTTGTGGATGTCTGATGCCTGATGTCTGATGCCTGATGTTTGTGAATGTCTGATGCCTGATGTCTGATGCTTGTGGATGCGTGTTGCCTGATGTCTGATGCATGATGTCTGATGCTTGTGGATGTTTGATGCCTGATGTCTGATGCTTGTGGATGTCTCATGCATGATGTCTGATGCGTGATGTCTGATGCCTGATGTCTGAGGATGTCTGATGCTTGATGTCTGATGTTTGTGGATGTCTGATGCCTGATGTCTGATGCTTGTGGATGTGTGTTGCCTGATGTCTGATGCTTGTGGATGTTTGATGCCTGATGTCTGATGCTTGTGGATGTCTCATGCATGATGTCTGATGCATGATGTCTGATGCTTGTGGATGTCTGATGCTTGATGTCTGATGTTTGTGGATGTCTGATGCCTGATGTTAATGTTAATGTTAATGTTAAGGAGAATTTATTGAGCGCACTGACACCATAGGTTTCCTGGCGCTGATAGACTACCAAGGCAGAGCAGGGGAGACTTAGTGGGGATGTGAAAAGAGCAGAGTTTTCAAAGATTTCCTGAAAGGCAGAAGGCGAGACTCAGTCTTAAGGGAAAGTGGGAGAGAATTCCACAGCTTAGGTGCCAGGTGGGAGAAACTGCGTCCACCTAACCTAGAAAATTTAACACGGGGGATAGCCAGAAGCTGGAGATGAGTGGACCTCAGGGTACGCGGGGGACAGTAAGAAGTAACCAAGGACTTTACGAAAGCCGGAGAGGAACCAGTCTGGGCTTTGAAAACCAGGCAGCAGATCTTGAAGGCTACTCTATCACTGATAGGCAGCCAGTGTAATTGATGGAACAGAGGTCTGGCCGACTGCCATCTTGGAATCTTGAAGGCAAGTCTAGCGGCCTGGTTTTGAATAAGCTGTAGCCTGGACAGCAAGGATTTTGGGAGGCCAAGGTAAAGGGAATTGGAAAAATCCAGACGGGACATCACCAGTGCTATTATGACCTGTAGTAAGGCTTCCGAGGTCAAAAGGTGGGCAACTTTCCGTATTCTGTAGAGCTGGAACATACAAGTGGAAGTTACGGCGCTCACCTGGGCCTTGAGACTGAGCTCAGAGTCGATAATGACCCCCAGACTCTTTACACGGTCAGCTGGAAGGGGCAAAGGGCCGAGCTCAGGGGGCCAGAACTGAGGGCCCCAGAGGGAGGCGCTCCTCCCAGGAAGGAGGAGCTCAGTTTTCCCAGGATTAAGCTTTAGATGGTTTTGATTCATCCACTGCTGGATGTGTATCATGACTGCCTGGAAATTAATAATAGCGTCAGGGGTAGTAAGGGGAAAGACAATTTGTAAGTCATCCGCGTAGTTAAACACGGTGACATCCCACTTACCCAGAGAATGGATGAGGGGTTGAAGATACAAATTGAAAAGGAGAGGGGACAGAGAAGAACCTTGGGGGACACCGCAGGGTGACGGGATGCTGGTGGCTCTGAAAGGGCCCAATTTAACAGCTTGAGATCTCCCCGCAAGAAAAGACCTGACCCAGGTCAGAGCGACCCCACGGATTCCAGCTGACTCGACACGGTGGAGTAAGATGGCATGATCCACCATGTCGAATGCTGCTGACAAATCCAGAAGGACCAATGCCTGGGAAGAGCCTCTGTCAGCATTGCTTCTGAGGTTGTCCATCACGGCAAGGATGACCGTCTCGGTGGAGTGGAGAGGTCTAAAGCCGGCTTGATTAGATTCTAGGAAGTTGGATTCCTCAATGAATTGCGAGAGGCAGATGGTGACATGTGCCTCCAGGATCTTAGACAGGTAGGGCAGGAGGGAGATAGGTCGATAGTTTGCGAGGACCCCAGGGTCCGCGCCAGGCTTTTTCAACAGAGGCACCAGGATCGCCTCCTTGAACGACCTGGGGACTATTCCGGAGCTAAGAGAAGCATTCAGTAGGGGTAGAACACTGTGCGGGAGAGTGCGACAAACCTCGCGGAGCACAGTAGGGGGGCAGCAATCCTTGGGGGAGCCGGATTTCACACGCGTGGCCAATTTGGCTAAGGAGTCGGGATCAAGGGTCGGAAAACAGGTCAAGATAGAAGTGTTAATAGAGGGGGCTGCGACAATAGCCGTCAAGGGAGAGTAGGGTGTCTGATGCCTGATGTCTTAATGTCTGATGCTTGTAGATGTCTGATACTTGTGGATGTCTGATGCATGATGTCTGACACCTGATGTCTGATGCCTGATGTCTTATGCCTGATGTCTGATGTGTGATACCTGATGTCTGATTCCTGATGTCTGATGCTTGTGGATGTCTGATGCCTGTTGTCTGATGCTTGTGGCTGTCTGATGCTTGTGGATGTCTGATGCCTGATGCTTGTGAATGTCTGATGCCTGATGCTTGGGGATGTCTGGTGCCTGATGCCTGATGTCTGATGCCTGATGCTTGTGGATGTGTGTTGCCTGATGTCTGATACCTGATGTCTGATGCTTGTGGATGTCTGATGCCTGATGTCTGATGCTTGATGCTTGTGGAAGTCTGATGCCTGATGTCTGATGCCCGATGTTTGATTTCTGATGCCTGATGCTTGTGGATGTTTGTTGCCTGATGTCTGATGCATGATGTCTGATGCTTGTGGATGTTTGATTCCTGATGTCTGATGCTTGTGGCTGTCTGATGCCTGATATCTGATGCATGATGTCTGATGCATGATGTCTGATGCATGATGTCTGATGCATGATGTCTGATGCTTGTGGATGTCTGATGCCTGATTGTGGATGTCTGATGCCTGATGTCTGATGCCTGATGTTTGTGAATGTCTGATGCCTGATGTCTGATGCTTGTGGATGTGTGTTGCCTGATGTCTGATGCATGATGTCTGATGCTTGTGGATGTTTGATGCCTGATGTCTGATGCTTGTGGATGTCTCATGCATGATGTCTGATGCGTGATGTCTGATGCCTGATGTCTGAGGATGTCTGATGCTTGATGTCTGATGTTTGTGGATGTCTGATGCCTGATGTCTGATGCTTGTGGATGTCTGGTGCCTGATGTCTGATGTCTGATTCCTGATGTCTGATGCTTGTGGATATCTGATGCCAGATGTCTGATGCCTGATGCTTGTGGATGTCTGATGCTTGTGGATGTCTGATGCTTGTGGATGTCTGGTGCCTGATGTCTGATGCCTGATGTTGGATGCCTGATGTCAGATGCCTGTGGATGTCTGATGTTTGTGGATGCCTGATGTCTGATGCTTGTGGATGTCTCATGCATGATGTCTGATGCGTGATGTCTGATGCCTGATGTCTGAGGATGTCTGATGCTTGATGTCTGATGTTTGTGGATGTCTGATGCCTGATGTCTGATGCTTGTGGATGTCTGGTGCCTGATGTCTGATGTCTGATTCCTGATGTCTGATGCTTGTGGATATCTGATGCCAGATGTCTGATGCCTGATGCTTGTGGATGTCTGATGCTTGTGGATGTCTGATGCTTGTGGATGTCTGGTGCCTGATGTCTGATGCCTGATGTTGGATGCCTGATGTCAGATGCCTGTGGATGTCTGATGTTTGTGGATGCCTGATGTCTGACGCTTGTGGATGTCTGATGCCTGATGCTTGTGGATGTCTGATGCCTGATGTTTGATGTCTGATGCCTGATGCTTGTGGATGTCTGATGCCTGATGTCTGATGTCTGTTGCTTGTGGATGTCTGATGCCTGATGTCTGATGCTTGTGGATGTCTTATGCCTGATGGCTGATGTCTGGTGCCTGATGTCTGATGCTTGTGGATGGCTGATGCCTGATGTCCGATGCTTGTGGATGTCTGATGCCTGATGTCTGATGGCCGATTTTTGATGTCTGATGCCTGATGCTTGTGGATGTGTGTTGCCTGATGTCTGATGCATGATGTCTGATGCTTGTGGATGTGTGTTGCCTGATGTCTGAGGCATGATGTCTGATGCTTGTGGATGTTTGATGCCTGATGTCTCATGCATGATGTCTGATGTCTGATGCTTGTGGATGTCTGATGCTTGATGTCTGATGTTTGTGGATGTCTGATGCCTGATGTCTGATACTTGTGGATGTCTGATGTCTGAGGCCTGATGTCTTATGCCTGATACCTGATGTCTGATTCCTGATGTCTGTTGCTTGTGGATGTCTAATGCCTGATGTTTGATGCTTGTGGATGTCTGATGCCTGATGTCTGATGCTTGTGGCTGTCTGATGCCTGATGTCTGATGCTTGTGGATGTCTGATGCATGATGTCTGACACCTGATGTCTGACACCTGATGTCTGATGCATGATGTCTGATGCATGATGTCTGATGCCTGATGCTTGTGCATGTCTGATGCCTGATGCTTGTGCATGTCTGGTGCCGGATGTCTAATGCCTGATGTCTGATGCTTGTGGATGTCTGATGCTTGTGGATGTCTGGTGCCTGATGCCTGATGTCTGATGTCTGATGCTTGTGGATGTCTGATGCCTTATGTCTGATGCTTGTGGATGTCTGATGCTTGTGGATGTCTGGTGCCTGATGTCTGATGCGTGTGGATGTCTGGTGCCTGATGTCTGATGCCTGATGTCTGATGCTTGTGGATGTCTGATGCCTGATGTCCGATGCCTGATGTCAGATGTCTGATGCTTGTGGATGCCTGATGTCTGATGCCTGATGCTTGTGGATGTCTGATGCCTGATGTTTTATGTCTGATGCCTGATGTTTGTGGATGTATGTTGCCTGATGTCTGATGCATGATGTCTGTTGCTTGTGGATGTCTGATGCCTGATGCTTGTGGATGTCTTATGCCTGATGGCTGATGTCTGGTGCCTGATGTCTGATGTCTGATGCTTGTGGATGTCTGATGCTTGTGGATGTCTGATGCCTGATGTCTGATGCCCGATGTTTGATGTCTGATGCTTGTGGATGTGTTGCCTGATGTCTGATGCATGATGTCTGATGCTTGTGGATGTCTGATGCCTGATGCTTGTGGATGTGTGTTGCCTGATGTCTGATGCATGATGCCTGATGCTTGTGGATGTTTGATGCCTGATGTCTGATGCTTGTGGATGTCTCATGCATGATGTCTGATGCATGATGTCTGATGCCTGATGTCTGATGCTTGTGGATGTCTGATGCTTGAAGTCTGATGTTTGTGGATGTCTGATGCCTGATGTCTGATGCATGATGTCTGATGCCTGATGTCTAATGTCTGATGCTTGTAGATGTCTGATACTTGTGGATGTCTGATGTCGGAGGCCTGATGTCTTATGCCTGATGTCTGATACCTGATGTCTGATTCCTGATGTCTGATGCTTGTGGATGTCTAATGCCTGATGTTTGATGCTTGTGGATGTCTGATGCCTGATGCTTGTGGCTGTCTGATGCCTGGTGTCTTATGCTTGTGGATGTCTGATGCATGATGTCTGACACCTGATGTCTGATGCATGATGTCTGATGCTTGTGGATGTCTGATGCCTGATGCTTGTGGATGTCTGATGCCTGATGCTTGTGGATGTCTGGTGCCTGATGTCTGATGCCTGATGTCTGATTCCTGATGTCTGATGCCTGTGGATGTCTGATGCCTGATGCTTGTGGATGTGTGTTGCCTGATGTCTGATACCTGATGTCTGATGCTTGTGGATGTCTGATGCCTGATGTCTGATGCTTGATGCTTGTGGAAGTCTGATGTCTGATGTCTGATGCCCGATGTCTGATGCTTGTGGATGTGTGTTGCCTGATGTCTGATGCATGATGTCTGATGCTTGTGGATGTCTGATGCTTGTGGATGTTTGATTCCTTTTGTCTGATGCTTGTGGATGTCTGATGCTTGTGGCTGTCTGATGCCTGATGTCTGATGCTTGTGGATGTCTGATGCATGATGTCTGACACCTGATGTCTGACGCATGTCTGATGCCTGATGTTTGTGGATGTCTGATGCCTGATGCCTGATGTTTGTGGATGTCTGATGCCTGATGCCTGATGTTTGTGAATGTCTGATGTCTGATGTCTGATGCTTGTGGATGTGTGTTGCCTGATGTCTGATGCATGATGTCTGATGCTTGTGGATGGTTGATGCCTGATGCTTGTGGATGTCTCATGCATGATGTCTGATGCATGATGTCTGATGCCTGATGCCTGATGCTTGTGGATGTCTAATGCTTGATGTCTGATGTTTGTGGATGTCTGATGCCTGATGCTTGTGGATGTCTGATGCTTGTGGATGTCTGGTGCCTGATGTCTGATGCTTGATGCTTGTGGAAGTCTGATGTCTGATGTCTGATGCCCGATGTCTGATGCTTGTGGATGTGTGTTGCCTGATGTCTGATGCATGATGTCTGATGCTTGTGGATGTCTGATGCTTGTGGATGTTTGATTCCTTTTGTCTGATGCTTGTGGATGTCTGATGCTTGTGGCTGTCTGATGCCTGATGTCTGATGCTTGTGGATGTCTGATGCATGATGTCTGACACCTGATGTCTGACGCATGTCTGATGCCTGATGTTTGTGGATGTCTGATGCCTGATGCCTGATGTTTGTGGAGGTCTGATGCCTGATGCCTGATGCCTGATGTTTGTGAATGTCTGATGTCTGATGTCTGATGCTTGTGGATGTGTGTTGCCTGATGTCTGATGCATGATGTCTGATGCTTGTGGATGGTTGATGCCTGATGCTTGTGGATGTCTCATGCATGATGTCTGATGCATGATGTCTGATGCCTGATGTCTGATGCCTGATGCTTGTGGATGTCTAATGCTTGATGTCTGATGTTTGTGGATGTCTGATGCCTGATGCTTGTGGATGTCTGATGCTTGTGGATGTCTGGTGCCTGATGTCGGATGCCTGTGGATGTCTGATGCTTGTGGATGCCTGAGGTCTGATGCCTGATGCTTGTGGATGTCTGACGTCTGATGCTTGTGGATGTCTGATGCCTGATGTTTGATGGCTGATGCCTGATGCTTGTGGATGTATGTTGCCTGATGCCTGATGCATGATGTCTGTTGGTTGTGGATGTCTGATGCCTGATGTCTGATGCTTGTGGATGTCTTATGCATGATGTCTGGTGCCTGATGTCTGATGCTTGTGGATGTCTGATGCCTGATGTCCGATGCTTGTGGATGTCTGATGCCTGATGCTTGTGGATGTGTGTTGCCTGATGTCTGATGCATGATGTCTGATGCTTGTGGATGTTTGATGCCTGATGTCTGATGCTTGTGGATGTCTCATGCATGATGTCTGATGCCTGATGCTTGTGGATGTCTGATGCTTGATGTATGATGTTTGTGGATGTCTGATGCCTGATGTCTGATGCATGATGTCTGATGCCTGATGTCTTAATGTCTGATGCTTGTAGATGTCTGATACTTGCGGATGTCTGATGTCTGAGGCCTGATGTCTTATCAGGTATCACACATCAGACATCAGGCATCAGACAGCCACAAGCATCAGGCATCAGACATCCACAAGCATCAAACATCAGGCATTAGACATCCACAAGCATCAGACATCAGAAATCAGACATCAGGTATCACACATCAGACATCAGGCATGTCTGATTCCTGATGTCTGATGCTTGTGGATGTCTGATACCTGATGTCTGATGCCTGATGTCTGATGCTTGTGGATGTCTGATGCATGATGTCTGACACCTGATGTCTGACACCTGATGTCTGATGCATGATGTCTGATGCATGATGTCTGATGCTTGTGGATGCCTGATGCCTGATGTCTGATGCTTGTGAATGTCTGATGCCTGATGCTTGTGGATGTTTGGTGCCTGATGTTTGATGCCTGATGTCTAATTCCTGATGTCTGATGCTTGTGGATGTCTGATGCCTGATGTCTGATGCTTATGGATGTGTGTTGCCTGATGTCTGATGCTTGTGGATGTCTGATGCTTGATGTCTGATGTTTGTGGATGTCTGATGTCTGATGCATGATGTCTGATGCCTGATGTCTTAATGTCTGATGCTTGTAGATGTCTGATACTGTGGATGTCTGATGTCTTATGCCTGATTTGTGATACCTGATGCCTGATGCCTGATGTCTGATGCTTGTGGATGTCTGATGCCTGATGTCCGATGCTTGTGGATGTCTGATGCCTGATGCTTGTGGATGTGTGTTGCCTGATGTCTGATGCATGATGTCTGATGCTTGTGGATGTTTGATGCCTGATGTCTGATGCTTGTGGATGTCTCATGCATGATGTCTGATGCCTGATGCTTGTGGATGTCTGATGCTTGATGTATGATGTTTGTGGATGTCTGATGCCTGATGTCTGATGCATGATGTCTGATGCCTGATGCTTGTGGATGTCTGATGCCTGATGTCTGATGTCTTATCAGGTATCACACATCAGACATCAGGCATCAGACAGCCACAAGCATCAGACATCAGGCATCAGACATCCACAAGCATCAAACATCAGGCATTAGACATCCACAAGCATCAGACATCAGAAATCAGACATCAGGTATCACACATCAGACATCAGGCATGTCTGATTCTTGATGTCTGATGCTTGTGGATGTCTGATGCCTGATGTCTGATGCCTGATGTCTGATGCTTGTGGATGTCTGATGCCTGATGTCTGATGCTTGTGAATGTCTGATGCCTGATGTCTGATGCTTGTGAATGTCTGATGCCTGATGCTTGTGGATGTTTGGTGCCTGATGTTTGATGCCTGATGTCTGATTCCTGATGTCTGATGCTTGTGGATGTCTGATGCCTGATGTCTGATGCTTGTGGATGTGTGTTGCCTGATGTCTGATACCTGATGTCTGATGCTTGTGGATGTCTGATGCCTGATGTCTGATACCTGATGTCTGATGCTTGTGGATGTCTGATGCCTGATGTCTGATGCTTGATGCTTGTGGAAGTCTGATGCCTGATGTCTGATGCCCGATGTTTGATGCCTGATGCTTGTGGATGTGTGTTGCCTGATGTCTGATGCATGATGTCTGATGCTTGTGGATGTTTGATTCCTGATGTCTGATGCTTGTGGATGTCTGATGCTTGTGGCTGTCTGATGCCTGATATCTGATGCTTGTGGATGTCTGATGCATGATGTCTGACACCTGATGTCTGATGCATGATGTCTGATGCATGATGTCTGATGCTTGTGGATGTCTGATGCCTGATTGTGGATGTCTGATGCCTGATGCCTGATGTTTTTGAATGTCTGATGCCTGATGTCTGATGCTTGTGGATGTGTGTTGCCTGATGTCTGATGCTTGTGGATGTTTGATGCCTGATGTCTGATGCTTGTGGATGTCTCATGCATGATGTCTGATGCTTGTGGATGTCTGATGCTTGATGTCTGATGTTTGTGGATGTCTGATGTCTGATGCATGATGTCTGATGCCTGATGTCTTAATGTCTGATGCTTGTAGATGTCTGATACTGTGGATGTCTGATGTCTTATGCCTGATGTGTGATACCTGATGTCTGATTCCTGATGTCTGATGCTTGTGGATGTCTGATGCCTGATGTCTGATGCTTGTGGCTGTCTGATGCTTGTGGATGTCTGATGCATGATGTCTGACACCTGATGTCTGATGCATGATGTCTGATGCATGATTTCTGATGCATGATGTCTGATGCTTGTGGATGTCTGATGCCTGATGTCTGATGCTTGTGAATGTATGATGCCTGATGCTTGTGGATGTCTGGTGCCTGATGCCTGATGTCAGATTCCTGATGTCTGATGCCTGATTCTTGTGGATGTGTGTTGCCTGATGTCTGATACCTGATGTCTGATGCTTGTTGATGTCTGATGCCTGATGTCTGATGCTTGATGCTTGTGGAAGTCTGATGTCTGATGCCCGATGTTTGATTTCTGATGCCTGATGCTTGTGGATGTCTGATGCCTGATGTCTGATGCTTGTGGCTGTCTGATGCTTGTGGATGTCTGATGCATGATGTCTGACACCTGATGTCTGATGCATGATGTCTGATGCATGATTTCTGATGCATGATGTCTGATGCTTGTGGATGTCTGATGCCTGATGTCTGATGCTTGTGAATGTATGATGCCTGATGCTTGTGGATGTCTGGTGCCTGATGCCTGATGTCTGATTCCTGATGCCTGATGCTTGTGGATGTGTGTTGCCTGATGTCTGATACCTGATGTCTGATGCTTGTGGATGTCTGATGCCTGATGTCTGATGCTTGATGCTTGTGGAAGTCTGATGTCTGATGCCCGATGTTTGATTTCTGATGCCTGATGCTTGTGGATGTGTGTTGCCTGATGTCTTATGCATGATGTCTGATGCTTGTGGATGTCTGATGCTTGTGGATGTTTGATTCCTGATGTCTGATGCTTGTGGCTGTCTGATGCCTGATATCTGATGCTTGTGGATGTCTGATGCATGATGTCTGATGCATGATGTCTGATGCTTGTGGATGTCTGATGCCTGATGTTTGTGGATGTCTGATGCCTGATGTCTGATGCCTGATGTTTGTGAATGTCTGATGCCTGATGTCTGATGCTTGTGGATGCGTGTTGCCTGATGTCTGATGCATGATGTCTGATGCTTGTAGATGTCTGATACTTGCAGATGTCTGATGTCTGAGGCCTGATGTCTTATCAGGTATCACACATCAGACATCAGGCATCAGACAGCCACAAGCATCAGACATCAGGCATCAGACATCCACAAGCATCAAACATCAGGCATTAGACATCCACAAGCATCAGACATCAGGAATCAGACATCAGGTATCACACATCAGACATCAGGCATGTCTGATTACTGATGTCTGATGCTTGTGGATGTCTGATGCCTGATGTCTGATGCCTGATGTCTGATGCTTGTGGATGTCTGATGCATGATGTCTGACACCTGATGTCTGACACCTGATGTCTGATGCATGATGTCTGATGCATGATGTCTGATGCTTGTGGATGTCTGATGCCTCATGCATGATGCTTGTGGATGTCTGATGCTTGTGGATGTATGATGCCTGATGTCTGATGCTTGTGGATGTCTCATGCATGATGTCTGATGCATGATGTCTGATGCCTGATGTCTGATGCCTGATGCTTGTGGATGTCTGATGCTTGAGGATGTCTGGTGCCTGATGCCTGTGGATGTCTGATGCCAGATGTCTGATGCTTGTGGATGTCTGATGCTTGTGGATGTCTGGTGCCTGATGTCTGATGCCTGATGTTGAATGCCTGATGCTTGTGGATGTCTGATGCTTGATGTCTGATGTTTGTGGATGTCTGATGTCTGATGCATGATGTCTGATGCCTGATGTCTGATGTGTGATACCTGATGTCTGATTCCTGATGTCTGATGCTTGTGAATGTCTGATGCCTGATGTCTGATGCTCGTGGCTGTCTGATGCCTGATGTCTGATGCTTGTGGATGTCTGACGCATGATGTCTGACACCTGATGTGTGTTGCCTGATGTCTGATGCATGATGCCTGATGCTTGTGGATGTTTGATGCCTGATGTCTGATGCTTGTGGATGTCTCATGCATGATGTCTGATGCTTGTGGATGTCTGATGCTTGATGTCTGATGTTTGTGGATGTCTGATACCTGATGTCTGATTCATGATGTCTGATGCCTGATGTTTGTAGATGTCTGATACTTGTGGATGTCTGATATCTGAGGCCTGATGTCTGATACCTGATGTCTGATTCCTGATGTCTGATGCTTGTGGATGTCTAATGCCTTATGTTTGATGCTTGTGGATGTCTGATGCCTGATGTCTGATGCTTGTGGCTGTCTGATGCCTGATGTCTGATGCTTGTGGATGTCTGATGCATGTCTGACACCTGATGTCTGATGCATGATGTCTGATGCATGATGTCTGATGCCTGATGCTTGTGCATGTCTGATGCCTGATGCTTGTGCATGTCTGGTGCCGGATGTCTAATGCCTGATGTCTGATGCTTGTGGATGTCTGATGCTTGTGGATGTCTGGTGCCTGATGCCTGATGTCTGATTTCTGATGTCTGATGCTTGTGGATGTCTGATGCCTTATGTCTGATGCTTGTGGATGTCTGATGCTTGTGGATGTCTGGTGCCTGATGTCTGATGCTTGTGGATGTCTGGTGCCTGATGTCTGATGCTTGTGGATGTCTGATGCCTGATGCTTGTGGATGTCTGATGCCTGATGCATGATGCCTGATGTTTGATGTCTGATGCTTGTGGATGTGTTGCCTGATGTCTGATGCATGATGTCTGATGCTTGTGGATGTCTGATGCCTGATGCTTGTGGATGTGTGTTGCCTGATGTCTGATGCATGCCTGATGCTTGTGGATGTTTGATGCCTGATGTCTGATGCTTGTGGATGTCTCATGCATGATGTCTGATGCATGATGTCTGATGCTTGTGGATGTCTGATGCTTGAAGTCTGATGTTTGTGGATGTCTGATGCCTGATGTCTGATGCATGATGTCTGATGCCTGATGTCTAATGTCTGATGCTTGTAGATGTCTGATACTTGTGGATGTCTGATGTCGGAGGCCTGATGTCTTATGCCTGATGTCTGATGCTTGTGGATGTCTGATGCCTGATGTTTGATGTCTGATGCCTGATGCTTGTGGATGTATGTTGCCTGATGTCTGATGCATGATGTCTGTTGCTTGTGGATGTCTGATGCCTGATGTCCGATGCTTGATGCTTGTGGATGTCTGATGCCTGATGCTTGTGGATGTGTGTTGCCTGATGTCTGATGCATGATGTCTGATGCCTGATGTCTTAATGTCTGATGCTTGTAGATGTCTGATACTTGCGGATGTCTGATGTCTGAGGCCTGATGTCTTATCAGGTATTACACATCAGACATCAGGCATCAGACAGCCACAAGCATCAGACATCAGGCATCAGACATCCACAAGCATCAAACATCAGGCATTAGACATCCACAAACATCAGACATCAGGAATCAGACATCAGGTATCACACATCAGGCATCAGGCATGTCTGATTCCTGATGTCGGATGCTTGTGGATGTCTGATGCCTGATGTCTGATGCTTGTGGCTGTCTGATGCCTGATGTCTGATGCTTGTGGATGTCTGATGCATGATGTCTGACGCCTGATGTCTGATGCATGATGTCTGATGCTTGTGGATGTCTGATGCCTGATGCTTGTGGATGTCTGATGCCTGATGCTTGTGGATGTCTGATGCCTGATGTCTGATGCCTGATGTCTGATTCCTGATGTCTGATGCCTGTGGATGTCTGATGCCTGATGCTTGTGGATGTGTGTTGCCTGATGTCTGATACCTGATGTCTGATGCTTGTGGATGTCTGATGCCTGATTTCTGATGCTTGATGCTTGTGGAAGTCTGATGCCTGATGTCTGATGCCCGATGTCTGATGCTTGTGGATGTGTGTTGCCTGATGTCTGATGCATGATGTCTGATGCTTGTGGATGTCTGATGCTTGTGGATGTTTGATTCCTGATGTCTGATGCTTGTGGATGTCTGATGCTTGTGGCTGTCTGATGCCTGATGTCTGATGCTTATGGATGTCTGATGCATGATGTCTGACACCTGATGTCTGACGCATGATGTCTGATGCAGGATGTCTGATGCCTGATGTTTGTGGATGTCTGATGCCTGATGCCTGATGTTTGTGGATGTCTGATGCCTGATGCCTGATGTTTGTGAATGTCTGATGTCTGATGTCTGATGCTTGTGGATGTGTGTTGCCTGATGTCTGATGCATGATGTCTGATGCTTGTGGATGTTTGATGCCTGATGTCTGATGCTTGTGGATGTCTCATGCATGATGTCTGATGCATGATGTCTGATGCCTGATGTCTGATGCCTGATGCTTGTGGATGTCTGATGCTTGATGTCTGATGTTTGTGGATGTCTGATGCCTGATGTCTAATGCCTGATACCTGATGTCTGACTCCTGATGTCTGATGCTTATGGATGTCTAATGCCTGATGTTTGATGCTTGTGGATGTCTGATGCCTGATGTCTGATGCTTGTGGCTGTCTGATGCCTGATGTCTGATGCTTGTGGATGTCTGATGCATGATGCCTGACACCTGATGTCTGATGCATGATGTCTGATGCATGATGTTTGATGCTTGTGGATGTCTGATGCTTGTGGATGTCGGATGCCTGATGTCTGATGCTTGTGAATGTCTGATGCCTGATGCTTGTGGATGTCTGGTGCCTGATGTCTGATGCCTGATGTCTGATTCCTGATGTCTGATGCTTGTGGGTGTCTGATGTCTGATGCTTGTGGATGTGTGTTGCCTGATGTCTGATGCATGATGTCTGACACCTGATGTCTGATGCTTGTGGAAGTCTGATGCCTGATGTCTGATGCCTGATGTTTGATGTCTGATGCCTTATGCTTGTGGATGTTTGTTGCCTGATGTCTGATGCATGATGTCTGATGCATGATGTCTGATGCCTGATGTCTTAATGTCTGATGCTTGTAGATGTCTGATACTTGTGGATGTCTGATGTCTGAGGCCTGATGTCTGATGTGTGATACCTGATGTCTGATTCCTGATGTCTGATGCCTGATGTCTGATGCTTGTGGCTGTCTGATGCCTGATGTTGATGCTTGTGGATGTCTGATGCATGATGTCTGACACCTGATGTCTGATGCATGATGTCTGATGCATGATGTCTGATGCTTGTGGATGTCTGATGCCTCATGCATGATGCTTGTGGATGTCTGATGCTTGTGGATGTATGATGCCTGATGTCTGATGCTTGTGGATGTCTCATGCATGATGTCTGATGCATGATGTCTGATGCCTGATGTCTGATGCCTGATGCTTGTGGATGTCTGATGCTTGATGTCTGATGTTTTTGGATGTCTGATGCCTGATGTCTGATGCTTGTGGATGTCTGATGCTTGTGGATGTTTGGTGCCTGATGTCTGATGCCTGTGGATGTCTGATGCCAGATGTCTGATGCTTGTGGATGTCTGATGCTTGTGGATGTCTGGTGCCTGATGTCTGATGCCTGATGTCGAATGCCTGATGCTTGTGGATGTCTGATGCTTGTGGTTGCCTTATGTCTGATGCCAGACGCTTGTGGATGTCTGATGCCTGATGCTTGTGGATGTCTGATGCCTGATGTTTGATGTCTGATGCCTGATGCTTGTGGATGTATGTTGCCTGATGTCTGATGCATGATGTCTGTTGCTTGTGGATGTCTGATGCCTGATGCTTGTGGATGTGTGTTGCCTGATGTCTGATGCATGATGTCTGATGCCTGATGTCTTAATGTCTGATGCTTGTAGATGTCTGATACTTGCGGATGTCTGATGTCTGAGGCCTGATGTCTTATCAGGTATCACACATCAGACATCAGGCATCAGACAGCCACAAGCATCAGACATCAGGCATCAGACATCCACAAGCATCAAACATCAGGCATTAGACATCCACAAACATCAGACATCAGGAATCAGACATCAGGTATCACACATCAGGCATCAGGCATGTCTGATTCCTGATGTCTGATGCTTGTGGATGTCTGATGCCTGATGTCTGATGCTTGTGGCTGTCTGATGCCTGATGTCTGATGATTGTGGATGTCTGATGCATGATGTCTGACACCTGATGTCTGATGCATGATGTCTGATGCATGATGTCTGATGCTTGTGGATGTCTGATGCTTGTGGATGTCTGGTGCCTGATGTCTGATGCTTTTTAATGTCTGATGCCTGATGCTTGTGGATGTCTGGTGCCTGATGTCTGATGCTTGTGAATGTCTGATGCCTGATGCTTGTGGATGTCTGGTGCCTGATGTCTGATGCTTGTGGATGTCTGACACCTGATGTCTGACACCTGATGTCTGATGCATGATGTCTGATGCTTGTGGATGTCTGATGCCTGATGTCTGATGCTTGAGAATGTCTAATGCCTGATGCTTGTGGATGTCTGGTGCCTGATGTCTGATGCCTGATGTCTGATTCCTGATGTCTGATGCTTGTGGATGTCTGATACCTAATGTCTGATGCCTGTGGATGTCTGATGCCTGATGCGTGTGGATGTGTGTTGCCTGATGTCTGATACCTGATGTCTGATGCTTGTGGATGTCTGATGCTTGTGGATGTCTGATGCCTGATGTCTGATGCATGATGTCTGATGCTTGTGGATGTTTGATTCCTGATGTCTGATGCTTGTGGATGTCTGATGCTTGTGGATGTTTGATTCCTGATGTCTGATGCTTGTGGATGTCTGATGCTTGTGGCTGTCTGATGCCTGATGTCTGATGCTTGTGGATGTCTGATGCATGATGTCTGACACCTGATGTCTGACGCATGTCTGATGCAGGATGTCTGATGCTTGTGGATGTCTGACGCATGATGTTTGATGTGAGATGTCTGATGCATGATGTCTGATGCCCGATGCTTGTGGATGTCTGATGCCTGATGTCTGATGCTTGTGGATGTCTGATGCCTGATGCTTGTGGATGTGTGTTGCCTGATGTCTGATGCATGATGTCTGATGCTTGTGGATGTTTGATGCCTGATGTCTGATGCTTGTGGATGTCTCATGCATGATGTCTGATGCATGATGTCTGATGCCTGATGCTTGTGGATGTCTGATGCTTGATGTCTGATGTTTGTGGATGTCTGATGTCTGATGCATGATGTCTGATGCCTGATGTCTTAATGTCTGATACTTGTGGATGTCTGATGTCTGAGGCCTGATGTCTGATGTGTGATACCTGATGTCTGATTCCTGATGTCTGATGCTTGTGGATGTCTGATGCCTGATGTCTGATGCTCGTGGCTGTCTGATGCATGATGTCTGATGCTTGTGGATGTCTGACGCATGATGTCTGACACCTGATGTCTGATGCATGATGTCTGATGCTTGTGGATGTCTGATGCCTCATGCATGATGCTTGTGGATGTCTGATGCTTGTGGATGTTTGATGCCTGATGTCTGATGCTTGTGGATGTCTCATGCATGATGTCTGATGCTTGTGGATGTCTGATGCTTGATGTCTGATGTTTGTGGATGTCTGATACCTGATGTCTGATGCATGATGTCTGATGCCTGATGTTTGTAGATGTCTGATACTTGTGGATGTCTGATATCTGAGGCCTGATGTCTGATACCTGATGTCTGATGCCTGATGTCTGATGCTTGTGGATGTCTAATGCCTTATGTTTGATGCTTGTGGATGTCTGATGCCTGATGCTTGTGGCTGTCTGATGCCTGATGTCTGATGCTTGTGGATATCTGATGCATGTCTGACACCTGATGTCTGATGCATGATGTCTGATGCATGATGTCTGATGCCTGATGCTTGTGCATGTCTGGTGCCGGATGTCTAATGCCTGATGTCTGATGCTTGTGGATGTCTGATGCTTGTGGATGTCTGGTGCCTGATGCCTGATGTCAGATTTCTGATGTCTGATACTTGTGGATGTCTGATGCCTTATGTCTGATGCTTGTGGATGTCTGATGCTTGTGGATGTCTGGTGCCTGATGTCTGATGCTTGTGGATGTCTGGTGCCTGATGTCTGATGTCTGATGCTTGTGGATGTCTGATGCCTGATGCTTGTGGATGTCTGATGCCTGATGCCCGATGTTTGATGTCTGATGCTTGTGGATGTGTTGCCTGATGTCTGATGCATGATGTCTGATGCTTGTGGATGTCTGATGCCTGATGCTTGTGGATGTGTGTTGCCTGATGTCTGATGCATGCCTGATGCTTGTGGATGTTTGATGCCTGATGTCTGATGCTTGTGGATGTCTCATGCATGATGTCTGATGCATGATGTCTGATGCTTGTGGATGTCTCATGCTTGAAGTCTGATGTTTGTGGATGTCTGATGCCTGATGTCTGATGCATGATATCTGATGCCTGATGTCTAATGTCTGATGCTTGTAGATGTCTGATACTTGTGGATGTCTGATGTCGGAGGCCTGATGTCTTATGCCTGATGTCTGATACCTGATGTCTGATTCCTGATGTCTGATGCTTGTGGATGTCTAATGCCTGATGTCTGATGCTTGTGGATGTCTGATGCATGATGTCTGACACCTGATGTCTGATGCATGATGTCTGATGCTTGTGGATGTCTGATGCCTGATGCTTGTGGATGTCTGATGCCTGATGCTTGTGGATGTCTGGTGTCTGATGTCTGATGCCTGATGTCTGATTCCTGATGTCTGATGCCTGTGGATGTCTGATGCCTGATGCTTGTGGATGTGTGTTGCCTGATGTCTGATACCTGATGTCTGATGCTTGTGGATGTCTGATGCCTGATGTCTGATGCTTGATGCTTGTGGAAGTCTGATGCCTGATGTCTGATGCCCGATGTCTGATGCTTGTGGATGTGTGTTGCCTGATGTCTGATGCATGATGTCTGATGCTTGTGGATGTCTGATGCTTGTGGATGTTTGATTCCTGATGTCTGATGCTTGTGGATGTCTGATGCTTGTGGCTGTCTGATGCCTGATGTCTGATGCTTGTGGATGTCTGATGCATGATGTCTGACACCTGATGTCTGACGCATGAAGTCTGATGCAGGATGTCTGATGCCTGATGTTTGTGGATGTCTGATGCCTGATGCCTGATGTTTGTGGATGTCTGATGCCTCATGCCTGATGTTTGTGAATGTCTGATGTCTGATGTCTGATGCTTGTGGATGTGTGTTGCCTGATGTCTGATGCATGATGTCTGATGCTTGTGGATGTTTGATGCCTGATGTCTGATGCTTGTGGATGTCTCATGCATGATGTCTGATGCATGATGTCTGATGCCTGATGTCTGATGCCTGATGCTTGTGGATGTCTGATGCTTGATGTCTGATGTTTGTGGATGTCTGATGCCTGATGTCTTATGCCTGATACCTGATGTCTGATTCCTGATGTCTGATGCTTGTGGATGTCTAATGCCTGATGTTTGATGCTTGTGGATGTCTGATGCCTGATGTCTGATGCTTGTGGCTGTCCGATGCCTGATGTCTGATGCTTGTGGATGTCTGATGCATGATGTCTGACACCTGATGTCTGATGCATGATGTCTGATGCATGATGTTTGATGCTTGTGGATGTCTGATGCTTGTGGATGTCTGATGCCTGATGTCTGATGCTTGTGAATGTCTGATGCCTGATGCTTGTGGATGTCTGGTGCCTGATGTCTGATGCCTGATGTCTGATTCCTGATGTCTGATGCTTGTGGATGTCTGCTGTCTGATGCTTGTGGATGTGTGTTGCCTGATGTCTGATGCATGATGTCTGACACCTGATGTCTGATGCTTGTAGAAGTCTGATGCCTGATGTCTGATGCCTGATGTTTGATGCCTGATGCCTTATGCTTGTGGATGTGTGTTGCCTGATGTCTGATGCATGATGTCTGATGCTTGTGGATGTCTGATGCTTGTGGATGTTTGATTCCTGATGTCTGATGCTTGTGGATGTCTGATGCTTGTGGCTGTCTGATGCCTGATATATGATGCTTGTGGATGTCTGACACCTGATGTCTGATGCATGATGTCTGATGCATGATGCTTGTGGATGTCTGATGCCTGATGCTTGTGGATGTGTGTTGCCTGATGTCTGATGCATGATGTCTGATGCTTGTGGATGTTTGATGCCTGATGTCTGATGCATGATGTCTGATGCATGATGTCTGATGCTTGTGGATGTCTGATGCTTGATGTCTGATGTTTGTGGATGTCTGATGTCTGATGCATGATGTCTGATGCCTGATGTCTTAATGTCTGATGCTTGTAGATGTCTGATACTTGTGGATGTCTGATGTCTGAGGCCTGATGTCTGATGTCTGATACCTGATGTCTGATTCCTGATGTCTGATGCTTGTGGATGTCTGATGCCTGATGTCTGATGCTTGTGGCTGTCTGATGCCTGATGTTGATGCTTGTGGATGTCTGATGCATGATGTCTGACACCTGATGTCTGATGCATGATGTCTGATGCATGATGTCTGATGCTTGTGGATGTCTGATGCCTCATGCATGATGCTTGTGGATGTCTGATGCTTGTGGATGTATGATGCCTGATGTCTGATGCTTGTGGATGTCTCATGCATGATGTCTGATGCATGATGTCTGATGCCTGATGTCTGATGCCTGATGCTTGTGGATGTCTCATGCATGATGTCTGATGCATGATGTCTGATGCCTGATGTCTGATGCCTGATGCTTGTGGATGTCTGATGCTTGATGTCTGATGTTTTTGGATGTCTGATGCCTGATGTCTGATGCTTGTGGATGTCTGATGCTTGTGGATGTCTGGTGCCTGATGCCTGTGGATGTCTGATGCCAGATGTCTGATGCTTGTGGATGTCTGATGCTTGTGGATGTCTGGTGCCTGATGTCTGATGCCTGATGTCGAATGCCTGATGCTTGTGGATGTCTGATGCTTGATGTCTGATGTTTGTGGATGTCTGATGTCTGATGCATGATGTCTGATGCCTGATGTCTTAATGTCTGATACTTGTGGATGTCTGATGTCTGAGGCCTGATGTCTGATGTGTGATACCTGATGTCTGATTCCTGATGTCTGATGCTTGTGGATGTCTGATGCCTGATGTCTGATGCTCGTGGCTGTCTGATGCCTGATGTCTGATGCTTGTGGATGTCTGACGCACGATGTCTGACAACTGATGTCTGATGCATGATGTCTGATGCTTGTGGATGTCTGATGCCTCATGCATGATGCTTGTGGATGTCTGATGCTTGTGGATGTTTGATGCCTGATGTCTGATGCTTGTGGATGTCTCATGCATGATGTCTGATGCTTGTGGATGTCTGATGCTTGATGTCTGATGTTTGTGGATGTCTGATACCTGATGTCTGATGCATGATGTCTGATGCCTGATGTTTGTAGATGTCTGATACTTGTGGATGTCTGATATCTGAGGCCTGATGTCTGATACCTGATGTCTGATTCCTGATGTCTGATGCTTGTGGATGTCTAATGCCTTATGTTTGATGCTTGTGGATGTCTGATGCCTGATGTCTGATGCTTGTGGCTGTCTGATGCCTGATGTCTGATGCTTGTGGATGTCTGATGCATGTCTGACACCTGATGTCTGATGCATGATGTCTGATGCATGATGTCTGATGCCTGATGCTTGTGCATGTCTGATGTCTGATGCTTGTGCATGTCTGGTGCCGGATGTCTAATGCCTGATGTCTGATGCTTGTGGATGTCTGATGCCTGATGTCTGATGCTTGTGGAAGTCTGATGCCTGATGTCTGATGCCCGATGTCTGATGCTTGTGGATGTGTGTTGCCTGATGTCTGATGCATGATGTCTGTTGCTTGTGGATGTTTGATTCCTGATGTCTGATGCTTGTGGATGTCTGATGCTTGTGGATGTTTGATTCCTGATGTCTGATGCTTGTGGATGTCTGATGCTTGTGGCTGTCTGATGCCTGATGTCTGATGCTTGTGGATGTCTGATGCATGATGTCTGACACCTGATGTCTGACGCATGATGTCTGATGCAGGATGTCTGATGCCTGATGTTTGTGGATGTCTGATGCCTGATGCCTGATGTTTATGGATGTCTGATGCCTGGTGCCTGATGTTTGTGAATGTCTGATGTCTGATGCTTGTGGATGTGTGTTGCCTGATGTCTGATGCATGATGTCTGATGCTTGTGGATGTTTGATGCCTGATGTCTGATGCTTGTGGATGTCTCATGCATGATGTCTGATGCATGATGTCTGATGCCTGATGTCTGATGCCTGATGCTTGTGGATGTCTGATGCTTGATGTCTGATGTTTGTGGATGTCTGATGCCTGATGTCTGATGCTTGTGGATGTCTGATGCTTGTGGATGTCTGGTGCCTGATGTCTGATGCCTGTGGATGTCTGATGCCAGATGTCTGATGCTTGTGGATGTCTGATGCCTGATGTCTGATGCTTGTGGCTGTCTGATGCTTGTGGATGTCTGATGCATGATGTCTGACACCTGATGTCTGATGCATGATGTCTGATGCATGATTTCTGATGCATGATGTCTGATGCTTGTGGATGTCTGATGCCTGATGTCTGATGCTTGTGAATGTATGATGCCTGATGCTTGTGGATGTCTGGTGCCTGATGCCTGATGTCGGATTCCTGATGTCTGATGCCTGATGCTTGTGGATGTGTGTTGCCTGATGTCTGATACCTGATGTCTGATGCCTGATGCTTGTGGATGTCTCATGCATGATGTCTGATGCATGATGTCTGATGCCTGATGTCTGATGCCTGATGCTTGTGGATGTCTCATGCATGATGTCTGATGCATGATGTCTGATGCCTGATGTCTGATGCCTGATGCTTGTGGATGTCTGATGCTTGATGTCTGATGTTTTTGGATGTCTGATGCCTGATGTCTGATGCTTGTGGATGTCTGATGCTTGTGGATGTCTGGTGCCTGATGCCTGTGGATGTCTGATGCCAGATGTCTGATGCTTGTGGATGTCTGATGCTTGTGGATGTCTGGTGCCTGATGTCTGATGCCTGATGTCGAATGCCTGATGCTTGTGGATGTCTGATGCTTGATGTCTGATGTTTGTGGATGTCTGATGTCTGATGCATGATGTCTGATGCCTGATGTCTTAATGTCTGATACTTGTGGATGTCTGATGTCTGAGGCCTGATGTCTGATGTGTGATACCTGATGTCTGATTCCTGATGTCTGATGCTTGTGGATGTCTGATGCCTGATGTCTGATGCTCGTGGCTGTCTGATGCCTGAGGTCTGATGCTTGTGGATGTCTGACGCATGATGTCTGACAACTGATGTCTGATGCATGATGTCTGATGCTTGTGGATGTCTGATGCCTCATGCATGATGCTTGTGGATGTCTGATGCTTGTGGATGTTTGATGCCTGATGTCTGATGCTTGTGGATGTCTCATGCATGATGTCTGATGCTTGTGGATGTCTGATGCTTGATGTCTGATGTTTGTGGATGTCTGATACCTGATGTCTGATGCATGATGTCTGATGCCTGATGTTTGTAGATGTCTGATACTTGTGGATGTCTGATATCTGAGGCCTGATGTCTGATACCTGATGTCTGATTCCTGATGTCTGATGCTTGTGGATGTCTAATGCCTTATGTTTGATGCTTGTGGATGTCTGATGCCTGATGTCTGATGCTTGTGGCTGTCTGATGCCTGATGTCTGATGCTTGTGGATGTCTGATGCATGTCTGACACCTGATGTCTGATGCATGATGTCTGATGCATGATGTCTGATGCCTGATGCTTGTGCATGTCTGATGTCTGATGCTTGTGCATGTCTGGTGCCGGATGTCTAATGCCTGATGTCTGATGCTTGTGGATGTCTGATGCCTGATGTCTGATGCTTGTGGAAGTCTGATGCCTGATGTCTGATGCCCGATGTCTGATGCTTGTGGATGTGTGTTGCCTGATGTCTGATGCATGATGTCTGTTGCTTGTGGATGTTTGATTCCTGATGTCTGATGCTTGTGGATGTCTGATGCTTGTGGATGTTTGATTCCTGATGTCTGATGCTTGTGGATGTCTGATGCTTGTGGCTGTCTGATGCCTGATGTCTGATGCTTGTGGATGTCTGATGCATGATGTCTGACACCTGATGTCTGACGCATGATGTCTGATGCAGGATGTCTGATGCCTGATGTTTGTGGATGTCTGATGCCTGATGCCTGATGTTTATGGATGTCTGATGCCTGGTGCCTGATGTTTGTGAATGTCTGATGTCTGATGCTTGTGGATGTGTGTTGCCTGATGTCTGATGCATGATGTCTGATGCTTGTGGATGTTTGATGCCTGATGTCTGATGCTTGTGGATGTCTCATGCATGATGTCTGATGCATGATGTCTGATGCCTGATGTCTGATGCCTGATGCTTGTGGATGTCTGATGCTTGATGTCTGATGTTTGTGGATGTCTGATGCCTGATGTCTGATGCTTGTGGATGTCTGATGCTTGTGGATGTCTGGTGCCTGATGTCTGATGCCTGTGGATGTCTGATGCCAGATGTCTGATGCTTGTGGATGTCTGATGCCTGATGTCTGATGCTTGTGGCTGTCTGATGCCTGTGGATGTCTGATGCCAGATGTCTGATGCTTGTGGATGTCTGATGCATGATGTCTGACACCTGATGTCTGATGCATGATGTCTGATGCATGATTTCTGATGCATGATGTCTGATGCTTGTGGATGTCTGATGCCTGATGTCTGATGCTTGTGAATGTATGATGCCTGATGCTTGTGGATGTCTGGTGCCTGATGCCTGATGTCGGATTCCTGATGTCTGATGCCTGATGCTTGTGGATGTGTGTTGCCTGATGTCTGATACCTGATGTCTGATGCTTGTGGATGTCTGATGCCTGATGTCTGATGCTTGATGCTTGTGGAAGTCTGATGTCTGATGCCCGATGTTTGATTTCTGATGCCTGATGCTTGTGGATGTCTGATGCCTGATGTCTGATGCTTGTGGCTGTCTGATGCTTGTGGATGTCTGATGCATGATGTCTGACACCTGATGTCTGATGCATGATGTCTGATGCATGATTTCTGATGCATGATGGCTGATGCTTGTGGATGTCTGATGCCTGATGTCTGATGCTTGTGAATGTATGATGCCTGATGCTTGTGGATGTCTGGTGCCTGATTCCTGATGCCTGATGCTTGTGGATGTGTGTTGCCTGATGTCTGATACCTGATGTCTGATGCTTGTGGATGTCTGATGCCTGATGTCTGATGCTTGATGCTTGTGGAAGTCTGATGTCTGATGCCCGATGTTTGATTTCTGATGCCTGATGCTTGTGGATGTGTGTTGCCTGATGTCTTATGCATGATGTCCGATGCTTGTGGATGTCTGATGCTTGTGGATGTTTGATTCCTGATGTCTGATGCTTGTGGCTGTCTGATGCCTGATATCTGATGCTTGTGGATGTCTGATGCATGATGTCTGATGCATGATGTCTGATGCTTGTGGATGTCTGATGCCTGATGTTTGTGGATGTCTGATGCCTGATGTCTGATGCCTGATGTTTGTGAATGTCTGATGCCTGATGTCTGATGCTTGTGGATGCGTGTTGCCTGATGTCTGATGCATGATGTCTGATGCTTGTAGATGTCTGATACTTGCAGATGTCTGATGTCTGAGGCCTGATGTCTTATCAGGTATCACACATCAGACATCAGGCATCAGACAGCCACAAGCATCAGACATCAGGCATCAGACATCCACAAGCATCAAACTTCAGGCATTAGACATCCACAAGCATCAGACATCAGGAATCAGACATCAGGTATCACACATCAGACATCAGGCATGTCTGATTACTGATGTCTGATGCTTGCGGATGTCTGATGCCTGATGTCTGATGCCTGATGTCTGATGCTTGTGGATGTCTGATGCATGATGTCTGACACCTGATGTCTGACACCTGATGTCTGATGCATGATGTCTGATGCATGATGTCTGATGCTTGTGGATGTCTGATGCCTCATGCATGATGCTTGTGGATGTCTGATGCTTGTGGATGTATGATGCCTGATGTCTGATGCTTGTGGATGTCTCATGCATGATGTCTGATGCATGATGTCTGATGCCTGATGCTTGTGGATGTCTGATGCTTGATGTCTGATGTTTTTGGATGTCTGATGCCTGATGTCTAATGCTTGTGGATGTCTGATGCTTGTGGATGTCTGGTGCCTGATGTCTGATGCTTGTGGATGTCTGATGCTTGTGGATGTCTGGTGCCTGATGTCTGATGCCTGATGTTGAATGCCTGATGCTTGTGGATGTCTGATGCTTGATGTCTGATGTTTGTGGATGTCTGATGTCTGATGCATGATGTCTGATGCCTGATGTCTGATGTGTGATACCTGATGTCTGATTCCTGATGTCTGATGCTTGTGGATGTCTGATGCCTGATGTCTGATGCTCGTGGCTGTCTGATGCCTGATGTCTGATGCTTGTGGATGTCTGACGCATGATGTCTGACACCTGATGTCTGATGCATGATGTCTGATGCTTGTGGATGTCTGATGCCTCATGCATGATGCTTGTGGATGTCTGATGCTTGTGGATGTTTGATGCCTGATGTCTGATGCTTGTGGATGTCTCATGCATGATGTCTGATGCTTGTGGATGTCTGATGCTTGATGTCTGATGTTTGTGGATGTCTGATACCTGATGTCTGATGCATGATGTCTGATGCCTGATGTTTGTAGATGTCTGATACTTGTGGATGTCTGATATCTGAGGCCTGATGTCTGATACCTGATGTCTGATTCCTGATGTCTGATGCTTGTGGATGTCTAATGCCTTATGTTTGATGCTTGTGGATGTCTGATGCCTGATGTCTCATGCTTGTGGCTGTCTGATGCCTGATGTCTGATGCTTGTGGATGTCTGATGCATGTCTGACACCTGATGTCTGATGCATGATGTCTGATGCATGATGTCTGATGCCTGATGCTTGTGCATGTCTGATGCCTGATGCTTGTGCATGTCTGGTGCCGGATGTCTAATGCCTGATGTCTGATGCTTGTGGATGTCTGATGCTTGTGGATGTCTGGTGCCTGATGCCTGATGTCTGATTTCTGATGTCTGATGCTTGTGGATGTCTGATGCCTTATGTCTGATGCTTGTGGATGTCTGATGCTTGTGGATGTCTGGTGCCTGATGCCTGATGCTTGTGGATGTCTGATGCCTGATGCATGATGCCCGATGTTTGATGTCTGATGCTTGTGGATGTGTTGCCTGATGTCTGATGCATGATGTCTGATGCTTGTGGATGTCTGATGCCTGATGCTTGTGGATGTGTGTTGCCTGATGTCTGATGCATGCCTGATGCTTGTGGATGTTTGATGCCTGATGTCTGATGCTTGTGGATGTCTCATGCATGATGTCTGATGCATGATGTCTGATGCTTGTGGATGTCTGATGCTTGAAGTCTGATGTTTGTGGATGTCTGATGCCTGATGTCTGATGCATGATGTCTGATGCCTGATGTCTAATGTCTGATGCTTGTAGATGTCTGATACTTGTGGATGTCTGATGTCGGAGGCCTGATGTCTTATGCCTGATGTCTGATGCTTGTGGATGTCTGATGCCTGATGTTTGATATCTGATGCCTGATGCTTGTGGATGTATGTTGCCTGATGTCTGATGCATGATGTCTGTTGCTTGTGGATGTCTGATGCCTGATGTCCGATGCTTGATGCTTGTGGATGTCTGATGCCTGATGCTTGTGGATGTGTGTTGCCTGATGTCTGATGCATGATGTCTGATGCCTGATGTCTTAATGTCTGATGCTTGTAGATGTCTGATACTTGCGGATGTCTGATGTCTGAGGCCTGATGTCTTATCAGGTATTACACATCAGACATCAGGCATCAGACAGCCACAAGCATCAGACATCAGGCATCAGACATCCACAAGCATCAAACATCAGGCATTAGACATCCACAAACATCAGACATCAGGAATCAGACATCAGGTATCACACATCAGGCATCAGGCATGTCTGATTCCTGATGTCTGATGCTTGTGGATGTCTGATGCCTGATGTCTGATGCTTGTGGCTGTCTGATGCCTGATGTCTGATGCTTGTGGATGTCTGATGCATGATGTCTGACACCTGATGTCTGATGCATGATGTCTGATGCTTGTGGATGTCTGATGCCTGATGCTTGTGGATGTCTGATGCCTGATGCTTGTGGATGTCTGGTGCCTGATGTCTGATGCCTGATGTCTGATTCCTGATGTCTGATGCCTGTGGATGTCTGATGCCTGATGCTTGTGGATGTGTGTTGCCTGATGTCTGATACCTGATGTCTGATGCTTGTGGATGTCTGATGCCTGATGTCTGATGCTTGATGCTTGTGGAAGTCTGATGCCTGATGTCTGATGCCCGATGTCTGATGCTTGTGGATGTGTGTTGCCTGATGTCTGATGCATGATGTCTGATGCTTGTGGATGTCTGATGCTTGTGGATGTTTGATTCCTGATGTCTGATGCTTGTGGATGTCTGATGCTTGTGGCTGTCTGATGCCTGATGTCTGATGCTTGTGGATGTCTGATGCATGATGTCTGACACCTGATGTCTGACGCATGATGTCTGATGCAGGATGTCTGATGCCTGATGTTTGTGGATGTCTGATGCCTGATGCCTGATGTTTGTGGATGTCTGATGCCTGATGCCTGATGTTTGTGAATGTCTGATGTCTGATGTCTGATGCTTGTGGATGTGTGTTGCCTGATGTCTGATGCATGATGTCTGATGCTTGTGGATGTTTGATGCCTGATGTCTGATGCTTGTGGATGTCTCATGCATGATGTCTGATGCATGATGTCTGATGCCTGATGTCTGATGCCTGATGCTTGTGGATGTCTGATGCTTGATGTCTGATGTTTGTGGATGTCTGATGCCTGATGTCTTATGCCTGATACCTGATGTCTGACTCCTGATGTCTGATGCTTATGGATGTCTAATGCCTGATGTTTGATGCTTGTGGATGTCTGATGCCTGATGTCTGATGCTTGTGGCTGTCTGATGCCTGATGTCTGATGCTTGTGGATGTCTGATGCATGATGTCTGACACCTGATGTCTGATGCATGATGTCTGATGCATGATGTTTGATGCTTGTGGATGTCTGATGCTTGTGGATGTCGGATGCCTGATGTCTGATGCTTGTGAATGTCTGATGCCTGATGCTTGTGGATGTCTGGTGCCTGATGTCTGATGCCTGATGTCTGATTCCTGATGTCTGATGCTTGTGGGTGTCTGATGTCTGATGCTTGTGGATGTGTGTTGCCTGATGTCTGATGCATGATGTCTGACACCTGATGTCTGATGCTTGTGGAAGTCTGATGCCTGATGTCTGATGCCTGATGTTTGATGTCTGATGCCTTATGCTTGTGGATGTTTGTTGCCTGATGTCTGATGCATGATGTCTGATGCATGATGTCTGATGCCTGATGTCTTAATGTCTGATGCTTGTAGATGTCTGATACTTGTGGATGTCTGATGTCTGAGGCCTGATGTCTGATGTGTGATACCTGATGTCTGATTCCTGATGTCTGATGCCTGATGTCTGATGCTTGTGGCTGTCTGATGCCTGATGTTGATGCTTGTGGATGTCTGATGCATGATGTCTGACACCTGATGTCTGATGCATGATGTCTGATGCATGATGTCTGATGCTTGTGGATGTCTGATGCCTCATGCATGATGCTTGTGGATGTCTGATGCTTGTGGATGTATGATGCCTGATGTCTGATGCTTGTGGATGTCTCATGCATGATGTCTGATGCATGATGTCTGATGCCTGATGTCTGATGCCTGATGCTTGTGGATGTCTGATGCTTGATGTCTGATGTTTTTGGATGTCTGATGCCTGATGTCTGATGCTTGTGGATGTCTGATGCTTGTGGATGTTTGGTGCCTGATGTCTGATGCCTGTGGATGTCTGATGCCAGATGTCTGATGCTTGTGGATGTCTGATGCTTGTGGATGTCTGGTGCCTGATGTCTGATGCCTGATGTCGAATGCCTGATGCTTGTGGATGTCTGATGCTTGTGGTTGCCTTATGTCTGATGCCAGACGCTTGTGGATGTCTGATGCCTGATGCTTGTGGATGTCTGATGCCTGATGTTTGATGTCTGATGCCTGATGCTTGTGGATGTATGTTGCCTGATGTCTGATGCATGATGTCTGTTGCTTGTGGATGTCTGATGCCTGATGCTTGTGGATGTGTGTTGCCTGATGTCTGATGCATGATGTCTGATGCCTGATGTCTTAATGTCTGATGCTTGTAGATGTCTGATACTTGCGGATGTCTGATGTCTGAGGCCTGATGTCTTATCAGGTATCACACATCAGACATCAGGCATCAGACAGCCACAAGCATCAGACATCAGGCATCAGACATCCACAAGCATCAAACATCAGGCATTAGACATCCACAAACATCAGACATCAGGAATCAGACATCAGGTATCACACATCAGGCATCAGGCATGTCTGATTCCTGATGTCTGATGCTTGTGGATGTCTGATGCCTGATGTCTGATGCTTGTGGCTGTCTGATGCCTGATGTCTGATGATTGTGGATGTCTGATGCATGATGTCTGACACCTGATGTCTGATGCATGATGTCTGATGCATGATGTCTGATGCTTGTGGATGTCTGATGCTTGTGGATGTCTGGTGCCTGATGTCTGATGCTTTTTATTGTCTGATGCCTGATGCTTGTGGATGTCTGGTGCCTGATGTCTGATGCTTGTGAATGTCTGATGCCTGATGCTTGTGGATGTCTGGTGCCTGATGTCTGATGCTTGTGGATGTCTGACACCTGATGTCTGACACCTGATGTCTGATGCATGATGTCTGATGCTTGTGGATGTCTGATGCCTGATGTCTGATGCTTGAGAATGTCTAATGCCTGATGCTTGTGGATGTCTGGTGCCTGATGTCTGATGCCTGATGTCTGATTCCTGATGTCTGATGCTTGTGGATGTCTGATACCTAATGTCTGATGCCTGTGGATGTCTGATGCCTGATGCGTGTGGATGTGTGTTGCCTGATGTCTGATACCTGATGTCTGATGCTTGTGGATGTCTGATGCTTGTGGATGTCTGATGCCTGATGTCTGATGCATGATGTCTGATGCTTGTGGATGTTTGATTCCTGATGTCTGATGCTTGTGGATGTCTGATGCTTGTGGATGTTTGATTCCTGATGTCTGATGCTTGTGGATGTCTGATGCTTGTGGCTGTCTGATGCCTGATGTCTGATGCTTGTGGATGTCTGATGCATGATGTCTGACACCTGATGTCTGACGCATGTCTGATGCAGGATGTCTGATGCTTGTGGATGTCTGACGCATGATGTTTGATGTGAGATGTCTGATGCATGATGTCTGATGCCCGATGCTTGTGGATGTCTGATGCCTGATGTCTGATGCTTGTGGATGTCTGATGCCTGATGCTTGTGGATGTGTGTTGCCTGATGTCTGATGCATGATGTCTGATGCTTGTGGATGTTTGATGCCTGATGTCTGATGCTTGTGGATGTCTCATGCATGATGTCTGATGCATGATGTCTGATGCCTGATGCTTGTGGATGTCTGATGCTTGATGTCTGATGTTTGTGGATGTCTGATGTCTGATGCATGATGTCTGATGCCTGATGTCTTAATGTCTGATACTTGTGGATGTCTGATGTCTGAGGCCTGATGTCTGATGTGTGATACCTGATGTCTGATTCCTGATGTCTGATGCTTATGGATGTCTGATGCCTGATGTCTGATGCTCGTGGCTGTCTGATGCATGATGTCTGATGCTTGTGGATGTCTGACGCATGATGTCTGACACCTGATGTCTGATGCATGATGTCTGATGCTTGTGGATGTCTGATGCCTCATGCATGATGCTTGTGGATGTCTGATGCTTGTGGATGTTTGATGCCTGATGTCTGATGCTTGTGGATGTCTCATGCATGATGTCTGATGCTTGTGGATGTCTGATGCTTGATGTCTGATGTTTGTGGATGTCTGATACCTGATGTCTGATGCATGATGTCTGATGCCTGATGTTTGTAGATGTCTGATACTTGTGGATGTCTGATATCTGAGGCCTGATGTCTGATACCTGATGTCTGATGCCTGATGTCTGATGCTTGTGGATGTCTAATGCCTTATGTTTGATGCTTGTGGATGTCTGATGCCTGATGCTTGTGGCTGTCTGATGCCTGATGTCTGATGCTTGTGGATATCTGATGCATGTCTGACACCTGATGTCTGATGCATGATGTCTGATGCATGATGTCTGATGCCTGATGCTTGTGCATGTCTGGTGCTGGATGTCTAATGCCTGATGTCTGATGCTTGTGGATGTCTGATGCTTGTGGATGTCTGGTGCCTGATGCCTGATGTCAGATTTCTGATGTCTGATACTTGTGGATGTCTGATGCCTTATGTCTGATGCTTGTGGATGTCTGATGCTTGTGGATGTCTGGTGCCTGATGTCTGATGCTTGTGGATGTCTGGTGCCTGATGTCTGATGTCTGATGCTTGTGGATGTCTGATGCCTGATGCTTGTGGATGTCTGATGCCTGATGCCCGATGTTTGATGTCTGATGCTTGTGGATGTGTTGCCTGATGTCTGATGCATGATGTCTGATGCTTGTGGATGTCTGATGCCTGATGCTTGTGGATGTGTGTTGCCTGATGTCTGATGCATGCCTGATGCTTGTGGATGTTTGATGCCTGATGTCTGATGCTTGTGGATGTCTCATGCATGATGTCTGATGCATGATGTCTGATGCTTGTGGATGTCTCATGCTTGAAGTCTGATGTTTGTGGATGTCTGATGCCTGATGTCTGATGCATGATGTCTGATGCCTGATGTCTAATGTCTGATGCTTGTAGATGTCTGATACTTGTGGATGTCTGATGTCGGAGGCCTGATGTCTTATGCCTGATGTCTGATACCTGATGTCTGATTCCTGATGTCTGATGCTTGTGGATGTCTAATGCCTGATGTCTGATGCTTGTGGATGTCTGATGCATGATGTCTGACACCTGATGTCTGATGCATGATGTCTGATGCTTGTGGATGTCTGATGCCTGATGCTTGTGGATGTCTGATGCCTGATGCTTGTGGATGTCTGGTGTCTGATGTCTGATGCCTGATGTCTGATTCCTGATGTCTGATGCCTGTGGATGTCTGATGCCTGATGCTTGTGGATGTGTGTTGCCTGATGTCTGATACCTGATGTCTGATGCTTGTGGATGTCTGATGCCTGATGTCTGATGCTTGATGCTTGTGGAAGTCTGATGCCTGATGTCTGATGCCCGATGTCTGATGCTTGTGGATGTGTGTTGCCTGATGTCTGATGCATGATGTCTGATGCTTGTGGATGTCTGATGCTTGTGGATGTTTGATTCCTGATGTCTGATGCTTGTGGATGTCTGATGCTTGTGGCTGTCTGATGCCTGATGTCTGATGCTTGTGGATGTCTGATGCATGATGTCTGACACCTGATGTCTGACGCATGAAGTCTGATGCAGGATGCCTGATGCCTGATGTTTGTGGATGTCTGATGCCTGATGCCTGATGTTTGTGGATGTCTGATGCCTGATGCCTGATGTTTGTGAATGTCTGATGTCTGATGTCTGATGCTTGTGGATGTGTGTTGCCTGATGTCTGATGCATGATGTCTGATGCTTGTGGATGTTTGATGCCTGATGTCTGATGCTTGTGGATGTCTCATGCATGATGTCTGATGCATGATGTCTGATGCCTGATGTCTGATGCCTGATGCTTGTGGATGTCTGATGCTTGATGTCTGATGTTTGTGGATGTCTGATGCCTGATGTCTTATGCCTGATACCTGATGTCTGATTCCTGATGTCTGATGCTTGTGGATGTCTAATGCCTGATGTTTGATGCTTGTGGATGTCTGATGCCTGATGTCTGATGCTTGTGGCTGTCCGATGCCTGATGTCTGATGCTTGTGGATGTCTGATGCATGATGTCTGACACCTGATGTCTGATGCATGATGTCTGATGCATGATGTTTGATGCTTGTGGATGTCTGATGCTTGTGGATGTCTGATGCCTGATGTCTGATGCTTGTGAATGTCTGATGCCTGATGCTTGTGGATGTCTGGTGCCTGATGTCTGATGCCTGATGTCTGATTCCTGATGTCTGATGCTTGTGGATGTCTGATGTCTGATGCTTGTGGATGTGTGTTGCCTGATGTCTGATGCATGATGTCTGACACCTGATGTCTGATGCTTGTAGAAGTCTGATGCCTGATGTCTGATGCCTGATGTTTGATGCCTGATGCCTTATGCTTGTGGATGTGTGTTGCCTGATGTCTGATGCATGATGTCTGATGCTTGTGGATGTCTGATGCTTGTGGATGTTTGATTCCTGATGTCTGATGCTTGTGGATGTCTGATGCTTGTGGCTGTCTGATGCCTGATATATGATGCTTGTGGATGTCTGACACCTGATGTCTGATGCATGATGTCTGATGCATGATGCTTGTGGATGTCTGATGCCTGATGCTTGTGGATGTGTGTTGCCTGATGTCTGATGCATGATGTCTGATGCTTGTGGATGTTTGATGCCTGATGTCTGATGCATGATGTCTGATGCATGATGTCTGATGCTTGTGGATGTCTGATGCTTGATGTCTGATGTTTGTGGATGTCTGATGTCTGATGCATGATGTCTGATGCCTGATGTCTTAATGTCTGATGCTTGTAGATGTCTGATACTTGTGGATGTCTGATGTCTGAGGCCTGATGTCTGATGTCTGATACCTGATGTCTGATTCCTGATGTCTGATGCTTGTGGATGTCTGATGCCTGATGTCTGATGCTTGTGGCTGTCTGATGCCTGATGTTGATGCTTGTGGATGTCTGATGCATGATGTCTGACACCTGATGTCTGATGCATGATGTCTGATGCATGATGTCTGATGCTTGTGGATGTCTGATGCCTCATGCATGATGCTTGTGGATGTCTGATGCTTGTGGATGTATGATGCCTGATGTCTGATGCTTGTGGATGTCTCATGCATGATGTCTGATGCATGATGTCTGATGCCTGATGTCTGATGCCTGATGCTTGTGGATGTCTCATGCATGATGTCTGATGCATGATGTCTGATGCCTGATGTCTGATGCCTGATGCTTGTGGATGTCTGATGCTTGATGTCTGATGTTTTTGGATGTCTGATGCCTGATGTCTGATGCTTGTGGATGTCTGATGCTTGTGGATGTCTGGTGCCTGATGCCTGTGGATGTCTGATGCCAGATGTCTGATGCTTGTGGATGTCTGATGCTTGTGGATGTCTGGTGCCTGATGTCTGATGCCTGATGTCGAATGCCTGATGCTTGTGGATGTCTGATGCTTGATGTCTGATGTTTGTGGATGTCTGATGTCTGATGCATGATGTCTGATGCCTGATGTCTTAATGTCTGATACTTGTGGATGTCTGATGTCTGAGGCCTGATGTCTGATGTGTGATACCTGATGTCTGATTCCTGATGTCTGATGCTTGTGGATGTCTGATGCCTGATGTCTGATGCTCGTGGCTGTCTGATGCCTGATGTCTGATGCTTGTGGATGTCTGACGCATGATGTCTGACAACTGATGTCTGATGCATGATGTCTGATGCTTGTGGATGTCTGATGCCTCATGCATGATGCTTGTGGATGTCTGATGCTTGTGGATGTTTGATGCCTGATGTCTGATGCTTGTGGATGTCTCATGCATGATGTCTGATGCTTGTGGATGTCTGATGCTTGATGTCTGATGTTTGTGGATGTCTGATACCTGATGTCTGATGCATGATGTCTGATGCCTGATGTTTGTAGATGTCTGATACTTGTGGATGTCTGATATCTGAGGCCTGATGTCTGATACCTGATGTCTGATTCCTGATGTCTGATGCTTGTGGATGTCTAATGCCTTATGTTTGATGCTTGTGGATGTCTGATGCCTGATGTCTGATGCTTGTGGCTGTCTGATGCCTGATGTCTGATGCTTGTGGATGTCTGATGCATGTCTGACACCTGATGTCTGATGCATGATGTCTGATGCATGATGTCTGATGCCTGATGCTTGTGCATGTCTGATGTCTGATGCTTGTGCATGTCTGGTGCCGGATGTCTAATGCCTGATGTCTGATGCTTGTGGATGTCTGATGCCTGATGTCTGATGCTTGTGGAAGTCTGATGCCTGATGTCTGATGCCCGATGTCTGATGCTTGTGGATGTGTGTTGCCTGATGTCTGATGCATGATGTCTGTTGCTTGTGGATGTTTGATTCCTGATGTCTGATGCTTGTGGATGTCTGATGCTTGTGGATGTTTGATTCCTGATGTCTGATGCTTGTGGATGTCTGATGCTTGTGGCTGTCTGATGCCTGATGTCTGATGCTTGTGGATGTCTGATGCATGATGTCTGACACCTGATGTCTGACGCATGATGTCTGATGCAGGATGTCTGATGCCTGATGATTGTGGATGTCTGATGCCTGATGCCTGATGTTTATGGATGTCTGATGCCTGGTGCCTGATGTTTGTGAATGTCTGATGTCTGATGCTTGTGGATGTGTGTTGCCTGATGTCTGATGCATGATGTCTGATGCTTGTGGATGTTTGATGCCTGATGTCTGATGCTTGTGGATGTCTCATGCATGATGTCTGATGCATGATGTCTGATGCCTGATGTCTGATGCCTGATGCTTGTGGATGTCTGATGCTTGATGTCTGATGTTTGTGGATGTCTGATGCCTGATGTCTGATGCTTGTGGATGTCTGATGCTTGTGGATGTCTGGTGCCTGATGTCTGATGCCTGTGGATGTCTGATGCCAGATGTCTGATGCTTGTGGATGTCTGATGCCTGATGTCTGATGCTTGTGGCTGTCTGATGCTTGTGGATGTCTGATGCATGATGTCTGACACCTGATGTCTGATGCATGATGTCTGATGCATGATTTCTGATGCATGATGTCTGATGCTTGTGGATGTCTGATGCCTGATGTCTGATGCTTGTGAATGTATGATGCCTGATGCTTGTGGATGTCTGGTGCCTGATGCCTGATGTCGGATTCCTGATGTCTGATGCCTGATGCTTGTGGATGTGTGTTGCCTGATGTCTGATACCTGATGTCTGATGCCTGATGCTTGTGGATGTCTCATGCATGATGTCTGATGCATGATGTCTGATGCCTGATGTCTGATGCCTGATGCTTGTGGATGTCTCATGCATGATGTCTGATGCATGATGTCTGATGCCTGATGCCTGATGCCTGATGCTTGTGGATGTCTGATGCTTGATGTCTGATGTTTTTGGATGTCTGATGCCTGATGTCTGATGCTTGTGGATGTCTGATGCTTGTGGATGTCTGGTGCCTGATGCCTGTGGATGTCTGATGCCAGATGTCTGATGCTTGTGGATGTCTGATGCTTGTGGATGTCTGGTGCCTGATGTCTGATGCCTGATGTCGAATGCCTGATGCTTGTGGATGTCTGATGCTTGATGTCTGATGTTTGTGGATGTCTGATGTCTGATGCATGATGTCTGATGCCTGATGTCTTAATGTCTGATACTTGTGGATGTCTGATGTCTGAGGCCTGATGTCTGATGTGTGATACCTGATGTCTGATTCCTGATGTCTGATGCTTGTGGATGTCTGATGCCTGATGTCTGATGCTCGTGGCTGTCTGATGCCTGATGTCTGATGCTTGTGGATGTCTGACGCATGATGTCTGACAACTGATGTCTGATGCATGATGTCTGATGCTTGTGGATGTCTGATGCCTCATGCATGATGCTTGTGGATGTCTGATGCTTGTGGATGTTTGATGCCTGATGTCTGATGCTTGTGGATGTCTCATGCATGATGTCTGATGCTTGTGGATGTCTGATGCTTGATGTCTGATGTTTGTGGATGTCTGATACCTGATGTCTGATGCATGATGTCTGATGCCTGATGTTTGTAGATGTCTGATACTTGTGGATGTCTGATATCTGAGGCCTGATGTCTGATACCTGATGTCTGATTCCTGATGTCTGATGCTTGTGGATGTCTAATGCCTTATGTTTGATGCTTGTGGATGTCTGATGCCTGATGTCTGATGCTTGTGGCTGTCTGATGCCTGATGTCTGATGCTTGTGGATGTCTGATGCATGTCTGACACCTGATGTCTGATGCATGATGTCTGATGCATGATGTCTGATGCCTGATGCTTGTGCATGTCTGATGTCTGATGCTTGTGCATGTCTGGTGCCGGATGTCTAATGCCTGATGTCTGATGCTTGTGGATGTCTGATGCCTGATGTCTGATGCTTGTGGAAGTCTGATGCCTGATGTCTGATGCCCGATGTCTGATGCTTGTGGATGTGTGTTGCCTGATGTCTGATGCATGATGTCTGTTGCTTGTGGATGTTTGATTCCTGATGTCTGATGCTTGTGGATGTCTGATGCTTGTGGATGTTTGATTCCTGATGTCTGATGCTTGTGGATGTCTGATGCTTGTGGCTGTCTGATGCCTGATGTCTGATGCTTGTGGATGTCTGATGCATGATGTCTGACACCTGATGTCTGACGCATGATGTCTGATGCAGGATGTCTGATGCCTGATGTTTGTGGATGTCTGATGCCTGATGCCTGATGTTTATGGATGTCTGATGCCTGGTGCCTGATGTTTGTGAATGTCTGATGTCTGATGCTTGTGGATGTGTGTTGCCTGATGTCTGATGCATGATGTCTGATGCTTGTGGATGTTTGATGCCTGATGTCTGATGCTTGTGGATGTCTCATGCATGATGTCTGATGCATGATGTCTGATGCCTGATGTCTGATGCCTGATGCTTGTGGATGTCTGATGCTTGATGTCTGATGTTTGTGGATGTCTGATGCCTGATGTCTGATGCTTGTGGATGTCTGATGCTTGTGGATGTCTGGTGCCTGATGTCTGATGCCTGTGGATGTCTGATGCCAGATGTCTGATGCTTGTGGATGTCTGATGCCTGATGTCTGATGCTTGTGGCTGTCTGATGCTTGTGGATGTCTGATGCATGATGTCTGACACCTGATGTCTGATGCATGATGTCTGATGCATGATTTCTGATGCATGATGTCTGATGCTTGTGGATGTCTGATGCCTGATGTCTGATGCTTGTGAATGTATGATGCCTGATGCTTGTGGATGTCTGGTGCCTGATGCCTGATGTCGGATTCCTGATGTCTGATGCCTGATGCTTGTGGATGTGTGTTGCCTGATGTCTGATACCTGATGTCTGATGCTTGTGGATGTCTGATGCCTGATGTCTGATGCTTGATGCTTGTGGAAGTCTGATGTCTGATGCCCGATGTTTGATTTCTGATGCCTGATGCTTGTGGATGTCTGATGCCTGATGTCTGATGCTTGTGGCTGTCTGATGCTTGTGGATGTCTGATGCATGATGTCTGACACCTGATGTCTGATGCATGATGTCTGATGCATGATTTCTGATGCATGATGGCTGATGCTTGTGGATGTCTGATGCCTGATGTCTGATGCTTGTGAATGTATGATGCCTGATGCTTGTGGATGTCTGGTGCCTGATTCCTGATGCCTGATGCTTGTGGATGTGTGTTGCCTGATGTCTGATACCTGATGTCTGATGCTTGTGGATGTCTGATGCCTGATGTCTGATGCTTGATGCTTGTGGAAGTCTGATGTCTGATGCCCGATGTTTGATTTCTGATGCCTGATGCTTGTGGATGTGTGTTGCCTGATGTCTTATGCATGATGTCCGATGCTTGTGGATGTCTGATGCTTGTGGATGTTTGATTCCTGATGTCTGATGCTTGTGGCTGTCTGATGCCTGATATCTGATGCTTGTGGATGTCTGATGCATGATGTCTGATGCCTGATGTCTGATGCTTGTGGATGTCTGATGCATGATGTCTGACACCTGATGTCTGACGCATGATGTCTGATGCAGGATGTCTGATGCCTGATGTTTGTGGATGTCTGATGCCTGATGCCTGATGTTTATGGATGTCTGATGCCTGATGCCTGATGTTTGTGAATGTCTGATGTCTGATGCTTGTGGATGTGTGTTGCCTGATGTCTGATGCATGATGTCTGATGCTTGTGGATGTTTGATGCCTGATGTCTGATGCTTGTGGATGTCTCTTGCATGATGTCTGATGCATGATGTCTGATGCCTGATGTCTGATGCCTGATGCTTGTGGATGTCTGATGCTTGATGTCTGATGTTTGTGGATGTCTGATGCCTGATGTCTGATGCTTGTGGATGTCTGATGCTTGTAGATGTCTGGTGCCTGATGTCTGATGCCTGTGGATGTCTGATGCCAGATGTCTGATGCCTGATGCTTGTGGATGTCTGATGCTTGTGGAAGTCTATTGCCTGATGTCGGATGCCTGTGGATGTCTAATGCTTGTGGATGCCTGATGTCTGATGCCTGATGCTTGTGGATGTCTGACGTCTGATGCTTGTGGATGTCTGATGCCTGATGTTTGATGGCTGATGCCTGATGCGTGTGGATGTATGTTGCCTGATGCCTGATGCATGATGTCTGTTGCTTGTGGATGTCTGATGCCTGATGTCTGATGCTTGTGGATGTCTTATGCCTGATGTCTGGTGCCTGATGTCTGATGCTTGTGGATGTCTGATGCCTGATGTCCGATGCTTGTGGATGTCTGATGCCTGATGCTTGTGGATGTGTGTTGCCTGATGTCTGATGCATGATGTCTGATGCTTGTGGATGTTTGATGCCTGATGTCTGATGCTTGTGGATGTCTCATGCATGATGTCTGATGCCTGATGCTTGTGGATGTCTGATGCTTGATGTATGATGTTTGTGGATGTCTGATGCCTGATGTCTGATGCATGATGTCTGATGCCTGATGCTTGTGGATGTCTGATGCCTGATGTCTGATGTCTTATCAGGTATCACACATCAGACATCAGGCATCAGACAGCCACAAGCATCAGACATCAGGCATCAGACATCCACAAGCATCAGACATCAGGAATCAGACATCAGGTATCACACATCAGACATCAGGCATGTCTGATTCCTGATGTCTGATGCTTGTGGATGTCTGATGCCTGATGTCTGATGCCTAATGTCTGATGCTTGTGGATGTCTGATGCCTGATGTCTGATGCTTGTGGATGTCTGATGCCTGATGTCTGATGCCTAATGTCTGATGCTTGTGGATGTCTGATGCCTGATGTCTGATGCTTGTGAATGTCTGATGCCTGATGCTTGTGGATGTCTGGTGCCTGATGTCTGATGCTTGTGAATGTCTGATGCCTGATGCTTGTGGATGTCTGGTGCCTGATGTTTGATGCCTGATGTCTGATTCCTGATGTCTGATGCTTGTGGATGTCTGATGCCTGATGTCTGGTGCTTGTGGATGTGTGTTGCCTGATGTCTGATACCTGATGTCTGATGCTTGTGGATGTCTGATGCATGATGTCTGATGCATGATGTCTGATGCTTGTGGATGTCTGATGCCTGATGTCTGATGCTTGTGAATGTCTGATGCCTGATGCTTGTGGATGTCTGGTGCCTGATGTTTGATGCCTGATGTCTGATTCCTGATGTCTGATGCTTGTGGATGTCTGATGCCTGATGTCTGATGCTTGTGGATGTGTGTTGCCTGATGTCTAATACCTGATGTCTGATGCTTGTGGATGTCTGATGCCTGATGTCTGATGCCTGATGTCTGATGCCCGATGTTTGATGCCTGATGCTTGTGGATGTGTGTTGCCTGATGTCTGATGCTTGTGGATGTCTGATGCTTGTGGCTGTCTGATGCCTGATATCTGATGCTTGTGGATGTCTGACGCATGATGTCTGACACCTGATGTCTGATGCCTGATGTCTGATGCCTGATGTTTGTGAATGTCTGATGCCTGATGTCTGATGCTTGTGGATGTGTGTTGCCTGATGTCTGATGCTTGTGGATGTTTGATGCCTGATGTCTGATGCTTGTGGATGTGTGTTGCCTGATGTCTGATGCTTGTGGATGTCTCATGCATGATGTCTGATGCATGATGTCTGATGCTTGTGGATGTTTGAAGCTTGATGTCTGATGTTTGTGGATGTCTGATGCATGATGTCTGATGCTTGTGGATGTCTGATGCCTGATGTTTGTGGATGTCTGATGCCTGATGCCTGATGTTTGTGAATGTCTGATGCCTGATGTCTGATGCTTGTGGATGCGTGTTGCCTGATGTCTGATGCATAATGTCTGATGCTTGTGGATGTTTGATGCCTCATGTCTGATGCTTGTGGATGTCTCATGCATGATGTCTGATGCGTGATGTCTGATGCCTGATGTCTGAGGATGTCTGTTGCTTGATGTCTGATGTTTGTGGATGTCTGATGCCTGATGTCTGATGCTTGTGGATGTGTATTGCCTGATGTCTGATGCTTGTGGATGTTTGATGCCTGATGTCTGATGCTTGTGGATGTCTCATGCATGATGTCTGATGCATGATGTCTGATGCTTGTGGATGTCTGATGCTTGATGTCTGATGTTTGTGGATGTCTGATGCCTGATGTATGATGTCTGATGCCTGATGTCTTCATGTCTGATGCTTATAGATGTCTGATACTTGTGGATGTCTGATGCATGATGTCTGACACCTGATGTCTGATGCCTGATGTCTTATGCCTGATGTCTGATGTGTGATACCTGATGTCTGATTCCTGATGTCTGATGCTTGTGGATGTATGATGCCTGTTGTCTGATGCTTGTGGCTGTCTGATGCTTGTGGATGTCTGATGCATGATGTCTGACACCTGATGTCTGATGCATGATGTCTGATGCTTGTGGATGTCTGATGCTTGTGGATGTCTGATGCCTGATGCTTGTGAATGTCTGATGCCTGATGCTTGTGGATGTCTGGTGCCTGATGCCTGATGTCTGATGCTTGTGGATGTGTGTTGCCTGATGTCTGATACCTGATGTCTGATGCTTGTGGATGTCTGATGCCTGATGTCTGATGCTTGATGCTTGTGGAAGTCTGATGCCTGATGTCTGATGCCCGATGTTTGATTTCTGATGCCTGATGCTTGTGGATGTTTGTTGCCTGATGTCTGATGCATGATGTCTGATGCTTGTGGCTGTCTGATGCCTGATATCTGATGCATGATGTCTGATGCATGATGTCTGATGCATGATGTCTGATGCATGATGTCTGATGCTTGTGGATGTCTGATGCCTGATTGTGGATGTCTGATGCCTGATGCCTGATGCTTGTGGATGCGTGTTGCCTGATGTCTGATGCATGATGTCTGATGCTTGTGGATGTTTGATGCCTGATGTCTGATGCTTGTGGATGTCTCATGCATGATGTCTGATGCGTGATGTCTGATGCCTGATGTCTGAGGATGTCTGATGCTTGATGTCTGATGTTTGTGGATGTCTGATGCCTGATGTCTGATGCTTGTGGATGTCTGGTGCCTGATGTCTGATGTCTGATTCCTGATGTCTGATGCTTGTGGATGTCTGATGCCAGATGTCTGATGCCTGATGCTTGTGGATGTCTGATGCTTGTGGATGTCTGATGCTTGTGGATGTCTGGTGCCTGATGTCGGATGCCTGATGTTGGATGCCTGATGCTTGTGGATGTCTGATGCTTGTGGATGTCTGATGCTTGTGGATGCCTGATGTCTGACACTTGCGGATGTCTGATGCCTGATGCTTGTGGATGTCTGATGCCTGATGTTTGATGTCTGATGCCTGATGCTTGTGGATGTCTGATGCCTGATGCCTGATGTCTGTTGCTTGTGGATGTCTGATGCCTGATGCCTGATGCTTGTGGATGTCTTATGCCTGATGGCTGATGTCTGGTGCCTGATGTCTGATGCTTGTGGATGTCTGATGCCTGATGTCCGATGCTTGTGGATGTCTGATGCCTGATGTCTCATGCCCGATGTTTGATGTCTGATGCCTGATGCTTGTGGATGTGTGTTGCCTGATGTCTGATGCATGATGTCTGATGCTTGTGGATGTCTGATGCTTGTGGATGTGTGTTGCCTGATGTCTGAGGCATGATGTCTGATGCTTGTGGATGTTTGATGCCTGATGTCTTATGCATGATGTCTGATGTCTGATACTTGTGGATGTCTGATGCTTGATGTCTGATGTTTGTGGATGTCTGATGCCTGATGTCTGATACTTGTGGATGTCTGATGTCTGAGGCCTGATGTCTTATGCCTGATACCTGATGTCTGATTCCTTATGTCTGATGCTTGTGGATGTCTAATGCCTGATGTTTGATGCTTGTGGATGTCTGATGCCTGATGTCTGATGCTTGTGGCTGTCTGATGCCTGATGTCTGATGTTTGTGGATGTCTGATGCATGATGTCTGACACCTGATGTCTGATGCATGATGTCTGATGCGTGATGTCTGATGCTTGTGGATGTCTGATGCTTGTGGATGTCTGATGCCTGATGTCTGATGCTTGTGAATGTCTGATGCCTGATGCTTGTGGATGTCTGGTGCCTGATGTCTGATGTCTGATTCCTGATGTCTGATGCTTGTGGATGTCTGAAGTCTGATGCTTGTGGATGTGTGTTGCCTGATGTCTGATGCATGATGTCTGACACCTGATGTCTGATGCCTGATGCTTGTGGAAGTCTGATGCCTGATGTCTGATGCCCGATGTTTGATGTCTGATGCCTTATGCTTGTGGATGTGTGTTGCCTGATGCATGATGTCTGATGCTTGTGGATGTCTGATGCTTGTGGATGTTTGATTCCTGATGTCTGATGCTTGTGGATGTCTGATGCTTGTGGCTGTCTGATGCCTGATATATGATGCTTGTGGATGTCTGACACCTGATGTCTGATGCATGATGTCTGATGCATGATGCTTGTGGATGTCTGATGCCTGATGCTTGTGGATGTGTGTTGCCTGATGTCTGATGCTTGTGGATGTTTGATGCCTGATGTCTCATTCATGATGTCTGATGCATGATGTCTGATGCTTGTGGATGTCTGATGCTTGATGTCTGATGTTTGTGGATGTCTGATGCATGATGTCTGATGTCTTAATGTCTGATGCTTGTAGATGTCTGATACTTGTGGATGTCTGATGTCTGAGGCCTGATGTCTGATGTGTGATACCTGATGTCTGATTCCTGATGTCTGATGCTTGTGGATGTCTGATGCCTGATGTCTGATGCTTGTGGCTGTCTGATGCCTGATGTTGATGCTTGTGGATGTCTGATGCATGATGTCTGATGCTTGTGGATGTCTAATGCCTGATGTTTGATGCTTGTGGATGTCTGATGCTTGTGGCTGTCTGATGCCTGATTTCTGATGCTTGTGGGTGTCTGATGCATGATGTCTGACACCTAATGTCTGATGCATAATGTCTGATGCTTGTGGATGTCTGATGCCTGATGTCTGATGCTTGTGAATGTCTGATGCCTGATGCTTGTGGATGTCTGGTGCCTGATGTCTGATGCCTGATGTCTGATTCCTGATGTCTGATGCTTGTGGATGTGTGTTGCCTGATGTCTGATACCTGATGTCTGATGCTTGTGGATGTCTGATGCCTGATGTCTGATGCTTGATGCTTGTGGAAGTCTGATGTCTGATGCCCGATGTTTGATTTCTGATGCCTGATGCTTGTGGATGTGTGTTGCCTGATGTCTTATGCATGATGTCTGATGCTTGTGGATGTCTGATGCTTGTGGATGTTTGATTCCTGATGTCTGATGCTTGTGGCTGTCTGATGCCTGATATCTGATGCTTGTGGATGTCTGATGCATGATGTCTGATACCTGATGTCTGATGCATGATGTCTGATGCATGATGTCTGATGCTTGTGGATGTCTGATGCCTGATGTTTGTGGATGTCTGATGCGTGATGTCTGATGCCTGATGTTTGTGAATGTCTGATGCCTGATGTCTGATGCTTGTGGATGCGTGTTGCCTGATGTCTGATGCATGATGTCTGATGCTTGTGGATGTTTGATGCCTGATGTCTGATGCTTGTGGATGTCTCATGCATGATGTCTGATGCGTGATGTCTGATGCCTGATGTCTGAGGATGTCTGATGCTTGATGTCTGATTTTTGTGGATGTCTGATGACTGATGTCTGATGCTTGTGGATGTGTGTTGCCTGATGTCTGATGCTTGTGGATGTTTGATGCCTGATGTCTGATGCTTGTGGATGTCTCATGCATGATGTCTGATGCATGATGTCTGATGCTTGTGGATGTCTGATGCTTGATGTCTGATGTTTGTGGATGTCTGATGCCTGATGTATGATGTCTGAAGCCTGATGTCTTAATGTCTGATGCTTGTAGATGTCTGATACTTGTGGATGTCTGACACCTGATGTCTGATGCCTGATGTCTGATGTGTGATGCCTGATGTCTGATTCCTGATGTCTGATGCTTGTGGATGTCTGATGCCTGTTGTCTGATGCTTGTGGCTGTCTGATGCTTGTGGATGTCTGATGCCTGATGCTTGTGAATGTCTGATGCCTGATGCTTGTGGATGTCTGGTGCCTGATGCCTGATGTCTGATGCCTGATGCTTGTGGATGTGTGTTGCCTGATGTCTGATACCTGATGTCTGATGCTTGTGGATGTCTGATGCCTGATGTCTGATGCTTGTGGAAGTCTGATGCCTGATGTCTGATGCCCGATGTTTGATTTCTGATGCCTGATGCTTGTGGATGTTTGTTGCCTGATGTCTGATGCATGATGTCTGATGCTTGTGGATGTTTGATTCCTGATGTCTGATGCTTGTGGCTGTCTGATGCCTGATATCTGATGCATGATGTCTGATGCATGATGTCTGATGCATGATGTCTGATGCATGATGTCTGATGCTTGTGGATGTCTGATGCCTGATTGTGGATGTCTGATGCCTGATGTCTGATGCCTGATGTTTGTGAATGTCTGATGCCTGATGTCTGATGCTTGTGGATGCGTGTTGCCTGATGTCTGATGCATGATGTCTGATGCTTGTGGATGTTTGATGCCTGATGTCTGATGCTTGTGGATGTCTCATGCATGATGTCTGATGCGTGATGTCTGATGCCTGATGTCTGAGGATGTCTGATGCTTGATGTCTGATGTTTGTGGATGTCTGATGCCTGATGTCTGATGCTTGTGGATGTCTGGTGCCTGATGTCTGATTCCTGATGTCTGATGCTTGTGGATGTCTGATGCCAGATGTCTGATGCCTGATGCTTGTGGATGTCTGATGCTTGTGGATGTCTGATGCTTGTGGATGTCTGGTGCCTGATGTCGGATGCCTGATGTCGGATGCCTGATGTCGGATGCCTGATGCTTGTTGATGTCTGATGTTTGTGGATGCCTGATGTCTGACGCTTGTGGATGTCTGATGCCTGATGCTTGTGGATGTCTGATGCCTGATGTTTGATGTCTGATGCCTGATGCTTGTGGATGTCTGATGCCTGATGTCTAATGTCTGTTGCTTGTGGATGTCTGATACCTGATGTCTGATGTCTGGTGCCTGATGTCTGATGCTTGTGGATGTCTGTTGCCTGATGTCCAATGCTTGTGGATGTCTGATGCCTGATGTCTGATGCCCGATGTTTGATGTCTGATGCCTGATGCTTGTGGATGTGTGTTGCCTGATGTCTGATGCATGATGTCTGATGCTTGTGGATGTGTGTTGCCTGATGTCTGAGGCATGATGTCTGATGCTTGTGGATGTTTGATGCCTGATGTCTCATGCATGATGTCTGATGTCTGATGCTTGTGGATGTCTGATGCTTGATGTCTGATGTCTGATGCTTGTGGATGTGTGTTGCCTGATGTCTGATACCTGATGTCTGATGCTTGTGGATGTCTGATGCCTGATGTCTGATGCTTGATGCTTGTGGAAGTCTGATGCCTGATGTCTGATGCCCGATGTTTGATTTCTGAAGCCTGATGCTTGTGGATGTTTGTTGCCTGATGTCTGATGCATGATGTCTGATGCTTGTGGATGTCTGATGCTTGTGGATGTTTGATTCCTGATGTCTGATGCTTGTGGCTGTCTGATGCCTGATATCTGATGCATGATGTCTGATGCATGATGTCTGATGCATGATGTCTGATGCATGATGTCTGATGCTTGTGGATGTCTGATGCCTGATTGTGGATGTCTGATGCCTGATGCTTGTGGATGCGTGTTGCCTGATGTCTGATGCATGATGTCTGATGCTTGTGGATGTTTGATGCCTGATGTCTGATGCTTGTGGATGTCTCATGCATGATGTCTGATGCGTGATGTCTGATGCCTGATGTCTGAGGATGTCTGATGCTTGATGTCTGATGTTTGTGGATGTCTGATGCATGATGTCTGATGCGTGTGGATGTCTGGTGCCTGATGTCTGATGTCTGATTCCTGATGTCTGATGCTTGTGGATGTCTGATGCCAGATGTCTGATGCCTGATGCTTGTGGATGTCTGATGCTTGTGGATGTCTGATGCTTGTGGATGTCTGGTGCCTGATGTTGGATGCCTGATGTTGGATGCCTGATGCTTGTGGATGTCTGATGCTTGTGGATGTCTGATGCTTGTGGATGCCTGATGTCTGACGCTTGCGGATGTCTGATGCCTGATGCTTGTGGATGTCTGATGCCTGATGTTTGATGTCTGATGCCTGATGCTTGTGGATGTCTGATGCCTGATGTCTGATGTCTGTTGCTTGTTGATGTCTGATGCCTGATGTCTGATGCTTGTGGATGTCTTATGCCTGATGGCTGATGTCTGGTGCCTGATGTCTGATGCTTGTGGATGTCTGATGCCTGATGTCCGATGCTTGTGGATGTCTGATGCCTGATGTCTCATGCCCGATGTTTGATGTCTGATGCCTGATGCTTGTGGATGTGTGTTGCCTGATGTCTGAGGCATGATGTCTGATGCTTGTGGATGTTTGATGCCTGATGTCTTATGCATGATGTCTGATGTCTGATACTTGTGGATGTCTGATGCTTTATGTCTGATGTTTGTGGATGTCTGATGCCTGATGTCTGATACTTGTGGATGTCTGATGTCTGAGGCCTGATGTCTTATGCCTGATACCTGATGTCTGATTCCTGATGTCTGATGCTTGTGGATGTCTAATGCCTGATGTTTGATGCTTGTGGATGTCTGATGCCTGATGTCTGATGCTTGTGGCTGTCTGATGCCTGATGTCTGATGCTTGTGGATGTCTGATGCATGATGTCTGACACCTGATGTCTGATGCATGATGTCTGATGTGTGATGTCTGATGCTTGTGGATGTCTGATGCTTGTGGATGTCTGATGCCTGATGTCTGATGCTTGTGAATGTCTGATGCCTGATGCTTGTGGATGTCTGGTGCCTGATGTCTGATGTCTGATTCCTGATGTCTGATGCTTGTGGATGTCTGAAGTCTGATGCTTGTGGATGTGTGTTGCCTGATGTCTGATGCATGATGTCGGACACCTGATGTCTGATGCCCGATGTTTGATGTCTGATGCCTTATGCTTGTGGATGTCTGATGCCTGATGTCTGATGTCTGATGCCTGATGCTTGTGGATGTCTGATGCCTGATGTCTGATGTCTGTTGCTTGTGGATGTCTGATGCCTGATGTCTGATGCTTGTGGATGTCTTATGCCTGATGGCTGATGTCTGGTGCCTGATGTCTGATGCTTGTGGATGTCTGATGCCTGATGTCCGATGCTTGTGGATGTCTGATGCCTGATGTCTCATGCCCGATGTTTGATGTCTGATGCCTGATGCTTGTGGATGTGTGTTGCCTGATGTCTGATGCATGATGTCTGATGCTTGTGGATGTCTGATGCTTGTGGATGTGTGTTGCCTGATGTCTGAGGCATGATGTCTGATGCTTGTGGATGTTTGATGCCTGATGTCTTATGCATGATGTCTGATGTCTGATGCTTGTGGATGTCTGATGCTTGATGTCTGATGTTTGTGGATGTCTGATGCCTGATGTCTGATACTTGTGGATGTCTGATGTCTGAGGCCTGATGTCTTATGCCTGATACCTGATGTCTGATTCCTGATGTCTGATGCTTGTGGATGTCTAATGCCTGATGTTTGATGCTTGTGGATGTCTGATGCCTGATGTCTGATGCTTGTGGCTGTCTGATGCCTGATGTCTGATGCTTGTGGATGTCTGATGCATGATGTCTGACACCTGATGTCTGATGCGTGATGTCTGATGCTTGTGGATGTCTGATGCTTGTGGATGTCTGATGCCTGATGTCTGATGCTTGTGAATGTCTGATGTCTGATGCTTGTGGATGTCTGGTGCCTGATGTCTGATGTCTGATTCCTGATGTCTGATGCTTGTGGATGTCTGAAGTCTGATGCTTGTGGATGTGTGTTGCCTGATGTCTGATGCATGATGTCTGACACCTAATGTCTGATGCCTGATGCTTGTGGAAGTCTGATGCCTGATGTCTGATGCCCGATGTTTGATGTCTGATGCCTTATGCTTGTGGATGTGTGTTGCCTGATGCATGATGTCTGATGCTTGTGGATGTCTGATGCTTGTGGATGTTTGATTCCTGATGTCTGATGCTTGTGGATGTCTGATGCTTGTGGCTGTCTGATGCCTGATATATGATGCTTGTGGATGTCTGACACCTGATGTCTGATGCATGATGTCTGATGCATGATGCTTGTGGATGTCTGATGCCTGATGCTTGTGGATGTGTGTTGCCTGATGTCTGATGCTTGTGGATGTTTGATGCCTGATGTCTCATTCATGATGTCTGATGCATGATGTCTGATGCTTGTGGATGTCTGATGCTTGATGTCTGATGTTTGTGGATGTCTGATGCATGATGTCTGATGTCTTAATGTCTGATGCTTGTAGATGTCTGATACTTGTGGATGTCTGATGTCTGAGGCCTGATGTCTGATGTGTGATACCTGATGTCTGATTCCTGATGTCTGATGCTTGTGGATGTCTGATGCCTGATGTCTGATGCTTGTGGCTGTCTGATGCCTGATGTTGATGCTTGTGGATGTCTGATGCATGATGTCTGATGCTTGATGTCTGATGTTTGTGGATGTCTGATGCCTGATGTCTGATGCTTGTGGATGTCTGATGCTTGTGGATGTCTGGTGCCTGATGTCTGATGCCTGTGGATGTCTGATGCCAGATGTCTGATGCCTGATGCTTGTGGATGTCTGATGCTTGTGGATGTCTGATGCATGATGTCTGATACCTGATGTCTGATGCATGATGTCTGATGCATGATGTCTGATGCTTGTGGATGTCTGATGCCTGATGTTTGTGGATGTCTGATGCCTGATGTCTGATGCCTGATGTTTGTGAATGTCTGATGCCTGATGTCTGATGCTTGTGGATGCGTGTTGCCTGATGTCTGATGCATGATGTCTGATGCTTGTGGATGTTTGATGCCTGATGTCTGATGCTTGTGGATGTCTCATGCATGATGTCTGATGTGTGATGTCTGATGCCTGATGTCTGAGGATGTCTGATGCTTGATGTCTGATGTTTGTGGATGTCTGATGCCTGATGTCTGATGCTCGTGGATGTGTGTTGCCTGATGTCTGATGCTTGTGGATGTTTGATGCCTGATGTCTGATGCTTGTGGATGTCTCATGCATGATGTCTGATGCATGATGTCTGATGCTTGTGGATGTCTGATGCTTGATGTCTGATGTTTGTGGATGTCTGATGCCTGATGTCTTGATGTCTGATGCTTGTAGATGTCTGATACTTGTGGATGTCTGATGCATGATGTCTGACACCTGATGTCTGATGCCTGATGTCTTATGCCTGATGTCTGATGTGTGATACCTGATGTCTGATTCCTGATGTCTGATGCTTGTGGATGTCTGATGCCTGTTGTCTGATGCTTGTGGCTGTCTGATGCTTGTGGATGTCTGATGCCTGATGCTTGTGAATGTCTGATGCCTGATGCTTGTGGATGTCTGGTGCCTGATGCCTGATGTCTGATGCCTGATGCTTGTGGATGTGTGTTGCCTGATGTCTGATACCTGATGTCTGATGCTTGTGGATGTCTGATGCCTGATGTCTGATGCTTGATGCTTGTGGAAGTCTGATGCCTGATGTTTGATGCCCGATGTTTGATTTCTGATGCCTGATGCTTGTGGATGTTTGTTGCCTGATGTCTGATGCATGATGTCTGATGCTTGTGGATGTTTGATTCCTGATGTCTGATGCTTGTGGCTGTCTGATGCCTGATATCTGATGCATGATGTCTGATGCATGATGTCTGATGCATGATGCCTGATGCATGATGTCTGATGCTTGTGGATGTCTGATGCCTGATTGTGGATGTCTGATGCCTGATGTCTGATGCCTGATGTTTGTGAATGTCTGATGCCTGATGTCTGATGCTTGTGGATGCGTGTTGCCTGATGTCTGATGCATGATGTCTGATGCTTGTGGATGTTTGATGCCTGATGTCTGATGCTTGTGGATGTCTCATGCATGATGTCTGATGCGTGATGTCTGATGCCTGATGTCTGAGGATGTCTGATGCTTGATGTCTGATGTTTGTGGATGTCTGATGTCTGAGGCCTGATGTCTGATGCTTGTGGATGTCTGATGCCTGATGTCTGATGCTTGTGGCTGTCTGATGCCTGATGTTGATGCTTGTGGATGTCTGATGCATGATGTCTGACACCTGATGTCTGATGCATGATGTCTGATGCATGATGTCTGATGCTTGTGGATGTCTGACGCCTCATGCATGATGCTTGTGGATGTCTGATGCTTGTGGATGTATGATGCCTGATGTCTGATGCTTGTGGATGTCTCATGCATGATGTCTGATGCCTGATGTCTGATGCCTGATGCTTGTGGATGTCTGATGCTTGATGTCTGATGCTTGTGGATGTCTGGTGCCTGATGTCTGATTCCTGATGTCTGATGCTTGTGGATGTCTGATGCCAGATGTCTGATGCCTGATGCTTGTGGATGTCTGATGCTTGTGGATGTCTGATGCTTGTGGATGTCTGGTGCCTGATGTCTGATGCCTGATGTTGGATGCCTGATGTCGGATGCCTGATGCTTGTTGATGTCTGATGTTTGTGGATGCCTGATGTCTGACGCTTGTGGATGTCTGATGCCTGATGCTTGTGGATGTCTGATGCCTGATGTTTGATGTCTGATGCCTGATGCTTGTGGATGTCTGATGCCTGATGTCTAATGTCTGTTGCTTGTGGATGTCTGATACCTGATGTCTGATGTCTGGTGCCTGATGTCTGATGCTTGTGGATGTCTGATGCCTGATGTCCGATGCTTGTGGATGTCTGATGCCTGATGTCTGATGCCCGATGTTTGATGTCTGATGCCTGATGCTTGTGGATGTGTGTTGCCTGATGTCTGATGCATGATGTCTGATGCTTGTGGATGTGTGTTGCCTGATGTCTGAGGCATGATGTCTGATGCTTGTGGATGTTTGATGCCTGATGTCTCATGCATGATGTCTGATGCTTGTGGATGTCTGATGCTTGATGTCTGATGTTTGTGGATGTCTGATGCCTGATGTCTGATACTTGTGGATGTCTGATGTCTGAGGCCTGATGTCTTATGCCTGATACCTGATGTCTGATTCCTGATGTCTGTTGCTTGTGGATGTCTAATGCCTGATGTTTGATGCTTGTGGATGTCTGATGCCTGATGTCTGATGCTTGTGGCTGTCTGATGCCTGATGTCTGATGCTTGTGGATGTCTGATGCATGATGTCTGATGCTTGTGAATGTCTGATGCATGTCTGACACCTGATGTCTGATGCATGATGTCTGATGCATGATGTCTGATGCCTGATGCTTGTGCATGTCTGGTGCCGGATGTCTAATGCCTGATGTCTGATGCTTGTGGATGTCTGATGCTTGTGGATGTCTGATGCTTGTGGATGTCTGGTGCCTGATGCCTGATGTCTGATGTCTGATGCTTGTGGATGTCTGATGCCTTATGTCTGATGCTTGTGGATGTCTGATGCTTGTGGATGTCTGGTGCCTGATGTCTGATGCGTGTGGATGTCTGGTGCCTGATGTCTGATGCCTGATGTCTGATGCTTGTGGATGTCTGATGCCTGATGTCCGATGCCTGATGTCGGATGTCTGATGCTTGTGGATGCCTGATGTCTGATGCCTGATGCTTCTGGATGTCTGATGCCTGATGTTTGATGTCTGATGCCTGATGTTTGTGGATGTATGTTGCCTGATGTCTGATGCATGATGTCTGTTGCTTGTGGATGTCTGATGCCTGATGCTTGTGGATGTCTTATGCCTGATGGCTGATGTCTGGTACCTGATGTCTGATGTCTGATGTCTGATGCTTGTGGATGTCTGATGTCCGATGCTTGTGGATGTCTGATGCCTGATGTCTGATGCCCGATGTTTGATGTCTGATGCTTGTGGATGTGTTGCCTGATGTCTGATGCATGATGTCTGATGCTTGTGGATGTCTGATGCCTGATGCTTGTGGATGTGTGTTGCCTGATGTCTGATGCATGATGCCTGATGCTTGTGGATGTTTGATGCCTGATGTCTGATGCTTGTGGATGTCTCATGCATGATGTCTGATGCATGATGTCTGATGCCTGATGTCTGATGCTTGTGGATGTCTGATGCTTGAAGTCTGATGTTTGTGGATGTCTGATGCCTGATGTCTGATGCATGATGTCTGATGCCTGATGTCTAATGTCTGATGCTTGTAGATGTCTGATACTTGTGGATGTCTGATGTCGGAGGCCTGATGTCTTATGCCTGATGTCTGATACCTGATGTCTGATTCCTGATGTCTGATGCTTGTGGATGTCTAATGCCTGATGTTTGATGCTTGTGGATGTCTGATGCCTGATGCTTGTGGCTGTCTGATGCCTGATGTCTTATGCTTGTGGATGTCTGATGCATGATGTCTGACACCTGATGTCTGATGCATGATGTCTGATGCTTGTGGATATCTGATGCCTGATGCTTGTGGATGTCTGATGCCTGATGCTTGTGGATGTCTGGTGCCTGATGTCTGATGCCTGATGTCTGATTCCTGATGTCTGATGCCTGTGGATATCTGATGCCTGATGCTTGTGGATGTGTGTTGCCTGATGTCTGATACCTGATGTCTGATGCTTGTGGATGTCTGATGACTGATGTCTGATGCTTGATGCTTGTGGATGTCTGATGCCTGATGTCTGATGCCCGATGTCTGATGCTTGTGGATGTGTGTTGCCTGATGTCTGATGCATGATGTCTGATGCTTGTGGATGTCTGATGCTTGTGGATGTTTGATTCCTGATGTCTGATGCTTGTGGATGTCTGATGCTTGTGGCTGTCTGATGCCTGATGTCTGATGCTTGTGGATGTCTGATGCATGATGTCTGACACCTGATGTCTGACGCATGTCTGATGCAGGATGTCTGATGCCTGATGTTTGTGGATGTCTGATGCCTGATGCCTGATGTTTGTGGATGTCTGATGCCTGATGCCTGATGTTTGTGAATGTCTGATGTCTGATGCTTGTGGATGTGTGTTGCCTGATGTCTGATGCATGATGTCTGATGCTTGTGTATGTTTGATGCCTGATGCTTGTGGATGTCTCATGCATGATGTCTGATGCATGATGTCTGATGCCTGATGTCTGATGCCTGATGCTTGTGGATGTCTAATGCTTGATGTCTGATGTTTGTGGATGTCTGATGCCTGATGCTTGTGGATGTCTGATGCTTGTGGATGTCTGGTGCCTGATGTCTGATGCCTGTGGATGTCTGATGCCAGCTGTGTGATGCCTGATGCTTGTGGATGTCTGATGCTTGTGGATGTCTGATGCCTGATGTCGGCTGCCTGTGGATGTCTGATGCTTGTGGATACCTGATGTCTGATGCCTGACGCTTGTGGATGTCTGACGTCTGATGCTTGTGGATGTCTGACGCCTGATGTTTGATGGCTGATGCCTGATGCTTGTGGATGTGTGTTGCCTGATGTCTGATGCATGATGTCTGATGCTTGTAAATGTTTGATGCCTGATGTCTGATGCTTGTGGATGTCTCATGCATGATGTCTGATGCCTGATGCTTGTGGATGTCTGATGCTTGATGTATGATGTTTGTGGATGTCTGATGCCTGATGTCTGATGCATGATGTCTGATGCCTGATGTCTTAATGTCTGATGCTTGTAGATGTCTGATACTTGCGGATGTCTGATGTCTGAGGCCTGATGTCTTATCAGGTATCACACATCAGACATCAGGCATCAGACAGCCACAAGCATCAGACATCAGGCATCAGACATCCACAAGCATCAAACATCAGGCATCCACAAGCATCAGACATCAGGAATCAGACATCAGGTATCACACATCAGACATCAGGCATGTCTGATTCCTGATGTCTGATGCTTGTGGATGTCTGATGCCTGATGTCTGATGCCTGATGTCTGATGCTTGTGGATGTCTGATGCATGATGTCTGACACCTGATGTCTGACACCTGATGTCTGATGCATAATGTCTGATGCATGATGTCTGATGCTTGTGGATGTCTGATGCCTGATGTCTGATGCTTGTGAATGTCTGATGCCTGATGCTTGTGGCTGTCTGGTGCCTGATGTTTGATGCCTGATGTCTGATTCCTGATGTCTGATGCTTGTGGATGTCTGATGCCTGATGTCTGATGCTTGTGGATGTGTGTTGCCTGATGTCTGATACCTGATGTCTGATGCTTGTGGATGTCAGATGCCTGATGTCTGATACCTGATGTCTGATGCTTGATGCTTGTGGAAGTCTGATGCCTGATGTCTGATGCCCGATGTTTGATGCCTGATGCTTGTGGATGTGTGTTGCCTGATGTATGATGCATGATGTATGATGCTTGTGGATGTTTGATTCCTGATGTCTGATGCTTGTGGATGTCTGATGCTTGTGGCTGTCTGATGCCTGATATCTGATGCTTGTGGATGTCTGATGCATGATGTATGACACCTGATGTCTGATGCATGATGTCTGATGCATGATGTCTGATGCTTGTGGATGTCTGATGCCTGATTGTGGACGTCTGATGCCTGATGCCTGATGTTTGTGAATGTCTGATGCCTGATGTCTGATGCTTGTGGATGTGTGTTGCCTGATGTCTGATGCTTGTGGATGTTTGATGCCTGATGTCTGATGCTTGTGGATGTCTCATGCATGATGTCTGATGCTTGTGGATGTCTGATGCTTGATGTCTGATGTTTGTGGATGTCTGATGTCTGATGCATGATGTCTGATGCCTGATGTCTTAATGTCTGATGCTTGTAGATGTCTGATACTGTGGATGTCTGATGTCTTATGCCTGATGTGTGATACCTGATGTCTGATTCCTGATGTCTGATGCTTGTGGATGTCTGATGCCTGATGTCTGATGCTTGTGGCTGTCTGATGCTTGTGGATGTCTGATGCATGATGTCTGACACCTGATGTCTGATGCATGATGTCTGATGCATGATTTCTGATGCATGATGTCTGATGCTTGTGGATGTCTGATGCCTGATGTCTGATGCTTGTGAATGTATGATGCCTGATGCTTGTGGATGTCTGGTGCCTGATGCCTGATGTCTGATTCCTGATGTCTGATGCCTGATGCTTGTGGATGTGTGTTGCCTGATGTCTGATACCTGATGTCTGATGCTCGTGGATGTCTGATGCCTGATGTCTGATGCTTGATGCTTGTGGAAGTCTGATGTCTGATGCCCGATGTTTGATTTCTGATGCCTGATGCTTGTGGATGTGTGTTGCCTGATGTCTTATGCATGATGTCTGATGCTTGTGGATGTCTGATGCTTGTGGATGTTTGATTCCTGATGTCTGATGCTTGTGGCTGTCTGATGCCTGATATCTGATGCTTGTGGATGTCTGATGCATGATGTCTGATGCATGATGTCTGATGCTTGTGGATGTCTGATGCCTGATGTTTGTGGATGTCTGATGCCTGATGTCTGATGCCTGATGTTTGTGAATGTCTGATGCCTGATGTCTGATGCTTGTGGATGCGTGTTGCCTGATGTCTGATGCATGATGTCTGATGCTTGTAGATGCCTGATACTTGCGGATGTCTGATGTCTGAGGCCTGATGTCTTATCAGGTATCACACATCAGACATCAGGCATCAGACAGCCACAAGCATCAGACATCAGGCATCAGACATCCACAAGCATCAAACATCAGGCATTAGACATCCACAAGAATCAGACATCAGGAATCAGACATCAGGTATCACACATCAGACATCAGGCATGTCTGATTCTTGATGTCTGATGCTTGTGGATGTCTGATGCCTGATGTCTGATGCCTGATGTCTGATGCTTGTGGATGTCTGATGCATGATGTCTGACACCTGATGTCTGACACCTGATGTCTGATGCATGATGTCTGATGCATGATGTCTGATGCTTGTGAATGTCTGATGCCTGATGCTTGTGGATGTCTGGTGCCTAATGTTTGATGCCTGATGTCTGATTCTTGATGTCTGATGCTTGTGGATGTCTGATGCCTGATGTCTGATGCTTGTGGATATGTGTTGCCTGATGTCTGATACCTGATGTCTGATGCTTGTGGATGTCTGATGCCTGATGTCTGATACCTGATGTCTGATGCTTGTGGATGTCTGATGCCTGATGTCTGATGCTTGATGCTTGTACAAGTCTGATGCCTGATGTCTGATGCCCGATGTTTGATGCCTGATGCTTGTGGATGTGTGTTGCCTGATGTCTGATGCATGATGTCTGATGCTTGTGGATGTTTGATTCCTGATGTCTGATGGTTGTGGATGTCTGATGCTTGTGGCTGTCTGATGTCGTATGCCTGATGTGTGATACCTGATGTCTGATTCCTGATGTCTGATGCTTGTGGATGTCTGATGCCTGATGTCTGATGCTTGTGGCTGTCTGATGCTTGTGGATGTCTGATGCATGACGTCTGACACCTGATGTCTGATGCATGATGTCTAATGCATGATGTCTGATGCATGATGTCTGATGCTTGTGGATGTCTGATGCCTGATGTCTGATGCTTGTGAATGTATGATGCCTGATGCTTGTGGATGTCTGGTGCCTGATGCCTGATGTCTGATTCCTGATGTCTGATGCCTGATGCTTGTGGATGTGTGTTGCCTGATGTCTGATACCTGATGTCTGATGCTTGTGGATGTCTGATACCTGATGTCTGATGCTTGATGCTTGTGGAAGTCTGATGTCTGATGCCCGATGTTTGCTTTCTGATGCCTGATGCTTGTGGATGTGTGTTGCCTGATGTCTTATGCATGATGTCTGATGCTTGTGGATGTCTGATGCTTGTGGATGTTTGATTCCTGATGTCTGATGCTTGTGGCTGTCTGATGCCTGATATCTGATGCTTGTGGATGTCTGATGCATGATGTCTGATGCTTGTGGATGTCTGATGCCTGATGTTTGTGGATGTCTGATGCCTGATGCCTGATGTTTGTGAATGTCTGATGCCTGATGTCTGATGCTTGTGGATGCGTGTTGCCTGATGTCTGATGCATGATGTCTGATGCTTGTGGATGTTTGATGCCTGATGTCTGATGCTTGTGGATGTCTCATGCATGATGTCTGATGCGTGATGTCTGATGCCTGATGTCTGAGGATGTCTGTTGCTTGATGTCTGATGTTTGTGGATGTCTGATGCCTGATGTCTGATGCTTGTGGATGTGTGTTGCCTGATGTCTGATGCTTGTGGATGTTTGATGCCTGATGTCTGATGCTTGTGGATGTCTCATGCATGATGTCTGATGCATGATGTCTGATGCTTGTGGATGTCTGATGCTTGATGTCTGATGTTTGTGGATGTCTGATGCCTGATGTATGATGTCTGATGCCTGATGTCTTCATGTCTGATGCTTGTAGATGTCTGATACTTGTGGATGTCTGATGCATGATGTCTGACACCTGATGTCTGATGCCTGATGTCTTATGCCTGATGTCTGATGTGTGATACCTGATGTCTGATTCCTGATGTCTGATGCTTGTGGATGTATGATGCCTGTTGTCTGATGCTTGTGGCTGTCTGATGCTTGTGGATGTCTGATGCATGATGTCTGACACCTGATGTCTGATGCATGATGTCTGATGCTTGTGGATGTCTGATGCCTGATGCTTGTGAATGTCTGATGCCTGATGCTTGTGGATGTCTGGTGCCTGATGCCTGATGTCTGATGCTTGTGGATGTGTGTTGCCTGATGTCTGATACCTGATGTCTGATGCTTGTGGATGTCTGATGCCTGATGTCTGATGCTTGATGCTTGTGGAAGTCTGATGCCTGATGTCTGATGCCCGATGTTTGATTTCTGATGCCTGATGCTTGTGGATGTTTGTTGCCTGATGTCTGATGCATGATGTCTGATGCTTGTGGATGTCTGATGCTTGTGGATGTTTGATTCCTGATGTCTGATGCTTGTGGCTGTCTGATGCCTGATATCTGATGCATGATGTCTGATGCATGATGTCTGATGCATGATGTCTGATGCATGATGTCTGATGCTTGTGGATGTCTGATGCCTGATTGTGGATGTCTGATGCCTGATGCCTGATGCTTGTGGATGCGTGTTGCCTGATGTCTGATGCATGATGTCTGATGCTTGTGGATGTTTGATGCCTGATGTCTGATGCTTGTGGATGTCTCATGCATGATGTCTGATGCGTGATGTCTGATGCCTGATGTCTGAGGATGTCTGATGCTTGATGTCTGATGTTTGTGGATGTCTCTTGCCTGATGTCTGATGCTTGTGGATGTCTGGTGCCTGATGTCTGATGTCTGATTCCTGATGTCTGATGCTTGTGGATGTCTGATGCCAGATGTCTGATGCCTGATGCTTGTGGATGTCTGATGCTTGTGGATGTCTGATGCTTGTGGATGTCTGGTGCCTGATGTCGGATGCCTGATGTCGGATGCCTGATGCTTGTGGATGTCTGATGCTTGTGGATGTCTGATGCTTGTGGATGCCTGATGTCTGACGCTTGCGGATGTCTGATGCCTGATGCTTGTGGATGTCTGATGCCTGATGTTTGATGTCTGATGCCTGATGCTTGTGGATGTCTGATGCCTGATGTCTGATGTCTGTTGCTTGTGGATGTCTGATGCCTGATGTCTGATGCTTGTGGATGTCTTATGCCTGATGGTTGATGTCTGGTGCCTGATGTCTGATGCTTGTGGATGTCTGATGCCTGATGTCCGATGCTTGTGGATGTCTGATGCCTGATGTCTCATGCCCAATGTTTGATGTCTGATGCCTGATGCTTGTGGATGTGTGTTGCCTGATGTCTGATGCATGATGTCTGATGCTTGTGGATGTCTGATGCTTGTGGATGTGTGTTGCCTGATGTCTGAGGCATGATGTCTGATGCTTGTGGATGTTTGATGCCTGATGTCTTATGCATGATGTCTGATGTCTGATACTTGTGGATGTCTGATGCTTGATGTCTGATGTTTGTGGATGTCTGATGCCTGATGTCTGATACTTGTGGATGTCTGATGTCTGAGGCCTGATGTCTTATGCCTGATACCTGATGTCTGATTCCTGATATCTGATGCTTCTGGATGTCTAATGCCTGATGTTTGATGCTTGTGGATGTCTGATGCCTGATGTCTGATGCTTGTGGCTGTCTGATGCCTGATGTCTGATGCTTGTGGATGTCTGATGCATGATGTCTGACACCTGATGTCTGATGCATGATGTCTGATGCGTGATGTCTGATGCTTGTGGACGTCTGATGCTTGTGGATGTCTGATGCCTGATGTCTGATGCTTGTGAATGTCTGATGCCTGATGCTTGTGGATGTCTGGTGCCTGATGTCTGATGTCTGATTCCTGATGTCTGATGCTTGTGGATGTCTGAAGTCTGATGCTTGTGGATGTGTGTTGCCTGATGTCTGATGCATGATGTCTGACACCTGATGTCTGATGCCTGATGCTTGTGGAAGTCTGATGCCTGATGTCTGATGCCCGATGTTTGATGTCTGATGCCTTATGCTTGTGGATGTGTGTTGCCTGATGTCTGATGCTTGTGGATGTCTGATGCTTGTGGATGATTGATTCCTGATGTCTGATGCTTGTGGATGTCTGATGCTTGTGGCTGTCTGATGCCTGATATATGATGCTTGTGGATGTCTGACACCTGATGTCTGATGCATGATGTCTGATGCATGATGCTTGTGGATGTCTGATGCCTGATGCTTGTGGATGTGTGTTGCCTGATGTCTGATGCTTGTGGATGTTTGATGCCTGATGTCTCATTCATGATGTCTGATGCATGATGTCTGATGCTTGTGGATGTCTGATGCTTGATGTCTAATGTTTGTGGATGTCTGATGCATGATGTCTGATGTCTTAATGTCTGATGCTTGTAGATGTCTGATACTTGTGGATGTCTGATGTCTGAGGCCTGATGTCTGATGTGTGATACCTGATGTCTGATTCCTGATGTCTGATGCTTGTGGATGTCTGATGCCTGATGTCTGATGCTTGTGGCTGTCTGATGCCTGATGTTGATGCTTGTGGATGTCTGATGCATGATGTCTGACACCTGATGTCTGATGCATGATGTCTGATGCATGATGGCTGATGCTTGTGGATGTCTAATGCCTGATGTTTGATGCTTGTGGATGTCTGATGCTTGTGGCTGTCTGATGCCTGATGTCTGATGCTTGTGGGTGTCTGATGCATGATGTCTGACACCTGATGTCTGATGCATGATGTCTGATGCTTGTGGATGTCTGATGCCTGATGTCTGATGCTTGTGAATGTCTGATGCCTGATGCTTGTGGATGTCTGGTGCCTGATGTCTGATGCCTGATGTCTGATTCCTGATGTCTGATGCCTGATGCTTGTGGATGTGTGTTGCCTGATGTCTGATACCTGATGTCTGATGCTTGTGGATGTCTGATGCCTGATGTCTGATGCTTGATGCTTGTGGAAGTCTGATGTCTGATGCCCGATGTTTGATTTCTGATGCCTGATGCTTGTGGATGTGTGTTGCCTGATGTCTTATGCATGATGTCTGATGCTTGTGGATGTCTGATGCTTGTGGATGTTTGATTCCTGATGTCTGATGCTTGTGGCTGTCTGATGCCTGATATCTGATGCTTGTGGATGTCTGATGCATGATGTCTGATACCTGATGTCTGATGCATGATGTCTGATGCATGATGTCTGATGCTTGTGGATGTCTGATGCCTGATGTTTGTGGATGTCTGATGCCTGATGTCTGATGCCTGATGTTTGTGAATGTCTGATGCCTGATGTCTGATGCTTGTGGATGCGTGTTGCCTGATGTCTGATGCATGATGTCTGATGCTTGTGGATGTTTGATGCCTGATGTCTGATGCTTGTGGATGTCTCATGCATGATGTCTGATGCGTGATGTCTGATGCCTGATGTCTGAGGATGTCTGATGCTTGATGTCTGATGTTTGTGGATGACTGATGCCTGATGTCTGATGCTTGTGGATGTGTGTTGCCTGATGTCTGATGCTTGTGGATGTTTGATGCCTGATGTCTGATGCTTGTGGATGTCTCATGCATGATGTCTGATGCATGATGTCTGATGCTTGTGGATGTCTGATGCTTGATGTCTGATGTTTGTGGATGTCTGATGCCTGATGTATGATGTCTGATGCCTGATGTCTTAATGTCTGATGCTTGTAGATGTCTGATACTTGTGGATGTCTGATGCATGATGTCTGACACCTGATGTCTGATGCCTGATGTCTTATGCCTGATGTCTGATGTGTGATACCTGATGTCTGATTCCTGATGTCTGATGCTTGTGGATGTCTGATGCCTGTTGTCTGATGCTTGTGGCTGTCTGATGCTTGTGGATGTATGATGCCTGATGCTTGTGAATGTCTGATGCCTGATGCTTGTGGATGTCTGGTGCCTGATGCCTGATGTCTGATGCCTGATGCTTGTGGATGTGTGTTGCCTGATGTCTGATACCTGATGTCTGATGCTTGTGGATGTCTGATGCCTGATGTCTGATGCTTGATGCTTGTGGAAGTCTGATGCCTGATGTCTGATGCCCGATGTTTGATTTCTGATGCCTGATGCTTGTGGATGTTTGTTGCCTGATGTCTGATGCATGATGTCTGATGCTTGTGGATGTTTGATTCCTGATGTCTGATGCTTGTGGCTGTCTGATGACTGATATCTGATGCATGATGTCTGATGCATGATGTCTGATGCATGATGTCTGATGCATGATGTCTGATGCTTGTGGATGTCTGATGCCTGATTGTGGATGTCTGATGCCTGATGTCTGATGCCTGATGTTTGTGAATGTCTGATGCCTGATGTCTGATGCTTGTGGATGCGTGTTGCCTGATGTCTGATGCATGATGTCTGATGCTTGTGGATGTTTGATGCCTGATGTCTGATGCTTGTGGATGTCTCATGCATGATGTCTGATGCGTGATGTCTGATGCCTGATGTCTGAGGATGTCTGATGCTTGATGTCTGATGTTTGTGGATGTCTGATGCCTGATGTCTGATGCTTGTGGATGTCTGGTGCCTGATGTCTGATTCCTGATGTCTGATGCTTGTGGATGTCTGATGCCAGATGTCTGATGCCTGATGCTTGTGGATGTCTGATGCTTGTGGATGTCTGGTGCTTGTGGATGTCTGGTGCCTGATGTCTGATGCCTGATGTCGGATGCCTGATGTCGGATGCCTGATGCTTGTTGATGTCTGATGTTTGTGGATGCCTGATGTCTGACGCTTGTGGATGTCTGATGCCTGATGCTTGTGGATGTCTAATGCCTGATGTTTGATGTCTGATGCCTGATGCTTGTGGATGTCTGATGCCTGATGTCTAATGTCTGTTGCTTGTGGATGTCTGATGCTTGATGTCTGATGCCTGATGTTTGATGTCTGATGCCTGATGCTTGTAGATGTCTGATGCCTGATGTCTAATGTCTGTTGCTTGTGGATGTCTGATACCTGATGTCTGATGTCTGGTGCCTGATGTCTGATGCTTGTGGATGTCTGTTGCCTGATGTCCGATGCTTGTGGATGTCTGATGCCTGATGTCTGATGCCCGATGTTTGATGTCTGATGCCTGATGCTTGTGGATGTGTGTTGCCTGATGTCTGATGCATGATGTCTGATGCTTGTGGATGTGTGTTGCCTGATGTCTGAGGCATGATGTCTGATGCTTGTGGATGTTTGATGCCTGATGTCTCATGCATGATGTCTGATGTCTGATGCTTGTGGATGTCTGATGCTTGATGTCTGATGTCTGATGCTTGTGGATGTGTGTTGCCTGATGTCTGATACCTGATGTCTGATGCTTGTGGATGTCTGATGCCTGATGTCTGATGCTTGATGCTTGTGGAAGTCTGATGCCTGATGTCTGATGCCCGATGTTTGATTTCTGATGCCTGATGCTTGTGGATGTTTGTTGCCTGATGTCTGATGCATGATGTCTGATGCTTGTGGATGTCTGATGCTTGTGGATGTTTGATTCCTGATGTCTGATGCTTGTGGCTGTCTGATGCCTGATATCTGATGCATGATGTCTGATGCATGATGTCTGATGCATGATGTCTGATGCATGATGTCTGATGCTTGTGGATGTCTGATGCCTGATTGTGGATGTCTGATGCCTGATGCCTGATGCTTGTGGATGCGTGTTGCCTGATGTCTGATGCTTGTGGATGTTTGATGCCTGATGTCTGATGCTTGTGGATGTCTCATGCATGATGTCTGATGCGTGATGTCTGATGCCTGATGTCTGAGGATGTCTGATGCTTGATGTCTGATGTTTGTGGATGTCTGATGCCTGATGTCTGATGCTTGTGGATGTCTGGTGCCTGATGTCTGATTCCTGATGTCTGATGCTTGTGGATGTCTGATGCCAGATGTCTGATGCCTGATGCTTGTGGATGTCTGATGCTTGTGGATGTCTGATGCTTGTGGATGTCTGGTGCCTGATGTCTGATGCCTGATGTTGGATGCCTGATGTCAGATGCCTGATGCTTGTTGATGTCTGATGTTTGTGGATGCCTGATGTCTGACGCTTGTGGATGTCTGATGCCTGATGCTTGTGGATGTCTGATGCCTGATGTTTGATGTCTGATGCCTGATGCTTGTAGATGTCTGATGCCTGATGTCTAATGTCTGTTGCTTGTGGATGTCTGATACCTGATGTCTGATGTCTGGTGCCTGATGTCTGATGCTTGTGGATGTCTGATGCCTGATGTCCGATGCTTGTGGATGTCTGATGCCTGATGTCTGATGCCCGATGTTTGATGTCTGATGCCTGATGCTTGTGGATGTGTGTTGCCTGATGTCTGATGCATGATGTCTGATGCTTGTGGATGTGTGTTGCCTGATGTCTGAGGCATGATGTCTGATGCTTGTGGATGTTTGATGCCTGATGTCTCATGCATGATGTCTGATGTCTGATGCTTGTGGATGTCTGATGCTTGATGTCTGATGTTTGTGGATGTCTGATGCCTGATGTCTGATACTTGTGGATGTCTGATGTCTGAGGCCTGATGTCTTATGCCTGATACCTGATGTCTGATTCCTGATGTCTGTTGCTTGTGGATGTCTAATGCCTGATGTTTGATGCTTGTGGATGTCTGATGCCTGATGTCTGATGCTTGTGGCTGTCTGATGCCTGATGTCTGATGCTTGTGGATGTCTGATGCATGATGTCTGACACCTGATGTCTGATGCATGATGTCTGATGCTTGTGGATGTCTGATGCATGTCTGACACCTGATGTCTGATGCATGATGTCTGATGCATGATGTCTGATGCCTGATGCTTGTGCATGTCTGATGCCTGATGCTTGTGCATGTCTGGTGCCGGATGTCTAATGCCTGATGTCTGATGCTTGTGGATGTCTGATGCTTGTGGATGTCTGGTGCCTGATGCCTGATGTCTGATGTCTGATGCTTGTGGATGTCTGATGCCTTATGTCTGATGCTTGTGGATGTCTGATGCTTGTGGATGTCTGGTGCCTGATGTCTGATGCGTGTGGATGTCTGGTGCCTGATGTCTGATGCCTGATGTCTGATGCTTGTGGATGTCTGATGCCTGATGTCCTATGCCTGATGTCAGATGTCTGATGCTTGTGGATGCCTGATGCTTGTGGATGTCTGATGCCTGATGTTTGATGTCTGATGCCTGATGTGTGTGGATGTATGTTGCCTGATGTCTGATGCATGATGTCTGTTGCTTGTGGATGTCTGATGCCTGATGCTTGTGGATGTCTTATGCCTGATGGCTGATGTCTGGTGCCTGATGTCTGATGTCTGATGCTTGTGGATGTCTGATGTCCGATGCTTGTGGATGTCTGATGCCTGATGTCTGATGCCTGATGTTTGATGTCTGATGCTTGTGGATGTGTTGCTTGATGTCTGATGCATGATGTCTGATGCTTGTGGATGTCTGATGCCTGATGCTTGTGGATGTGTGTTGCCTGATGTCTGATGCATGATGCCTGATGCTTGTGGATGTTTGATGCCTGATGTCTGATGCTTGTGGATGTCTCATGCATGATGTCTGATGCATGATGTCTGATGCCTGATGTCTGATGCTTGTGGATGTCTGATGCTTGAAGTCTGATGTTTGTGGATGTCTGATGCCTGATGTCTGATGCATGATGTCTGATGCCTGATGTCTGATGCTTGTGGATGTCTGATGCTTGAAGTCTGATGTTTGTGGATGTCTGATGCCTGATGTCTGATGCATGATGTCTGATGCATGATGTCTGATGCATGATGTCTGATGCTTGTGGATGTCTGATGCCTGATTGTGGATGTCTGATGCCTGATGCCTGATGCTTGTGGATGCGTGTTGCCTGATGTCTGATGCATGATGTCTGATGCTTGTGGATGTTTGATGCCTGATGTCTGATGCTTGTGGATGTCTCATGCATGATGTCTGATGCGTGATGTCTGATGCCTGATGTCTGAGGATGTCTGATGCTTGATGTCTGATATTTGTGGATGTCTCTTGCCTGATGTCTGATGCTTGTGGATGTCTGGTGCCTGATGTCTGATGTCTGATTCCTGATGTCTGATGCTTGTGGATGTCTGATGCCAGATGTCTGATGCCTGATGCTTGTGGATGTCTGATGCTTGTGGATGTCTGATGCTTGTGGATGTCTGGTGCCTGATGTCGGATGCCTGATGTCGGATGCCTGATGCTTGTGGATGTCTGATGCTTGTGGATGTCTGATGCTTGTGGATGCCTGATGTCTGACGCTTGCGGATGTCTGATGCCTGATGCTTGTGGATGTCTGATGCCTGATGTTTGATGTCTGATGCCTGATGCTTGTGGATGTCTGATGCCTGATGTCTGATGTCTGTTGCTTGTGGATGTCTGATGCCTGATGTCTGATGCTTGTGGATGTCTTATGCCTGATGGCTGATGTCTGGTGCCTGATGTCTGATGCTTGTGGATGTCTGATGCCTGATGTCCGATGCTTGTGGATGTCTGATGCCTGATGTCTCATGCCCGATGTTTGATGTCTGATGCCTGATGCTTGTGGATGTGTGTTGCCTGATGTCTGATGCATGATGTCTGATGCTTGTGGATGTCTGATGCTTGTGGATGTGTGTTGCCTGATGTCTGATGCCTGATGTCTGATGCTTGTGGATGTCTGATGCCTGATGTCTGATGCTTGATGCTTGTGGAAGTCTGATGCCTGATGTCTGATGCCCGATGTTTGATTTCTGATGCCTGATGCTTGTGGATGTTTGTTGCCTGATGTCTGATGCATGATGTCTGATGCTTGTGGATGTCTGATGCTTGTGGATGTTTGATTCCTGATGTCTGATGCTTGTGGCTGTCTGATGCCTGATATCTGATGCATGATGTCTGATGCATGATGTCTGATGCATGATGTCTGATGCATGATGTCTGATGCATGATGTCTGATGCTTGTGGATGTCTGATGCCTGATTGTGGATGTCTGATGCCTGATGCCTGATGCTTGTGGATGCGTGTTGCCTGATGTCTGATGCTTGTGGATGTTTGATGCCTGATGTCTGATGCTTGTGGATGTCTCATGCATGATGTCTGATGCGTGATGTCTGATGCCTGATGTCTGAGGATGTCTGATGCTTGATGTCTGATGTTTGTGGATGTCTGATGCCTGATGTCTGATGCTTGTGGATGTCTGGTGCCTGATGTCTGATTCCTGATGTCTGATGCTTGTGGATGTCTGATGCCAGATGTCTGATGCCTGATGCTTGTGGATGTCTGATGCTTGTGGATGTCTGATGCTTGTGGATGTCTGGTGCCTGATGTCTGATGCCTGATGTCGGATGCCTGATGTCAGATGCCTGATGCTTGTTGATGTCTGATGTTTGTGGATGCCTGATGTCTGACGCTTGTGGATGTCTGATGCCTGATGCTTGTGGATGTCTGATGCCTGATGTTTGATGTCTGATGCCTGATGCTTGTAGATGTCTGATGCCTGATGTCTAATGTCTGTTGCTTGTGGATGTCTGATACCTGATGTCTGATGTCTGGTGCCTGATGTCTGATGCTTGTGGATGTCTGATGCCTGATGTCCGATGCTTGTGGATGTCTGATGCCTGATGTCTGATGCCCGATGTTTGATGTCTGATGCCTGATGCTTGTGGATGTGTGTTGCCTGATGTCTGATGCATGATGTCTGATGCTTGTGGATGTGTGTTGCCTGATGTCTGAGGCATGATGTCTGATGCTTGTGGATGTTTGATGCCTGATGTCTCATGCATGATGTCTGATGTCTGATGCTTGTGGATGTCTGATGCTTGATGTCTGATGTTTGTGGATGTCTGATGCCTGATGTCTGATACTTGTGGATGTCTGATGTCTGAGGCCTGATGTCTTATGCCTGATACCTGATGTCTGATTCCTGATGTCTGTTGCTTGTGGATGTCTAATGCCTGATGTTTGATGCTTGTGGATGTCTGATGCCTGATGTCTGATGCTTGTGGCTGTCTGATGCCTGATGTCTGATGCTTGTGGATGTCTGATGCATGATGTCTGACACCTGATGTCTGATGCATGATGTCTGATGCTTGTGGATGTCTGATGCATGTCTGACACCTGATGTCTGATGCATGATGTCTGATGCATGATGTCTGATGCCTGATGCTTGTGCATGTCTGATGCCTGATGCTTGTGCATGTCTGGTGCCGGATGTCTAATGCCTGATGTCTGATGCTTGTGGATGTCTGATGCTTGTGGATGTCTGGTGCCTGATGCCTGATGTCTGATGTCTGATGCTTGTGGATGTCTGATGCCTTATGTCTGATGCTTGTGGATGTCTGATGCTTGTGGATGTCTGGTGCCTGATGTCTGATGCGTGTGGATGTCTGGTGCCTGATGTCTGATGCCTGATGTCTGATGCTTGTGGATGTCTGATGCCTGATGTCCTATGCCTGATGTCAGATGTCTGATGCTTGTGGATGCCTGATGCTTGTGGATGTCTGATGCCTGATGTTTGATGTCTGATGCCTGATGTTTGTGGATGTATGTTGCCTGATGTCTGATGCATGATGTCTGTTGCTTGTGGATGTCTGATGCCTGATGCTTGTGGATGTCTTATGCCTGATGGCTGATGTCTGGTGCCTGATGTCTGATGTCTGATGCTTGTGGATGTCTGATGTCCGATGCTTGTGGATGTCTGATGCCTGATGTCTGATGCCTGATGTTTGATGTCTGATGCTTGTGGATGTGTTGCTTGATGTCTGATGCATGATGTCTGATGCTTGTGGATGTCTGATGCCTGATGCTTGTGGATGTGTGTTGCCTGATGTCTGATGCATGATGCCTGATGCTTGTGGATGTTTGATGCCTGATGTCTGATGCTTGTGGATGTCTCATGCATGATGTCTGATGCATGATGTCTGATGCCTGATGTCTGATGCTTGTGGATGTCTGATGCTTGAAGTCTGATGTTTGTGGATGTCTGATGCCTGATGTCTGATGCATGATGTCTGATGCCTGATGTCTGATGCTTGTGGATGTCTGATGCTTGAAGTCTGATGTTTGTGGATGTCTGATGCCTGATGTCTGATGCATGATGTCTGATGCATGATGTCTGATGCATGATGTCTGATGCTTGTGGATGTCTGATGCCTGATTGTGGATGTCTGATGCCTGATGCCTGATGCTTGTGGATGCGTGTTGCCTGATGTCTGATGCATGATGTCTGATGCTTGTGGATGTTTGATGCCTGATGTCTGATGCTTGTGGATGTCTCATGCATGATGTCTGATGCGTGATGTCTGATGCCTGATGTCTGAGGATGTCTGATGCTTGATGTCTGATGTTTGTGGATGTCTCTTGCCTGATGTCTGATGCTTGTGGATGTCTGGTGCCTGATGCTTGTGGATGTCTGATGCCTGATGCTTGTGGATGTGTGTTGCCTGATGTCTGATGCATGATGTCTGATGCTTGTGGATGTCTGATGCTTGATGTTTGATGTTTGTGGATGTCTGATGTCTGATGCATGATGTCTGATGCCTGATGTCTTAATGTCTGATGCTTGTAGATGTCTGATACTGTGGATGTCTGATGTCGTATGCCTGATGTGTGATACCTGATGTCTGATTCCTGATGTCTGATGCTTGTGGATGTCTGATGCCTGATGTCTGATGCTTGTGGCTGTCTGATGCTTGTGGATGTCTGATGCATGACGTCTGACACCTGATGTCTGATGCATGATGTCTAATGCATGATGTCTGATGCATGATGTCTGATGCTTGTGGATGTCTGATGCCTGATGTCTGATGCTTGTGAATGTATGATGCCTGATGCTTGTGGATGTCTGGTGCCTGATGCCTGATGTCTGATTCCTGATGTCTGATGCCTGATGCTTGTGGATGTGTGTTGCCTGATGTCTGATACCTGATGTCTGATGCTTGTGGATGTCTGATACCTGATGTCTGATGCTTGATGCTTGTGGAAGTCTGATGTCTGATGCCCGATGTTTGATTTCTGATGCCTGATGCTTGTGGATGTGTGTTGCCTGATGTCTTATGCATGATGTCTGATGCTTGTGGATGTCTGATGCTTGTGGATGTTTGATTCCTGATGTCTGATGCTTGTGGCTGTCTGATGCCTGATATCTGATGCTTGTGGATGTCTGATGCATGATGTCTGATGCTTGTGGATGTCTGATGCCTGATGTTTGTGGATGTCTGATGCCTGATGCCTGATGTTTGTGAATGTCTGATGCCTGATGTCTGATGCTTGTGGATGCGTGTTGCCTGATGTCTGATGCATGATGTCTGATGCTTGTGGATGTTTGATGCCTGATGTCTGATGCTTGTGGATGTCTCATGCATGATGTCTGATGCGTGATGTCTGATGCCTGATGTCTGAGGATGTCTGTTGCTTGATGTCTGATGTTTGTGGATGTCTGATGCCTGATGTCTGATGCTTGTGGATGTGTGTTGCCTGATGTCTGATGCTTGTGGATGTTTGATGCCTGATGTCTGATGCTTGTGGATGTCTCATGCATGATGTCTGATGCATGATGTCTGATGCTTGTGGATGTCTGATGCTTGATGTCTGATGTTTGTGGATGTCTGATGCCTGATGTATGATGTCTGATGCCTGATGTCTTCATGTCTGATGCTTGTAGATGTCTGATACTTGTGGATGTCTGATGCATGATGTCTGACACCTGATGTCTGATGCCTGATGTCTTATGCCTGATGTCTGATGTGTGATACCTGATGTCTGATTCCTGATGTCTGATGCTTGTGGATGTATGATGCCTGTTGTCTGATGCTTGTGGCTGTCTGATGCTTGTGGATGTCTGATGCATGATGTCTGACACCTGATGTCTGATGCATGATGTCTGATGCTTGTGGATGTCTGATGCCTGATGCTTGTGAATGTCTGATGCCTGATGCTTGTGGATGTCTGGTGCCTGATGCCTGATGTCTGATGCTTGTGGATGTGTGTTGCCTGATGTCTGATACCTGATGTCTGATGCTTGTGGATGTCTGATGCCTGATGTCTGATGCTTGATGCTTGTGGAAGTCTGATGCCTGATGTCTGATGCCCGATGTTTGATTTCTGATGCCTGATGCTTGTGGATGTTTGTTGCCTGATGTCTGATGCATGATGTCTGATGCTTGTGGATGTCTGATGCTTGTGGATGTTTGATTCCTGATGTCTGATGCTTGTGGCTGTCTGATGCCTGATATCTGATGCATGATGTCTGATGCATGATGTCTGATGCATGATGTCTGATGCATGATGTCTGATGCTTGTGGATGTCTGATGCCTGATTGTGGATGTCTGATGCCTGATGCCTGATGCTTGTGGATGCGTGTTGCCTGATGTCTGATGCATGATGTCTGATGCTTGTGGATGTTTGATGCCTGATGTCTGATGCTTGTGGATGTCTCATGCATGATGTCTGATGCGTGATGTCTGATGCCTGATGTCTGAGGATGTCTGATGCTTGATGTCTGATGTTTGTGGATGTCTCTTGCCTGATGTCTGATGCTTGTGGATGTCTGGTGCCTGATGTCTGATGTCTGATTCCTGATGTCTGATGCTTGTGGATGTCTGATGCCAGATGTCTGATGCCTGATGCTTGTGGATGTCTGATGCTTGTGGATGTCTGATGCTTGTGGATGTCTGGTGCCTGATGTCGGATGCCTGATGTCGGATGCCTGATGCTTGTGGATGTCTGATGCTTGTGGATGTCTGATGCTTGTGGATGCCTGATGTCTGACGCTTGCGGATGTCTGATGCCTGATGCTTGTGGATGTCTGATGCCTGATGTTTGATGTCTGATGCCTGATGCTTGTGGATGTCTGATGCCTGATGTCTGATGTCTGTTGCTTGTGGATGTCTGATGCCTGATGTCTGATGCTTGTGGATGTCTTATGCCTGATGGTTGATGTCTGGTGCCTGATGTCTGATGCTTGTGGCTGTCTGATGCCTGATATCTGATGCTTGTGGATGTCTGATGCATGATGTCTGATGCTTGTGGATGTCTGATGCCTGATGTTTGTGGATGTCTGATGCCTGATGCCTGATGTTTGTGAATGTCTGATGCCTGATGTCTGATGCTTGTGGATGTGTGTTGCCTGATGTCTGATGCATGATGTCTGATGCTTGTGGATGTCTGATGCTTGTGGATGTGTGTTGCCTGATGTCTGAGGCATGATGTCTGATGCTTGTGGATGTTTGATGCCTGATGTCTTATGCATGATGTCTGATGTCTGATACTTGTGGATGTCTGATGCTTGATGTCTGATGTTTGTGGATGTCTGATGCCTGATGTCTGATACTTGTGGATGTCTGATGTCTGAGGCCTGATGTCTTATGCCTGATACCTGATGTCTGATTCCTGATGTCTGATGCTTGTGGATGTCTAATGCCTGATGTTTGATGCTTGTGGATGTCTGATGCCTGATGTCTGATGCTTGTGGCTGTCTGATGCCTGATGTCTGATGCTTGTGGATGTCTGATGCATGATGTCTGACACCTGATGTCTGATGCATGATGTCTGATGCGTGATGTCTGATGCTTGTGGACGTCTGATGCTTGTGGATGTCTGATGCCTGATGTCTGATGCTTGTGAATGTCTGATGCCTGATGCTTGTGGATGTCTGGTGCCTGATGTCTGATGTCTGATTCCTGATGTCTGATGCTTGTGGATGTCTGAAGTCTGATGCTTGTGGATGTGTGTTGCCTGATGTCTGATGCATGATGTCTGACACCTGATGTCTGATGCCTGATGCTTGTGGAAGTCTGATGCCTGATGTCTGATGCCCGATGTTTGATGTCTGATGCCTTATGCTTGTGGATGTGTGTTGCCTGATGTCTGATGCTTGTGGATGTCTGATGCTTGTGGATGTTTGATTCCTGATGTCTGATGCTTGTGGATGTCTGATGCTTGTGGCTGTCTGATGCCTGATATATGATGCTTGTGGATGTCTGACACCTGATGTCTGATGCATGATGTCTGATGCATGATGCTTGTGGATGTCTGATGCCTGATGCTTGTGGATGTGTGTTGCCTGATGTCTGATGCTTGTGGATGTTTGATGCCTGATGTCTCATTCATGATGTCTGATGCATGATGTCTGATGCTTGTGGATGTCTGATGCTTGATGTCAAATGTTTGTGGATGTCTGATGCATGATGTCTGATGTCTTAATGTCTGATGCTTGTAGATGTCTGATACTTGTGGATGTCTGATGTCTGAGGCCTGATGTCTGATGTGTGATACCTGATGTCTGATTCCTGATGTCTGATGCTTGTGGATGTCTGATGCCTGATGTCTGATGCTTGTGGCTGTCTGATGCATGATGTTGATGCTTGTGGATGTCTGATGCATGATGTCTGACACCTGATGTCTGATGCATGATGTCTGATGCATGATGGCTGATGCTTGTGGATGTCTAATGCCTGATGTTTGATGCTTGTGGATGTCTGATGCTTGTGGCTGTCTGATGCCTGATGTCTGATGCTTGTGGGTGTCTGATGCATGATGTCTGACACCTGATGTCTGATGCATGATGTCTGATGCTTGTGGATGTCTGATGCCTGATGTCTGATGCTTGTGAATGTCTGATGCCTGATGCTTGTGGATGTCTGGTGCCTGATGTCTGATGCCTGATGTCTGATTCCTGATGTCTGATGCCTGATGCTTGTGGATGTGTGTTGCCTGATGTCTGATACCTGATGTCTGATGCTTGTGGATGTCTGATGCCTGATGTCTGATGCTTGATGCTTGTGGAAGTCTGATGTCTGATGCCCGATGTTTGATTTCTGATGCCTGATGCTTGTGGATGTGTGTTGCCTGATGTCTTATGCATGATGTCTGATGCTTGTGGATGTCTGATGCTTGTGGATGTTTGATTCCTGATGTCTGATGCTTGTGGCTGTCTGATGCCTGATATCTGATGCTTGTGGATGTCTGATGCATGATGTCTGATACCTGATGTCTGATGCATGATGTCTGATGCATGATGTCTGATGCTTGTGGATGTCTGATGCCTGATGTTTGTGGATGTCTGATGCCTGATGTCTGATGCCTGATGTTTGTGAATGTCTGATGCCTGATGTCTGATGCTTGTGGATGCGTGTTGCCTGATGTCTGATGCATGATGTCTGATGCTTGTGGATGTTTGATGCCTGATGTCTGATGCTTGTGGATGTCTCATGCATGATGTCTGATGCGTGATGTCTGATGCCTGATGTCTGAGGATGTCTGATGCTTGATGTCTGATGTTTGTGGATGACTGATGCCTGATGTCTGATGCTTGTGGATGTGTGTTGCCTGATGTCTGATGCTTGTGGATGTTTGATGCCTGATGTCTGATGCTTGTGGATGTCTCATGCATGATGTCTGATGCATGATGTCTGATGCTTGTGGATGTCTGATGCTTGATGTCTGATGTTTGTGGATGTCTGATGCCTGATGTATGATGTCTGATGCCTGATGTCTTAATGTCTGATGCTTGTAGATGTCTGATACTTGTGGATGTCTGATGCATGATGTCTGACACCTGATGTCTGACACCTGATGTCTGATGCCTGATGTCTTATGCCTGATGTCTGATGTGTGATACCTGATGTCTGATTCCTGATGTCTGATGCTTGTGGATGTCTGATGCCTGTTGTCTGATGCTTGTGGCTGTCTGATGCTTGTGGATGTCTGATGCCTGATGCTTGTGAATGTCTGATGCCTGATGCTTGTGGATGTCTGGTGCCTGATGCCTGATGTCTGATGCCTGATGCTTGTGGATGTGTGTTGCCTGATGTCTGATACCTGATGTCTGATGCTTGTGGATGTCTGATGCCTGATGTCTGATGCTTGATGCTTGTGGAAGTCTGATGCCTGATGTCTGATGCCCGATGTTTGATTTCTGATGCCTGATGCTTGTGGATGTTTGTTGCCTGATGTCTGATGCATGATGTCTGATGCTTGTGGATGTTTGATTCCTGATGTCTGATGCTTGTGGCTGTCTGATGACTGATATCTGATGCATGATGTCTGATGCATGATGTCTGATGCATGATGTCTGATGCATGATGTCTGATGCTTGTGGATGTCTGATGCCTGATTGTGGATGTCTGATGCCTGATGTCTGATGCCTGATGTTTGTGAATGTCTGATGCCTGATGTCTGATGCTTGTGGATGCGTGTTGCCTGATGTCTGATGCATGATGTCTGATGCTTGTGGATGTTTGATGCCTGATGTCTGATGCTTGTGGATGTCTCATGCATGATGTCTGATGCGTGATGTCTGATGCCTGATGTCTGAGGATGTCTGATGCTTGATGTCTGATGTTTGTGGATGTCTGATGCCTGATGTCTGATGCTTGTGGATGTCTGGTGCCTGATGTCTGATTCCTGATGTCTGATGCTTGTGGATGTCTGATGCCAGATGTCTGATGCCTGATGCTTGTGGATGTCTGATGCTTGTGGATGTCTGGTGCTTGTGGATGTCTGGTGCCTGATGTCTGATGCCTGATGTCGGATGCCTGATGTCGGATGCCTGATGCTTGTTGATGTCTGATGTTTGTGGATGTCTGATGCCTGATGCTTGTGGATGTCTAATGCCTGATGTTTGATGTCTGATGCCTGATGCTTGTGGATGTCTGATGCCTGATGTCTAATGTCTGTTGCTTGTGGATGTCTGTTACCTGATGTCTGATGTCTGGTGCCTGATGTCTGATGCTTGTGGATGTCTGTTGCCTGATGTCCGATGCTTGTGGATGTCTGATGCCTGATGTCTGATGCCCGATGTTTGATGTCTGATGCCTGATGCTTGTGGATGTGTGTTGCCTGATGTCTGATGCATGATGTCTGATGCTTGTGGATGTGTGTTGCCTGATGTCTGAGGCATGATGTCTGATGCTTGTGGATGTTTGATGCCTGATGTCTCATGCATGATGTCTGATGTCTGATGCTTGTGGATGTCTGATGCCTGATGTCTGATGCTTGATGCTTGTGGAAGTCTGATGCCTGATGTCTGATGCCCGATGTTTGATTTCTGATGCCTGATGCTTGTGGATGTTTGTTGCCTGATGTCTGATGCATGATGTCTGATGCTTGTGGATGTCTGATGCTTGTGGATGTTTGATTCCTGATGTCTGATGCTTGTGGCTGTCTGATGCCTGATATCTGATGCATGATGTCTGATGCATGATGTCTGATGCATGATGTCTGATGCATGATGTCTGATGCTTGTGGATGTCTGATGCCTGATTGTGGATGTCTGATGCCTGATGCCTGATGCTTGTGGATGCGTGTTGCCTGATGTCTGATGCTTGTGGATGTTTGATGCCTGATGTCTGATGCTTGTGGATGTCTCATGCATGATGTCTGATGCGTGATGTCTGATGCCTGATGTCTGAGGATGTCTGATGCTTGATGTCTGATGTTTGTGGATGTCTGATGCCTGATGTCTGATGCTTGTGGATGTCTGGTGCCTGATGTCTGATTCCTGATGTCTGATGCTTGTGGATGTCTGATGCCAGATGTCTGATGCCTGATGCTTGTGGATGTCTGATGCTTGTGGATGTCTGATGCTTGTGGATGTCTGGTGCCTGATGTCTGATGCCTGATGTTGGATGCCTGATGTCAGATGCCTGATGCTTGTTGATGTCTGATGTTTGTGGATGCCTGATGTCTGACGCTTGTGGATGTCTGATGCCTGATGCTTGTGGATGTCTGATGCCTGATGTTTGATGTCTGATGCCTGATGCTTGTAGATGTCTGATGCCTGATGTCTAATGTCTGTTGCTTGTGGATGTCTGATACCTGATGTCTGATGTCTGGTGCCTGATGTCTGATGCTTGTGGATGTCTGATGCCTGATGTCCGATGCTTGTGGATGTCTGATGCCTGATGTCTGATGCCCGATGTTTGATGTCTGATGCCTGATGCTTGTGGATGTGTGTTGCCTGATGTCTGATGCATGATGTCTGATGCTTGTGGATGTGTGTTGCCTGATGTCTGAGGCATGATGTCTGATGCTTGTGGATGTTTGATGCCTGATGTCTCATGCATGATGTCTGATGTCTGATGCTTGTGGATGTCTGATGCTTGATGTCTGATGTTTGTGGATGTCTGATGCCTGATGTCTGATACTTGTGGATGTCTGATGTCTGAGGCCTGATGTCTTATGCCTGATACCTGATGTCTGATTCCTGATGTCTGTTGCTTGTGGATGTCTAATGCCTGATGTTTGATGCTTGTGGATGTCTGATGCCTGATGTCTGATGCTTGTGGCTGTCTGATGCCTGATGTCTGATGCTTGTGGATGTCTGATGCATGATGTCTGACACCTGATGTCTGATGCATGATGTCTGATGCTTGTGGATGTCTGATGCATGTCTGACACCTGATGTCTGATGCATGATGTCTGATGCATGATGTCTGATGCCTGATGCTTGTGCATGTCTGATGCCTGATGCTTGTGCATGTCTGGTGCCGGATGTCTAATGCCTGATGTCTGATGCTTGTGGATGTCTGATGCTTGTGGATGTCTGGTGCCTGATGCCTGATGTCTGATGTCTGATGCTTGTGGATGTCTGATGCCTTATGTCTGATGCTTGTGGATGTCTGATGCTTGTGGATGTCTGGTGCCTGATGTCTGATGCGTGTGGATGTCTGGTGCCTGATGTCTGATGCCTGATGTCTGATGCTTGTGGATGTCTGATGCCTGATGTCCTATGCCTGATGTCAGATGTCTGATGCTTGTGGATGCCTGATGCTTGTGGATGTCTGATGCCTGATGTTTGATGTCTGATGCCTGATGTTTGTGGATGTATGTTGCCTGATGTCTGATGCATGATGTCTGTTGCTTGTGGATGTCTGATGCCTGATGCTTGTGGATGTCTTATGCCTGATGGCTGATGTCTGGTGCCTGATGTCTGATGTCTGATGCTTGTGGATGTCTGATGTCCGATGCTTGTGGATGTCTGATGCCTGATGTCTGATGCCTGATGTTTGATGTCTGATGCTTGTGGATGTGTTGCTTGATGTCTGATGCATGATGTCTGATGCTTGTGGATGTCTGATGCCTGATGCTTGTGGATGTGTGTTGCCTGATGTCTGATGCATGATGCCTGATGCTTGTGGATGTTTGATGCCTGATGTCTGATGCTTGTGGATGTCTCATGCATGATGTCTGATGCATGATGTCTGATGCCTGATGTCTGATGCTTGTGGATGTCTGATGCTTGAAGTCTGATGTTTGTGGATGTCTGATGCCTGATGTCTGATGCATGATGTCTGATGCCTGATGTCTGATGCTTGTGGATGTCTGATGCTTGAAGTCTGATGTTTGTGGATGTCTGATGCCTGATGTCTGATGCATGATGTCTGATGCATGATGTCTGATGCATGATGTCTGATGCTTGTGGATGTCTGATACCTGATGTCTGATGTCTGGTGCCTGATGTCTGATGCTTGTGGATGTCTGATGCCTGATGTCCGATGCTTGTGGATGCCTGATGCCTGATGTCTGATGCCCGATGTTTGATGTCTGATGCCTGATGCTTGTGGATGTGTGTTGCCTGATGTCTGATGCATGATGTCTGATGCTTGTGGATGTGTGTTGCCTGATGTCTGAGGCATGATGTCTGATGCTTGTGGATGTTTGATGCCTGATGTCTCATGCATGATGTCTGATGTCTGATGCTTGTGGATGTCTGATGCTTGATGTCTGATGTTTGTGGATGTCTGATGCCTGATGTCTGATACTTGTGGATGTCTGATGTCTGAGGCCTGATGTCTTATGCCTGATACCTGATGTCTGATTCCTGATGTCTGTTGCTTGTGGATGTCTAATGCCTGATGTTTGATGCTTGTGGATGTCTGATGCCTGATGTCTGATGCTTGTGGCTGTCTGATGCCTGATGTCTGATGCTTGTGGATGTCTGATGCATGATGTCTGACACCTGATGTCTGATGCATGATGTCTGATGCTTGTGGATGTCTGATGCATGTCTGACACCTGATGTCTGATGCATGATGTCTGATGCATGATGTCTGATGCCTGATGCTTGTGCATGTCTGATGCCTGATGCTTGTGCATGTCTGGTGCCGGATGTCTAATGCCTGATGTCTGATGCTTGTGGATGTCTGATGCTTGTGGATGTCTGGTGCCTGATGCCTGATGTCTGATGTCTGATGCTTGTGGATGTCTGATGCCTTATGTCTGATGCTTGTGGATGTCTGATGCTTGTGGATGTCTGGTGCCTGATGTCTGATGCGTGTGGATGTCTGGTGCCTGATGTCTGATGCCTGATGTCTGATGCTTGTGGATGTCTGATGCCTGATGTCCTATGCCTGATGTCAGATGTCTGATGCTTGTGGATGCCTGATGCTTGTGGATGTCTGATGCCTGATGTTTGATGTCTGATGCCTGATGTTTGTGGATGTATGTTGCCTGATGTCTGATGCATGATGTCTGTTGCTTGTGGATGTCTGATGCCTGATGCTTGTGGATGTCTTATGCCTGATGGCTGATGTCTGGTGCCTGATGTCTGATGCTTGTGGATGTCTGATGTCCGATGCTTGTGGATGTCTGATGCCTGATGTCTGATGCCTGATGTTTGATGTCTGATGCTTGTGAATGTGATGCTTGATGTCTGATGCATGATGTCTGATGCTTGTGGATGTCTGATGCCTGATGCTTGTGGATGTGTGTTGCCTGATGTCTGATGCATGATGCCTGATGCTTGTGGATGTTTGATGCCTGATGTCTGATGCTTGTGGATGTCTCATGCATGATGTCTGATGCATGATGTCTGATGCCTGATGTCTGATGCTTGTGGATGTCTGATGCTTGAAGTCTGATGTTTGTGGATGTCTGATGCCTGATGTCTGATGCATGATGTCTGATGCCTGATGTCTGATGCTTGTGGATGTCTGATGCTTGAAGTCTGATGTTTGTGGATGTCTGATGCCTGATGTCTGATGCATGATGTCTGATGCATGATGTCTGATGCATGATGTCTGATGCTTGTGGATGTCTGATGCCTGATTGTGGATGTCTGATGCCTGATGCCTGATGCTTGTGGATGCGTGTTGCCTGATGTCTGATGCATGATGTCTGATGCTTGTGGATGTTTGATGCCTGATGTCTGATGCTTGTGGATGTCTCATGCATGATGTCTGATGCGTGATGTCTGATGCCTGATGTCTGAGGATGTCTGATGCTTGATGTCTGATGTTTGTGGATGTCTCTTGCCTGATGTCTGATGCTTGTGGATGTCTGGTGCCTGATGTCTGATGTCTGATTCCTGATGTCTGATGCTTGTGGATGTCTGATGCCAGATGTCTGATGCCTGATGCTTGTGGATGTCTGATGCTTGTGGATGTCTGGTGCCTGATGTCGGATGCCTGATGTCGGATGCCTGATGCTTGTGGATGTCTGATGCTTGTGGATGTCTGATGCTTGTGGATGCCTGATGTCTGACGCTTGCGGATGTCTGATGCCTGATGCTTGTGGATGTCTGATGCCTGATGTTTGATGTCTGATGCCTGATGCTTGTGGATGTCTGATGCCTGATGTCTGATGTCTGTTGCTTGTGGATGTCTGATGCCTGATGTCTGATGCTTGTGGATGTCTTATGCCTGATGGCTGATGTCTGGTGCCTGATGTCTGATGCTTGTGGATGTCTGATGCCTGATGTCCGATGCTTGTGGATGTCTGATGCCTGATGTCTCATGCCCGATGTTTGATGTCTGATGCCTGATGCTTGTGGATGTGTGTTGCCTGATGTCTGATGCATGATGTCTGATGCTTGTGGATGTCTGATGCTTGTGGATGTGTGTTGCCTGATGTCTGATACCTGATGTCTGATGCTTGTGGATGTCTGATGCCTGATGTCTGATGCTTGATGCTTGTGGAAGTCTGATGCCTGATGTCTGATGCCCGATGTTTGATTTCTGATGCCTGATGCTTGTGGATGTTTGTTGCCTGATGTCTGATGCATGATGTCTGATGCTTGTGGATGTCTGATGCTTGTGGATGTTTGATTCCTGATGTCTGATGCTTGTGGCTGTCTGATGCCTGATATCTGATGCATGATGTCTGATGCATGATGTCTGATGCATGATGTCTGATGCATGATGTCTGATGCTTGTGGATGTCTGATGCCTGATTGTGGATGTCTGATGCCTGATGCCTGATGCTTGTGGATGCGTGTTGCCTGATGTCTGATGCTTGTGGATGTTTGATGCCTGATGTCTGATGCTTGTGGATGTCTCATGCATGATGTCTGATGCGTGATGTCTGATGCCTGATGTCTGAGGATGTCTGATGCTTGATGTCTGATGTTTGTGGATGTCTGATGCCTGATGTCTGACGCTTGTGGATGTCTGGTGCCTGATGTCTGATTCCTGATGTCTGATGCTTGTGGATGTCTGATGCCAGATGTCTGATGCCTAATGCTTGTGGATGTCTGATGCTTGTGGATGTCTGATGCTTGTGGATGTCTGGTGCCTGATGTCTGATGCCTGATGTCGGATGCCTGATGTCAGATGCCTGATGCTTGTTGATGTCTGATGTTTGTGGATGCCTGATGTCTGACGCTTGTGGATGTCTGATGCCTGATGCTTGTGGATGTCTGATGCCTGATGTTTGATGTCTGATGCCTGATGCTTGTAGATGTCTGATGCCTGATGTCTAATGTCTGTTGCTTGTGGATGTCTGATACCTGATGTCTGATGTCTGGTGCCTGATGTCTGATGCTTGTGGATGTCTGATTCCTGATGTCTGATGCTTGTGGCTGTCTGATGCCTGATATCTGATGCATGATGTCTGATGCATGATGTCTGATGCATGATGTCTGATGCATGATGTCTGATGCTTGTGGATGTCTGATGCCTGATTGTGGATGTCTGATGCCTGATGCTTGTGGATGCGTGTTGCCTGATGTCTGATGCTTGTGGATGTTTGATGCCTGATGTCTGATGCTTGTGGATGTCTCATGCATGATGTCTGATGCGTGATGTCTGATGCCTGATGTCTGAGGATGTCTGATGCTTGATGTCTGATGTTTGTGGATGTCTGATGCCTGATGTCTGACGCTTGTGGATGTCTGGTGCCTGATGTCTGATTCCTGATGTCTGATGCTTGTGGATGTCTGATGCCAGATGTCTGATGCCTGATGCTTGTGGATGTCTGATGCTTGTGGATGTCTGATGCTTGTGGATGTCTGGTGCCTGATGTCTGATGCCTGATGTCGGATGCCTGATGTCAGATGCCTGATGCTTGTTGATGTCTGATGTTTGTGGATGCCTGATGTCTGACGCTTGTGGATGTCTGATGCCTGATGCTTGTGGATGTCTGATGCCTGATGTTTGATGTCTGATGCCTGATGCTTGTGGATGTCTGATGCCTGATGTCTAATGTCTGTTGCTTGTGGATGTCTGATACCTGATGTCTGATGTCTGGTGCCTGATGTCTGATGCTTTTGGATGTCTGTTGCCTGATGTCCGATGCTTGTGGATGTCTGATGCCTGATGTCTGATGCCCGATGTTTGATGTCTGATGCCTGATGCTTGTGGATGTGTGTTGCCTGATGTCTGATGCATGATGTCTGATGCTTGTGGATGTGTGTTGCCTGATGTCTGAGGCATGATGTCTGATGCTTGTGGATGTTTGATGCCTGATGTCTCATGCATGATGTCTGATCTCTGATGCTTGTGGATGTCTGATGCTTGATGTCTGATGTCTGATGCTTGTGGATGTGTGTTGCCTGATGTCTGATACCTGATGTCTGATGCTTGTGGATGTCTGATGCCTGATGTCTGATGCTTGATGCTTGTGGAAGTCTGATGCCTGATGTCTGATGCCCGATGTCTGATGCTTGTGGATGTGTGTTGCCTGATGTCTGATGCATGATGTCTGATGCTTGTGGATGTCTGATGCTTGTGGATGTTTGATTCCTGATGTCTGATGCTTGTGGCTGTCTGATGCCTGATATCTGATGCATGATGTCTGATGCATGATGTCTGATGCATGATGTCTGATGCATGATGTCTGATGCTTGTGGATGTCTGATGCCTGATTGTGGATGTCTGATGCCTGATGCCTGATGCTTGTGGATGCGTGTTGCCTGATGTCTGATGCTTGTGGATGTTTGATGCCTGATGTCTGATGCTTGTGGATGTCTCATGCATGATGTCTGATGCGTGATGTCTGATGCCTGATGTCTGAGGATGTCTGATGCTTGATGTCTGATGTTTGTGGATGTCTCTTGCCTGATGTCTGATGCTTGTGGATGTCTGGTGCCTGATGTCTGATGTCTGATTCCTGATGTCTGATGCTTGTGGATGTCTGATGCCAGATGTCTGATGCCTGATGCTTGTGGATGTCTGATGCTTGTGGATGTCTGATGCTTGTGGATGTCTGGTGCCTGATGTCGGATGCCTGATGTCGGATGCCTGATGCTTGTGGATGCCTGATGCTTGTGGATGTCTGATGCCTGATGTTTGATGTCTGATGCCTGATGCTTGTGGATGTCTGATGCCTGATGTCTGATGTCTGTTGCTTGTGGATGTCTGATGCCTGATGTCTGATGCTTGTGGATGTCTTATGCCTGATGGCTGATGTCTGGTGCCTGATGTCTGATGCTTGTGGATGTCTGATGCCTGATGTCCGATGCTTGTGGATGTCTGATGCCTGATGTCTCATGCCCGATGTTTGATGTCTGATGCCTGATGCTTGTGGATGTGTGTTGCCTGATGTCTGATGCATGATGTCTGATGCTTGTGGATGTCTGATGCTTGTGGATGTGAGTTGCCTGATGTCTGATACCTGATGTCTGATGCTTGTGGATGTCTGATGCCTGATGTCTGATGCTTGATGCTTGTGGAAGTCTGATGCCTGATGTCTGATGCCCGATGTTTGATTTCTGATGCCTGATGCTTGTGGATGTTTGTTGCCTGATGTCTGATGCATGATGTCTGATGCTTGTGGATGTCTGATGCTTGTGGATGTTTGATTCCTGATGTCTGATGCTTGTGGCTGTCTGATGCCTGATATCTGATGCATGATGTCTGATGCATGATGTCTGATGCATGATGTCTGATGCATGATGTCTGATGCTTGTGGATGTCTGATGCCTGATTGTGGATGTCTGATGCCTGATGCCTGATGCTTGTGGATGCGTGTTGCCTGATGTCTGATGCTTGCGGATGTTTGATGCCTGATGTCTGATGCTTGTGGATGTCTCATGCATGATGTCTGATGCGTGATGTCTGACGCCTGATGTCTGAGGATGTCTGATGCTTGATGTCTGATGTTTGTGGATGTCTGATGCCTGATGTCTGATGCTTGTGGATGTCTGGTGCCTGATGTCTGATTCCTGATGTCTGATGCTTGTGGATGTCTGATGCCAGATGTCTGATGCCTGATGCTTGTGGATGTCTGATGCTTGTGGATGTCTGATGCTTGTGGATGTCTGGTGCCTGATGTCTGATGCCTGATGTCGGATGCCTGATGTCAGATGCCTGATGCTTGTTGATGTCTGATGTTTGTGGATGCCTGATGTCTGACGCTTGTGGATGTCTGATGCCTGATGCTTGTGGATGTCTGATGCCTGATGTTTGATGTCTGATGCCTGATGCTTGTAGATGTCTGATGCCTGATGTCTAATGTCTGTTGCTTGTGGATGTCTGATACCTGATGTCTGATGTCTGGTGCCTGATGTCTGATGCTTGTGGATGTCTGATGCCTGATGTCCGATGCTTGTGGATGTCTGATGCCTGATGTCTGATGCCTGATGTTTGATGTCTGATGCCTGATGCTTGTGGATGTGTGTTGCCTGATGTCTGATGCATGATGTCTGATGCTTGTGGATGTGTGTTGCCTGATGTCTGAGGCATGATGTCTGATGCTTGTGGATGTTTGATGCCTGATGTCTCATGCATGATGTCTGATGTCTGATGCTTGTGGATGTCTGATGCTTGATGTCTGATGTTTGTGGATGTCTGATGCCTGATGTCTGATACTTGTGGATGTCTGATGTCTGAGGCCTGATGTCTTATGCCTGATACCTGATGTCTGATTCCTGATGTCTGTTGCTTGTGGATGTCTAATGCCTGATGTTTGATGCTTGTGGATGTCTGATGCCTGATGTCAGATGCTTGTGGCTGTCTGATGCCTGATGTCTGATGCTTGTGGATGTCTGATGCATGATGTCTGACACCTGATGTCTGATGCATGATGTCTGATGCTTGTGGATGTCTGATGCATGTCTGACACCTGATGTCTGATGCATGATGTCTGATGCATGATGTCTGATGCCTGATGCTTGTGCATGTCTGATGCCTGATGCTTGTGCATGTCTGGTGCCGGATGTCTAATGCCTGATGTCTGATGCTTGTGGATGTCTGATGCTTGTGGATGTCTGGTGCCTGATGCCTGATGTCTGATGTCTGATGCTTTTGGATGTCTGATGCCTTATGTCTGATGCTTGTGGATGTCTGATGCTTGTGGATGTCTGGTGCCTGATGTCTGATGCGTGTGGATGTCTGGTGCCTGATGTCTGATGCCTGATGTCTGATGCTTGTGGATGTCTGATGCCTGATGTCCTATGCCTGATGTCAGATGTCTGATGCTTGTGGATGCCTGATGCTTGTGGATGTCTGATGCCTGATGTTTGATGTCTGATGCCTGATGTTTGTGGATGTATGTTGCCTGATGTCTGATGCATGATGTCTGTTGCTTGTGGATGTCTGATGCCTGATGCTTGTGGATGTCTTATGCCTGATGGCTGATGTCTGGTGCCTGATGTCTGATGTCTGATGCTTGTGGATGTCTGATGTCCGATGCTTGTGGATGTCTGATGCCTGATGTCTGATGCCTGATGTTTGATGTCTGATGCTTGTGAATGTGATGCTTGATGTCTGATGCATGATGTCTGATGCTTGTGGATGTCTGATGCCTGATGCTTGTGGATGTGTGTTGCCTGATGTCAGATGCATGATGCCTGATGCTTGTGGATGTTTGATGCCTGATGTCTGATGCTTGTGGATGTCTGATGCATGATGTCTGATGCATGATGTCTGATGCCTGATGTCTGATGCTTGTGGATGTCTGATGCTTGAAGTCTGATGTTTGTGGATGTCTGATGCCTGATGTCTGATGCATGATGTCTGATGCCTGATGTCTGATGCTTGTGGATGTCTGATGCTTGAAGTCTGATGTTTGTGGATGTCTGATGCCTGATGTCTGATGCATGATGTCTGATGCATGATGTCTGATGCATGATGTCTGATGCTTGTGGATGTCTGATGCCTGATTGTGGATGTCTGATGCCTGATGCCTGATGCTTGTGGATGCGTGTTGCCTGATGTCTGATGCATGATGTCTGATGCTTGTGGATGTTTGATGCCTGATGTCTGATGCTTGTGGATGTCTCATGCATGATGTCTGATGCGTGATGTCTGATGCCTGATGTCTGAGGATGTCTGATGCTTGATGTCTGATGTTTGTGGATGTCTCTTGCCTGATGTCTGATGCTTGTGGATGTCTGGTGCCTGATGTCTGATGTCTGATTCCTGATGTCTGATGCTTGTGGATGTCTGATGCCAGATGTCTGATGCCTGATGCTTGTGGATGTCTGATGCTTGTGGATGTCTGATGCTTGTGGATGTCTGGTGCCTGATGTCGGATGCCTGATGTCGGATGCCTGATGCTTGTGGATGTCTGATGCTTGTGGATGTCTGATGCTTGTGGATGCCTGATGTCTGACGCTTGCGGATGTCTGATGCCTGATGCTTGTGGATGTCTGATGCCTGATGTTTGATGTCTGATGCCTGATGCTTGTGGATGTCTGATGCCTGATGTCTGATGTCTGTTGCTTGTGGATGTCTGATGCCTGATGTCTGATGCTTGTGGATGTCTTATGCCTGATGGCTGATGTCTGGTGCCTGATGTCTGATGCTTGTGGATGTCTGATGCCTGATGTCCGATGCTTGTGGATGTCTGATGCCTGATGTCTCATGCCCGATGTTTGATGTCTGATGCCTGATGCTTGTGGATGTGTGTTGCCTGATGTCTGATGCATGATGTCTGATGCTTGTGGATGTCTGATGCTTGTGGATGTGTGTTGCCTGATGTCTGATACCTGATGTCTGATGCTTGTGGATGTCTGATGCCTGATGTCTGATGCTTGATGCTTGTGGAAGTCTGATGCCTGATGTCTGATGCCCGATGTTTGATTTCTGATGCCTGATGCTTGTGGATGTTTGTTGCCTGATGTCTGATGCATGATGTCTGATGCTTGTGGATGTCTGATGCTTGTGGATGTTTGATTCCTGATGTCTGATGCTTGTGGCTGTCTGATGCCTGATATCTGATGCATGATGTCTGATGCATGATGTCTGATGCATGATGTCTGATGCATGATGTCTGATGCTTGTGGATGTCTGATGCCTGATTGTGGATGTCTGATGCCTGATGCCTGATGCCTGATGCTTGTGGATGCGTGTTGCCTGATGTCTGATGCTTGTGGATGTTTGATGCCTGATGTCTGATGCTTGTGGATGTCTCATGCATGATGTCTGATGCGTGATGTCTGATGCCTGATGTCTGAGGATGTCTGATGCTTGATGTCTGATGTTTGTGGATGTCTGATGCCTGATGTCTGACGCTTGTGGATGTCTGGTGCCTGATGTCTGATTCCTGATGTCTGATGCTTGTGGATGTCTGATGCCAGATGTCTGATGCCTGATGCTTGTGGATGTCTGATGCTTGTGGATGTCTGATGCTTGTGGATGTCTGGTGCCTGATGTCTGATGCCTGATGTCGGATGCCTGATGTCAGATGCCTGATGCTTGTTGATGTCTGATGTTTGTGGATGCCTGATGTCTGACGCTTGTGGATGTCTGATGCCTGATGCTTGTGGATGTCTGATGCCTGATGTTTGATGTCTGATGCCTGATGCTTGTAGATGTCTGATGCCTGATGTCTAATGTCTGTTGCTTGTGGATGTCTGATACCTGATGTCTGATGTCTGGTGCCTGATGTCTGATGCTTGTGGATGTCTGATTCCTGATGTCTGATGCTTGTGGCTGTCTGATGCCTGATATCTGATGCATGATGTCTGATGCATGATGTCTGATGCATGATGTCTGATGCATGATGTCTGATGCTTGTGGATGTCTGATGCCTGATTGTGGATGTCTGATGCCTGATGCTTGTGGATGCGTGTTGCCTGATGTCTGATGCTTGTGGATGTTTGATGCCTGATGTCTGGTGCTTGTGGATGTCTCATGCATGATGTCTGATGCGTGATGTCTGATGCCTGATGTCTGAGGATGTCTGATGCTTGATGTCTGATGTTTGTGGATGTCTGATGCCTGATGTCTGACGCTTGTGGATGTCTGGTGCCTGATGTCTGATTCCTGATGTCTGATGCTTGTGGATGTCTGATGCCAGATGTCTGATGCCTGATGCTTGTGGATGTCTGATGCTTGTGGATGTCTGATGCTTGTGGATGTCTGGTGCCTGATGTCTGATGCCTGATGTCGGATGCCTGATGTCAGATGCCTGATGCTTGTTGATGTCTGATGTTTGTGGATGTCTGATGTCTGACGCTTGTGGATGTCTGATGCCTGATGCTTGTGGATGTCTGATGCCTGATGTTTGATGTCTGATGCCTGATGCTTGTAGATGTCTGATGCCTGATGTCTAATGTCTGTTGCTTGTGGATGTCTGATACCTGATGTCTAATGTCTGGTGCCTGATGTCTGATGCTTGTGGATGTCTGATGCCTGATGTCCGATGCTTGTGGATGTCTGATGCCTGATATCTGATGCCCGATGTTTGATGTCTGATGCCTGATGCTTGTGGATGTGTGTTGCCTGATGTCTGATGCATGATGTCTGATGCTTGTGGATGTGTGTTGCCTGATGTCTGAGGCATGATGTCTGATGCTTGTGGATGTTTGATGCCTGATGTCTCATGCATGATGTCTGATGTCTGATGCTTGTGGATGTCTGATGCTTGATGTCTGATGTTTGTGGATGTCTGATGCCTGATGTCTGATACTTGTGGATGTCTGATGTCTGAGGCCTGATGTCTTATGCCTGATACCTGATGTCTGATTCCTGATGTCTGTTGCTTGTGGATGTCTAATGCCTGATGTCTGATGCTTGTGGATGTCTGATGCCTGATGTCTGATGCTTGTGGCTGTCTGATGCCTGATGTCTGATGCTTGTGGATGTCTGATGCATGATGTCTGACACCTGATGTCTGATGCATGATGTCTGATGCTTGTGGATGTCTGATGCATGTCTGACACCTGATGTCTGATGCATGATGTCTGATGCATGATGTCTGATGCCTGATGCTTGTGCATGTCTGATGCCTGATGCTTGTGCATGTCTGGTGCCGGATGTCTAATGCCTGATGTCTGATGCTTGTGGATGTCTGATGCTTGTGGATGTCTGGTGCCTGATGCCTGATGTCTGATGTCTGATGCTTTTGGATGTCTGATGCCTTATGTCTGATGCTTGTGGATGTCTGATGCTTGTGGATGTCTGGTGCCTGATGTCTGATGCGTGTGGATGTCTGGTGCCTGATGTCTGATGCCTGATGTCTGATGCTTGTGGATGTCTGATGCCTGATGTCCTATGCCTGATGTCAGATGTCTGATGCTTGTGGATGCCTGATGCTTGTGGATGTCTGATGCCTGATGTTTGATGTCTGATGCCTGATGTTTGTGGATGTATGTTGCCTGATGTCTGATGCATGATGTCTGTTGCTTGTGGATGTCTGATGCCTGATGCTTGTGGATGTCTTATGCCTGATGGCTGATGTCTGGTGCCTGATGTCTGATGTCTGATGCTTGTGGATGTCTGATGTCCGATGCTTGTGGATGTCTGATGCCTGATGTCTGATGCCTGATGTTTGATGTCTGATGCTTGTGAATGTGATGCTTGATGTCTGATGCATGATGTCTGATGCTTGTGGATGTCTGATGCCTGATGCTTGTGGATGTGTGTTGCCTGATGTCTGATGCATGATGCCTGATGCTTGTGGATGTTTGATGCCTGATGTCTGATGCTTGTGGATGTCTGATGCATGATGTCTGATGCATGATGTCTGATGCCTGATGTCTGATGCTTGTGGATGTCTGATGCTTGAAGTCTGATGTTTGTGGATGTCTGATGCCTGATGTCTGATGCATGATGTCTGATGCCTGATGTCTGATGCTTGTGGATGTCTGATGCTTGAAGTCTGATGTTTGTGGATGTCTGATGCCTGATGTCTGATGCATGATGTCTGATGCATGATGTCTGATGCATGATGTCTGATGCTTGTGGATGTCTGATGCCTGATTGTGGATGTCTGATGCCTGATGCCTGATGCTTGTGGATGCGTGTTGCCTGATGTCTGATGCATGATGTCTGATGCTTGTGGATGTTTGATGCCTGATGTCTGATGCTTGTGGATGTCTCATGCATGATGTCTGATGCGTGATGTCTGATGCCTGATGTCTGAGGATGTCTGATGCTTGATGTCTGATGTTTGTGGATGTCTCTTGCCTGATGTCTGATGCTTGTGGATGTCTGGTGCCTGATGTCTGATGTCTGATTCCTGATGTCTGATGCTTGTGGATGTCTGATGCCAGATGTCTGATGCCTGATGCTTGTGGATGTCTGATGCTTGTGGATGTCTGATGCTTGTGGATGTCTGGTGCCTGATGTCGGATGCCTGATGTCGGATGCCTGATGCTTGTGGATGTCTGATGCTTGTGGATGTCTGATGCTTGTGGATGCCTGATGTCTGACGCTTGCGGATGTCTGATGCCTGATGCTTGTGGATGTCTGATGCCTGATGTTTGATGTCTGATGCCTGATGCTTGTGGATGTCTGATGCCTGATGTCTGATGTCTGTTGCTTGTGGATGTCTGATGCCTGATGTCTGATGCTTGTGGATGTCTTATGCCTGATGGCTGATGTCTGGTGCCTGATGTCTGATGCTTGTGGATGTCTGATGCCTGATGTCCGATGCTTGTGGATGTCTGATGCCTGATGTCTCATGCCCGATGTTTGATGTCTGATGCCTGATGCTTGTGGATGTGTGTTGCCTGATGTCTGATGCATGATGTCTGATGCTTGTGGATGTCTGATGCTTGTGGATGTGTGTTGCCTGATGTCTGATACCTGATGTCTGATGCTTGTGGATGTCTGATGCCTGATGTCTGATGCTTGATGCTTGTGGAAGTCTGATGCCTGATGTCTGATGCCCGATGTTTGATTTCTGATGCCTGATGCTTGTGGATGTTTGTTGCCTGATGTCTGATGCATGATGTCTGATGCTTGTGGATGTCTGATGCTTGTGGATGTTTGATTCCTGATGTCTGATGCTTGTGGCTGTCTGATGCCTGATATCTGATGCATGATGTCTGATGCATGATGTCTGATGCATGATGTCTGATGCATGATGTCTGATGCTTGTGGATGTCTGATGCCTGATTGTGGATGTCTGATGCCTGATGCCTGATGCTTGTGGATGCGTGTTGCCTGATGTCTGATGCTTGTGGATGTTTGATGCCTGATGTCTGATGCTTGTGGATGTCTCATGCATGATGTCTGATGCGTGATGTCTGATGCCTGATGTCTGAGGATGTCTGATGCTTGATGTCTGATGTTTGTGGATGTCTGATGCCTGATGTCTGACGCTTGTGGATGTCTGGTGCCTGATGTCTGATTCCTGATGTCTGATGCTTGTGGATGTCTGATGCCAGATGTCTGATGCCTGATGCTTGTGGATGTCTGATGCTTGTGGATGTCTGATGCTTGTGGATGTCTGGTGCCTGATGTCTGATGCCTGATGTCGGATGCCTGATGTCAGATGCCTGATGCTTGTTGATGTCTGATGTTTGTGGATGCCTGATGTCTGACGCTTGTGGATGTCTGATGCCTGATGCTTGTGGATGTCTGATGCCTGATGTTTGATGTCTGATGCCTGATGCTTGTAGATGTCTGATGCCTGATGTCTAATGTCTGTTGCTTGTGGATGTCTGATACCTGATGTCTGATGTCTGGTGCCTGATGTCTGATGCTTGTGGATGTCTGATTCCTGATGTCTGATGCTTGTGGCTGTCTGATGCCTGATATCTGATGCATGATGTCTGATGCATGATGTCTGATGCATGATGTCTGATGCATGATGTCTGATGCTTGTGGATGTCTGATGCCTGATTGTGGATGTCTGATGCCTGATGCTTGTGGATGCGTGTTGCCTGATGTCTGATGCTTGTGGATGTTTGATGCCTGATGTCTGATGCTTGTGGATGTCTCATGCATGATGTCTGATGCGTGATGTCTGATGCCTGATGTCTGAGGATGTCTGATGCTTGATGTCTGATGTTTGTGGATGTCTGATGCCTGATGTCTGACGCTTGTGGATGTCTGGTGCCTGATGTCTGATTCCTGATGTCTGATGCTTGTGGATGTCTGATGCCAGATGTCTGATGCCTGATGCTTGTGGATGTCTGATGCTTGTGGATGTCTGATGCTTGTGGATGTCTGGTGCCTGATGTCTGATGCCTGATGTCGGATGCCTGATGTCAGATGCCTGATGCTTGTTGATGTCTGATGTTTGTGGATGTCTGATGTCTGACGCTTGTGGATGTCTGATGCCTGATGCTTGTGGATGTCTGATGCCTGATGTTTGATGTCTGATGCCTGATGCTTGTAGATGTCTGATGCCTGATGTCTAATGTCTGTTGCTTGTGGATGTCTGATACCTGATGTCTAATGTCTGGTGCCTGATGTCTGATGCTTGTGGATGTCTGATGCCTGATGTCCGATGCTTGTGGATGTCTGATGCCTGATATCTGATGCCCGATGTTTGATGTCTGATGCCTGATGCTTGTGGATGTGTGTTGCCTGATGTCTGATGCATGATGTCTGATGCTTGTGGATGTGTGTTGCCTGATGTCTGAGGCATGATGTCTGATGCTTGTGGATGTTTGATGCCTGATGTCTCATGCATGATGTCTGATGTCTGATGCTTGTGGATGTCTGATGCTTGATGTCTGATGTTTGTGGATGTCTGATGCCTGATGTCTGATACTTGTGGATGTCTGATGTCTGAGGCCTGATGTCTTATGCCTGATACCTGATGTCTGATTCCTGATGTCTGTTGCTTGTGGATGTCTAATGCCTGATGTCTGATGCTTGTGGATGTCTGATGCCTGATGTCTGATGCTTGTGGCTGTCTGATGCCTGATGTCTGATGCTTGTGGATGTCTGATGCATGATGTCTGACACCTGATGTCTGATGCATGATGTCTGATGCTTGTGGATGTCTGATGCATGTCTGACACCTGATGTCTGATGCATGATGTCTGATGCATGATGTCTGATGCCTGATGCTTGTGCATGTCTGATGCCTGATGCTTGTGCATGTCTGGTGCCGGATGTCTAATGCCTGATGTCTGATGCTTGTGGATGTCTGATGCTTGTGGATGTCTGGTGCCTGATGCCTGATGTCTGATGTCTGATGCTTGTGGATGTCTGATGCCTTATGTCTGATGCTTGTGGATGTCTGATGCTTGTGGATGTCTGGTGCCTGATGTCTGATGTGTGTGGATGTCTGGTGCCTGATGTCTGATGCCTGATGTCTGATGCTTGTGGATGTCTGATGCCTGATGTCCGATGCCTGATGTCAGATGTCTGATGCTTGTGGATGCCTGATGCTTGTGGATGTCTGATGCCTGATGTTTGATGTCTGATGCCTGATGTTTGTGGATGTATGTTGCCTGATGTCTGATGCATGATGTCTGTTGCTTGTGGATGTCTGATGCCTGATGCTTGTGGATGTCTTATGCCTGATGGCTGATGTCTGGTGCCTGATGTCTGATGTCTGATGCTTGTGGATGTCTGATGTCCGATGCTTGTGGATGTCTGATGCCTGATGTCTGATGCCCGATGTTTGATGTCTGATGCTTGTGGATGTGTTGCTTGATGTCTGATGCATGATGTCTGATGCTTGTGGATGTCTGATGCCTGATGCTTGTGGATGTGTGTTGCCTGATGTCTGATGCATGATGCCTGATGCTTGTGGATGTTTGATGCCTGATGTCTGATGCTTGTGGATGTCTCATGCATGATGTCTCATGCATGATGTCTGATGCCTGATGTCTGATGCTTGTGGATGTCTGATGCTTGAAGTCTGATGTTTGTGGATGTCTGATGCCTGATGTCTGATGCATGATGTCTGATGCCTGATGTCTGATGCTTGTGGATGTCTGATGCTTGAAGTCTGATGTTTGTGGATGTCTGATGCCTGATGTCTGATGCATGATGTCTGATGCATGATGTCTGATGCATGATGTCTGATGCTTGTGGATGTCTGATGCCTGATTGTGGATGTCTGATGCCTGATGCCTGATGCTTGTGGATGCGTGTTGCCTGATGTCTGATGCATGATGTCTGATGCTTGTGGATGTTTGATGCCTGATGTCTGATGCTTGTGGATGTCTCATGCATGATGTCTGATGCGTGATGTCTGATGCCTGATGTCTGAGGATGTCTGATGCTTGATGTCTGATGTTTGTGGATGTCTCTTGCCTGATGTCTGATGCTTGTGGATGTCTGGTGCCTGATGTCTGATGTCTGATTCCTGATGTCTGATGCTTGTGGATGTCTGATGCCAGATGTCTGATGCCTGATGCTTGTGGATGTCTGATGCTTGTGGATGTCTGATGCTTGTGGATGTCTGGTGCCTGATGTCGGATGCCTGATGTCGGATGCCTGATGCTTGTGGATGTCTGATGCTTGTGGATGTCTGATGCTTGTGGATGCCTGATGTCTGATGCTTGCGGATGTCTGATGCCTGATGCTTGTGGATGTCTGATGCCTGATGTTTGATGTCTGATGCCTGATGCTTGTGGATGTCTGATGCCTGATGTCTGATGTCTGTTGCTTGTGGATGTCTGATGCCTGATGTCTGATGCTTGTGGATGTCTTATGCCTGATGGCTGATGTCTGGTGCCTGATGTCTGATGCTTGTGGATGTCTGATGCCTGATGTCCGATGCTTGTGGATGTCTGATGCCTGATGTCTCATGCCCGATGTTTGATGTCTGATGCCTGATGCTTGTGGATGTGTGTTGCCTGATGTCTGATGCATGATGTCTGATGCTTGTGGATGTCTGATGCTTGTGGATGTGTGTTGCCTGATGTCTGAGGCATGATGTCTGATGCTTGTGGATGTTTGATGCCTGATGTCTTATGCATGATGTCTGATGTCTGATACTTGTGGATGTCTGATGCTTGATGTCTGATGTTTGTGGATGTCTGATGCCTGATGTCTGATACTTGTGGATGTCTGATGTCTGAGGCCTGATGTCTTATGCCTGATACCTGATGTCTGATTCCTGATGTCTGATGCTTGTGGATGTCTAATGCCTGATGTTTGATGCTTGTGGATGTCTGATGCCTGATGTCTGATGCTTGTGGCTGTCTGATGCCTGATGTCTGATGCTTGTGGATGTCTGATGCATGATGTCTGACACCTGATGTCTGATGCATGATGTCTGATGCGTGATGTCTGATGCTTGTGGATGTCTGATGCTTGTGGATGTCTGATGCCTGATGTCTGATGCTTGTGAATGTCTGATGCCTGATGCTTGTGGATGTCTGGTGCCTGATGTCTGATGTCTGATTCCTGATGTCTGATGCTTGTGGATGTCTGAAGTCTGATGCTTGTGGATGTGTGTTGCCTGATGTCTGATGCATGATGTCTGACACCTGATGTCTGATGCCTGATGCTTGTGGAAGTCTGATGCCTGATGTCTGATGCCCGATGTTTGATGTCTGATGCCTTATGCTTGTGGATGTGTGTTGCCTGATGTCTGATGCTTGTGGATGTCTGATGCTTGTGGATGTTTGATTCCTGATGTCTGATGCTTGTGGATGTCTGATGCTTGTGGCTGTCTGATGCCTGATATATGATGCTTGTGGATGTCTGACACCTGATGTCTGATGCATGATGTCTGATGCATGATGCTTGTGGATGTCTGATGCCTGATGCTTGTGGATGTGTGTTGCCTGATGTCTGATGCTTGTGGATGTTTGATGCCTGATGTCTCATTCATGATGTCTGATGCATGATGTCTGATGCTTGTGGATGTCTGATGCTTGATGTCTAATGTTTGTGGATGTCTGATGCATGATGTCTGATGTCTTAATGTCTGATGCCTGATACTTGTGGATGTCTGATGTCTGAGGCCTGATGTCTGATGTGTGATACCTGATGTCTGATTCCTGATGTCTGATGCTTGTGGATGTCTGATGCCTGATGTCTGATGCTTGTGGCTGTCTGATGCCTGATGTTGATGCTTGTGGATGTCTGATGCATGATGTCTGACACCTGATGTCTGATGCATGATGTCTGATGCATGATGGCTGATGCTTGTGGATGTCTAATGCCTGATGTTTGATGCTTGTGGATGTCTGATTCTTGTGGCTGTCTGATGCCTGATGTCTGATGCTTGTGGGTGTCTGATGCATGATGTCTGACACCTGATGTCTGATGCATGATGTCTGATGCTTGTGGATGTCTGATGCCTGATGTCTGATGCTTGTGAATGTCTGATGCCTGATGCTTGTGGATGTCTGGTGCCTGATGTCTGATGCCTGATGTCTGATTCCTGATGTCTGATGCCTGATGCTTGTGGATGTGTGTTGCCTGATGTCTGATACCTGATGTCTGATGCTTGTGGATGTCTGATGCCTGATGTCTGATGCTTGATGCTTGTGGAAGTCTGATGTCTGATGCCCGATGTTTGATTTCTGATGCCTGATGCTTGTGGATGTGTGTTGCCTGATGTCTTATGCATGATGTCTGATGCTTGTGGATGTCTGATGCTTGTGGATGTTTGATTCCTGATGTCTGATGCTTGTGGCTGTCTGATGCCTGATATCTGATGCTTGTGGATGTCTGATGCATGATGTCTGATACCTGATGTCTGATGCATGATGTCTGATGCATGATGTCTGATGCTTGTGGATGTCTGATGCCTGATGTTTGTGGATGTCTGATGCCTGATGTCTGATGCCTGATGTTTGTGAATGTCTGATGCCTGATGTCTGATGCTTGTGGATGCATGTTGCCTGATGTCTGATGCATGATGTCTGATGCTTGTGGATGTTTGATGCCTGATGTCTGATGCTTGTGGATGTCTCATGCATGATGTCTGATGCGTGATGTCTGATGCCTGATGTCTGAGGATGTCTGATGCTTGATGTCTGATGTTTGTGGATGACTGATGCCTGATGTCTGATGCTTGTGGATGTGTGTTGCCTGATGTCTGATGCTTGTGGATGTTTGATGCCTGATGTCTGATGCTTGTGGATGTCTCATGCATGATGTCTGATGCATGATGTCTGATGCTTGTGGATGTCTGATGCTTGATGTCTGATGTTTGTGGATGTCTGATGCCTGATGTATGATGTCTGATGCCTGATGTCTTAATGTCTGATGCTTGTAGATGTCTGATACTTGTGGATGTCTGATGCATGATGTCTGACACCTGATGTCTGATGCCTGATGTCTTATGCCTGATGTCTGATGTGTGATACCTGATGTCTGATTCCTGATGTCTGATGCTTGTGGATGTCTGATGCCTGTTGTCTGATGCTTGTGGCTGTCTGATGCTTGTGGATGTCTGATGCCTGATGCTTGTGAATGTCTGATGCCTGATGCTTGTGGATGTCTGGTGCCTGATGCCTGATGTCTGATGCCTGATGCTTGTGGATGTGTGTTGCCTGATGGCTGATACCTGATGTCTGATGCTTGTGGATGTCTGATGCCTGATGTCTGATGCTTGATGCTTGTGGAAGTCTGATGCCTGATGTCTGATGCCCGATGTTTGATTTCTGATGCCTGATGCTTGTGGATATTTGTTGCCTGATGTCTGATGCATGATGTCTGATGCTTGTGGATGTTTGATTCCTGATGTCTGATGCTTGTGGCTGTCTGATGACTGATATCTGATGCATGATGTCTGATGCATGATGTCTGATGCATGATGTCTGATGCATGATGTCTGATGCTTGTGGATGTCTGATGCCTGATTGTGGATGTCTGATGCCTGATGTCTGATGCCTGATGTTTGTGAATGTCTGATGCCTGATGTCTGATGCTTGTGGATGCGTGTTGCCTGATGTCTGATGCATGATGTCTGATGCTTGTGGATGTTTGATGCCTGATGTCTGATGCTTGTGGATGTCTCATGCATGATGTCTGATGCGTGATGTCTGATGCCTGATGTCTGAGGATGTCTGATGCTTGATGTCTGATGTTTGTGGATGTCTGATGCCTGATGTCTGATGCTTGTGGATGTCTGGTGCCTGATGTCTGATTCCTGATGTCTGATGCTTGTGGATGTCTGATGCCAGATGTCTGATGCCTGATGCTTGTGGATGTCTGATGCTTGTGGATGTCTGATGCTTGTGGATGTCTGGTGCCTGATGTCTGATGCCTGATGTCAGATGCCTGATGTCGGATGCCTGATGCTTGTTGATGTCTGATGTTTGTGGATGCCTGATGTCTGATGCTTGTGGATGTCTGATGCCTGATGCTTGTGGATGTCTGATGCCTGATGTTTGATGTCTGATGCCTGATGCTTGTGGATGTCTGATGCCTGATGTCTAATGTCTGTTGCTTGTGGATGTCTGATACCTGATGTCTGATGTCTGGTGCCTGATGTCTGATGCTTGTGGATGTCTGTTGCCTGATGTCCGATGCTTGTGGATGTCTGATGCCTGATGTCTGATGCCCGATGTTTGATGTCTGATGCCTGATGCTTGTGGATGTGTGTTGCCTGATGTCTGATGCATGATGTCTGATGCTTGTGGATGTGTGTTGCCTGATGTCTGAGGCTTGATGTCTGATGCTTGTGGATGTTTGATGCCTGATGTCTCATGCATGATGTCTGATGTCTGATGCTTGTGGATGTCTGATGCTTGATGTCTGATGTCTGATGCTTGTGGATGTGTGTTGCCTGATGTCTGATACCTGATGTCTGATGCTTGTGGATGTCTGATGCCTGATGTCTGATGCTTGATGCTTGTGGAAGTCTGATGCCTGATGTCTGATGCCCGATGTTTGATGTCTGATGCCTGATGCTTGTGGATGTGTGTTGCCTGATGTCTGATGCATGATGTCTGATGCTTGTGGATGTGTGTTGCCTGATGTCTGAGGCATGATGTCTAATGCTTGTGGATGTTTGATGCCTGATGTCTCATGCATGATGTCTGATGTCTGATGCTTGTGGATGTCTGATGCTTGATGTCTGATGTCTGATGCTTGTGGATGTGTGTTGCCTGATGTCTGATTCCTGATGTCTGATGCTTGTGGATGTCTGATGCCAGATGTCTGATGCCTGATGCTTGTGGATGTCTGATGCTTGTGGATGTCTGATGCTTGTGGATGTCTGGTGCCTGATGTCTTATGCCTGATGTCGGATGCCTGATGTCGGATGCCTGATGCTTGTTGATGTCTGATGTTTGTGGATGCCTGATGTCTGATGCTTGTGGATGTCTGATGCCTGATGCTTGTGGATGTCTGATGCCTGATGTTTGATGTCTGATGCCTGATGCTTGTGGATGTCTGATGCCTGATGTCTAATGTCTGTTGCTTGTGGATGTCTGATACCTGATGTCTGATGTCTGGTGCCTGATGTCTGATGCTTGTGGATGTCTGTTGCCTGATGTCCGATGCTTGTGGATGTCTGATGCCTGATGTCTGATGCCCGATGTTTGATGTCTGATGCCTGATGCTTGTGGATGTGTGTTGCCTGATGTCTGATGCATGATGTCTGATGCTTGTGGATGTGTGTTGCCTGATGTCTGAGGCATGATGTCTGATGCTTGTGGATGTTTGATGCCTGATGTCTCATGCATGATGTCTGATGTCTGATGCTTGTGGATGTCTGATGCTTGATGTCTGATGTCTGATGCTTGTGGATGTGTGTTGCCTGATGTCTGATACCTGATGTCTGATGCTTGTGGATGTCTGATGCCTGATGTCTGATGCTTGATGCTTGTGGAAGTCTGATGCCTGATGTCTGATGCCCGATGTTTGATTTCTGATGCCTGATGCTTGTGGATGTTTGTTGCCTGATGTCTGATGCATGATGTCTGATGCTTGTGGATGTCTGATGCTTGTGGATGTTTGATTCCTGATGTCTGATGATTGTGGCTGTCTGATGCCTGATATCTGATGCATGATGTCTGATGCATGATGTCTGATGCATGATGTCTGATGCATGATGTCTGATGCTTGTGGATGTCTGATGCCTGATTGTGGATGTCTGATGCCTGATGCCTGATGCTTGTGGATGCGTGTTGCCTGATGTCTGATGCTTGTGGATGTTTGATGCCTGATGTCTGATGCTTGTGGATGTCTCATGCATGATGTCTGATGCGTGATGTCTGATGCCTGATGTCTGAGGATGTCTGATGCTTGATGTCTGATGTTTGTGGATGTCTGATGCCTGATGTCTGATGCTTGTGGATGTCTGGTGCCTGATGTCTGATTCCTGATGTCTGATGCTTGTGGATGTCTGATGCCAGATGTCTGATGCCTGATGCTTGTGGATGTCTGATGCTTGTGGATGTCTGATGCTTGTGGATGTCTGGTGCCTGATGTCTGATGCCTGATGTCGGATGCCTGATGTCAGATGCCTGATGCTTGTTGATGTCTGATGTTTGTGGATGCCTGATGTCTGACGCTTGTGGATGTCTGATGCCTGATGCTTGTGGATGTCTGATGCCTGATGTTTGATGTCTGATGCCTGATGCTTGTAGATGTCTGATGCCTGATGTCTAATGTCTGTTGCTTGTGGATGTCTGATACCTGATGTCTGATGTCTGGTGCCTGATGTCTGATGCTTGTGGATGTCTGATGCCTGATGTCCGATGCTTGTGGATGTCTGATGCCTGATGTCTGATGCCCGATGTTTGATGTCTGATGCCTGATGCTTGTGGATGTGTGTTGCCTGATGTCTGATGCATGATGTCTGATGCTTGTGGATGTGTGTTGCCTGATGTCTGAGGCATGATGTCTGATGCTTGTGGATGTTTGATGCCTGATGTCTCATGCATGATGTCTGATGTCTGATGCTTGTGGATGTCTGATGCTTGATGTCTGATGTTTGTGGATGTCTGATGCCTGATGTCTGATACTTGTGGATGTCTGATGTCTGATGTCTGAGGCCTGATGTCTTATGCCTGATACCTGATGTCTGATTCCTGATGTCTGTTGCTTGTGGATGTCTAATGCCTGATGTTTGATGCTTGTGGATGTCTGATGCCTGATGTCTGATGCTTGTGGCTGTCTGATGCCTGATGTCTGATGCTTGTGGATGTCTGATGCATGATGTCTGACACCTGATGTCTGATGCATGATGTCTGATGCTTGTGGATGTCTGATGCATGTCTGACACCTGATGTCTGATGCATGATGTCTGATGCATGATGTCTGATGCCTGATGCTTGTGCATGTCTGATGCCTGATGCTTGTGCATGTCTGGTGCCGGATGTCTAATGCCTGATGTCTGATGCTTGTGGATGTCTGATGCTTGTGGATGTCTGGTGCCTGATGCCTGATGTCTGATGTCTGATGCTTGTGGATGTCTGATGCCTTATGTCTGATGCTTGTGGATGTCTGATGCTTGTGGATGTCTGGTGCCTGATGTCTGATGCGTGTGGATGTCTGGTGCCTGATGTCTGATGCCTGATGTCTGATGCTTGTGGATGTCTGATGCCTGATGTCCGATGCCTGATGTCAGATGTCTGATGCTTGTGGATGCCTGATGCTTGTGGATGTCTGATGCCTTATGTTTGATGTCTGATGCCTGATGTTTGTGGATGTATGTTGCCTGATGTCTGATGCATGATGTCTGTTGCTTGTGGATGTCTGATGCCTGATGCTTGTGGATGTCTTATGCCTGATGGCTGATGTCTGGTGCCTGATGTCTGATGTCTGATGCTTGTGGATGTCTGATGTCCGATGCTTGTGGATGTCTAATGCCTGATGTCTGATGCCCGATGTTTGATGTCTGATGCTTGTGGATGTGTTGCTTGATGTCTGATGCATGATGTCTGATGCTTGTGGATGTCTGATGCCTGATGCTTGTGGATGTGTGTTGCCTGATGTCTGATGCATGATGCCTGATGCTTGTGGATGTTTGATGCCTGATGTCTGATGCTTGTGGATGTCTCATGCATGATGTCTGATGCATGATGTCTGATGCCTGATGTCTGATGCTTGTGGATGTCTGATGCTTGTGGATGTCTGGTGCCTGATGTCTGATGCGTGTGGATGTCTGGTGCCTGATGTCTGATGCCTGATGTCTGATGCTTGTGGATGTCTGATGCCTGATGTCCGATGCCTGATGTCAGATGTCTGATGCTTGTGGATGCCTGATGCTTGTGGATGTCTGATGCCTGATGTTTGATGTCTGATGCCTGATGTTTGTGGATGTATGTTGCCTGATGTCTGATGCATGATGTCTGTTGCTTGTGGATGTCTGATGCCTGATGCTTGTGGATGTCTTATGCCTGATGGCTGATGTCTGGTGCCTGATGTCTGATGTCTGATGCTTGTGGATGTCTGATGTCCGATGCTTGTGGATGTCTGATGCCTGATGTCTGATGCCCGATGTTTGATGTCTGATGCTTGTGGATGTGTTGCTTGATGTCTGATGCATGATGTCTGATGCTTGTGGATGTCTGATGCCTGATGCTTGTGGATGTGTGTTGCCTGATGTCTGATGCATGATGCCTGATGCTTGTGGATGTTTGATGCCTGATGTCTGATGCTTGTGGATGTCTCATGCATGATGTCTGATGCCTGATGTCTGATGCCTGATGTCTGATGCTTGTGGATGTCTGATGCTTGAAGTCTGATGTTTGTGGATGTCTGATGCCTGATGTCTGATGCATGATGTCTGATGCCTGATTTCTAATGTCTGATGCTTGTAGATGTCTGATACTTGTGGATGTCTGATGTCGGAGGCCTGATGTCTTATGCCTGATGTCTGATACCTGATGTCTGATTCCTGATGTCTGATGCTTGTGGATGTCTAATGCCTGATGTTTGATGCTTGTGGATGTCTGATGCCTGATGCTTGTGGATGTCTGATGCCTGATGCTTGTGGATGTCTGGTGCCTGATGTCTGATGCCTGATGTCTGATTCCTGATGTCTGATGCCTGTGGATGTCTGATGCCTGATGCTTGTGGATGTGTGTTGCCTGATGTCTGATACCTGATGTCTGATGCTTGTGGATGTCTGATGCCTGATGTCTGATGCTTGATGCTTGTGGATGTCTGATGCCTGATGTCTGATGCCCGATGTCTGATGCTTGTGGATGTGTGTTGCCTGATGTCTGATGCATGATGTCTGATGCTTGTGGATGTCTGATGCTTGTGGATGTTTGATTCCTGATGTCTGATGCTTGTGGATGTCTGATGCTTGTGGCTGTCTGATGCCTGATGTCTGATGCTTGTGGATGTCTGATGCATGATGTCTGACACCTGATGTCTGACGCATGTCTGATGCAGGATGTCTGATGCCTGATGTTTGTGGATGTCTGATGCCTGATGCCTGATGTTTGTGGATGTCTGATGCCTGATGTTTGTGAATGTCTGATGTCTGATGCTTGTGGATGTGTGTTGCCTGATGTCTGATGCATGATGTCTGATGCTTGTGGATGTTTGATGCCTGATGCTTGTGGATGTCTCATGCATGATGTCTGATGCATGATGTCTGATGCCTGATGTCTGATGCCTGATGCTTGTGGATGTCTAATGCTTGATGTCTGATGTTTGTGGATGTCTGATGCCTGATGCTTGTGGATGTCTGATGCTTGTGGATGTCTAGTGCCTGATGTCTGATGCCTGTGGATGTCTGATGCCAGCTGTGTGATGCCTGATGCTTGTGGATGTCTGATGCTTGTGGATGTCTGATCCCTGATGTCAGCTGCCTGTGGATGTCTGATGCTTGTGGATGCCTGATGTCTGATGCCTGACGCTTGTGGATGTCTGACATCTGATGCTTGTGGATGTCTGATGCCTGATGTTTGATGGCTGATGCCTGATGCTTGTGGATGTATGTTGCCTGATGCCTGATGCATGATGTATGTTGCTTGTGGATGTCTGATGCCTGATGTCTGATGCTTGTGGATGTCTTATGCATGATGTCTGGTGCCTGATGTCTGATGCTTGTGGATGTCTGATGCCTGATGTCCGATGCTTGTGGATGTCTGATGCCTGATGCTTGTGGATGTGTGTTGCCTGATGTCTGATGCATGATGTCTGATGCTTGTGGATGTTTGATGCCTGATGTCTGATGCTTGTGGATGTCTCATGCATGATGTCTGATGCCTGATGCTTGTGGATGTCTGATGCTTGATGTATGATGTTTGTGGATGTCTGATGCATGATGTCTGATGTCTTAATGTCTGATGCGTGTAGATGTCTGATACTTGCGGATGTCTGATGTCTGAGGCCTGATGTCTTATCAGGTATCACACATCAGGCATCAGACAGCCACAAGCATCAGACATCAGGCATCAGACATCCACAAGCATCAAACATCAGGCATTAGACATCCACAAGCATCAGACATCAGGAATCAGACATCAGGTATCACACATCAGACATCAGGCATGTCTGATTCCTGATGTCTGATGCTTGTGGATGTCTGATGCCTGATGTCTGATGCCTGATGTCTGATGCTTGTGGATGTCTGATGCATGATGTCTGACACCTGATGTCTGATGCATGATGTCTGATGCATGATGTCTGATGCTTGTGGATGTCTGATGCCTGATGTCTGATGCTTGTGAATGTCTGATGCCTGATGCTTGTGGATGTCTGGTGCCTGATGTTTGATGCCTGATGTCTGATTCCTGATGTCTGATGCTTGTGGATGTCTGATGCCTGATGTCTGATGCTTGTGGATGTGTGCTGCCTGATGTCTGATACCTGATGTCTGATGCTTGTGGATGTCTGATGCCTGATGTCTGATACCTGATGTCTGATGCTTGTGGATGTCTGATGCCTGATGTCTGATGCTTGATGCTTGTGGAAGTCTGATGCCTGATGTCTGATGCCCGATGTTTGATGCCTGATGCTTGTGGATGTGTTGCCTGATGTCTGATGCATGATGTCTGATGCTTGTGGATGTTTGATTCCTGATGTCTGATGCTTGTGGATGTCTGATGCTTGTGGCTGTCTGATGCCTGATATCTGATGCTTGTGGATGTCTGACGCATGATGTCTGACACCTGATGTCTGATGCATGATGTCTGATGCATGATGTCTGATGCTTGTGGATGTCTGATGCCTGATTGTGGACGTCTGATACCTGATGCCTGATGTTTGTGAATGTCTGATGCCTGATGTTTGATGCTTGTGGATGTGTGTTGCCTGATGTCTGATGCTTGTGGATGTTTGATGCCTGATGTCTGATGCTTGTGGATGTCTCATGCATGATGTCTGATGCTTGTGGATGTCTGATGCTTGATGTCTGATGTTTGTGGATGTCTGATGTCTGATGCCTGATGTCTTAATGTCTGATGCTTGTAGATGTCTGATACTGTGGATGTCTGATGTCTTATGCCTGATGTGTGATACCTGATGTCTGATTCCTGATGTCTGATGCTTGTGGATGTCTGATGCCTGATGTCTGATGCTTGTGGCTGTCTGATGCTTGTGGATGTCTGATGCATGATGTCTGACACCTGATGTCTGATGCATGATGTCTGATGCATGATTTCTGATGCATGATGTCTGATGCTTGTGGATGTCTGATGCCTGATGTCTGATGCTTGTGAATGTATGATGCCTGATGTTTGTGGATGTCTGGTGCCTGATGCCTGATGTCTGATTCCTGATGTCTGATGCCTAATGCTTGTGGATGTGTGTTGCCTGATGTCTGATACCTGATGTCTGATGCTTGTGGATGTCTGATGCCTGATGTCTGATGCTTGATGCTTGTGGAAGTCTGATGTCTGATGCCCAATGTTTGATTTCTGATGCCTGATGCTTGTGGATGTGTGTTGCCTGATGTCTTATGCATGATGTCTGATGCTTGTGGATGTCTGATGCCTGATATCTGATGCTTGTGGATGTCTGATGCATGATGTCTGATGCATGATGTCTGATGCTTGTGGATGTCTGATGCCTGATGTTTGTTGATGTCTGATGCCTGATGTCTGATGCCTGATGTTTGTGAATGTCTGATGCCTGATGTCTGATGCTTGTGGATGCGTGTTGCCTGATGTCTGATGCATGATGTCTGATGCTTGTAGATGTCTGATACTTGCGGATGTCTGATGTCTGAGGCCTGATGTCTTATCAGGTATCACACATCAGACATCAGGCATCAGACAGCCACAAGCATCAGACATCAGGAATCAGACATCCACAAGCATCAAACATCAGGCATTAGACATCCACAAGCATCAGACATCAGGAATCAGACATCAGGTATCACACATCAGGCATCAGGCATGTCTGATTCCTGATGTCTGATGCTTGTGGATGTCTGATGCCTGATGTCTGATGCCTGATGTCTGATGCTTGTGGATGTCTGATGCATGATGTCTGACACCTGATGTCTGACACCTGATGTCTGATGCATGATGTCTGATGCATGGTGTCTGATGCTTGTGAATGTCTGATGCCTGATGCTTGTGGATGTCTGGTGCCTGATGTTTGATGCCTGATGTCTGATTCCTGGTGTCTGATGCTTGTGGATGTCTGATGCCTGATGTCTGATGCTTGTGGATGTGTGTTGCCTGATGTCTGATACCTGATGTCTGATGCTTGTGGATGTCTGATGCCTGATGTCTGATACCTGATGTCTGATGCTTGTGGATGTCTGATGCCTGATGTCTGATGCTTGATGCTTGTGGAAGTCTGATGCCTGATGTCTGATGCCCGATGTTTGATGCCTGATGCTTGTGGATGTGTGTTGCCTGATGTCTGATGCATGATGTCTGATGCTTGTGGATGTTTGATTCCTGATGTCTGATGCTTGTGGCTGTCTGATGCCTGATATCTGATGCTTGTGGATGTCTGACGCATGATGTCTGACACCTGATGTCTGATGCATGATGTCTGATGCATGATGTCTGATGCTTGTGGATGTCTGATGCCTGATTGTGGATGTCTGATGCCTGATGTCTGATGTTTGTGAATGTCTGATGCCTGATGTCTGATGCTTATGGATGTGTGTTGCCTGATGTCTGATGCTTGTGGATGTTTGATGCCTGATGTCTGATGCTTGTGGATGTCTCATGCATGATGTCTGATGCATGATGTCTGATGCTTGTGGATGTCTGATGCCTGATGTTTGTTGATGTCTGATGCCTGATGTCTGATGCCTGATGTTTGTGAATGTCTGATGCCTGATGTCTGATGCTTGTGGATGCGTGTTGCCTGATGTCTGATGCATGATGTCTGATGCTTGTAGATGTCTGATACTTGCGGATGTCTGATGTCTGAGGCCTGATGTCTTATCAGGTATCACACATCAGACATCAGGCATCAGACAGCCACAAGCATCAGACATCAGGAATTAGACATCCACAAGCATCAAACATCAGGCATTAGACATCCACAAGCATCAGACATCAGGAATCAGACATCAGGTATCACACATCAGGCATCAGGCATGTCTGATTCCTGATGTCTGATGCTTGTGGATGTCTGATGCCTGATGTCTGATGCCTGATGTCTGATGCTTGTGGATGTCTGATGCATGATGTCTGACACCTGATGTCTGACACCTGATGTCTGATGCATGATGTCTGATGCATGGTGTCTGATGCTTGTGAATGTCTGATGCCTGATGCTTGTGGATGTCTGGTGCCTGATGTTTGATGCCTGATGTCTGATTCCTGGTGTCTGATGCTTGTGGATGTCTGATGCCTGATGTCTGATGCTTGTGGATGTGTGTTGCCTGATGTCTGATACCTGATGTCTGATGCTTGTGGATGTCTGATGCCTGATGTCTGATACCTGATGTCTGATGCTTGTGGATGTCTGATGCCTGATGTCTGATGCTTGATGCTTGTGGAAGTCTGATGCCTGATGTCTGATGCCCGATGTTTGATGCCTGATGCTTGTGGATGTGTGTTGCCTGATGTCTGATGCATGATGTCTGATGCTTGTGGATGTTTGATTCCTGATGTCTGATGCTTGTGGCTGTCTGATGCCTGATATCTGATGCTTGTGGATGTCTGATGCATGATGTCTGACACCTGATGTCTGATGCATGATGTCATATGCATGATGTCTGATGCTTGTGGATGTCTGATGCCTGATTGTGGATGTCTGATGCCTGATGTCTGATGTTTGTGAATGTCTGATGCCTGATGTCTGATGCTTATGGATGTGTGTTGCCTGATGTCTGATGCTTGTGGATGTTTGATGCCTGATGTCTGATGCTTGTGGATGTCTCATGCATGATGTCTGATGCATGATGTCTGATGCTTGTGGATGTCTGATGCTTGATGTCTGATGTTTGTGGATGTCTGATGTCTGATGCATGATGTCTGATGCCTGATGTCTTAATGTCTGATGCTTGTAGATGTCTGATACTGTGGATGTCTGATGTCGTATGCCTGATGTGTGATACCTGATGTCTGATTCCTGATGTCTGATGCTTGTGGATGTCTGATGCCTGATGTCTGATGCTTGTGGCTGTCTGATGCTTGTGGATGTCTGATGCATGATGTCTGACACCTGATGTCTGATGCATGATGTCTAATGCATGATGTCTGATGCATGATGTCTGATGCTTGTGGATGTCTGATGCCTGATGTCTGATGCTTGTGAATGTATGATGCCTGATGCTTGTGGATGTCTGGTGCCTGATGCCTGATGTCTGATTCCTGATGTCTGATGCCTGATGCTTATGGATGTGTGTTGCCTGATGTCTGATACCTGATGTCTGATGCTTGTGGATGTCTGATGCCTGATGTCTGATGCTTGATGCTTGTGGAAGTCTGATGTCTGATGCCCGATGTTTGATTTCTGATGCCTGATGCTTGTGGATGTGTGTTGCCTGATGTCTTATGCATGATGTCTGATGCTTGTGGATGTCTGATGCTTGTGGATGTTTGATTCCTGATGTCTGATGCTTGTGGCTGTCTGATGCCTGATATCTGATGCTTGTGGATGTCTGATGCATGATGTCTGATGCTTGTGGATGTCTGATGCCTGATGTTTGTGGATGTCTGATGCCTGATGCCTGATGTTTGTGAATGTCTGATGCCTGATGTCTGATGCTTGTGGATGCGTGTTGCCTGATGTCTGATGCATGATGTCTGATGCTTGTGGATGTTTGATGCCTGATGTCTGATGCTTGTGGATGTCTCATGCATGATGTCTGATGCGTGATGTCTGATGCCTAATGTCTGAGGATGTCTGTTGCTTGATGTCTGATGTTTGTGGATGTCTGATGCCTGATAACTGATGCTTGTGGATGTGTGTTGCCTGATGTCTGATGCTTGTGGATGTTTGATGCCTGATGTCTGATGCTTGTGGATGTCTCATGCATGATGTCTGATGCATGATGTCTGATGCTTGTGGATGTCTGATGCTTGCTGTCTGATGTTTGTGGATGTCTGATGCCTGATGTATGATGTCTGATGCCTGATGTCTTAATGTCCGATGCTTGTAGATGTCTGATACTTGTGGATGTCTGATGCATGATGTCTGACACCTGATGTCTGATGCCCGATGTCTTATGCCTGATGTCTGATGTGTGATACCTGATGTCTGATTCCTGAGGTCTGATGCTTGTGGATGTATGATGCCTGTTGTCTGATGCTTGTGGCTGTCTGATGCTTGTGGATGTCTGATGCATGATATCTGACACCTGATGTCTGATGCATGATGTCTGATGCTTGTGGATGTCTGATGCTTGTGGATGTCTGATGCCTGATGCTTGTGAATGTCTGATGCCTGATGCTTGTGGATGTCTGGTGCCTGATGCCTGATGTCTGATGCTTGTGGATGTGTGTTGCCTGATGTCTGATACCTGATGTCTGATGCTTGTGGATGTCTGATGCCTGATGTCTGATGCTTGATTCTTGTGGAAGTCTGATGCCTGATGTCTGATGCCCGATGTTTGATTTCTGATGCCTGATGCTTGTGGATGTTTGTTGCCTGATGTCTGATGCATGATGTCTGATGCTTGTGGATGTCTGATGCTTGTGGATGTTTGATTCCTGATGCCTGATGCTTGTGGATGTTTGTTGCCTGATGTCTGATGCATGATGTCTGATGCTTGTGGATGTCTGATGCTTGTGGATGTTTGATTCCTGATGTCTGATGCTTGTGGCTGTCTGATGCCTGATATCTGATGCATGATGTCTGATGCATGATGTCTGATGCATGATGTCTGATGCATGATGTCTGATGCTTGTGGATGTCTGATGCCTGATTGTGGATGTCTGATGCCTGATGCCTGATGTTTGTGAATGTCTGATGCCTGATGTCTGATGTTTGTGGATGCGTGTTGCCTGATGTCTGATGCATGATGTCTGATGCTTGTGGATGTTTGATGCCTGATGTCTGATGCTTGTGGATGTCTCATGCATGATGTCTGATGCGTGATGTCTGATGCCTGATGTCTGAGGATGTCTGATGCTTTATGTCTGATGTTTGTGGATGTCTGATGCCTGATGTCTGATGCTTGTGGATGTCTGGTGCCTGATGTCTGATGTCTGATTCCTGATGTCTGATGCTTTTGGATGTCTGATGCCAGATGTCTGATGCCTGATGCTTGTGGATGTCTGATGCTTGTGGATGTCTGATGCTTGTGGATGTCTGGTGCCTGATGTCGGATGTCTGATGTCGGATGCCTGATGCTTGTGGATGTCTGATGCTTGTGGATGTCTGATGCTTGTGGATGCCTGATGTCTGACGCTCGCAGATGTCTGATGCCTGATGCTTGTGGATGTCTGATGCCTGATGTTTGATGTCTGATGCCTGATGCTTGTGGATGTCTGATGCCTGATGTCTGATGTCTGTTGCTTGTGGATGTCTGATGCCTGATGTCTGATGCTTGTGGATGTCTTATGCCTGATGGCTGATGTCTGGTGCCTGATGTGTGATGCTTGTGGATGTCTGATGCCTGATGTCCGATGCTTGTGGATGTCTGATGCCTGATGTCTCATGCCCGATGTTTGATGTCTGATGCCTGATGCTTGTGGATGTGTGTTGCCTGATGTCTGATGCATGATGTCTGATGCTTGTGGATGTCTGATGCTTGTGGATGTGTGTTGCCTGATGTCTGAGGCATGATGTCTGATGCTTGTGGATGTTTGATGCCTGATGTCTTATGCATGATGTCTGATGTCTGATGCTTGTGGATGTCTGATGCTTGATGTCTGATGTTTGTGGATGTCTGATGCCTGATGTCTGATACTTGTGGATGTCTGATGTCTGAGGCCTGATGTCTTATGCCTGATACCTGATGTCTGATTCCTGATGTCTGATGCTTGTGGATGTCTAATGCCTGATGTTTGATGCTTGTGGATGTCTGATGCCTGATGTCTGATGCTTGTGGCTGTCTGATGCCTGATGTCTGATGCTTGTGGATGTCTGATGCATGATGTCTGACACCTGATGTCTGATGCGTGATGTCTGATGCTTGTGGATGTCTGATGCTTGTGGATGTCTGATGCCTGATGCTTGTGGATGTCTGGTGCCTGATGTCTGATGTCTGATTCCTGATGTCTGATGCTTGTGGATGTCTGAAGTCTGATGCTTGTGGATGTGTGTTGCCTGATGTCTGATGCATGATGTCTGACACCTAATGTCTGATGCCTGATGCTTGTGGAAGTCTGATGCCTGATGTCTGATGCCCGATGTTTGATGTCTGATGCCTTATGCTTGTGGATGTGTGTTGCCTGATGCATGATGTCCGATGCTTGTGGATGTCTGATGCTTGTGGATGTTTGATTCCTGATGTCTGATGCTTGTGGATGTCTGATGCTTGTGGCTGTCTGATGCCTGATATATGATGCTTGTGGATGTCTGACACCTGATGTCTGATGTATGATGTCTGATGCATGATGCTTGTGGATGTCTGATGCCTGATGCTTGTGGATGTGTGTTGCCTGATGTCTGATGCTTGTGGATGTTTGATGCCTGATGTCTCATTCATGATGTCTGATGCATGATGTCTGATGCTTGTGGATGTCTGATGCTTGATGTCTGATGTTTGTGGATGTCTGATGCATGATGTCTGATGTCTTAATGTCTGATGCTTGTAGATGTCTGATACTTGTGGATGTCTGATGTCTGAGGCCTGATGTCTGATGTGTGATACCTGGTGTCTGATTCCTGATGTCTGATGCTTGTGGATGTCTGATGCCTGATGTCTGATGCTTGTGGCTGTCTGATGCCTGATGTTGATGCTTGTGGATGTCTGAGTCCTGATGCTTGAGGATGTCTGGTGCCTGATGTCTGATGCTTGTGGATGTCTGATGCATGATGTCTGATGCATGATGTCTGATGCTTGTGGATGTCTGATGCCTGATGTCTGATGCTTGATTCTTGTGGAAGTCTGATGCCTGATGTCTGATACCCGATGTTTGATTTCTGATGCCTGATGCTTGTGGATGTTTGTTGCCTGATGTCTGATGCATGATGTCTGATGCTTGTGGATGTCTGATGCTTGTGGATGTTTGATTCCTGATGTCTGATGCTTGTGGCTGTCTGATGCCTGATATCTGATGCATGATGTCTGATGCATGATGTCTGATGCATGATGTCTGATGCATGATGTCTGATGCTTGTGGATGTCTGATGCCTGATTGTGGATGTCTGATGCCTGATGCCTGATGTTTGTGAATGTCTGATGCCTGATGTCTGATGCTTGTGGATGCGTGTTGCCTGATGTCTGATGCATGATGTCTGATGCTTGTGGATGTCTAATGCCTGATGTTTGATGCTTGTGGATGTCTGATGCCTGATGTCTGATGCTTGTGGCTGTCTGATGCCTGATGTCTGATGCTTGTGGATGTCTGATGCATGATGTCTGACACCTGATGTCTGATGCATGATGTCTGATGCGTGATGTCTGATGCTTGTGGATGTCTGATGCTTGTGGATGTCTGATGCCTGATGTCTGATGCTTGTGAATGTTTGTTGCCTGATGTCTGATGCATGATGTCTGATGCTTGTGGATGTTTGATTCCTGATGTCTGATGCTTGTGGCTGTCTGATGACTGATATCTGATGCATGATGTCTGATGCATGATGTCTGATGCATGATGTCTGATGCATGATGTCTGATGCTTGTGGATGTCTGATGCCTGATTGTGGATGTCTGATGCCTGATGTCTGATGCCTGATGTTTGTGAATGTCTGATGCCTGATGTCTGATGCTTGTGGATGCGTGTTGCCTGATGTCTGATGCATGATGTCTGATGCTTGTGGATGTTTGATGCCTGATGTCTGATGCTTGTGGATGTCTCATGCATGATGTCTGATGCGTGATGTCTGATGCCTGATGTCTGAGGATGTCTGATGCTTGATGTCTGATGTTTGTGGATGTCTGATGCCTGATGTCTGATGCTTGTGGATGTCTGGTGCCTGATGTCTGATTCCTGATGTCTGATGCTTGTGGATGTCTGATGCCAGATGTCTGATGCCTGATGCTTGTGGATGTCTGATGCTTGTGGATGTCTGATGCTTGTGGATGTCTGATGCCTGATGTCGGATGCATGATGTCGGATGCCTGATGCTTGTTGATGTCTGATGTTTGTGGATGCCTGATGTCTGACGCTTGTGGATGTCTGATGCCTGATGCTTGTGGATGTCTGATGCCTGATGTTTGATGTCTGATGCCTGATGCTTGTGGATGTCTGATGCCTGATGTCTAATGTCTGTTGCTTGTGGATGTCTGATACCTGATGTCTGATGTCTGGTGCCTGATGTCTGATGCTTGTGGATGTCTGTTGCCTGATGTCCGATGCTTGTGGATGTCTGATGCCTGATGTCTGATGCCCGATGTTTGATGTCTGATGCCTGATGCTTGTGGATGTGTGTTGCCTGATGTCTGATGCATGATGTCTGATGCTTGTGGATGTGTGTTGCCTGATGTCTGAGGCATGATGTCTGATGCTTGTGGATGTTTGATGCCTGATGTCTCATGCATGATGTCTGATGTCTGATGCTTGTGGATGTCTGATGCTTGATGTCTGATGTCTGATGCTTGTGGATGTGTGTTGCCTGATGTCTGATACCTGATGTCTGATGCTGGTGGATGTCTGATGCCTGATGTCTGATGCTTGATGCTTGTGGAAGTCTGATGCCTGATGTCTGATGCCCGATGTTTGATTTCTGATGCCTGATGCTTGTGGATGTTTGTTGCCTGATGTCTGATGCATGATGTCTGGTGCTTGTGGATGTCTGATGCTTGTGGATGTTTGATTCCTGATGTCTGATGCTTGTGGCTGTCTGATGCCTGATATCTGATGCATGATGTCTGATGCATGATGTCTGATGCTTGTGGATGTCTGATGCCTGATTGTGGATGTCTGATGCCTGATGCCTGATGCTTGTGGATGCGTGTTGCCTGATGTCTGATGCTTGTGGATGTTTGATGCCTGATGTCTGATGCTTGTGGATGTCTCATGCATGATGTCTGATGCGTGATGTCTGATGCCTGATGTCTGAGGATGTCTGATGCTTGATGTCTGATGTTTGTGGATGTCTCTTGCCTGATGTCTGATGCTTGTGAATGTCTGGTGCCTGATGTCTGATGTCTGATTCCTGATGTCTGATGCTTGTGGATGTCTGATGCCAGATGTCTGATGCCTGATGCTTGTGGATGTCTGATGCTTGTGGATGTCTGATGCTTGTGGATGTCTGGTGCCTGATGTCGGATGCCTGATGTCGGATGCCTGATGCTTGTGGATGTCTGATGCTTGTGGATGTCTGATGCTTGTGGATGCCTGATGTCTGACGCTTGCGGATGTCTGATGCCTGATGCTTGTGGATGTCTGATGCCTGATGTTTGATGTCTGATGCCTGATGCTTGTGGATGTCTGATGCCTGATGTCTGATGTCTGTTGCTTGTGGATGTCTGATGCCTGATGTCTGATGCTTGTGGATGTCTTATGCCTGATGGCTGATGTCTGGTGCCTGATGTCTGATGCTTGTGGATGTCTGATGCCTGATGTCCGATGCTTGTGGATGTCTGATGCCTGATGTCTCATGCCCGATGTTTGATGTCTGATGCCTGATGCTTGTGGATGTGTGTTGCCTGATGTCTGATGCATGATGTCTGATGCTTGTGGATGTCTGATGCTTGTGGATGTGTGTTGCCTGATGTCTGATACCTGATGTCTGATGCTTGTGGATGTCTGATGCCTGATGTCTGATGCTTGATGCTTGTGGAAGTCTGATGCCTGATGTCTGATGCCCGATGTTTGATTTCTGATGCCTGATGCTTGTGGATGTTTGTTGCCTGATGTCTGATGCATGATGTCTGATGCTTGTGGATGTCTGATGCTTGTGGATGTTTGATTCCTGATGTCTGATGCTTGTGGCTGTCTGATGCCTGATATCTGATGCAAGATGTCTGATGCATGATGTCTGATGCATGATGTCTGATGCATGATGTCTGATGCTTGTGGATGTCTGATGCCTGATTGTGGATGTCTGATGCCTGATGCCTGATGCTTGTGGATGCGTGTTGCCTGATGTCTGATGCTTGTGGATGTTTGATGCCTGATATCTGATGCTTGTGGATGTCTCATGCATGATGTCTGATGCGTGATGTCTGATGCCTGATGTCTGAGGATGTCTGATGCTTGATGTCTGATGTTTGTGGATGTCTGATGCCTGATGTCTGATGCTTGTGGATGTCTGGTGCCTGATGTCTGATTCCTGATGTCTGATGCTTGTGGATGTCTGATGCCAGATGTCTGATGCCTGATGCTTGTGGATGTCTGATGCTTGTGGATGTCTGATGCTTGTGGATGTCTGGTGCCTGATGTCTGATGCCTGATGTCGGATGCCTGATGTCAGATGCCTGATGCTTGTTGATGTCTGATGTTTGTGGATGCCTGATGTCTGACGCTTGTGGATGTCTGATGCCTGATGCTTGTGGATGTCTGATGCCTGATGTTTGATGTCTGATGCCTGATGTCTAATGTCTGTTGCTTGTGGATGTCTGATACCTGATGTCTGATGTCTGGTGCCTGATGTCTGATGCTTGTGGATGTCTGATGCCTGATGTCCGATGCTTGTGGATGTCTGATGCCTGATGTCTGATGCCCGATGTTTGATGTCTGATGCCTGATGCTTGTGGATGTGTGTTGCCTGATGTCTGATGCATGATGTCTGATGCTTGTGGATGTGTGTTGCCTGATGTCTGAGGCATGATGTCTGATGCTTGTGGATGTTTGATGCCTGATGTCTCATGCATGATGTCTGATGTCTGATGCTTGTGGATGTCTGATGCTTGATGTCTGATGTTTGTGGATGTCTGATGCCTGATGTCTGATACTTGTGGATGTCTGATGTCTGAGGCCTGATGTCTTATGCCTGATACCTGATGTCTGATTCCTGATGTCTGTTGCTTGTGGATGTCTAATGCCTGATGTTTGATGCTTGTGGATGTCTGATGCCTGATGTCTGATGCTTGTGGCTGTCTGATGCCTGATGTCTGATGCTTGTGGATGTCTGATGCATGATGTCTGACACCTGATGTCTGATGCATGATGTCTGATGCTTGTGGATGTCTGATGCATGTCTGACACCTGATGTCTGATGCATGATGTCTGATGCATGATGTCTGATGCCTGATGCTTGTGCATGTCTGATGCCTGATGCTTGTGCATGTCTGGTGCCGGATGTCTAATGCCTGATGTCTGATGCTTGTGGATGTCTGATGCTTGTGGATGTCTGGTGCCTGATGCCTGATGTCTGATGTCTGATGCTTGTGGATGTCTGATGCCTTATGTCTGATGCTTGTGGATGTCTGATGCTTGTGGATGTCTGGTGCCTGATGTCTGATGCGTGTGGATGTCTGGTGCCTGATGTCTGATGCCTGATGTCTGATGCTTGTGGATGTCTGATGCCTGATGTCCTATGCCTGATGTCAGATGTCTGATGCTTGTGGATGCCTGATGCTTGTGGATGTCTGATGCCTGATGTTTGATGTCTGATGCCTGATGTTTGTGGATGTATGTTGCCTGATGTCTGATGCATGATGTCTGTTGCTTGTGGATGTCTGATGCCTGATGCTTGTGGATGTCTTATGCCTGATGGCTGATGTCTGGTGCCTGATGTCTGATGTCTGATGCTTGTGGATGTCTGATGTCCGATGCTTGTGGATGTCTGATGCCTGATGTCTGATGCCTGATGCTTGATGTCTGATGCTTGTGGATGTGTTGCTTGATGTCTGATGCATGATGTCTGATGCTTGTGGATGTCTGATGCCTGATGCTTGTGGATGTGTGTTGCCTGATGTCTGATGCATGATGCCTGATGCTTGTGGATGTTTGATGCCTGATGTCTGATGCTTGTGGATGTCTCATGCATGATGTCTGATGCATGATGTCTGATGCCTGATGTCTGATGCTTGTGGATGTCTGATGCTTGAAGTCTGATGTTTGTGGATGTCTGATGCCTGATGTCTGATGCATGATGTCTGATGCCTGATGTCTGATGCTTGTGGATGTCTGATGCTTGAAGTCTGATGTTTGTGGATGTCTGATGCCTGATGTCTGATGCATGATGTCTGATGCATGATGTCTGATGCATGATGTCTGATGCTTGTGGATGTCTGATGCCTGATTGTGGATGTCTGATGCCTGATGCCTGATGCTTGTGGATGCGTGTTGCCTGATGTCTGATGCATGATGTCTGATGCTTGTGGATGTTTGATGCCTGATGTCTGATGCTTGTGGATGTCTCATGCATGATGTCTGATGCGTGATGTCTGATGCCTGATGTCTGAGGATGTCTGATGCTTGATGTCTGATGTTTGTGGATGTCTCTTGCCTGATGTCTGATGCTTGTGGATGTCTGGTGCCTGATGTCTGATGTCTGATTCCTGATGTCTGATGCTTGTGGATGTCTGATGCCTGATGCTTGTGGATGTCTGATGCTTGTGGATGTCTGATGCTTGTGGATGTCTGGTGCCTGATGTCGGATGCCTGATGTCGGATGCCTGATGCTTGTGGATGTCTGATGCTTGTGGATGTCTGATGCTTGTGGATGCCTGATGTCTGACGCTTGCGGATGTCTGATGCCTGATGCTTGTGGATGTCTGATGCCTGATGTTTGATGTCTGATGCCTGATGCTTGTGGATGTCTGATGCCTGATGTCTGATGTCTGTTGCTTGTGGATGTCTGATGCCTGATGTCTGATGCTTGTGGATGTCTTATGCCTGATGGCTGATGGCTGATGTCTGGTGCCTGATGCTTGTGGATGTCTGATGCCTGATGTCCGATGCTTGTGGATGTCTGATGCCTGATGTCTCATGCCCGATGTTTGATGTCTGATGCCTGATGCTTGTGGATGTGTGTTGCCTGATGTCTGATGCATGATGTCTGATGCTTGTGGATGTCTGATGCTTGTGGATGTGTGTTGCCTGATGTCTGAGGCATGATGTCTGATGCTTGTGGATGTTTGATGCCTGATGTCTTATGCATGATGTCTGATGTCTGATACTTGTGGATGTCTGATGCTTGATGTCTGATGTTTGTGGATGTCTGATGCCTGATGTCTGATACTTGTGGATGTCTGATGTCTGAGGCCTGATGTCTTATGCCTGATACCTGATGTCTGATTCCTGATGTCTGATGCTTGTGGATGTCTAATGCCTGATGTTTGATGCTTGTGGATGTCTGATGCCTGATGTCTGATGCTTGTGGCTGTCTGATGCCTGATGTCTGATGCTTGTGGATGTCTGATGCATGATGTCTGACACCTGATGTCTGATGCATGATGTCTGATGCGTGATGTCTGATGCTTGTGGATGTCTGATGCTTGTGGATGTCTGATGCCTGATGTCTGATGCTTGTGAATGTTTGTTGCCTGATGTCTGATGCATGATGTCTGATGCTTGTGGATGTTTGATTCCTGATGTCTGATGCTTGTGGCTGTCTGATGACTGATATCTGATGCATGATGTCTGATGCATGATGTCTGATGCATGATGTCTGATGCATGATGTCTGATGCTTGTGGATGTCTGATGCCTGATTGTGGATGTCTGATGCCTGATGTCTGATGCCTGATGTTTGTGAATGTCTGATGCCTGATGTCTGATGCTTGTGGATGCGTGTTGCCTGATGTCTGATGCATGATGTCTGATGCTTGTGGATGTTTGATGCCTGATGTCTGATGCTTGTGGATGTCTCATGCATGATGTCTGATGCGTGATGTCTGATGCCTGATGTCTGAGGATGTCTGATGCTTGATGTCTGATGTTTGTGGATGTCTGATGCCTGATGTCTGATGCTTGTGGATGTCTGGTGCCTGATGTCTGATTCCTGATGTCTGATGCTTGTGGATGTCTGATGCCAGATGTCTGATGCCTGATGCTTGTGGATGTCTGATGCTTGTGGATGTCTGGTGCTTGTGGATGTCTGGTGCCTGATGTCTGATGCCTGATGTCGGATGCCTGATGTCGGATGCCTGATGCTTGTTGATGTCTGATGTTTGTGGATGCCTGATGTCTGACGCTTGTGGATGTCTGATGCCTGATGCTTGTGGATGTCTGATGCCTGATGTTTGATGTCTGATGCCTGATGCTTGTGGATGTCTGATGCCTGATGTCTAATGTCTGTTGCTTGTGGATGTCTGATACCTGATGTCTGATGTCTGGTGCCTGATGTCTGATGCTTGTGGATGTCTGTTGCCTGATGTCCGATGCTTGTGGATGTCTGATGCCTGATGTCTGATGCCCGATGTTTGATGTCTGATGCCTGATGCTTGTGGATGTGTGTTGCCTGATGTCTGATGCATGATGTCTGATGCTTGTGGATGTGTGTTGCCTGATGTCTGAGGCATGATGTCTGATGCTTGTGGATGTTTGATGCCTGATGTCTCATGCATGATGTCTGATGTCTGATGCTTGTGGATGTCTGATGCTTGATGTCTGATGTCTGATGCTTGTGGATGTGTGTTGCCTGATGTCTGATACCTGATGTCTGATGCTTGTGGATGTTTGATGCCTGATGTCTGATGCTTGATGCTTGTGGAAGTCTGATGCCTGATGTCTGATGCCCGATGTTTGATTTCTGATGCCTGATGCTTGTGGATGTTTGTTGCCTGATGTCTGATGCATGATGTCTGATGCTTGTGGATGTCTGATGCTTGTGGATGTTTGATTCCTGATGTCTGATGCTTGTGGCTGTCTGATGCCTGATATCTGATGCATGATGTCTGATGCATGATGTCTGATGCATGATGTCTGATGCATGATGTCTGATGCATGATGTCTGATGCTTGTGGATGTCTGATGCCTGATTGTGGATGTCTGATGCCTGATGCCTGATGCTTGTGGATGCGTGTTGCCTGATGTCTGATGCTTGTGGATGTTTGATGCCTGATGTCTGATGCTTGTGGATGTCTCATGCATGATGTCTGATGCGTGATGTCTGATGCCTGATGTCTGAGGATGTCTGATGCTTGATGTCTGATGTTTGTGGATGTCTGATGCCTGATGTCTGACGCTTGTGGATGTCTGGTGCCTGATGTCTGATTCCTGATGTCTGATGCTTGTGGATGTCTGATGCCAGATGTCTGATGCCTGATGCTTGTGGATGTCTGATGCTTGTGGATGTCTGATGCTTGTGGATGTCTGGTGCCTGATGTCTGATGCCTGATGTCGGATGCCTGATGTCAGATGCCTGATGCTTGTTGATGTCTGATGTTTGTGGATGCCTGATGTCTGACGCTTGTGGATGTCTGATGCCTGATGCTTGTGGATGTCTGATGCCTGATGTTTGATGTCTGATGCCTGATGCTTGTAGATGTCTGATGCCTGATGTCTAATGTCTGTTGCTTGTGGATGTCTGATACCTGATGTCTGATGTCTGGTGCCTGATGTCTGATGCTTGTGGATGTCTGATTCCTGATGTCTGATGCTTGTGGCTGTCTGATGCCTGATATCTGATGCATGATGTCTGATGCATGATGTCTGATGCATGATGTCTGATGCATGATGTCTGATGCTTGTGGATGTCTGATGCCTGATTGTGGATGTCTGATGCCTGATGCCTGATGCTTGTGGATGCGTGTTGCCTGATGTCTGATGCTTGTGGATGTTTGATGCCTGATGTCTGATGCTTGTGGATGTCTCATGCATGATGTCTGATGCGTGATGTCTGATGCCTGATGTCTGAGGATGTCTGATGCTTGATGTCTGATGTTTGTGGATGTCTGATGCCTGATGTCTGACGCTTGTGGATGTCTGGTGCCTGATGTCTGATTCCTGATGTCTGATGCTTGTGGATGTCTGATGCCAGATGTCTGATGCCTGATGCTTGTGGATGTCTGATGCTTGTGGATGTCTGATGCTTGTGGATGTCTGGTGCCTGATGTCTGATGCCTGATGTCGGATGCCTGATGTCAGATGCCTGATGCTTGTTGATGTCTGATGTTTGTGGATGCCTGATGTCTGACGCTTGTGGATGTCTGATGCCTGATGCTTGTGGATGTCTGATGCCTGATGTTTGATGTCTGATGCCTGATGCTTGTAGATGTCTGATGCCTGATGTCTAATGTCTGTTGCTTGTGGATGTCTGATACCTGATGTCTGATGTCTGGTGCCTGATGTCTGATGCTTGTGGATGTCTGATGCCTGATGTCCGATGCTTGTGGATGTCTGATGCCTGATATCTGATGCCCGATGTTTGATGTCTGATGCCTGATGCTTGTGGATGTGTGTTGCCTGATGTCTGATGCATGATGTCTGATGCTTGTGGATGTGTGTTGCCTGATGTCTGAGGCATGATATCTGATGCTTGTGGATGTTTGATGCCTGATGTCTCATGCATGATGTCTGATGTCTGATGCTTGTGGATGTCTGATGCTTGATGTCTGATGTTTGTGGATGTCTGATGCCTGATGTCTGATACTTGTGGATGTCTGATGTCTGAGGCCTGATGTCTTATGCCTGATACCTGATGTCTGATTCCTGATGTCTGTTGCTTGTGGATGTCTAATGCCTGATGTTTGATGCTTGTGGATGTCTGATGCCTGATGTCTGATGCTTGTGGCTGTCTGATGCCTGATGTCTGATGCTTGTGGATGTCTGATGCATGATGTCTGACACCTGATGTCTGATGCATGATGTCTGATGCTTGTGGATGTCTGATGCATGTCTGACACCTGATGTCTGATGCATGATGTCTGATGCATGATGTTTGATGCCTGATGCTTGTGCATGTCTGATGCCTGATGCTTGTGCATGTCTGGTGCCGGATGTCTAATGCCTGATGTCTGATGCTTGTGGATGTCTGATGCTTGTGGATGTCTGGTGCCTGATGCCTGATGTCTGATGTCTGATGCTTGTGGATGTCTGATGCCTTATGTCTGATGCTTGTGGATGTCTGATGCTTGTGGATGTCTGGTGCCTGATGTCTGATGCGTGTGGATGTCTGGTGCCTGATGTCTGATGCCTGATGTCTGATGCTTGTGGATGTCTGATGCCTGATGTCCGATGCCTGATGTCAGATGTCTGATGCTTGTGGATGCCTGATGCTTGTGGATGTCTGATGCCTGATGTTTGATGTCTGATGCCTGATGTTTGTGGATGTATGTTGCCTGATGTCTGATGCATGATGTCTGTTGCTTGTGGATGTCTGATGCTTGTGGATGTCTTATGCCTGATGGCTGATGTCTGGTGCCTGATGTCTGATGTCTGATGCTTGTGGATGTCTGATGTCCGATGCTTGTGGATGTCTGATGCCTGATGTCTGATGCCCGATGTTTGATGTCTGATGCTTGTGGATGTGTTGCTTGATGTCTGATGCATGATGTCTGATGCTTGTGGATGTCTGATGCCTGATGCTTGTGGATGTGTGTTGCCTGATGTCTGATGCATGATGCCTGATGCTTGTGGATGTTTGATGCCTGATGTCTGATGCTTGTGGATGTCTGATGCTTGAAGTCTGATGTTTGTGGATGTCTGATGCCTGATGTCTGATGCATGATGTCTGATGCCTGATGTCTGATGCTTGTGGATGTCTGATGCTTGAAGTCTGATGTTTGTGGATGTCTGATGCCTGATGTCTGATGCCTGATGTCTGATGCATGATGTCTGATGCATGATGTCTGATGCTTGTGGATGTCTGATGCCTGATTGTGGATGTCTGATGCCTGATGCCTGATGCTTGTGGATGCGTGTTGCCTGATGTCTGATGCATGATGTCTGATGCTTGTGGATGTTTGATGCCTGATGTCTGATGCTTGTGGATGTCTCATGCATGATGTCTGATGCGTGATGTCTGATGCCTGATGTCTGAGGATGTCTGATGCTTGATGTCTGATGTTTGTGGATGTCTCTTGCCTGATGTCTGATGCTTGTGGATGTCTGGTGCCTGATGTCTGATGTCTGATTCCTGATGTCTGATGCTTGTGGATGTCTGATGCCAGATGTCTGATGCCTGATGCTTGTGGATGTCTGATGCTTGTGGATGTCTGATGCTTGTGGATGTCTGGTGCCTGATGTCGGATGCCTGATGTCGGATGCCTGATGCTTGTGGATGTCTGATGCTTGTGGATGTCTGATGCTTGTGGATGCCTGATGTCTGATGCTTGCGGATGTCTGATGCCTGATGCTTGTGGATGTCTGATGCCTGATGTTTGATGTCTGATGCCTGATGCTTGTGGATTTCTGATGCCTGATGTCTGATGTCTGTTGCTTGTGGATGTCTGATGCCTGATGTCTGATGCTTGTGGATGTCTTATGCCTGATGGCTGATGTCTGGTGCCTGATGTCTGATGCTTGTGGATGTCTGATGCCTGATGTCCGATGCTTGTGGATGTCTGATGCCTGATGTCTCATGCCCGATGTTTGATGTCTGATGCCTGATGCTTGTGGATGTGTGTTGCCTGATGTCTGATGCATGATGTCTGATGCTTGTGGATGTCTGATGCTTGTGGATGTGTGTTGCCTGATGTCTTATGCATGATGTCTGATGTCTGATACTTGTGGATGTCTGATGCTTGATGTCTGATGTTTGTGGATGTCTGATGCCTGATGTCTGATACTTGTGGATGTCTGATGTCTGAGGCCTGATGTCTTATGCCTGATACCTGATGTCTGATTCCTGATGTCTGATGCTTGTGGATGTCTAATGCCTGATGTTTGATGCTTGTGGATGTCTGATGCCTGATGTCTGATGCTTGTGGCTGTCTGATGCCTGATGTCTGATGCTTGTGGATGTCTGATGCATGATGTCTGACACCTGATGTCTGATGCATGATGTCTGATGCGTGATGTCTGATGCTTGTGGATGTCTGATGCTTGTGGATGTCTGATGCCTGATGTCTGATGCTTGTGAATGTCTGATGCCTGATGCTTGTGGATGTCTGGTGCCTGATGTCTGATGTCTGATTCCTGATGTCTGATGCTTGTGGATGTCTGAAGTCTGATGCTTGTGGATGTGTGTTGCCTGATGTCTGATGCATGATGTCTGACACCTGATGTCTGATGCCTGATGCTTGTGGAAGTCTGATGCCTGATGTCTGATGCCCGATATTTGATGTCTGATGCCTTATGCTTGTGGATGTGTGTTGCCTGATGTCTGATGCTTGTGGATGTCTGATGCTTGTGGATGTTTGATTCCTGATGTCTGATGCTTGTGGATGTCTGATGCTTGTGGCTGTCTGATGCCTGATATATGATGCTTGTGGATGTCTGACACCTGATGTCTGATGCATGATGTCTGATGCATGATGCTTGTGGATGTCTGATGCCTGATGCTTGTGGATGTGTGTTGCCTGATGTCTGATGCTTGTGGATGTTTGATGCCTGATGTCTCATTCATGATGTCTGATGCATGATGTCTGATGCTTGTGGATGTCTGATGCTTGATGTCTAATGTTTGTGGATGTCTGATGCATGATGTCTGATGTCTTAATGTCTGATGCCTGATACTTGTGGATGTCTGATGTCTGAGGCCTGATGTCTGATGTGTGATACCTGATGTCTGATTCCTGATGTCTGATGCTTGTGGATGTCTGATGCCTGATGTCTGATGCTTGTGGCTGTCTGATGCCTGATGTTGATGCTTGTGGATGTCTGATGCATGATGTCTGACACCTGATGTCTGATGCATGATGTCTGATGCATGATGGCTGATGCTTGTGGATGTCTAATGCCTGATGTTTGATGCTTGTGGATGTCTGATTCTTGTGGCTGTCTGATGCCTGATGTCTGATGCTTGTGGGTGTCTGATGCATGATGTCTGACACCTGATGTCTGATGCATGATGTCTGATGCTTGTGGATGTCTGATGCCTGATGTCTGATGCTTGTGAATGTCTGATGCCTGATGCTTGTGGATGTCTGGTGCCTGATGTCTGATGCCTGATGTCTGATTCCTGATGTCTGATGCCTGATGCTTGTGGATGTGTGTTGCCTGATGTCTGATACCTGATGTCTGATGCTTGTGGATGTCTGATGCCTGATGTCTGATGCTTGATGCTTGTGGAAGTCTGATGCCTGATGCTTGTGGATGTCTGATGCCTGATGTCTGATGCCCGATGTTTGATGTCTGATGCTTGTGGATGTGTTGCTTGATGTCTGATGCATGATGTCTGATGCTTGTGGATGTCTGATGCCTGATGCTTGTGGATGTGTGTTGCCTGATGTCTGATGCATGATGCCTGATGCTTGTGGATGTTTGATGCCTGATGTCTGATGCTTGTGGATGTCTCATGCATGATTTCTGATGCCTGATGTCTGATGCCTGATGTCTGATGCTTGTGGATGTCTGATGCTTGAAGTCTGATGTTTGTGGATGTCTGATGCCTGATGTCTGATGCATGATGTCTGATGCCTGATTTCTAATGTCTGATGCTTGTAGATGTCTGATACTTGTGGATGTCTGATGTCGGAGGCCTGATGTCTTATGCCTGATGTCTGATACCTGATGTCTGATTCCTGATGTCTGATGCTTGTGGATGTCTAATGCCTGATGTTTGATGCTTGTGGATGTCTGATGCCTGATGCTTGTGGATGTCTGATGCCTGATGCTTGTGGATGTCTGGTGCCTGATGTCTGATGCCTGATGTCTGATTCCTGATGTCTGATGCCTGTGGATGTCTGATGCCTGATGCTTGTGGATGTGTGTTGCCTGATGTCTGATACCTGATGTCTGATGCTTGTGGATGTCTGATGCCTGATGTCTGATGCTTGATGCTTGTGGATGTCTGATGCCTGATGTCTGATGCTTGTGGATGTGTGTTGCCTGATGTCTGATGCATGATGTCTGATGCTTGTGGATGTCTGATGCTTGTGGATGTTTGATTCCTGATGTCTGATGCTTGTGGCTGTCTGATGCCTGATATCTGATGCTTGTGGATGTCTGATGCATGATGTCTGATACCTGATGTCTGATGCATGATGTCTGATGCATGATGTCTGATGCTTGTGGATGTCTGATGCCTGATGTTTGTGGATGTCTGATGCCTGATGTCTGATGCCTGATGTTTGTGAATGTCTGATGCCTGATGTCTGATGCTTGTGGATGCGTGTTGCCTGATGTCTGATGCATGATGTCTGATGCTTGTGGATGTTTGATGCCTGATGTCTGATGCTTGTGGATGTCTCATGCATGATGTCTGATGCGTGATGTCTGATGCCTGATGTCTGAGGATGTCTGATGCTTGATGTCTGATGTTTGTGGATGACTGATGCCTGATGTCTGATGCTTGTGGATGTGTGTTGCCTGATGTCTGATGCTTGTGGATGTTTGATGCCTGATGTCTGATGCTTGTGGATGTCTCATGCATGATGTCTGATGCATGATGTCTGATGCTTGTGGATGTCTGATGCTTGATGTCTGATGTTTGTGGATGTCTGATGCCTGATGTATGATGTCTGATGCCTGATGTCTTAATGTCTGATGCTTGTAGATGTCTGATACTTGTGGATGTCTGATGCATGATGTCTGACACCTGATGTCTGATGCCTGATGTCTTATGCCTGATGTCTGATGTGTGATACCTGTCTGATTCCTGATGTCTGATGCTTGTGGATGTCTGATGCCTGTTGTCTGATGCTTGTGGCTGTCTGATGCTTGTGGATGTCTGATGCCTGATGCTTGTGAATGTCTGATGCCTGATGCTTGTGGATGTCTGGTGCCTGATGCCTGATGTCTGATGCCTGATGCTTGTGGATGTGTGTTGCCTGATGTCTGATACCTGATGTCTGATGCTTGTGGATGTCTGATGCCTGATGTCTGATGCTTGATGCTTGTGGAAGTCTGATGCCTGATGTCTGATGCCCGATGTTTGATTTCTGATGTCTGATGCTTGTGGATGTTTGATTCCTGATGTCTGATGCTTGTGGCTGTCTGATGACTGATATCTGATGCATGATGTCTGATGCATGATGTCTGATGCATGATGTCTGATGCATGATGTCTGATGCTTGTGGATGTCTGATGCCTGATTGTGGATGTCTGATGCCTGATGTCTGATGCCTGATGTTTGTGAATGTCTGATGCCTGATGTCTGATGCTTGTGGATGCGTGTTGCCTGATGTCTGATGCATGATGTCTGATGCTTGTGGATGTTTGATGCCTGATGTCTGATGCTTGTGGATGTCTCATGCATGATGTCTGATGCGTGATGTCTGATGCCTGATGTCTGAGGATGTCTGATGCTTGATGTCTGATGTTTGTGGATGTCTGATGCCTGATGTCTGATGCTTGTGGATGTCTGGTGCCTGATGTCTGATTCCTGATGTCTGATGCTTGTGGATGTCTGATGCCAGATGTCTGATGCCTGATGCTTGTGGATGTCTGATGCTTGTGGATGTCTGATGCTTGTGGATGTCTGGTGCCTGATGTCTGATGCCTGATGTCGGATGCCTGATGTCGGATGCCTGATGCTTGTTGATGTCTGATGTTTGTGGATGCCTGATGTCTGATGCTTGTGGATGTCTGATGCCTGATGCTTGTGGATGTCTGATGCCTGATGTTTGATGTCTGATGCCTGATGCTTGTGGATGTCTGATGCCTGATGTGTAATGTCTGTTGCTTGTGGATGTCTGATACCTGATGTCTGATGTCTGGTGCCTGATGTCTGATGCTTGTGGATGTCTGTTGCCTGATGTCCGATGCTTGTGGATGTCTGATGCCTGATGTCTGATGCCCGATGTTTGATGTCTGATGCCTGATGCTTGTGGATGTGTGTTGCCTGATGTCTGATGCATGATGTCTGATGCTTGTGGATGTGTGTTGCCTGATGTCTGAGGCATGATGTCTGATGCTTGTGGATGTTTGATGCCTGATGTCTCATGCATGATGTCTGATGTCTGATGCTTGTGGATGTCTGATGCTTGATGTCTGATGTCTGATGCTTGTGGATGTGTGTTGCCTGATGTCTGATACCTGATGTCTGATGCTTGTGGATGTCTGATGCCTGATGTCTGATGCTTGATGCTTGTGGAAGTCTGATGCCTGATGTCTGATGCCCGATGTTTGATGTCTGATGCCTGATGCTTGTGGATGTGTGTTGCCTGATGTCTGATGCATGATGTCTGATGCTTGTGGATGTGTGTTGCCTGATGTCTGAGGCATGATGTCTGATGCTTGTGGATGTTTGATGCCTGATGTCTCATGCATGATGTCTGATGTCTGATGCTTGTGGATGTCTGATGCTTGATGTCTGATGTCTGATGCTTGTGGATGTGTGTTGCCTGATGTCTGATTCCTGATGTCTGATGCTTGTGGATGTCTGATGCCAGATGTCTGATGCCTGATGCTTGTGGATGTCTGATGCTTGTGGATGTCTGATGCTTGTGGATGTCTGGTGCCTGATGTCTGATGCCTGATGTCGGATGCCTGATGTCGGATGCCTGATGCTTGTTGATGTCTGATGTTTGTGGATGCCTGATGTCTGATGCTTGTGGATGTCTGATGCCTGATGCTTGTGGATGTCTGATGCCTGATGTTTGATGTCTGATGCCTGATGCTTGTGGATGTCTGATGCCTGATGTCTAATGTCTGTTGCTTGTGGATGTCTGATACCTGATGTCTGATGTCTGGTGCCTGATGTCTGATGCTTGTGGATGTCTGTTGCCTGATGTCCGATGCTTGTGGATGTCTGATGCCTGATGTCTGATGCCCGATGTTTGATGTCTGATGCCTGATGCTTGTGGATGTGTGTTGCCTGATGTCTGATGCATGATGTCTGATGCTTGTGGATGTGTGTTGCCTGATGTCTGAGGCATGATGTCTGATGCTTGTGGATGTTTGATGCCTGATGTCTCATGCATGATGTCTGATGTCTGATGCTTGTGGATGTCTGATGCTTGATGTCTGATGTCTGATGCTTGTGGATGTGTGTTGCCTGATGTCTGATACCTGATGTCTGATGCTTGTGGATGTCTGATGCCTGATGTCTGATGCTTGATGCTTGTGGAAGTCTGATGCCTGATGTCTGATGCCCGATGTTTGATTTCTGATGCCTGATGCTTGTGGATGTTTGTTGCCTGATGTCTGATGCATGATGTCTGATGCTTGTGGATGTCTGATGCTTGTGGATGTTTGATTCCTGATGTCTGATGATTGTGGCTGTCTGATGCCTGATATCTGATGCATGATGTCTGATGCATGATGTCTGATGCATGATGTCTGATGCATGATGTCTGATGCTTGTGGATGTCTGATGCCTGATTGTGGATGTCTGATGCCTGATGCCTGATGCTTGTGGATGCGTGTTGCCTGATGTCTGATGCTTGTGGATGTTTGATGCCTGATGTCTGATGCTTGTGGATGTCTCATGCATGATGTCTGATGCGTGATGTCTGATGCCTGATGTCTGAGGATGTCTGATGCTTGATGTCTGATGTTTGTGGATGTCTGATGCCTGATGTCTGATGCTTGTGGATGTCTGGTGCCTGATGTCTGATTCCTGATGTCTGATGCTTGTGGATGTCTGATGCCAGATGTCTGATGCCTGATGCTTGTGGATGTCTGATGCTTGTGGATGTCTGATGCTTGTGGATGTCTGGTGCCTGATGTCTGATGCCTGATGTCGGATGCCTGATGTCAGATGCCTGATGCTTGTTGATGTCTGATGTTTGTGGATGCCTGATGTCTGACGCTTGTGGATGTCTGATGCCTGATGCTTGTGGATGTCTGATGCCTGATGTTTGATGTCTGATGCCTGATGCTTGTAGATGTCTGATGCCTGATGTCTAATGTCTGTTGCTTGTGGATGTCTGATACCTGATGTCTGATGTCTGGTGCCTGATGTCTGATGCTTGTGGATGTCTGATGCCTGATGTCCGATGCTTGTGGATGTCTGATGCCTGATGTCTGATGCCCGATGTTTGATGTCTGATGCCTGATGCTTGTGGATGTGTGTTGCCTGATATCTGATGCATGATGTCTGATGCTTGTGGATGTGTGTTGCCTGATGTCTGAGGCATGATGTCTGATGCTTGTGGATGTTTGATGCCTGATGTCTCATGCATGATGTCTGATGTCTGATGCTTGTGGATGTCTGATGCTTGATGTCTGATGTTTGTGGATGTCTGATGCCTGATGTCTGATACTTGTGGATGTCTGATGTCTGATATCTGAGGCCTGATGTCTTATGCCTGATACCTGATGTCTGATTCCTGATGTCTGTTGCTTGTGGATGTCTAATGCCTGATGTTTGATGCTTGTGGATGTCTGATGCCTGATGTCTGATGCTTGTGGCTGTCTGATGCCTGATGTCTGATGCTTGTGGATGTCTGATGCATGATGTCTGACACCTGATGTCTGATGCATGATGTCTGATGCTTGTGGATGTCTGATGCATGTCTGACACCTGATGTCTGATGCATGATGTCTGATGCATGATGTCTGATGCTTGTGCATGTCTGATGCCTGATGCTTGTGCATGTCTGGTGCCGGATGTCTAATGCCTGATGTCTGATGCTTGTGGATGTCTGATGCTTGTGGATGTCTGGTGCCTGATGTCTGATGTCTGATGCTTGTGGATGTCTGATGCCTTATGTCTGATGCTTGTGGATGTCTGATGCTTGTGGATGTCTGGTGCCTGATGTCTGATGCGTGTGGATGTCTGGTGCCTGATGTCTGATGCCTGATGTCTGATGCTTGTGGATGTCTGATGCCTGATGTCCGATGCCTGATGTCAGATGTCTGATGCTTGTGGATGCCTGATGCTTGTGGATGCCTGATGCCTTATGTTTGATGTCTGATGCCTGATGTTTGTGGATGTATGTTGCCTGATGTCTGATGCATGATGTCTGTTGCTTGTGGATGTCTGATGCCTGATGCTTGTGGATGTCTTATGCCTGATGGCTGATGTCTGGTGCCTGATGTCTGATGTCTGATGCTTGTGGATGTCTGATGTCCGATGCTTGTGGATGTCTAATGCCTGATGTCTGATGCCCGATGTTTGATGTCTGATGCTTGTGGATGTGTTGCTTGATGTCTGATGCATGATGTCTGATGCTTGTGGATGTCTGATGCCTGATGCTTGTGGATGTGTGTTGCCTGATGTCTGATGCATGATGCCTGATGCTTGTGGATGTTTGATGCCTGATGTCTGATGCTTGTGGATGTCTCATGCATGATGTCTGATGCATGATGTCTGATGCCTGATGTCTGATGCTTGTGGATGTCTGATGCTTGTGGATGTCTGGTGCCTGATGTCTGATGCGTGTGGATGTCTGGTGCCTGATGTCTGATGCCTGATGTCTGATGCTTGTGGATGTCTGATGCCTGATGTCCGATGCCTGATGTCAGATGTCTGATGCTTGTGGATGCCTGATGCTTGTGGATGTCTGATGCCTGATGTTTGATGTCTGATGCCTGATGTTTGTGGATGTATGTTGCCTGATGTCTGATGCATGATGTCTGTTGCTTGTGGATGTCTGATGCCTGATGCTTGTGGATGTCTTATGCCTGATGGCTGATGTCTGGTGCCTGATGTCTGATGTCTGATGCTTGTGGATGTCTGATGTCCGATGCTTGTGGATGTCTGATGCCTGATGTCTGATGCCCGATGTTTGATGTCTGATGCTTGTGGATGTGTTGCTTGATGTCTGATGCATGATGTCTGATGCTTGTGGATGTCTGATGCCTGATGCTTGTGGATGTGTGTTGCCTGATGTCTGATGCATGATGCCTGATGCTTGTGGATGTTTGATGCCTGATGTCTGATGCTTGTGGATGTCTCATGCATGATTTCTGATGCCTGATGTCTGATGCCTGATGTCTGATGCTTGTGGATGTCTGATGCTTGAAGTCTGATGTTTGTGGATGTCTGATGCCTGATGTCTGATGCATGATGTCTGATGCCTGATTTCTAATGTCTGATGCTTGTAGATGTCTGATACTTGTGGATGTCTGATGTCGGAGGCCTGATGTCTTATGCCTGATGTCTGATACCTGATGTCTGATTCCTGATGTCTGATGCTTGTGGATGTCTAATGCCTGATGTTTGATGCTTGTGGATGTCTGATGCCTGATGCTTGTGGATGTCTGATGCCTGATGCTTGTGGATGTCTGGTGCCTGATGTCTGATGCCTGATGTCTGATTCCTGATGTCTGATGCCTGTGGATGTCTGATGCCTGATGCTTGTGGATGTGTGTTGCCTGATGTCTGATACCTGATGTCTGATGCTTGTGGATGTCTGATGCCTGATGTCTGATGCTTGATGCTTGTGGATGTCTGATGCCTGATGTCTGATGCTTGTGGATGTGTGTTGCCTGATGTCTGATGCATGATGTCTGATGCTTGTGGATGTCTGATGCTTGTGGATGTTTGATTCCTGATGTCTGATGCTTGTGGATGTCTGATGCTTGTGGCTGTCTGATGCCTGATGTCTGATGCTTGTGGATGTCTGATGCATGATGTCTGACACCTGATGTCTGATGCATGTCTGATGCAGGATGTCTGATGCCTGATGTTTGTGGATGTCTGATGCCTGATGCCTGATGTTTGTGGATGTCTGATGCCTGATGTTTGTGAATGTCTGATGTCTGATGCTTGTGGATGTGTGTTGCCTGATGTCTGATGCATGATGTCTGATGCTTGTGGATGTTTGATGCCTGATGCTTGTGGATGTCTCATGCATGATGTCTGATGCATGATGTCTGATGCCTGATGTCTGATGCCTGATGCTTGTGGATGTCTAATGCTTGATGTCTGATGTTTGTGGATGTCTGATGCCTGATGCTTGTGGATGTCTGATGCTTGTGGATGTCTAGTGCCTGATGTCTGATGCCTGTGGATGTCTGATGCCAGCTGTGTGATGCCTGATGCTTGTGGATGTCTGATGCTTGTGGATGTCTGATCCCTGATGTCAGCTGCCTGTGGATGTCTGATGCTTGTGGATGCCTGATGTCTGATGCCTGACGCTTGTGGATGTCTGACATCTGATGCTTGTGGATGTCTGATGCCTGATGTTTGATGGCTGATGCCTGATGCTTGTGGATGTATGTTGCCTGATGCCTGATGCATGATGTATGTTGCTTGTGGATGTCTGATGCCTGATGTCTGATGCTTGTGGATGTCTTATGCATGATGTCTGGTGCCTGATGTCTGATGCTTGTGGATGTCTGATGCCTGATGTCCGATGCTTGTGGATGTCTGATGCCTGATGCTTGTGGATGTGTGTTGCCTGATGTCTAATGCATGATGTCTGATGCTTGTGGATGTTTGATGCCTGATGTCTGATGCTTGTGGATGTCTCATGCATGATGTCTGATGCCTGATGCTTGTGGATGTCTGATGCTTGATGTATGATGTTTGTGGATGTCTGATGCATGATGTCTGATGTCTTAATGTCTGATGCTTGTAGATGTCTGATACTTGCGGATGTCTGATGTCTGAGGCCTGATGTCTTATCAGGTATCACACATCAGACATCAGGCATCAGACAGCCACAAGCATCAGACATCAGGCATCAGACATCCACAAGCATCAAACATCAGGCATTAGACATCCACAAGCATCAGACATCAGGAATCAGACATCAGGTATCACACATCAGACATCAGGCATGTCTGATTCCTGATGTCTGATGCTTGTGGATGTCTGATGCCTGATGTCTGACGCCTGATGTCTGATGCTTGTGGATGTCTGATGCATGATGTCTGACACCTGATGTCTGATGCATGATGTCTGATGCATGATGTCTGATGCTTGTGGATGTCTGATGCCTGATGTCTGATGCTTGTGAATGTCTGATGCCTGATGCTTGTGGATGTCTGGTGCCTGATGTTTGATGCCTGATGTCTGATTCCTGATGTCTGATGCTTGTGGATGTCTGATGCCTGATGTCTGATGCTTGTGGATGTGTGCTGCCTGATGTCTGATACCTGATGTCTGATGCTTGTGGATGTCTGATGCCTGATGTCTGATACCTGATGTCTGATGCTTGTGGATGTCTGATGCCTGATGTCTGATGCTTGATGCTTGTGGAAGTCTGATGCCTGATGTCTGATGCCCGATGTTTGATGCCTGATGCTTGTGGATGTGTTGCCTGATGTCTGATGCATGATGTCTGATGCTTGTGGATGTTTGATTCCTGATGTCTGATGCTTGTGGATGTCTGATGCTTGTGGCTGTCTGATGCCTGATATCTGATGCTTGTGGATGTCTGACGCATGATGTCTGACACCTGATGTCTGATGCATGATGTCTGATGCATGATGTCTGATGCTTGTGGATGTCTGATGCCTGATTGTGGACGTCTGATACCTGATGCCTGATGTTTGTGAATGTCTGATGCCTGATGTCTGATGCTTGTGGATGTGTGTTGCCTGATGTCTGATGCTTGTGGATGTTTGATGCCTGATGTCTGATGCTTGTGGATGTCTCATGCATGATGTCTGATGCTTGTGGATGTCTGATGCTTGATGTCTGATGTTTGTGGATGTCTGATGTCTGATGCCTGATGTCTTAATGTCTGATGCTTGTAGATGTCTGATACTGTGGATGTCTGATGTCTTATGCCTGATGTGTGATACCTGATGTCTGATTCCTGATGTCTGATGCTTGTGGATGTCTGATGCCTGATGTCTGATGCTTGTGGCTGTCTGATGCTTGTGGATGTCTGATGCATGATGTCTGACACCTGATGTCTGATGCATGATGTCTGATGCATGATTTCTGATGCATGATGTCTGATGCTTGTGGATGTCTGATGCCTGATGTCTGATGCTTGTGAATGTATGATGCCTGATGTTTGTGGATGTCTGGTGCCTGATGCCTGATGTCTGATTCCTGATGTCTGATGCCTAATGCTTGTGGATGTGTGTTGCCTGATGTCTGATACCTGATGTCTGATGCTTGTGGATGTCTGATGCCTGATGTCTGATGCTTGATGCTTGTGGAAGTCTGATGTCTGATGCCCAATGTTTGATTTCTGATGCCTGATGCTTGTGGATGTGTGTTGCCTGATGTCTTATGCATGATGTCTGATGCTTGTGGATGTCTGATGCCTGATATCTGATGCTTGTGGATGTCTGATGCATGATGTCTGATGCATGATGTCTGATGCTTGTGGATGTCTGATGCCTGATGTTTGTTGATGTCTGATGCCTGATGTCTGATGCCTGATGTTTGTGAATGTCTGATGCCTGATGTCTGATGCTTGTGGATGCGTGTTGCCTGATGTCTGATGCATGATGTCTGATGCTTGTAGATGTCTGATACTTGCGGATGTCTGATGTCTGAGGCCTGATGTCTTATCAGGTATCACACATCAGACATCAGGCATCAGACAGCCACAAGCATCAGACATCAGGAATCAGACATCCACAAGCATCAAACATCAGGCATTAGACATCCACAAGCATCAGACATCAGGAATCATTCATCAGGTATCACACATCAGGCATCAGGCATGTCTGATTCCTGATGTCTGATGCTTGTGGATGTCTGATGCCTGATGTCTGATGCCTGATGTCTGATGCTTGTGGATGTCTGATGCATGATGTCTGACACCTGATGTCTGACACCTGATGTCTGATGCATGATGTCTGATGCATGGTGTCTGATGCTTGTGAATGTCTGATGCCTGATGCTTGTGGATGTCTGGTGCCTGATGTTTGATGCCTGATGTCTGATTCCTGGTGTCTGATGCTTGTGGATGTCTGATGCCTGATGTCTGATGCTTGTGGATGTGTGTTGCCTGATGTCTGATACCTGATGTCTGATGCTTGTGGATGTCTGATGCCTGATGTCTGATACCTGATGTCTGATGCTTGTGGATGTCTGATGCCTGATGTCTGATGCTTGATGCTTGTGGAAGTCTGATGCCTGATGTCTGATGCCCGATGTTTGATGCCTGATGCTTGTGGATGTGTGTTGCCTGATGTCTGATGCATGATGTCTGATGCTTGTGGATGTTTGATTCCTGATGTCTGATGCTTGTGGCTGTCTGATGCCTGATATCTGATGCTTGTGGATGTCTGACGCATGATGTCTGACACCTGATGTCTGATGCATGATGTCTGATGCATGATGTCTGATGCTTGTGGATGTCTGATGCCTGATTGTGGATGTCTGATGCCTGATGTCTGATGTTTGTGAATGTCTGATGCCTGATGTCTGATGCTTATGGATGTGTGTTGCCTGATGTCTGATGCTTGTGGATGTTTGATGCCTGATGTCTGATGCTTGTGGATGTCTCATGCATGATGTCTGATGCATGATGTCTGATGCTTGTGGATGTCTGATGCTTGATGTCTGATGTTTGTGGATGTCTGATGTCTGATGCATGATGTCTGATGCCTGATGTCTTAATGTCTGATGCTTGTAGATGTCTGATACTGTGGATGTCTGATGTCGTATGCCTGATGTGTGATACCTGATGTCTGATTCCTGATGTCTGATGCTTGTGGATGTCTGATGCCTGATGTCTGATGCTTGTGGCTGTCTGATGCTTGTGGATGTCTGATGCATGATGTCTGACACCTGATGTCTGATGCATGATGTCTAATGCATGATGTCTGATGCATGATGTCTGATGCTTGTGGATGTCTGATGCCTGATGTCTGATGCTTGTGAATGTATGATGCCTGATGCTTGTGGATGTCTGGTGCCTGATGCCTGATGTCTGATTCCTGATGTCTGATGCCTGATGCTTATGGATGTGTGTTGCCTGATGTCTGATACCTGATGTCTGATGCTTGTGGATGTCTGATGCCTGATGTCTGATGCTTGATGCTTGTGGAAGTCTGATGTCTGATGCCCGATGTTTGATTTCTGATGCCTGATGCTTGTGGATGTGTGTTGCCTGATGTCTTATGCATGATGTCTGATGCTTGTGGATGTTTGATTCCTGATGTCTGATGCTTGTGGCTGTCTGATGCCTGATATCTGATGCTTGTGGATGTCTGATGCATGATGTCTGATGCTTGTGGATGTCTGATGCCTGATGTTTGTGGATGTCTGATGCCTGATGCCTGATGTTTGTGAATGTCTGATGCCTGATGTCTGATGCTTGTGGATGCGTGTTGCCTGATGTCTGATGCATGATGTCTGATGCTTGTGGATGTTTGATGCCTGATGTCTGATGCTTGTGGATGTCTCATGCATGATGTCTGATGCGTGATGTCTGATGCCTAATGTCTGAGGATGTCTGTTGCTTGATGTCTGATGTTTGTGGATGTCTGATGCCTGATAACTGATGCTTGTGGATGTGTGTTGCCTGATGTCTGATGCTTGTGGATGTTTGATGCCTGATGTCTGATGCTTGTGGATGTCTCATGCATGATGTCTGATGCATGATGTCTGATGCTTGTGGATGTCTGATGCTTGCTGTCTGATGTTTGTGGATGTCTGATGCCTGATGTATGATGTCTGATGCCTGATGTCTTAATGTCTGATGCTTGTAGATATCTGATACTTGTGGATGTCTGATGCATGATGTCTGACACCTGATGTCTGATGCCCGATGTCTTATGCCTGATGTCTGATGTGTGATACCTGATGTCTGATTCCTGAGGTCTGATGCTTGTGGATGTATGATGCCTGTTGTCTGATGCTTGTGGCTGTCTGATGCTTGTGGATGTCTGATGCATGATGTCTGACACCTGATGTCTGATGCATGATGTCTGATGCTTGTGGATGTCTGATGCTTGTGGATGTCTGATGCCTGATGCTTGTGAATGTCTGATGCCTGATGCTTGTGGATGTCTGGTGCCTGATGCCTGATGTCTGATGCTTGTGGATGTGTGTTGCCTGATGTCTGATACCTGATGTCTGATGCTTGTGGATGTCTGATGCCTGATGTCTGATGCTTGATTCTTGTGGAAGTCTGATGCCTGATGTCTGATGCCCGATGTTTGATTTCTGATGCCTGATGCTTGTGGATGTTTGTTGCCTGATGTCTGATGCATGATGTCTGATGCTTGTGGATGTCTGATGCTTGTGGATGTTTGATTCCTGATGCCTGATGCTTGTGGATGTTTGTTGCCTGATGTCTGATGCATGATGTCTGATGCTTGTGGATGTCTGATGCTTGTGGATGTTTGATTCCTGATGTCTGATGCTTGTGGCTGTCTGATGCCTGATATCTGATGCATGATGTCTGATGCATGATGTCTGATGCATGATGTCTGATGCATGATGTCTGATGCTTGTGGATGTCTGATGCCTGATTGTGGATGTCTGATGCCTGATGCCTGATGTTTGTGAATGTCTGATGCCTGATGTCTGATGCTTGTGGATGCGTGTTGCCTGATGTCTGATGCATGATGTCTGATGCTTGTGGATGTTTGATGCCTGATGTCTGATGCTTGTGGATGTCTCATGCATGATGTCTGATGCGTGATGTCTGATGCCTGATGTCTGAGGATGTCTGATGCTTTATGTCTGATGTTTGTGGATGTCTGATGCCTGATGTCTGATGCTTGTGGATGTCTGGTGCCTGATGTCTGATGTCTGATTCCTGATGTCTGATGCTTTTGGATGTCTGATGCCAGATGTCTGATGCCTGATGCTTGTGGATGTCTGATGCTTGTGGATGTCTGATGCTTGTGGATGTCTGGTGCCTGATGTCGGATGCCTGATGTCGGATGCCTGATGCTTGTGGATGTCTGATGCTTGTGGATGTCTGATGCTTGTGGATGCCTGATGTCTGACGCTCGCAGATGTCTGATGCCTGATGCTTGTGGATGTCTGATGCCTGATGTTTGATGTCTGATGCCTGATGCTTGTGGATGTCTGATGCCTGATGTCTGATGTCTGTTGCTTGTGGATGTCTGATGCCTGATGTCTGATGCTTGTGGATGTCTTATGCCTGATGGCTGATGTCTGGTGCCTGATGTCTGATGCTTGTGGATGTCTGATGCCTGATGTCCGATGCTTGTGGATGTCTGATGCCTGATGTCTCATGCCCGATGTTTGATGTCTGATGCCTGATGCTTGTGGATGTGTGTTGCCTGATGTCTGATGCATGATGTCTGATGCTTGTGGATGTCTGATGCTTGTGGATGTGTGTTGCCTGATGTCTGAGGCATGATGTCTGATGCTTGTGGATGTTTGATGCCTGATGTCTTATGCATGATGTCTGATGTCTGATGCTTGTGGATGTCTGATGCTTGATGTCTGATGTTTGTGGATGTCTGATGCCTGATGTCTGATACTTGTGGATGTCTGATGTCTGAGGCCTGATGTCTTATGCCTGATACCTGATGTCTGATTCCTGATGTCTGATGCTTGTGGATGTCTAATGCCTGATGTTTGATGCTTGTGGATGTCTGATGCCTGATGTCTGATGCTTGTGGCTGTCTGATGCCTGATGTCTGATGCTTGTGGATGTCTGATGCATGATGTCTGACACCTGATGTCTGATGCGTGATGTCTGATGCTTGTGGATGTCTGATGCTTGTGGATGTCTGATGCCTGATGTCTGATGCTTGTGAATGTCTGATGTCTGATGCTTGTGGATGTCTGGTGCCTGATGTCTGATGTCTGATTCCTGATGTCTGATGCTTGTGGATGTCTGAAGTCTGATGCTTGTGGATGTGTGTTGTCTGATGCATGATGTCTGACACCTAATGTCTGATGCCTGATGCTTGTGGAAGTCTGATGCCTGATGTCTGATGCCCGATGTTTGATGTCTGATGCCTTATGCTTGTGGATGTGTGTTGCCTGATGCATGATGTCTGATGCTTGCGGATGTCTGATGCTTGTGGATGTTTGATTCCTGATGTCTGATGCTTGTGGATGTCTGATGCTTGTGGTTGTCTGATGCCTGATATATGATGCTTGTGGATGTCTGACACCTGATGTCTGATGTATGATGTCTGATGCATGATGCTTGTGGATGTCTGATGCCTGATGCTTGTGGATGTGTGTTGCCTGATGTCTGATGCTTGTGGATGTTTGATGCCTGATGTCTCATTCATGATGTCTGATGCATGATGTCTGATGCTTGTGGATGTCTGATGCTTGATGTCTGATGTTTGTGGATGTCTGATGCATGATGTCTGATGTCTTAATGTCTGATGCTTGTAGATGTCTGATACTTGTGGATGTCTGATGTCTGAGGCCTGATGTCTGATGTGTGATACCTGGTGTCTGATTCCTGATGTCTGATGCTTGTGGATGTCTGATGCCTGATGTCTGATGCTTGTGGCTGTCTGATGCCTGATGTTGATGCTTGTGGATGTCTGATGCATGATGTCTGACACCTGATGTCTGATGCATGATGTCTGATGCATGATGTCTGATGCTTGTGGATGTCTGATGCCTCATGCATGATGCTTGTGGATGTCTGATGCTTGTGGATGTCTGATGCCTGATGTCTGATGCTTGTGGATGTCTCATGCATGATGTCTGATGCATGATGTCTGATGCCTGATGTCTGATGCCTGATGCTTGTGGATGTCTGATGCTTGATGTCTGATGCTTGTGGATGTCTGGTGCCTGATGTCTGATGCCTGTGGATGTCTGATGCCAGATGTCTGATGCCTGATGCGTGTGGATGTCTGGTGCCTGATGTCTGATGCCTGATGTCGAATGCCTGATGCTTGTGGATGTCTGATGCTTGTGGATGCCTGATGTCTGATGCCTGACGCTTGTGGATGTCTGATGGCTGATGCTTGTGGATGTCTGATGCCTGATGTTTGATGTCTGATGCCTGATGCTTGTGGATATATGTTGCCTGATGTCTGATGCATGATGTCTTTTGCTTGTGGATGTCTGATGCCTGATGTCCGATGCTTGTGGATGTCTGATGCCTGATGCTTGTGGATGTCTGTTGCCTGATGTCTGATGCATGATGTCTGATGCTTGTGGATGTTTGATGACTGATGTCTGATGCTTGTGGATGTCTGATGCCTGATGTCTGATGCTTGTGGCTGTCTGATGCCTGATGGCTGATGCTTGTGGATGTCTGATGCATGATGTCTGACACCTGATGTCTGATGCATGATGTCTGATGCATGATGTCTGATGCTTGTGGATGTCTGATGCTTGTGGATGTCTGATGCCTGATGTCTGATGCTTGTGAATGTCTGATGCCTGATGATTGTGGATGTCTGGTGCCTGATGTCTGATGTCTGATTCCTGATGTCTGATCCTTGTGGATGTCTGATGTCTGATGCTTGTGGATGTGTGTTGCCTGATGTCTGATGCATGATGTCTGACACCTGATGTCTGATGCCTGATGCTTGTGGAAGTCTGATGCCTGATGTCTGATGCCTGATGTTTGATGTCTAATGCCTTATGCTTGTGGATGTGTGTTGCCTGATGTCTGATGCATGATGTCTGATGCTTGTGGATGTTTGATTCCTGATGTCTGATGTTTGTGGATGTCTGATGCTTGTGGCTGTCTGATGCCTGATATATGATGCTTGTGGATGTCTGACACCTGATGTCTGATGCATGATGTCTGATGCATGATGCTTGTGGATGTCTGATGCCTGATGCTTGTGGATGTGTGTTGCCTGATGTCTGATGCATGATGTCTGATGCTTGTGGATGTTTGATGCCTGATGTCTCATGCATGATGTCTGATGCATGATGTCTGATGCTTGTGGATGTCTGATGCTTGATGTCTGATGTTTGTGGATGTCTGATGTCTGATGCATGATGTCTGATGTCTTAATGTCTGATGCTTGTAGATTCTGATACTTGTGGATGTCTGATGTCTGAGGCCTGATGTCTGATGTGTGATACCTGATGTCTGAATCCTGATGTCTGATGCTTGTGGATGTCTGATGCCTGATGTCTGATGCTTGTGGCTGTCTGATGCCTGATGTTGATGCTTGTGGATGTCTGATGCATGATGTCTGACACCTGATGTCTGATGTCTGATGCATGATGTCTGATGCTTGTGGATGTCTGATGCCTCATGCATGATGCTTGTGGATGTCTGATGCTTGTTGATGTCTGATGCCTGATGCTTGTGGATGTCTCATGCCTGATGTCTGATGCATGATGTCTGATGTCTCATGCCTGATGCTTGTGGATGTCTGATGCTTGATGTCTGATGCTTGTGGATGTCTGATGCTTGTGGATGTCTGATGCCTGTGGATGTCTGATGCCAGATGTCTGATGCTTGTGGATGTCTGGTGCCTGATGTCTGATGCCTGATGTTGAATGCCTGATGCTTGTGGATGTCTGATGCTTGTGGATGCCTGATGTCTGATGCCTGATGCTTGTGGATGTCTGATGCCTGATGCTTGTGGATGTCTGATGCCTGATGTTTGATGTCTGATGCCTGATGCTTGTGGATGTATGTTGCCTGATGTCTGATGCATGATGTCTTTTGCTTGTGGGTGTCTGATGCCTGATGTCCGATGCTTGTGGATGTCTGATGCCTGATGCTTTTGGATGTGTGTTGCCTGATGTCTGATGCATGATGTCTGATGCTTGTGGATGTTTGATGCCTGATGTCTGATGCTTTTGGATGTCTCATGCATGATGTTTGATGCCTGATGCTTGTGGATGTCTGATGCTTGATGTCTGATGTTTGTGGATGTCTGATGCCTGATGTCTGATGCATGATGTCTGATGCCTGATGTCTTAATGTCTGATGCTTGTAGATGTCTGATACTTGCGGATGTCTGATGTCTGAGGCCTGATGTCTTATCAGGTATCACATATCAGACATCAGGCATCAGACAGCCACAAGCATCAGACATCAGGCATCAGACATCCACAAGCATCAAACATCAGGCATTAGACATCCACAAACATCAGACATCAGGAATCAGACATCAGGTATCACACATCAGGCATCAGGCATGTCTGATTCCTGATGTCTGATGCTTGTGGATGTCTGATGCCTGATGCTTGTGGCTGTCTGATGCCTGATGTCTGATGCTTGTGGATGTCTGATGCATGATGTCTGACACCTGATGTCTGATGCATGATGTCTGATGCATGATGTCTGATGCTTGTGGATGTCTGATGCTAGTGGATGTCTGGTGCCTGATGTCTGATGCTTGTGAATGTCTGAGTCCTGATGCTTGTGGATGTCTGGTGCCTGATGTCTGATGCTTGTGGATGTCTGATGCATGATGTCTGACACCTGATGTCTGATGCATGATGTCTGATGCTTGTGGATGTCTGATGCCTGATGTCTGATGCTTGTGAATGTCTAATGCCTGATGCTTGTGGATGTCTGGTGCCTGATGTCTGATGCCTGATTCCTGATGTCTGATGCTTGTGGATGTCTGATACCGAATGTCTGATGCCTGTGGATGTCTTATGCCTGATGCTTGTGGATGTGTGTTGCCTGATGTCTGATACCTGATGTCTGATGCTTGTGGATGTCTGATGCCTGATGTCTGATGCTTGTGGAAGTCTGATGCCTGATGTCTGATGCCCGATGTCTGATGCTTGTGGATGTGTGTTGCCTGATGTCTGATGCATGATGTCTGATGCATGATGTCTGATGCTTGTGGATGTTTGATTCCTGATGTCTGATGCTTGTGGATGTCTGATGCTTGTGGATGTTTGATTCCTGATGTCTGATGCTTGTGGGTGTCTGATGCCTGATGTCTGATGCTTGTGGATGTCTGATGCATGATGTCTGACACCTGATGTCTGACGCATGTCTGATGTAGGATGTCTGATGCTTGTGGATGTCTGACGCATGATGTTTGTGGATGTCTGATGCCTGATGTCTGATGCCTGATGTTTGTGAATGTCTGATGCCTGATGTCTGATGTCTGACGCATGATGTCTGATGCCTGATGTCCGATGCTTGTGGATGTCTGATGCCTGATGCTTGTGGATGTCTGATGCCTGATGCTTGTGGATGTGTGTTGCCTGATGTCTGATGCATGATGTCTGATGCTTGTGGATGTTTGATGCCTGATGTCTGATGCTTGTGGATGTCTCATGCATGATGTCTGATGCATGATGTCTGATGCCTGATGCTTGTGGATGTCTGATGCTTGATGTCTGATGTTTGTGGATGTCTGATGTCTGATGCATGATGTCTGATGCCTGATGTCTTAATGTCTGATGCTTGTAGATGTCTGATACTTGTGGATGTCTGATGTCTGAGGCCTGATGTCTGATGTGTGATACCTGATGTCTGATTCCTGATGTCTGATGCTTGTGGATGTCTGATACCTGATGTCTGATGCTTGTGGCTGTCTGATGCCTGATGTCTGATGCTTGTGGATGTCTGACGCATGATGTCTGACACCTGATGTCTGATGCATGATGTCTGATGCATGATGTCTGATGCTTGTGGATGTCTGATGCCTCATGCATGATGCTTGTGGATGTCTGATGCTTGTAGATGTTTGATGCCTGATGTCTGATGCTTGTGGATGTCTCATGCATGATGTCTGATGCATGATGTCTGATGCTTGTGGATGTCGGATGCTTGATGTCTGATGTTTGTGGATGTCTGATGCCTGATGTCTGATGCTTGTGGATGTCTGATGCTTGATGTCTGATGTTTGTGGATGTCTGATACCTGATGTCTGATGCATGATGTCTGATGCCTGATGTTTGTAGATGTCTGATACTTGTGGATGTCTGATATCTGAGGCCTGATGTCTGATACCTGATGTCTGATTCCTGATGGCTGATGCTTGTGGATGTCTAATGCCTTATTTTGATGCTTGTGGATGTCTGATGCCTGATGCTTGTGGCTGTCTGATGCCTGATGTCTGATGCTTGTGGATGTCTGATGCATGTCTGACACCTGATGTCTGATGCATGATGTCTGATGCATGATGTCTGATGCTTGTGCATGTCTGATGCCTGATGCTTGTGCATGTCTGGTGCCGGATGTCTAATGCCTGATGTCTGATGCTTGTGGATGTCTGGTGCCTGATGCCTGATGTCTGATTTCTGATGTCTGATGCCTTATGTCTGATGCTTGTGGATGTCTGATGCTTGTGGATGTGTGGTGCCTGATGTCTGATGCTTGTGGATATCTGATGCTTGTGGATGTCTGGTGCCTGATGTCTGATGCCTGATGTCTGATGCTTGTGGATGTCTGATGCCTGATGCTTGTGGATGTCTGATGCCTGATGTCTGATGTCTGTTGCTTGTGGATGTCTGATGCCTGATGCTTGTGGATGTCTTATGCCTGATGGCTGATGTCTGGTGCCTGATGTTTGATGTCTGATGCTTGTGGATGTATGTTGCCTGATGTCTGATGCATGATGTCTGATGCTTGTGGATGTCTCATGCATGATTTCTGATGCCTGATGTCTGATGCCTGATGTCTGATGCTTGTGGATGTCTGATGCTTGAAGTCTGATGTTTGTGGATGTCTGATGCCTGATGTCTGATGCATGATGTCTGATGCCTGATTTCTAATGTCTGATGCTTGTAGATGTCTGATACTTGTGGATGTCTGATGTCGGAGGCCTGATGTCTTATGCCTGATGTCTGATACCTGATGTCTGATTCCTGATGTCTGATGCTTGTGGATGTCTAATGCCTGATGTTTGATGCTTGTGGATGTCTGATGCCTGATGCTTGTGGATGTCTGATGCCTGATGCTTGTGGATGTCTGGTGCCTGATGTCTGATGCCTGATGTCTGATTCCTGATGTCTGATGCCTGTGGATGTCTGATGCCTGATGCTTGTGGATGTGTGTTGCCTGATGTCTGATACCTGATGTCTGATGCTTGTGGATGTCTGATGCCTGATGTCTGATGCTTGATGCTTGTGGATGTCTGATGCCTGATGTCTGATGCTTGTGGATGTGTGTTGCCTGATGTCTGATGCATGATGTCTGATGCTTGTGGATGTCTGATGCTTGTGGATGTTTGATTCCTGATGTCTGATGCTTGTGGATGTCTGATGCTTGTGGCTGTCTGATGCCTGATGTCTGATGCTTGTGGATGTCTGATGCATGATGTCTGACACCTGATGTCTGATGCATGTCTGATGCAGGATGTCTGATGCCTGATGTTTGTGGATGTCTGATGCCTGATGCCTGATGTTTGTGGATGTCTGATGCCTGATGTTTGTGAATGTCTGATGTCTGATGCTTGTGGATGTGTGTTGCCTGATGTCTGATGCATGATGTCTGATGCTTGTGGATGTTTGATGCCTGATGCTTGTGGATGTCTCATGCATGATGTCTGATGCATGATGTCTGATGCCTGATGTCTGATGCCTGATGCTTGTGGATGTCTAATGCTTGATGTCTGATGTTTGTGGATGTCTGATGCCTGATGCTTGTGGATGTCTGATGCTTGTGGATGTCTAGTGCCTGATGTCTGATGCCTGTGGATGTCTGATGCCAGCTGTGTGATGCCTGATGCTTGTGGATGTCTGATGCTTGTGGATGTCTGATCCCTGATGTCAGCTGCCTGTGGATGTCTGATGCTTGTGGATGCCTGATGTCTGATGCCTGACGCTTGTGGATGTCTGACATCTGATGCTTGTGGATGTCTGATGCCTGATGTTTGATGGCTGATGCCTGATGCTTGTGGATGTATGTTGCCTGATGCCTGATGCATGATGTATGTTGCTTGTGGATGTCTGATGCCTGATGTCTGATGCTTGTGGATGTCTTATGCATGATGTCTGGTGCCTGATGTCTGATGCTTGTGGATGTCTGATGCCTGATGTCCGATGCTTGTGGATGTCTGATGCCTGATGCTTGTGGATGTGTGTTGCCTGATGTCTGATGCATGATGTCTGATGCTTGTGGATGTTTGATGCCTGATGTCTGATGCTTGTGGATGTCTCATGCATGATGTCTGATGCCTGATGCTTGTGGATGTCTGATGCTTGATGTATGATGTTTGTGGATGTCTGATGCATGATGTCTGATGTCTTAATGTCTGATGCTTGTAGATGTCTGATACTTGCGGATGTCTGATGTCTGAGGCCTGATGTCTTATCAGGTATCACACATCAGACATCAGGCATCAGACAGCCACAAGCATCAGACATCAGGCATCAGACATCCACAAGCATCAAACATCAGGCATTAGACATCCACAAGCATCAGACATCAGGAATCAGACATCAGGTATCACACATCAGACATCAGGCATGTCTGATTCCTGATGTCTGATGCTTGTGGATGTCTGATGCCTGATGTCTGACGCCTGATGTCTGATGCTTGTGGATGTCTGATGCATGATGTCTGACACCTGATGTCTGATGCATGATGTCTGATGCATGATGTCTGATGCTTGTGGATGTCTGATGCCTGATGTCTGATGCTTGTGAATGTCTGATGCCTGATGCTTGTGGATGTCTGGTGCCTGATGTTTGATGCCTGATGTCTGATTCCTGATGTCTGATGCTTGTGGATGTCTGATAGCTGATGTCCGATGCTTGTGGATGTGTGCTGCCTGATGTCTGATACCTGATGTCTGATGCTTGTGGATGTCTGATGCCTGATGTCTGATACCTGATGTCTGATGCTTGTGGATGTCTGATGCCTGATGTCTGATGCTTGATGCTTGTGGAAGTCTGATGCCTGATGTCTGATGCCCGATGTTTGATGCCTGATGCTTGTGGATGTGTTGCCTGATGTCTGATGCATGATGTCTGATGCTTGTGGATGTTTGATTCCTGATGTCTGATGCTTGTGGATGTCTGATGCTTGTGGCTGTCTGATGCCTGATATCTGATGCTTGTGGATGTCTGACGCATGATGTCTGACACCTGATGTCTGATGCATGATGTCTGATGCATGATGTCTGATGCTTGTGGATGTCTGATGCCTGATTGTGGACGTCTGATACCTGATGCCTGATGTTTGTGAATGTCTGATGCCTGATGTCTGATGCTTGTGGATGTGTGTTGCCTGATGTCTGATGCTTGTGGATGTTTGATGCCTGATGTCTGATGCTTGTGGATGTCTCATGCATGATGTCTGATGCTTGTGGATGTCTGATGCTTGATGTCTGATGTTTGTGGATGTCTGATGTCTGATGCCTGATGTCTTAATGTCTGATGCTTGTAGATGTCTGATACTGTGGATGTCTGATGTCTTATGCCTGATGTGTGATACCTGATGTCTGATTCCTGATGTCTGATGCTTGTGGATGTCTGATGCCTGATGTCTGATGCTTGTGGCTGTCTGATGCTTGTGGATGTCTGATGCATGATGTCTGACACCTGATGTCTGATGCATGATGTCTGATGCATGATTTCTGATGCATGATGTCTGATGCTTGTGGATGTCTGATGCCTGATGTCTGATGCTTGTGAATGTATGATGCCTGATGTTTGTGGATGTCTGGTGCCTGATGCCTGATGTCTGATTCCTGATGTCTGATGCCTAATGCTTGTGGATGTGTGTTGCCTGATGTCTGATACCTGATGTCTGATGCTTGTGGATGTCTGATGCCTGATGTCTGATGCTTGATGCTTGTGGAAGTCTGATGTCTGATGCCCAATGTTTGATTTCTGATGCCTGATGCTTGTGGATGTGTGTTGCCTGATGTCTTATGCATGATGTCTGATGCTTGTGGATGTCTGATGCCTGATATCTGATGCTTGTGGATGTCTGATGCATGATGTCTGATGCATGATGTCTGATGCTTGTGGATGTCTGATGCCTGATGTTTGTTGATGTCTGATGCCTGATGTCTGATGCCTGATGTTTGTGAATGTCTGATGCCTGATGTCTGATGCTTGTGGATGCGTGTTGCCTGATGTCTGATGCATGATGTCTGATGCTTGTAGATGTCTGATACTTGCGGATGTCTGATGTCTGAGGCCTGATGTCTTATCAGGTATCACACATCAGACATCAGGCATCAGACAGCCACAAGCATCAGACATCAGGAATCAGACATCCACAAGCATCAAACATCAGGCATTAGACATCCACAAGCATCAGACATCAGGAATCATTCATCAGGTATCACACATCAGGCATCAGGCATGTCTGATTCCTGATGTCTGATGCTTGTGGATGTCTGATGCCTGATGTCTGATGCCTGATGTCTGATGCTTGTGGATGTCTGATGCATGATGTCTGACACCTGATGTCTGACACCTGATGTCTGATGCATGATGTCTGATGCATGGTGTCTGATGCTTGTGAATGTCTGATGCCTGATGCTTGTGGATGTCTGGTGCCTGATGTTTGATGCCTGATGTCTGATTCCTGGTGTCTGATGCTTGTGGATGTCTGATGCCTGATGTCTGATGCTTGTGGATGTGTGTTGCCTGATGTCTGATACCTGATGTCTGATGCTTGTGGATGTCTGATGCCTGATGTCTGATACCTGATGTCTGATGCTTGTGGATGTCTGATGCCTGATGTCTGATGCTTGATGCTTGTGGAAGTCTGATGCCTGATGTCTGATGCCCGATGTTTGATGCCTGATGCTTGTGGATGTGTGTTGCCTGATGTCTGATGCATGATGTCTGATGCTTGTGGATGTTTGATTCCTGATGTCTGATGCTTGTGGCTGTCTGATGCCTGATATCTGATGCTTGTGGATGTCTGACGCATGATGTCTGACACCTGATGTCTGATGCATGATGTCTGATGCATGATGTCTGATGCTTGTGGATGTCTGATGCCTGATTGTGGATGTCTGATGCCTGATGTCTGATGTTTGTGAATGTCTGATGCCTGATGTCTGATGCTTATGGATGTGTGTTGCCTGATGTCTGATGCTTGTGGATGTTTGATGCCTGATGTCTGATGCTTGTGGATGTCTCATGCATGATGTCTGATGCATGATGTCTGATGCTTGTGGATGTCTGATGCTTGATGTCTGATGTTTGTGGATGTCTGATGTCTGATGCATGATGTCTGATGCCTGATGTCTTAATGTCTGATGCTTGTAGATGTCTGATACTGTGGATGTCTGATGTCGTATGCCTGATGTGTGATACCTGATGTCTGATTCCTGATGTCTGATGCTTGTGGATGTCTGATGCCTGATGTCTGATGCTTGTGGCTGTCTGATGCTTGTGGATGTCTGATGCATGATGTCTGACACCTGATGTCTGATGCATGATGTCTAATGCATGATGTCTGATGCATGATGTCTGATGCTTGTGGATGTCTGATGCCTGATGTCTGATGCTTGTGAATGTATGATGCCTGATGCTTGTGGATGTCTGGTGCCTGATGCCTGATGTCTGATTCCTGATGTCTGATGCCTGATGCTTATGGATGTGTGTTGCCTGATGTCTGATACCTGATGTCTGATGCTTGTGGATGTCTGATGCCTGATGTCTGATGCTTGATGCTTGTGGAAGTCTGATGTCTGATGCCCGATGTTTGATTTCTGATGCCTGATGCTTGTGGATGTGTGTTGCCTGATGTCTTATGCATGATGTCTGATGCTTGTGGATGTTTGATTCCTGATGTCTGATGCTTGTGGCTGTCTGATGCCTGATATCTGATGCTTGTGGATGTCTGATGCATGATGTCTGATGCTTGTGGATGTCTGATGCCTGATGTTTGTGGATGTCTGATGCCTGATGCCTGATGTTTGTGAATGTCTGATGCCTGATGTCTGATGCTTGTGGATGCGTGTTGCCTGATGTCTGATGCATGATGTCTGATGCTTGTGGATGTTTGATGCCTGATGTCTGATGCTTGTGGATGTCTCATGCATGATGTCTGATGCGTGATGTCTGATGCCTAATGTCTGAGGATGTCTGTTGCTTGATGTCTGATGTTTGTGGATGTCTGATGCCTGATAACTGATGCTTGTGGATGTGTGTTGCCTGATGTCTGATGCTTGTGGATGTTTGATGCCTGATGTCTGATGCTTGTGGATGTCTCATGCATGATGTCTGATGCATGATGTCTGATGCTTGTGGATGTCTGATGCTTGCTGTCTGATGTTTGTGGATGTCTGATGCCTGATGTATGATGTCTGATGCCTGATGTCTTAATGTCTGATGCTTGTAGATGTCTGATACTTGTGGATGTCTGATGCATGATGTCTGACACCTGATGTCTGATGCCCGATGTCTTATGCCTGATGTCTGATGTGTGATACCTGATGTCTGATTCCTGAGGTCTGATGCTTGTGGATGTATGATGCCTGTTGTCTGATGCTTGTGGCTGTCTGATGCTTGTGGATGTCTGATGCATGATGTCTGACACCTGATGTCTGATGCATGATGTCTGATGCTTGTGGATGTCTGATGCTTGTGGATGTCTGATGCCTGATGCTTGTGAATGTCTGATGCCTGATGCTTGTGGATGTCTGGTGCCTGATGCCTGATGTCTGATGCTTGTGGATGTGTGTTGCCTGATGTCTGATACCTGATGTCTGATGCTTGTGGATGTCTGATGCCTGATGTCTGATGCTTGATTCTTGTGGAAGTCTGATGCCTGATGTCTGATGCCCGATGTTTGATTTCTGATGCCTGATGCTTGTGGATGTTTGTTGCCTGATGTCTGATGCATGATGTCTGATGCTTGTGGATGTCTGATGCTTGTGGATGTTTGATTCCTGATGCCTGATGCTTGTGGATGTTTGTTGCCTGATGTCTGATGCATGATGTCTGATGCTTGTGGATGTCTGATGCTTGTGGATGTTTGATTCCTGATGTCTGATGCTTGTGGCTGTCTGATGCCTGATATCTGATGCATGATGTCTGATGCATGATGTCTGATGCATGATGTCTGATGCATGATGTCTGATGCTTGTGGATGTCGGATGCCTGATTGTGGATGTCTGATGCCTGATGCCTGATGTTTGTGAATGTCTGATGCCTGATGTCTGATGCTTGTGGATGCGTGTTGCCTGATGTCTGATGCATGATGTCTGATGCTTGTGGATGTTTGATGCCTGATGTCTGATGCTTGTGGATGTCTCATGCATGATGTCTGATGCGTGATGTCTGATGCCTGATGTCTGAGGATGTCTGATGCTTTATGTCTGATGTTTGTGGATGTCTGATGCCTGATGTCTGATGCTTGTGGATGTCTGGTGCCTGATGTCTGATGTCTGATTCCTGATGTCTGATGCTTTTGGATGTCTGATGCCAGATGTCTGATGCCTGATGCTTGTGGATGTCTGATGCTTGTGGATGTCTGATGCTTGTGGATGTCTGGTGCCTGATGTCGGATGCCTGATGTCGGATGCCTGATGCTTGTGGATGTCTGATGCTTGTGGATGTCTGATGCTTGTGGATGCCTGATGTCTGACGCTCGCAGATGTCTGATGCCTGATGCTTGTGGATGTCTGATGCCTGATGTTTGATGTCTGATGCCTGATGCTTGTGGATGTCTGATGCCTGATGTCTGATGTCTGTTGCTTGTGGATGTCTGATGCCTGATGTCTGATGCTTGTGGATGTCTTATGCCTGATGGCTGATGTCTGGTGCCTGATGTCTGATGCTTGTGGATGTCTGATGCCTGATGTCCGATGCTTGTGGATGTCTGATGCCTGATGTCTCATGCCCGATGTTTGATGTCTGATGCCTGATGCTTGTGGATGTGTGTTGCCTGATGTCTGATGCATGATGTCTGATGCTTGTGGATGTCTGATGCTTGTGGATGTGTGTTGCCTGATGTCTGAGGCATGATGTCTGATGCTTGTGGATGTTTGATGCCTGATGTCTTATGCATGATGTCTGATGTCTGATGCTTGTGGATGTCTGATGCTTGATGTCTGATGTTTGTGGATGTCTGATGCCTGATGTCTGATACTTGTGGATGTCTGATGTCTGAGGCCTGATGTCTTATGCCTGATACCTGATGTCTGATTCCTGATGTCTGATGCTTGTGGATGTCTAATGCCTGATGTTTGATGCTTGTGGATGTCTGATGCCTGATGTCTGATGCTTGTGGCTGTCTGATGCCTGATGTCTGATGCTTGTGGATGTCTGATGCATGATGTCTGACACCTGATGTCTGATGCGTGATGTCTGATGCTTGTGGATGTCTGATGCTTGTGGATGTCTGATGCCTGATGTCTGATGCTTGTGAATGTCTGATGTCTGATGCTTGTGGATGTCTGGTGCCTGATGTCTGATGTCTGATTCCTGATGTCTGATGCTTGTGGATGTCTGAAGTCTGATGCTTGTGGATGTGTGTTGCCTGATGTCTGATGCATGATGTCTGACACCTAATGTCTGATGCCTGATGCTTGTGGAAGTCTGATGCCTGATGTCTGATGCCCGATGTTTGATGTCTGATGCCTTATGCTTGTGGATGTGTGTTGCCTGATGCATGATGTCTGATGCTTGCGGATGTCTGATGCTTGTGGATGTTTGATTCCTGATGTCTGATGCTTGTGGATGTCTGATGCTTGTGGTTGTCTGATGCCTGATATATGATGCTTGTGGATGTCTGACACCTGATGTCTGATGTATGATGTCTGATGCATGATGCTTGTGGATGTCTGATGCCTGATGCTTGTGGATGTGTGTTGCCTGATGTCTGATGCTTGTGGATGTTTGATGCCTGATGTCTCATTCATGATGTCTGATGCATGATGTCTGATGCTTGTGGATGTCTGATGCTTGATGTCTGATGTTTGTGGATGTCTGATGCATGATGTCTGATGTCTTAATGTCTGATGCTTGTAGATGTCTGATACTTGTGGATGTCTGATGTCTGAGGCCTGATGTCTGATGTGTGATACCTGGTGTCTGATTCCTGATGTCTGATGCTTGTGGATGTCTGATGCCTGATGTCTGATGCTTGTGGCTGTCTGATGCCTGATGTTGATGCTTGTGGATGTCTGATGCATGATGTCTGACACCTGATGTCTGATGCATGATGTCTGATGCATGATGTCTGATGCTTGTGGATGTCTGATGCCTCATGCATGATGCTTGTGGATGTCTGATGCTTGTGGATGTCTGATGCCTGATGTCTGATGCTTGTGGATGTCTCATGCATGATGTCTGATGCATGATGTCTGATGCCTGATGTCTGATGCCTGATGCTTGTGGATGTCTGATGCTTGATGTCTGATGCTTGTGGATGTCTGGTGCCTGATGTCTGATGCCTGTGGATGTCTGATGCCAGATGTCTGATGCCTGATGCGTGTGGATGTCTGGTGCCTGATGTCTGATGCCTGATGTCGAATGCCTGATGCTTGTGGATGTCTGATGCTTGTGGATGCCTGATGTCTGATGCCTGACGCTTGTGGATGTCTGATGCCTGATGCTTGTGGATGTCTGATGCCTGATGTTTGATGTCTGATGCCTGATGCTTGTGGATATATGTTGCCTGATGTCTGATGCATGATGTCTTTTGCTTGTGGATGTCTGATGCCTGATGTCCGATGCTTGTGGATGTCTGATGCCTGATGCTTGTGGATGTCTGTTGCCTGATGTCTGATGCATGATGTCTGATGCTTGTGGATGTTTGATGACTGATGTCTGATGCTTGTGGATGTCTGATGCCTGATGTCTGATGCTTGTGGCTGTCTGATGCCTGATGTCTGATGCTTGTGGATGTCTGATGCATGATGTCTGACACCTGATGTCTGATGCATGATGTCTGATGCATGATGTCTGATGCTTGTGGATGTCTGATGCTTGTGGATGTCTGATGCCTGATGTCTGATGCTTGTGAATGTCTGATGCCTGATGATTGTGGATGTCTGGTGCCTGATGTCTGATGTCTGATTCCTGATGTCTGATCCTTGTGGATGTCTGATGTCTGATGCTTGTGGATGTGTGTTGCCTGATGTCTGATGCATGATGTCTGACACCTGATGTCTGATGCCTGATGCTTGTGGAAGTCTGATGCCTGATGTCTGATGCCTGATGTTTGATGTCTGATGCCTTATGCTTGTGGATGTGTGTTGCCTGATGTCTGATGCATGATGTCTGATGCTTGTGGATGTTTGATTCCTGATGTCTGATGTTTGTGGATGTCTGATGCTTGTGGCTGTCTGATGCCTGATATATGATGCTTGTGGATGTCTGACACCTGATGTCTGATGCATGATGTCTGATGCATGATGCTTGTGGATGTCTGATGCCTGATGCTTGTGGATTTGTGTTGCCTGATGTCTGATGCATGATGTCTGATGCTTGTGGATGTTTGATGCCTGATGTCTCATGCATGATGTCTGATGCATGATGTCTGATGCTTGTGGATGTCTGATGCTTGATGTCTGATGTTTGTGGATGTCTGATGTCTGATGCATGATGTCTGATGTCTTAATGTCTGATGCTTGTAGATTCTGATACTTGTGGATGTCTGATGTCTGAGGCCTGATGTCTGATGTGTGATACCTGATGTCTGAATCCTGATGTCTGATGCTTGTGGATGTCTGATGCCTGATGTCTGATGCTTGTGGCTGTCTGATGCCTGATGTTGATGCTTGTGGATGTCTGATGCATGATGTCTGACACCTGATGTCTGATGTCTGATGCATGATGTCTGATGCTTGTGGATGTCTGATGCCTCATGCATGATGCATGTGGATGTCTGATGCTTGTTGATGTCTGATGCCTGATGCTTGTGGATGTCTCATGCCTGATGTCTGATGCATGATGTCTGATGTCTCATGCCTGATGCTTGTGGATGTCTGATGCTTGATGTCTGATGCTTGTGGATGTCTGATGCTTGTGGATGTCTGATGCCTGTGGATGTCTGATGCCAGATGTCTGATGCTTGTGGATGTCTGGTGCCTGATGTCTGATGCCTGATGTTGAATGCCTGATGCTTGTGGATGTCTGATGCTTGTGGATGCCTGATGTCTGATGCCTGATGCTTGTGGATGTCTGATGCCTGATGCTTGTGGATGTCTGATGCCTGATGTTTGATGTCTGATGCCTGATGCTTGTGGATGTATGTTGCCTGATGTCTGATGCATGATGTCTTTTGCTTGTGGGTGTCTGATGCCTGATGTCCGATGCTTGTGGATGTCTGATGCCTGATGCTTTTGGATGTGTGTTGCCTGATGTCTGATGCATGATGTCTGATGCTTGTGGATGTTTGATGCCTGATGTCTGATGCTTTTGGATGTCTCATGCATGATGTTTGATGCCTGATGCTTGTGGATGTCTGATGCTTGATGTCTGATGTTTGTGGATGTCTGATGCCTGATGTCTGATGCATGATGTCTGATGCCTGATGTCTGATGCATGATGTCTGATGCTTGTAGATGTCTGATACTTGCGGATGTCTGATGTCTGAGACCTGATGTCTTATCAGGTATCACATATCAGACATCAGGCATCAGACAGCCACAAGCATCAGACATCAGGCATCAGACATCCACAAGCATCAAACATCAGGCATTAGACATCCACAAACATCAGACATCAGGAATCAGACATCAGGTATCACACATCAGGCATCAGGCATGTCTGATTCCTGATGTCTGATGCTTGTGGATGTCTGATGCCTGATGCTTGTGGCTGTCTGATGCCTGATGTCTGATGCTTGTGGATGTCTGATGCATGATGTCTGACACCTGATGTCTGATGCATGATGTCTGATGCATGATGTCTGATGCTTGTGGATGTCTGATGCTAGTGGATGTCTGGTGCCTGATGTCTGATGCTTGTGAATGTCTGAGTCCTGATGCTTGTGGATGTCTGGTGCCTGATGTCTGATGCTTGTGGATGTCTGATGCATGATGTCTGACACCTGATGTCTGATGCATGATGTCTGATGCTTGTGGATGTCTGATGCCTGATGTCTGATGCTTGTGAATGTCTAATGCCTGATGCTTGTGGATGTCTGGTGCCTGATGTCTGATGCCTGATTCCTGATGTCTGATGCTTGTGGATGTCTGATACCTAATGTCTGATGCCTGTGGATGTCTTATGCCTGATGCTTGTGGATGTGTGTTGCCTGATGTCTGATACCTGATGTCTGATGCTTGTGGATGTCTGATGCCTGATGTCTGATGCTTGTGGAAGTCTGATGCCTGATGTCTGATGCCCGATGTCTGATGCTTGTGGATGTGTGTTGCCTGATGTCTGATGCATGATGTCTGATGCATGATGTCTGATGCTTGTGGATGTTTGATTCCTGATGTCTGATGCTTGTGGATGTCTGATGCTTGTGGATGTTTGATTCCTGATGTCTGATGCTTGTGGGTGTCTGATGCCTGATGTCTGATGCTTGTGGATGTCTGATGCATGATGTCTGACACCTGATGTCTGACGCATGTCTGATGTAGGATGTCTGATGCTTGTGGATGTCTGACGCATGATGTTTGTGGATGTCTGATGCCTGATGTCTGATGCCTGATGTTTGTGAATGTCTGATGCCTGATGTCTGATGTCTGACGCATGATGTCTGATGCCTGATGTCCGATGCTTGTGGATGTCTGATGCCTGATGCTTGTGGATGTCTGATGCCTGATGCTTGTGGATGTGTGTTGCCTGATGTCTGATGCATGATGTCTGATGCTTGTGGATGTTTGATGCCTGATGTCTGATGCTTGTGGATGTCTCATGCATGATGTCTGATGCATGATGTCTGATGCCTGATGCTTGTGGATGTCTGATGCTTGATGTCTGATGTTTGTGGATGTCTGATGTCTGATGCATGATGTCTGATGCCTGATGTCTTAATGTCTGATGCTTGTAGATGTCTGATACTTGTGGACGTCTGATGTCTGAGGCCTGATGTCTGATGTGTGATACCTGATGTCTGATTCCTGATGTCTGATGCTTGTGGATGTCTGATACCTGATGTCTGATGCTTGTGGCTGTCTGATGCCTGATGTCTGATGCTTGTGGATGTCTGACGCATGATGTCTGACACCTGATGTCTGATACATGATGTCTGATGCATGATGTCTGATGCATGATGTCTGATGCTTGTGGATGTCTGATGCCTGATGTCTGATGCTTGTGAATGTATGATGCCTGATGCTTGTGGATGTCTGGTGCCTGATGCCTGATGTCTGATTCCTGATGTCTGATGCTTGTGGAAGTCTGATGCCTGATGTCTGATGCCTGATGTTTGATGTCTGATGCCTTATGCTTGTGGATGTGTGTTGCCTGATGTCTGATGCATGATGTCTGATGCTTGTGGATGTCTGATGCTTGTGGATGTTTGATTCCTGATGTCTGATGCTTGTGGATGTCTGATGCTTATGGCTGTCTGATGCCTGATATATGATGCGTGTGGATGTCTGACACCTGATGTCTGATGCATGATGTCTGATGCATGATGCTTGTGGATGTCTGATGCCTGATGCTTGTGGATGTCTGGTGCCTGATGTCTGATGTCTGATTCCTGATGTCTGATGCTTGTGGATGTCTGAAGTCTGATGCTTGTGGATGTGTGTTGCCTGATGTCTGATGCATGATGTCTGACACCTGATGTCTGATGCCTGATGCTTGTGGAAGTCTGATGCCTGATGTCTGATGCCCGATGTTTGATGTCTGATGCCTTATGCTTGTGGATGTGTGTTGCCTGATGCATGATGTCTGATGCTTGTGGATGTCTGATGCTTGTGGATGTTTGATTCCTGATGTCTGATGCTTGTGGATGTCTGATGCTTGTGGCTGTCTGATGCCTGATATATGATGCTTGTGGATGTCTGACACCTGATGTCTGATGCATGATGTCTGATGCATGATGCTTGTGGATGTCTGATGCCTGATGCTTGTGGATGTGTGTTGCCTGATGTCTGATGCATGTGGATGTTTGATGCCTGATGTCTCATTCATGATGTCTGATGCATGATGGCTGATGCTTGTGGATGTCTAATGCCTGATGTTTGATGCTTGTGGATGTCTGATGCTTGTGGCTGTCTGATGCCTGATGTCTGATGCTTGTGGGTGTCTGATGCATGATGTCTGACACCTGATGTCTGATGCATGATGTCTGATGCTTGTGGATGTCTGATGCCTGATGTCTGATGCTTGTGAATGTCTGATGCCTGATGCTTGTGGATGTCTGGTGCCTGATGTCTGATGCCTGATGTCTGATTCCTGATGTCTGATGCCTGATGCTTGTGGATGTGTGTTGCCTGATGTCTGATACCTGATGTCTGATGCTTGTGGCTGTCTGATGCCTGATGTCTGATGCTTGTGGATGTCTGACGCATGATGTCTGACACCTGATGTCTGATACATGATGTCTGATGCATGATGTCTGATGCATGATGTCTGATGCTTGTGGATGTCTGATGCCTGATGTCTGATGCTTGTGAATGTATGATGCCTGATGCTTGTGGATGTCTGGTGCCTGATGCCTGATGTCTGATTCCTGATGTCTGATGCTTGTGGATGTCTCATGCATGATGTCTGATGCATGATGTCTGATGCTTGTGGATGTCGGATGCTTGATGTCTGATGTTTGTGGATGTCTGATGCCTGATGTCTGATGCTTGTGGATGTCTGATGCTTGATGTCTGATGTTTGTGGATGTCTGATACCTGATGTCTGATGCATGATGTCTGATGCCTGATGTTTGTAGATGTCTGATACTTGTGGATGTCTGATATCTGAGGCCTGATGTCTGATACCTGATGTCTGATTCCTGATGTCTGATGCTTGTGGATGTCTAATGTCTTATGTTTGATGCTTGTGGATGTCTGATGCCTGATGCTTGTGGCTGTCTGATGCCTGATGTCTGATGCTTGTGGATGTCTGATGCATGTCTGACACCTGATGTCTGATGCATGATGTCTGATGCATGATGTCTGATGCTTGTGCATGTCTGATGCCTGATGCTTGTGCATGTCTGATGCCGGATGTCTAATGCCTGATGTCTGATGCTTGTGGATGTCTGATATCTGAGGCCTGATGTCTGATACCTGATGTCTGATTCCTGATGTCTGATGCTTGTGGATGTCTAATGCCTTATGTTTGATGCTTGTGGATGTCTGATGCCTGATGCTTGTGGCTGTCTGATGCCTGATGTCTGATGCTTGTGGATGTCTGATGCATGTCTGACACCTGATGTCTGATGCATGATGTCTGATGCATGATGTCTGATGCTTGTGCATGTCTGATGCCTGATGCTTGTGCATGTCTGATGCCGGATGTCTAATGCCTGATGTCTGATGCTTGTGGATGTCTGGTGCCTGATGCCTGATGTCTGATTTCTGATGTCTGATGCCTTATGTCTGATGCTTGTGGATGTCTGATGCTTGTGGATGTCTGGTGCCTGATGTCTGATGCTTGTGGATATCTGATGCTTGTGGATGTCTGGTGCCTGATGTCTGATGCCTGATGTCTGATGCTTGTGGATGTCTGATGCCTGATGCTTGTGGATGTCTGATGCCTGATGTCTGATGTCTGTTGCTTGTGGATGTCTGATGCCTGATGCTTGTGGATGTCTTATGCCTGATGGCTGATGTCTGGTGCCTGATGTTTGATGTCTGATGCTTGTGGATGTATGTTGCCTGATGTCTGATGCATGATGTCTGTTGCTTGTGGATATCTGATGCCTGATGTCTGATGCTTGTGGATGTCTTATGCCTGATGGCTGATGTCTGGTGCCTGATGTCTGATGCTTGTGGATGTCTGATGTCCGATGCTTGTGGATGTCTGATGCCTGATGTCTGATGCCCGATGTTTGATGTCTGATGCTTGTGGATGGGTTGCCTGATGTCTGATGCATGATGTCTGATGCTTGTGGATGTCTGATGCCTGATGCTTGTGGATGTGTGTTGCCTGATGTCTGATGCATGATGCCTGATGCTTGTGGATGTTTGATGCCTGATGTCTGATGCTTGTGGATGTCTCATGCATGATGTCTGATGCATGATGTCTGATGCCTGATGTCTGATGCTTGTGGATGTCTGATGCTTGAAGTCTGATGTTTGTGGATGTCTGATGCCTGATGTCTGATGCCTGATGCATGATGTCTGATGCCTGATGTCTAATGTCTGATGCTTGTAGATGTCTGATACTTGTGGATGTCTGATGTCGGAGGCCTGATGTCTTATGCCTGATGTCTGATACCTGATGTCTGATTCCTGATGTCTGATGCTTGTGGATGTCTAATGCCTGATGTTTGATGCTTGTGGATGTCTGATGCCTGATGCTTGTGGCTGTCTGATGCCTGATGTCTGATGCTTGTGGATGTCTGATGCATGATGTCTGACACCTGATGTCTGATGCATGATGTCTGATGCTTGTGGATGTCTGATGCCTGATGCTTGTGAATGTCTGATGCCTGATGCCTGATGTCTGATTCCTGATGTCTGATGCCTGTGGATGTCTGATGCCTGATGCTTGTGGATGTGTGTTGCCTGATGTCTGATACCTGATGTCTGATGCTTGTGGATGTCTGATGCCTGATGTCTGATGCTTGATGCTTGTGGAAGTCTGATGCCTGATGTCTGATGCCCGATGTCTGATGCTTGTGGATGTGTGTTGCCTGATGTCTGATGCATGATGCTTGTGGATATCTGATGCTTGTGGATGTTTGATTCCTGATGTCTGATGCTTGTGGATGTCTGATGCTTGTGGCTGTCTGATGCCTGATGTCTGATGCTTGTGGATGTCTGACACATGATGTCTGACACCTGATGTCTGACGCATGATGTCTGATGCAGGATGTCTGATGCCTGATGTTTGTGGATGTCTGATGCCTGATGCCTGATGTTTGTGGATGTCTGATGCCTGATGTTTGATGCTTGTGGATGTCTGATTCTTGTGGCTGTCTGATGCCTGATGTCTGATGCTTGTGGGTGTCTGATGCATGATGTCTGACACCTGATGTCTGATGCATGATGTCTGATGCTTGTGGATGTCTGATGCCTGATGTCTGATGCTTGTGAATGTCTGATGCCTGATGCTTGTGGATGTCTGGTGCCTGATGTCTGATGCCTGATGTCTGATTCCTGATGTCTGATGCCTGATGCTTGTGGATGTGTGTTGCCTGATGTCTGATACCTGATGTCTGATGCTTGTGGATGTCTGATGCCTGATGTCTGATGCTTGATGCTTGTGGAAGTCTGATGTCTGATGCCCGATGTTTGATTTCTGATGCCTGATGCTTGTGGATGTGTGTTGCCTGATGTCTTATGCATGATGTCTGATGCTTGTGGATGTCTGATGCTTGTGGATGTTTGATTCCTGATGTCTGATGCTTGTGGATGTCTGATGCCTGATGCTTGTGGCTGTCTGATGCCTGATATCTGATGCTTGTGGATGTCTGATGCATGATGTCTGATACCTGATGTCTGATGCATGATGTCTGATGCATGATGTCTGATGCTTGTGGATGTCTGATGCCTGATGTTTGTGGATGTCTGATGCCTGATGTCTGATGCCTGATGTTTGTGAATGTCTGATGCCTGATGTCTGATGCTTGTGGATGCGTGTTGCCTGATGTCTGATGCATGATGTCTGATGCTTGTGGATGTTTGATGCCTGATGTCTGATGCTTGTGGATGTCTCATGCATGATGTCTGATGCGTGATGTCTGATGCCTGATGTCTGAGGATGTCTGATGCTTGATGTCTGATGTTTGTGGATGACTGATGCCTGATGTCTGATGCTTGTGGATGTGTGTTGCCTGATGTCTGATGCTTGTGGATGTTTGATGCCTGATGTCTGATGCTTGTGGATGTCTCATGCATGATGTCTGATGCATGATGTCTGATGCTTGTGGATGTCTGATGCTTGATGTCTGATGTTTGTGGATGTCTGATGCCTGATGTATGATGTCTGATGCCTGATGTCTTAATGTCTGATGCTTGTAGATGTCTGATACTTTTGGATGTCTGATGCATGATGTCTGACACCTGATGTCTGATGCCTGATGTCTTATGCCTGATGTCTGATGTGTGATACCTGATGTCTGATTCCTGATGTCTGATGCTTGTGGATGTCTGATGCCTGTTGTCTGATGCTTGTGGCTGTCTGATGCTTGTGGATGTCTGATGCCTGATGCTTGTGAATGTCTGATGCCTGATGCTTGTGGATGTCTGGTGCCTGATGCCTGATGTCTGATGCCTGATGCTTGTGGATGTGTGTTGCCTGATGTCTGATACCTGATGTCTGATGCTTGTGGATGTCTGATGCCTGATGTCTGATGCTTGATGCTTGTGGAAGTCTGATGCCTGATGTCTGATGCCCGATGTTTGATTTCTGATGCCTGATGCTTGTGGATGTTTGTTGCCTGATGTCTGATGCATGATGTCTGATGCTTGTGGATGTTTGATTCCTGATGTCTGATGCTTGTGGCTGTCTGATGACTGATATCTGATGCATGATGTCTGATGCATGATGTCTGATGCATGATGTCTGATGCATGATGTCTGATGCTTGTGGATGTCTGATGCCTGATTGTGGATGTCTGATGCCTGATGTCTGATGCCTGATGTTTGTGAATGTCTGATGCCTGATGTCTGATGCTTGTGGATGCGTGTTGCCTGATGTCTGATGCATGATGTCTGATGCTTGTGGATGTTTGATGCCTGATGTCTGATGCTTGTGGATGTCTCATGCATGATGTCTGATGCGTGATGTCTGATGCCTGATGTCTGAGGATGTCTGATGCTTGATGTCTGATGTTTGTGGATGTCTGATGCCTGATGTCTGATGCTTGTGGATGTCTGGTGCCTGATGTCTGATTCCTGATGTCTGATGCTTGTGGATGTCTGATGCCAGATGTCTGATGCCTGATGCTTGTGGATGTCTGATGCTTGTGGATGTCTGATGCTTGTGGATGTCTGGTGCCTGATGTCTGATGCCTGATGTCGGATGCCTGATGTCGGATGCCTGATGCTTGTTGATGTCTGATGTTTGTGGATGCCTGATGTCTGATGCTTGTGGATGTCTGATGCCTGATGCTTGTGGATGTCTGATGCCTGATGTTTGATGTCTGATGCCTGATGCTTGTGGATGTCTGATGCCTGATGTCTAATGTCTGTTGCTTGTGGATGTCTGATACCTGATGTCTGATGTCTGGTGCCTGATGTCTGATGCTTGTGGATGTCTGTTGCCTGATGTCCGATGCTTGTGGATGTCTGATGCCTGATGTCTGATGCCAGATGTTTGATGTCTGATGCCTGATGCTTGTGGATGTGTGTTGCCTGATGTCTGATGCATGATGTCTGATGCTTGTGGATGTGTGTTGCCTGATGTCTGAGGCATGATGTCTGATGCTTGTGGATGTTTGATGCCTGATGTCTCATGCATGATGTCTGATGTCTGATGCTTGTGGATGTCTGATGCTTGATGTCTGATGTCTGATGCTTGTGGATGTGTGTTGCCTGATGTCTGATACCTGATGTCTGATGCTTGTGGATGTCTGATGCCTGATGTCTGATGCTTGATGCTTGTGGAAGTCTGATGCCTGATGTCTGATGCCCGATGTTTGATGTCTGATGCCTGATGCTTGTGGATGTGTGTTGCCTGATGTCTGATGCATGATGTCTGATGCTTGTGGATGTGTGTTGCCTGATGTCTGAGGCATGATGTCTGATGCTTGTGGATGTTTGATGCCTGATGTCTCATGCATGATGTCTGATGTCTGATGCTTGTGGATGTCTGATGCTTGATGTCTGATGTCTGATGCTTGTGGATGTGTGTTGCCTGATGTCTGATTCCTGATGTCTGATGCTTGTGGATGTCTGATGCCAGATGTCTGATGCCTGATGCTTGTGGATGTCTGATGCTTGTGGATGTCTGATGCTTGTGGATGTCTGGTGCCTGATGTCTGATGCCTGATGTCGGATGCCTGATGTCGGATGCCTGATGCTTGTTGATGTCTGATGTTTGTGGATGCCTGATGTCTGATGCTTGTGGATGTCTGATGCCTGATGCTTGTGGATGTCTGATGCCTGATGTTTGATGTCTGATGCCTGATGCTTGTGGATGTCTGATGCCTGATGTCTAATGTCTGTTGCTTGTGGATGTCTGATACCTGATGTCTGATGTCTGGTGCCTGATGTCTGATGCTTGTGGATGTCTGTTGCCTGATGTCCGATGCTTGTGGATGTCTGATGCCTGATGTCTGATGCCCGATGTTTGATGTCTGATGCCTGATGCTTGTGGATGTGTGTTGCCTGATGTCTGATGCATGATGTCTGATGCTTGTGGATGTGTGTTGCCTGATGTCTGAGGCATGATGTCTGATGCTTGTGGATGTTTGATGCCTGATGTCTCATGCATGATGTCTGATGTCTGATGCTTGTGGATGTCTGATGCTTGATGTCTGATGTCTGATGCTTGTGGATGTGTGTTGCCTGATGTCTGATACCTGATGTCTGATGCTTGTGGATGTCTGATGCCTGATGTCTGATGCTTGATGCTTGTGGAAGTCTGATGCCTGATGTCTGATGCCCGATGTTTGATTTCTGATGCCTGATGCTTGTGGATGTTTGTTGCCTGATGTCTGATGCATGATGTCTGATGCTTGTGGATGTCTGATGCTTGTGGATGTTTGATTCCTGATGTCTGATGATTGTGGCTGTCTGATGCCTGATATCTGATGCATGATGTCTGATGCATGATGTCTGATGCATGATGTCTGATGCATGATGTCTGATGCTTGTGGATGTCTGATGCCTGATTGTGGATGTCTGATGCCTGATGCCTGATGCTTGTGGATGCGTGTTGCCTGATGTCTGATGCTTGTGGATGTTTGATGCCTGATGTCTGATGCTTGTGGATGTCTCATGCATGATGTCTGATGCATGATGTCTGATGCCTGATGTCTGAGGATGTCTGATGCTTGATGTCTGATGTTTGTGGATGTCTGATGCCTGATGTCTGATGCTTGTGGATGTCTGGTGCCTGATGTCTGATTCCTGATGTCTGATGCTTGTGGATGTCTGATGCCAGATGTCTGATGCCTGATGCTTGTGGATGTCTGATGCTTGTGGATGTCTGATGCTTGTGGATGTCTGGTGTCTGATGTCTGATGCCTGATGTCGGATGCCTGATGTCAGATGCCTGATGCTTGTTGATGTCTGATGTTTGTGGATGCCTGATGTCTGACGCTTGTGGATGTCTGATCCCTGATGCTTGTGGATGTCTGATGCCTGATGTTTGATGTCTGATGCCTGATGCTTGTAGATGTCTGATGCCTGATGTCTAATGTCTGTTGCTTGTGGATGTCTGATACCTGATGTCTGATGTCTGGTGCCTGATGTCTGATGCTTGTGGATGTCTGATGCCTGATGTCCGATGCTTGTGGATGTCTGATGCCTGATGTCTGATGCCCGATGTTTGATGTCTGATGCCTGATGCTTGTGGATGTGTGTTGCCTGATGTCTGATGCATGATGTCTGATGCTTGTGGATGTGTGTTGCCTGATGTCTGAGGCATGATGTCTGATGCTTGTGGATGTTTGATGCCTGATGTCTCATGCATGATGTCTGATGTCTGATGCTTGTGGATGTCTGATGCTTGATGTCTGATGTTTGTGGATGTCTGATGCCTGATGTCTGATACTTGTGGATGTCTGATGTCTGATGTCTGAGGCCTGATGTCTTATGCCTGATACCTGATGTCTGATTCCTGATGTCTGTTGCTTGTGGATGTCTAATGCCTGATGTTTGATGCTTGTGGATGTCTGATGCCTGATGTCTGATGCTTGTGGCTGTCTGATGCCTGATGTCTGATGCTTGTGGATGTCTGATGCATGATGTCTGACACCTGATGTCTGATGCATGATGTCTGATGCTTGTGGATGTCTGATGCATGTCTGACACCTGATGTCTGATGCATGATGTCTGATGCATGATGTCTGATGCTTGTGCATGTCTGATGCCTGATGCTTGTGCATGTCTGGTGCCGGATGTCTAATGCCTGATGTCTGATGCTTGTGGATGTCTGATGCTTGTGGATGTCTGGTGCCTGATGCCTGATGTCTGATGTCTGATGCTTGTGGATGTCTGATGCCTTATGTCTGATGCTTGTGGATGTCTGATGCTTGTGGATGTCTGGTGCCTGATGTCTGATGCGTGTGGATGTCTGGTGCCTGATGTCTGATGCCTGATGTCTGATGCTTGTGGATGTCTGATGCCTGATGTCCGATGCCTGATGTCAGATGTCTGATGCTTGTGGATGCCTGATGCTTGTGGATGTCTGATGCCTTATGTTTGATGTCTGATGCCTGATGTTTGTGGATGTATGTTGCCTGATGTCTGATGCATGATGTCTGTTGCTTGTGGATGTCTGATGCCTGATGCTTGTGGATGTCTTATGCCTGATGGCTGATGTCTGGTGCCTGATGTCTGATGTCTGATGCTTGTGGATGTCTGATGTCCGATGCTTGTGGATGTCTAATGCCTGATGTCTGATGCCCGATGTTTGATGTCTGATGCTTGTGGATGTGTTGCTTGATGTCTGATGCATGATGTCTGATGCTTGTGGATGTCTGATGCCTGATGCTTGTGGATGTGTGTTGCCTGATGTCTGATGCATGATGCCTGATGCTTGTGGATGTTTGATGCCTGATGTCTGATGCTTGTGGATGTCTGATGCATGATGTCTGATGCATGATGTCTGATGCCTGATGTCTGATGCTTGTGGATGTCTGATGCTTGTGGATGTCTGGTGCCTGATGTCTGATGCGTGTGGATGTCTGGTGCCTGATGTCTGATGCCTGATGTCTGATGCTTGTGGATGTCTGATGCCTGATGTCCGATGCCTGATGTCAGATGTCTGATGCTTGTGGATGCCTGATGCTTGTGGATGTCTGATGCCTGATGTTTGATGTCTGATGCCTGATGTTTGTGGATGTATGTTGCCTGATGTCTGATGCATGATGTCTGTTGCTTGTGGATGTCTGATGCCTGATGCTTGTGGATGTCTTATGCCTGATGGCTGATGTCTGGTGCCTGATGTCTGATGTCTGATGCTTGTGGATGTCTGATGTCCGATGCTTGTGGATGTCTGATGCCTGATGTCTGATGCCCGATGTTTGATGTCTGATGCTTGTGGATGTGTTGCTTGATGTCTGATGCATGATGTCTGATGCTTGTGGATGTCTGATGCCTGATGCTTGTGGATGTGTGTTGCCTGATGTCTGATGCATGATGCCTGATGCTTGTGGATGTTTGATGCCTGATGTCTGATGCTTGTGGATGTCTCATGCATGATGTCTGATGCCTGATGTCTGATGCCTGATGTCTGATGCTTGTGGATGTCTGATGCTTGAAGTCTGATGTTTGTGGATGTCTGATGCCTGATGTCTGATGCATGATGTCTGATGCCTGATTTCTAATGTCTGATGCTTGTAGATGTCTGATACTTGTGGATGTCTGATGTCGGAGGCCTGATGTCTTATGCCTGATGTCTGATACCTGATGTCTGATTCCTGATGTCTGATGCTTGTGGATGTCTAATGCCTGATGTTTGATGCTTGTGGATGTCTGATGCCTGATGCTTGTGGATGTCTGATGCCTGATGCTTGTGGATGTCTGGTGCCTGATGTCTGATGCCTGATGTCTGATACCTGATGTCTGATGCTTGTGGATGTCTGATGCCTGATGTCTGATGCTTGATGCTTGTGGATGTCTGATGCCTGATGTCTGATGCCCGATGTCTGATGCTTGTGGATGTGTGTTGCCTGATGTCTGATGCATGATGTCTGATGCTTGTGGATGTCTGATGCTTGTGGATGTTTGATTCCTGATGTCTGATGCTTGTGGATGTCTGATGCTTGTGGCTGTCTGATGCCTGATGTCTGATGCTTGTGGATGTCTGATGCATGATGTCTGACACCTGATGTCTAATGCATGTCTGATGCAGGATGTCTGATGCCTGATGTTTGTGGATGTCTGATGCCTGATGCCTGATGTTTGTGGATGTCTGATGCCTGATGTTTGTGAATGTCTGATGTCTGATGCTTGTGGATGTGTGTTGCCTGATGTCTGATGCATGATGTCTGATGCTTGTGGATGTTTGATGCCTGATGCTTGTGGATGTCTCATGCATGATGTCTGATGCATGATGTCTGATGCCTGATGTCTGATGCCTGATGCTTGTGGATGTCTAATGCTTGATGTCTGATGTTTGTGGATGTCTGATGCCTGATGCCTGTGGATGTCTGATGCTTGTGGATGTCTAGTGCCTGATGTCTGATGCCTGTGGATGTCTGATGCCAGCTGTGTGATGCCTGATGCTTGTGGATGTCTGATGCTTGTGGATGTCTGATCCCTGATGTCAGCTGCCTGTGGATGTCTGATGCTTGTGGATGCCTGATGTCTGATGCCTGACGCTTGTGGATGTCTGACATCTGATGCTTGTGGATGTCTGATGCCTGATGTTTGATGGCTGATGCCTGATGCTTGTGGATGTATGTTGCCTGATGCCTGATGCATGATGTATGTTGCTTGTGGATGTCTGATGCCTGATGTCTGATGCTTGTGGATGTCTTATGCATGATGTCTGGTGCCTGATGTCTGATGCTTGTGGATGTCTGATGCCTGATGTCCGATGCTTGTGGATGTCTGATGCCTGATGCTTGTGGATGTGTGTTGCCTGATGTCTGATGCATGATGTCTGATGCTTGTGGATGTGTGCTGCCTGATGTCTGATACCTGATGTCTGATGCTTGTGGATGTCTGATGCCTGATGTCTGATACCTGATGTCTGATGCTTGTGGATGTCTGATGCCTGATGTCTGATGCTTGATGCTTGTGGAAGTCTGATGCCTGATGTCTGATGCCCGATGTTTGATGCCTGATGCTTGTGGATGTGTTGCCTGATGTCTGATGCATGATGTCTGATGCTTGTGGATGTTTGATTCCTGATGTCTGATGCTTGTGGATGTCTGATGCTTGTGGCTGTCTGATGCCTGATATCTGATGCTTGTGGATGTCTGACGCATGATGTCTGACACCTGATGTCTGATGCATGATGTCTGATGCATGATGTCTGATGCTTGTGGATGTCTGATGCCTGATTGTGGACGTCTGATACCTGATGCCTGATGTTTGTGAATGTCTGATGCCTGATGTCTGATGCTTGTGGATGTGTGTTGCCTGATGTCTGATGCTTGTGGATGTTTGATGCCTGATGTCTGATGCTTGTGGATGTCTCATGCATGATGTCTGATGCTTGTGGATGTCTGATGCTTGATGTCTGATGTTTGTGGATATCTGATGTCTGATGCCTGATGTCTTAATGTCTGATGCTTGTAGATGTCTGATACTGTGGATGTCTGATGTCTTATGCCTGATGTGTGATACCTGATGTCTGATTCCTGATGTCTGATGCTTGTGGATGTCTGATGCCTGATGTCTGATGCTTGTGGCTGTCTGATGCTTGTGGATGTCTGATGCATGATGTCTGACACCTGATGTCTGATGCATGATGTCTGATGCATGATTTCTGATGCATGATGTCTGATGCTTGTGGATGTCTGATGCCTGATGTCTGATGCTTGTGAATGTATGATGCCTGATGTTTGTGGATGTCTGGTGTCTGATGCCTGATGTCTGATTCCTGATGTCTGATGCCTAATGCTTGTGGATGTGTGTTGCCTGATGTCTGATACCTGATGTCTGATGCTTGTGGATGTCTGATGCCTGATGTCTGATGCTTGATGCTTGTGGAAGTCTGATGTCTGATGCCCAATGTTTGATTTCTGATGCCTGATGCTTGTGGATGTGTGTTGCCTGATGTCTTATGCATGATGTCTGATGCTTGTGGATGTCTGATGCCTGATATCTGATGCTTGTGGATGTCTGATGCATGATGTCTGATGCATGATGTTTGTGAATGTCTGATGCCTGATGTCTGATGCTTGTGGATGTCTTATGCTTGATGGCTGATGTCTGGTGCCTGATGTCTGATGCTTGTGGATGTCTGATGCCTGATGTCCGATGCTTGTGGATGTCTGATGCCTGATGTCTCATGCCCGATGTTTGATGTCTGATGCCTGATGCTTGTGGATGTGTGTTGCCTGATATCTTATGCATGATGTCTGATGCTTGTGGATGTCTGATGCCTGATGTTTGTTGATGTCTGATGCCTGATGTCTGATGCCTGATGTTTGTGAATGTCTGATGCCTGATGTCTGATGCTTGTGGATGCGTGTTGCCTGATGTCTGATGCATGATGTCTGATGCTTGTAGATGTCTGATACTTGCGGATGTCTGATGTCTGAGGCCTGATGTCTTATCAGGTATCACACATCAGACATCAGGCATCAGACAGCCACAAGCATCAGACATCAGGAATCAGACATCCACAAGCATCAAACATCAGGCATTAGACATCCACAAGCATCAGACATCAGGAATCAGACATCAGGTATCACACATCAGGCATCAGGCATGTCTGATTCCTGATGTCTGATGCTTGTGGATGTCTGATGCCTGATGTCTGATGCCTGATGTCTGATGCTTGTGGATGTCTGATGCATGATGTCTGACACCTGATGTCTGACACCTGATGTCTGATGCATGATGTCTGATGCATGGTGTCTGATGCTTGTGAATGTCTGATGCCTGATGCTTGTGGATGTCTGGTGCCTGATGTTTGATGCCTGATGTCTGATTCCTGGTGTCTGATGCTTGTGGATGTCTGATGCCTGATGTCTGATGCTTGTGGATGTGTGTTGCCTGATGTCTGATACCTGATGTCTGATGCTTGTGGATGTCTGATGCCTGATGTCTGATACCTGATGTCTGATGCTTGTGGATGTCTGATGCCTGATGTCTGATGCTTGATGCTTGTGGAAGTCTGATGCCTGATGTCTGATGCCTGATGTTTGATGCCTGATGCTTGTGGATGTGTGTTGCCTGATGTCTGATGCATGATGTCTGATGCTTGTGGATGTTTGATTCCTGATGTCTGATGCTTGTGGCTGTCTGATGCCTGATATCTGATGCTTGTGGATGTCTGACGCATGATGTCTGACACCTGATGTCTGATGCATGATGTCTGATGCATGATGTCTGATGCTTGTGGATGTCTGATGCCTGATTGTGGATGTCTGATGCCTGATGTCTGATGTTTGTGAATGTCTGATGCCTGATGTCTGATGCTTATGGATGTGTGTTGCCTGATGTCTGATGCTTGTGGATGTTTGATGCCTGATGTCTGATGCTTGTGGATGTCTCATGCATGATGTCTGATGCATGATGTCTGATGCTTGTGGATGTCTGATGCTTGATGTCTGATGTTTGTGGATGTCTGATGTCTGATGCATGATGTCTGATGCCTGATGTCTTAATGTCTGATGCTTGTAGATGTCTGATACTGTGGATGTCTGATGTCGTATGCCTGATGTGTGATACCTGATGTCTGATTCCTGATGTCTGATGCTTGTGGATGTCTGATGCCTGATGTCTGATGCTTGTGGCTGTCTGATGCTTGTGGATGTCTGATGCATGATGTCTGACACCTGATGTCTGATGCATGATGTCTAATGCATGATGTCTGATGCATGATGTCTGATGCTTGTGGATGTCTGATGCCTGATGTCTGATGCTTGTGAATGTATGATGCCTGATGCTTGTGGATGTCTGGTGCCTGATGCCTGATGTCTGATTCCTGATGTCTGATGCCTGATGCTTATGGATGTGTGTTGCCTGATGTCTGATACCTGATGTCTGATGCTTGTGGATGTCTGATGCCTGATGTCTGATGCTTGATGCTTGTGGAAGTCTGATGTCTGATGCCCGATGTTTGATTTCTGATGCCTGATGCTTGTGGATGTGTGTTGCCTGATGTCTTATGCATGATGTCTGATGCTTGTGGATGTCTGATGCTTGTGGATGTTTGATTCCTGATGTCTGATGCTTGTGGCTGTCTGATGCCTGATATCTGATGCTTGTGGATGTCTGATGCATGATGTCTGATGCTTGTGGATGTCTGATGCCTGATGTTTGTGGATGTCTGATGCCTGATGCCTGATGTTTGTGAATGTCTGATGCCTGATGTCTGATGCTTGTGGATGCGTGTTGCCTGATGTCTGATGCATGATGTCTGATGCTTGTGGATGTTTGATGCCTGATGTCTGATGCTTGTGGATGTCTCATGCATGATGTCTGATGCGTGATGTCTGATGCCTAATGTCTGAGGATGTCTGTTGCTTGATGTCTGATGTTTGTGGATGTCTGATGCCTGATAACTGATGCTTGTGGATGTGTGTTGCCTGATGTCTGATGCTTGTGGATGTTTGATGCCTGATGTCTGATGCTTGTGGATGTCTCATGCATGATGTCTGATGCATGATGTCTGATGCTTGTGGATGTCTGATGCTTGCTGTCTGATGTTTGTGGATGTCTGATGCCTGATGTATGATGTCTGATGCCTGATGTCTTAATGTCTGATGCTTGTAGATGTCTGATACTTGTGGATGTCTGATGCATGATGTCTGACACCTGATGTCTGATGCCCGATGTCTTATGCCTGATGTCTGATGTGTGATACCTGATGTCTGATTCCTGAGGTCTGATGCTTGTGGATGTATGATGCCTGTTGTCTGATGCTTGTGGCTGTCTGATGCTTGTGGATGTCTGATGCATGATGTCTGACACCTGATGTCTGATGCATGATGTCTGATGCTTGTGGATGTCTGATGCTTGTGGATGTCTGATGCCTGATGCTTGTGAATGTCTGATGCCTGATGCTTGTGGATGTCTGGTGCCTGATGCCTGATGTCTGATGCTTGTGGATGTGTGTTGCCTGATGTCTGATACCTGATGTCTGATGCTTGTGGATGTCTGATGCCTGATGTCTGATGCTTGATTCTTGTGGAAGTCTGATGCCTGATGTCTGATGCCCGATGTTTGATTTCTGATGCCTGATGCTTGTGGATGTTTGTTGCCTGATGTCTGATGCATGATGTCCGATTCTTGTGGATGTCTGATGCTTGTGGATGTTTGATTCCTGATGCCTGATGCTTGTGGATGTTTGTTGCCTGATGTCTGATGCATGATGTCTGATGCTTGTGGATGTCTGATGCTTGTGGATGTTTGATTCCTGATGTCTGATGCTTGTGGCTGTCTGATGCCTGATATCTGATGCATGATGTCTGATGCATGATGTCTGATGCATGATGTCTGATGCATGATGTCTGATGCTTGTGGATGTCTGATGCCTGATTGTGGATGTCTGATGCCTGATGTTTGTGAATGTCTGATGCCTGATGTCTGATGCTTGTGGATGCGTGTTGCCTGATGTCTGATGCATGATGTCTGATGCTTGTGGATGTTTGATGCCTGATGTCTGATGCTTGTGGATGTCTCATGCATGATGTCTGATGCGTGATGTCTGATGCCTGATGTCTGAGGATGTCTGATGCTTTATGTCTGATGTTTGTGGATGTCTGATGCCTGATGTCTGATGCTTGTGGATGTCTGGTGCCTGATGTCTGATGTCTGATTCCTGATGTCTGATGCTTTTGGATGTCTGATGCCAGATGTCTGATGCCTGATGCTTGTGGATGTCTGATGCTTGTGGATGTCTGATGCTTGTGGATGTCTGGTGCCTGATGTCGGATGCCTGATGTCGGATGCCTGATGCTTGTGGATGTCTGATGCTTGTGGATGTCTGATGCTTGTGGATGCCTGATGTCTGACGCTCGCAGATGTCTGATGCCTGATGCTTGTGGATGTCTGATGCCTGATGTTTGATGTCTGATGCCTGATGCTTGTGGATGTCTGATGCCTGATGTCTGATGTCTGTTGCTTGTGGATGTCTGATGCCTGATGTCTGATGCTTGTGGATGTCTTATGCCTGATGGCTGATGTCTGGTGCCTGATGTCTGATGCTTGTGGATGTCTGATGCCTGATGTCCGATGCTTGTGGATGTCTGATGCCTGATGTCTCATGCCCGATGTTTGATGTCTGATGCCTGATGCTTGTGGATGTGTGTTGCCTGATGTCTGATGCATGATGTCTGATGCTTGTGGATGTCTGATGCTTGTGGATGTGTGTTGCCTGATGTCTGAGGCATGATGTCTGATGCTTGTGGATGTTTGATGCCTGATGTCTTATGCATGATGTCTGATGTCTGATGCTTGTGGATGTCTGATGCTTGATGTCTGATGTTTGTGGATGTCTGATGCCTGATGTCTGATACTTGTGGATGTCTGATGTCTGAGGCCTGATGTCTTATGCCTGATACCTGATGTCTGATTCCTGATGTCTGATGCTTGTGGATGTCTAATGCCTGATGTTTGATGCTTGTGGATGTCTGATGCCTGATGTATGATGCTTGTGGCTGTCTGATGCCTGATGTCTGATGCTTGTGGATGTCTGATGCATGATGTCTGACACCTGATGTCTGATGCGTGATGTCTGATGCTTGTGGATGTCTGATGCTTGTGGATGTCTGATGCCTGATGTCTGATGCTTGTGAATGTCTGATGTCTGATGCTTGTGGATGTCTGGTGCCTGATGTCTGATGTCTGATTCCTGATGTCTGATACTTGTGGATGTCTGAAGTCTGATGCTTGTGGATGTGTGTTGCCTGATGTCTGATGCATGATGTCTGACACCTAATGTCTGATGCCTGATGCTTGTGGAAGTCTGATGCCTGATGTCTGATGCCCGATGTTTGATGTCTGATGCCTTATGCTTGTGGATGTGTGTTGCCTGATGCATGATGTCTGATGCTTGTGGATGTCTGATGCTTGTGGATGTTTGATTCCTGATGTCTGATGCTTGTGGATGTCTGATGCTTGTGGTTGTCTGATGCCTGATATATGATGCTTGTGGATGTCTGACACCTGATGTCTGATGTATGATGTCTGATGCATGATGCTTGTGGATGTCTGATGCCTGATGCTTGTGGATGTGTGTTGCCTGATGTCTGATGCTTGTGGATGTTTGATGCCTGATGTCTCATTCATGATGTCTGATGCATGATGTCTGATGCTTGTGGATGTCTGATGCTTGATGTCTGATGTTTGTGGATGTCTGATGCATGATGTCTGATGTCTTAATGTCTGATGCTTGTAGATGTCTGATACTTGTGGATGTCTGATGTCTGAGGCCTGATGTCTGATGTGTGATACCTGGTGTCTGATTCCTGATGTCTGATGCTTGTGGATGTCTGATGCCTGATGTCTGATGCTTGTGGCTGTCTGATGCCTGATGTTGATGCTTGTGGATGTCTGATGCATGATGTCTGACACCTGATGTCTGATGCATGATGTCTGATGCATGATGTCTGATGCTTGTGGATGTCTGATGCCTCATGCATGATGCTTGTGGATGTCTGATGCTTGTGGATGTCTGATGCCTGATGTCTGATGCTTGTGGATGTCTCATGCATGATGTCTGATGCATGATGTCTGATGCCTGATGTCTGATGCCTGATGCTTGTGGATGTCTGATGCTTGATGTCTGATGCTTGTGGATGTCTGGTGCCTGATGTCTGATGCCTGTGGATGTCTGATGCCAGATGTCTGATGCCTGATGCGTGTGGATGTCTGGTGCCTGATGTCTGATGCCTGATGTCGAATGCCTGATGCTTGTGGATGTCTGATGCTTGTGGATGCCTGATGTCTGATGCCTGACGCTTGTGGATGTCTGATGCCTGATGCTTGTGGATGTCTGATGCCTGATGTTTGATGTCTGATGCCTGATGCTTGTGGATATATGTTGCCTGATGTCTGATGCATGATGTCTTTTGCTTGTGGATGTCTTATGCCTGATGTCCGATGCTTGTGGATGTCTGATGCCTGATGCTTGTGGATGTCTGTTGCCTGATGTCTGATGCATGATGTCTGATGCTTGTGGATGTTTGATGACTGATGTCTGATGCTTGTGGATGTCTGATGCCTGATGTCTGATGCTTGTGGCTGTCTGATGCCTGATGTCTGATGCTTGTGGATGTCTGATGCATGATGTCTGACACCTGATGTCTGATGCATGATGTCTGATGCATGATGTCTGATGCTTGTGGATGTCTGATGCTTGTGGCTGTCTGATGCCTGATATATGATGCTTGTGGATGTCTGACACCTGATGTCTGATGCATGATGTCTGATGCATGATGCTTGTGGATGTCTGATGCCTGATGCTTGTGGATGTGTGTTGCCTGATGTCTGATGCATGATGTCTGATGCTTGTGGATGTTTGATGCCTGATGTCTCATGCATGATGTCTGATGCATGATGTCTGATGCTTGTGGATGTCTGATGTCTGATGCATGATGTCTGATGTCTTAATGTCTGATGCTTGTAGATTCTGATACTTGTGGATGTCTGATGTCTGAGGCCTGATGTCTGATGTGTGATACCTGATGTCTGAATCCTGATGTCTGATGCTTGTGGATGTCTGATGCCTGATGTCTGATGCTTGTGGCTGTCTGATGCCTGATGTTGATGCTTGTGGATGTCTGATGCATGATGTCTGACACCTGATGTCTGATGTCTGATGCATGATGTCTGATGCTTGTGGATGTCTGATGCCTCATGCATGATGCTTGTGGATGTCTGATGCTTGTTGATGTCTGATGCCTGATGCTTGTGGATGTCTCATGCCTGATGTCTGATGCATGATGTCTGATGTCTGATGCCTGATGCTTGTGGATGTCTGATGCTTGATGTCTGATGCTTGTGGATGTCTGATGCTTGTGGATGTCTGATGCCTGTGGATGTCTGATGCCAGATGTCTGATGCTTGTGGATGTCTGGTGCCTGATGTCTGATGCCTGATGTTGAATGTCTGATGCTTGTGGATGTCTGATGCTTGTGGATGCCTGATGTCTGATGCCTGATGCTTGTGGATGTCTCATGCCTGATGCTTGTGGATGTCTGATGCCTGATGTTTGATGTCTGATGCCTGATGCTTGTGGATGTATGTTGCCTGATGTCTGATGCATGATGTCTTTTGCTTGTGGGTGTCTGATGCCTGATGTCCGATGCTTGTGGATGTCTGATGCCTGATGCTTTTGGATGTGTGTTGCCTGATGTCTGATGCATGATGTCTGATGCTTGTGGATGTTTGATGCCTGATGTCTGATGCTTTTGGATGTCTCATGCATGATGTTTGATGCCTGATGCTTGTGGATGTCTGATGCTTGATGTCTGATGTTTGTGGATGTCTGATGCCTGATGTCTGATGCATGATGTCTGATGCCTGATGTCTTAATGTCTGATGCTTGTAGATGTCTGATACTTGCGGATGTCTGATGTCTGAGGCCTGATGTCTTATCAGGTATCACATATCAGACATCAGGCATCAGACAGCCACAAGCATCAGACATCAGGCATCAGACATCCACAAGCATCAAACATCAGGCATTAGACATCCACAAACATCAGACATCAGGAATCAGACATCAGGTATCACACATCAGGCATCAGGCATGTCTGATTCCTGATGTCTGATGCTTGTGGATGTCTGATGCCTGATGCTTGTGGCTGTCTGATGCCTGATGTCTGATGCTTGTGGATGTCTGATGCATGATGTCTGACACCTGATGTCTGATGCATGATGTCTGATGCATGATGTCTGATGCTTGTGGATGTCTGATGCTAGTGGATGTCTGGTGCCTGATGTCTGATGCTTGTGAATGTCTGAGTCCTGATGCTTGTGGATGTCTGGTGCCTGATGTCTGATGCTTGTGGATGCCTGATGCATGATGTCTGACACCTGATGTCTGATGCATGATGTCTGATGCTTGTGGATGTCTGATGCCTGATGTCTGATGCTTGTGAATGTCTAATGCCTGATGCTTGTTGATGTCTGGTGCCTGATGTCTGATGCCTGATTCCTGATGTCTGATGCTTGTGGATGTCTGATACCTAATGTCTGATGCCTGTGGATGTCTTATGCCTGATGCTTGTGGATGTGTGTTGCCTGATGTCTGATACCTGATGTCTGATGCTTGTGGATGTCTGATGCCTGATGTCTGATGCTTGTGGAAGTCTGATGCCTGATGTCTGATGCCCGATGTCTGATGCTTGTGGATGTGTGTTGCCTGATGTCTGATGCATGATGTCTGATGCATGATGTCTGATGCTTGTGGATGTTTGATTCCTGATGTCTGATGCTTGTGGATGTCTGATGCTTGTGGATGTCTGATTCCTGATGTCTGATGCTTGTGGGTGTCTGATGCCTGATGTCTGATGCTTGTGGATGTCTGATGCATGATGTCTGACACCTGATGTCTGACGCATGTCTGATGTAGGATGTCTGATGCTTGTGGATGTCTGACGCATGATGTTTGTGGATGTCTGATGCCTGATGTCTGATGCCTGATGTTTGTGAATGTCTGATGCCTGATGTCTGATGTCTGACGCATGATGTCTGATGCCTGATGTCCGATGCTTGTGGATGTCTGATGCCTGATGCTTGTGGATGTCTGATGCCTGATGCTTGTGGATGTGTGTTGCCTGATGTCTGATGCATGATGTCTGATGCTTGTGGATGTTTGATGCCTGATGTCTGATGCTTGTGGATGTCTCATGCATGATGTCTGATGCATGATGTCTGATGCCTGATGCTTGTGGATGTCTGATGCTTGATGTCTGATGTTTGTGGATGTCTGATGTCTGATGCATGATGTCTGATGCCTGATGTCTTAATGTCTGATGCTTGTAGATGTCTGATACTTGTGGACTTCTGATGTCTGAGGCCTGATGTCTGATGTGTGATACCTGATGTCTGATTCCTGATGTCTGATGCTTGTGGATGTCTGATACCTGATGTCTGATGCTTGTGGCTGTCTGATGCCTGATGTCTGATGCTTGTGGATGTCTGACGCATGATGTCTGACACCTGATGTCTGATACATGATGTCTGATGCATGATGTCTGATGCATGATGTCTGATGCTTGTGGATGTCTGATGCCTGATGTCTGATGCTTGTGAATGTATGATGCCTGATGCTTGTGGATGTCTGGTGCCTGATGCCTGATGTCTGATTCCTGATGTCTGATGCTTGTGGAAGTCTGATGCCTGATGTCTGATGCCTGATGTTTGATGTCTGATGCCTTATGCTTGTGGATGTGTGTTGCCTGATGTCTGATGCATGATGTCTGATGCTTGTGGATGTCTGATGCTTGTGGATGTTTGATTCCTGATGTCTGATGCTTGTGGATGTCTGATGCTTGTGGCTGTCTGATGCCTGATATATGATGCTTGTGGATGTCTGACACCTGATGTCTGATGCATGATGTCTGATGCATGATGCTTGTGGATGTCTGATGCCTGATGCTTGTGGATGTCTGGTGCCTGATGTCTGATGTCTGATTCCTGATGTCTGATGCTTGTGGATGTCTGAAGTCTGATGCTTGTGGATGTGTGTTGCCTGATGTCTGATGCATGATGTCTGACACCTGATGTCTGATGCCTGATGCTTGTGGAAGTCTGATGCCTGATGTCTGATGCCCGATGTTTGATGTCTGATGCCTTATGCTTGTGGATGTGTGTTGCCTGATGCATGATGTCTGATGCTTGTGGATGTCTGATGCTTGTGGATGTTTGATTCCTGATGTCTGATGCTTGTGGATGTCTGATGCTTGTGGCTGTCTGATGCCTGATATATGATGCTTGTGGATGTCTGACACCTGATGTCTGATGCATGATGTCTGATGCATGATGCTTGTGGATGTCTGATGCCTGATGCTTGTGGATGTGTGTTGCCTGATGTCTGATGCATGTGGATGTTTGATGCCTGATGTCTCATTCATGATGTCTGATGCATGATGGCTGATGCTTGTGGATGTCTGATGCTTGTGGCTGTCTGATGCCTGATGTCTGATGCTTGTGGGTGTCTGATGCATGATGTCTGACACCTGATGTCTGATGCATGATGTCTGATGCTTGTGGATGTCTGATGCCTGATGTCTGATGCTTGTGAATGTCTGATGCCTGATGCTTGTGGATGTCTGGTGCCTGATGTCTGATGCCTGATGTCTGATTCCTGATGTCTGATGCCTGATGCTTGTGGATGTGTGTTGCCTGATGTCTGATACCTGATGTCTGATGCTTGTGGCTGTCTGATGCCTGATGTCTGATGCTTGTGGATGTCTGACGCATGATGTCTGACACCTGATGTCTGATACATGATGTCTGATGCATGATGTCTGATGCATGATGTCTGATGCTTGTGGATGTCTGATGCCTGATGTCTGATGCTTGTGAATGTATGATGCCTGATGCTTGTGGATGTCTGGTGCCTGATGCCTGATGTCTGATTCCTGATGTCTGATGCTTGTGGATGTCTCATGCATGATGTCTGATGCATGATGTCTGATGCTTGTGGATGTCGGATGCTTGATGTCTGATGTTTGTGGATGTCTGATGCCTGATGTCTGATGCTTGTGGATGTCTGATGCTTGATGTCTGATGTTTGTGGATGTCTGATACCTGATGTCTGATGCATGATGTCTGATGCCTGATGTTTGTAGATGTCTGATACTTGTGGATGTCTGATATCTGAGGCCTGATGTCTGATACCTGATGTCTGATTCCTGATGTCTGATGCTTGTGGATGTCTAATGTCTTATGTTTGATGCTTGTGGATGTCTGATGCCTGATGCTTGTGGCTGTCTGATGCCTGATGTCTGATGCTTGTGGATGTCTGATGCATGTCTGACACCTGATGTCTGATGCATGATGTCTGATGCATGATGTCTGATGCTTGTGCATGTCTGATGCCTGATGCTTGTGCATGTCTGATGCCGGATGTCTAATGCCTGATGTCTGATGCTTGTGGATGTCTGATATCTGAGGCCTGATGTCTGATACCTGATGTCTGATTCCTGATGTCTGATGCTTGTGGATGTCTAATGCCTTATGTTTGATGCTTGTGGATGTCTGATGCCTGATGCTTGTGGCTGTCTGATGCCTGATGTCTGATGCTTGTGGATGTCTGATGCATGTCTGACACCTGATGTCTGATGCATGATGTCTGATGCATGATGTCTGATGCTTGTGCATGTCTGATGCCTGATGCTTGTGCATGTCTGATGCCGGATGTCTAATGCCTGATGTCTGATGCTTGTGGATGTCTGGTGCCTGATGCCTGATGTCTGATTGCTGATGTCTGATGCCTTATGTCTGATGCTTGTGGATGTCTGATGCTTGTGGATGTCTGGTGCCTGATGTCTGATGCTTGTGGATATCTGATGCTTGTGGATGTCTGGTGCCTGATGTCTGATGCCTGATGTCTGATGCTTGTGGATGTCTGATGCCTGATGCTTGTGGATGTCTGATGCCTGATGTCTGATGTCTGTTGCTTGTGGATGTCTGATGCCTGATGCTTGTGGATGTCTTATGCCTGATGGCTTATGTCTGGTGCCTGATGTTTGATGTCTGATGCTTGTGGATGTATGTTGCCTGATGTCTGATGCATGATGTCTGTTGCTTGTGGATATCTGATGCCTGATGTCTGATGCTTGTGGATGTCTTATGCCTGATGGCTGATGTCTGGTGCCTGATGTCTGATGCTTGTGGATGTCTGATGTCCGATGCTTGTGGATGTCTGATGCCTGATGTCTGATGCCCGATGTTTGATGTCTGATGCTTGTGGATGGGTTGCCTGATGTCTGATGCATGATGTCTGATGCTTGTGGATGTCTTCTGCCTGATGCTTGTGGATGTGTGTTGCCTGATGTCTGATGCATGATGCCTGATGCTTGTGGATGTTTGATGCCTGATGTCTGATGCTTGTGGATGTCTCATGCATGATGTCTGATGCATGATGTCTGATGCCTGATGTCTGATGCTTGTGGATGTCTGATGCTTGAAGTCTGATGTTTGTGGATGTCTGATGCCTGATGTCTGATGCCTGATGCATGATGTCTGATGCCTGATGTCTAATGGCTGATGCTTGTAGATGTCTGATACTTGTGGATGTCTGATGTCGGAGGCCTGATGTCTTATGCCTGATGTCTGATACCTGATGTCTGATTCCTGATGTCTGATGCTTGTGGATGTCTAATGCCTGATGTTTGATGCTTGTGGATGTCTGATGCCTGATGCTTGTGGCTGTCTGATGCCTGATGTCTGATGCTTGTGGATGTCTGATGCATGATGTCTGACACCTGATGTCTGATGCATGATGTCTGATGCTTGTGGATGTCTGATGCCTGATGCTTGTGAATGTCTGATGCCTGATGCCTGATGTCTGATTCCTGATGTCTGATGCCTGTGGATGTCTGATGCCTGATGCTTGTGGATGTGTGTTGCCTGATGTCTGATACCTGATGTCTGATGCTTGTGGATGTCTGATGCCTGATGTCTGATGCTTGATGCTTGTGGAAGTCTGATGCCTGATGTCTGATGCCCGATGTCTGATGCTTGTGGATGTGTGTTGCCTGATGTCTGATGCATGATGCTTGTGGATGTCTGATGCTTGTGGATGTTTGATTCCTGATGTCTGATGCTTGTGGATGTCTGATGCTTGTGGCTGTCTGATGCCTGATGTCTGATGCTTGTGGATGTCTGATACATGATGTCTGACACCTGATGTCTGACGCATGATGTCTGATGCAGGATGTCTGATGCCTGATGTTTGTGGATGTCTGATGCCTGATGCCTGATGTTTGTGGATGTCTGATGTCTGATGCCTGATGTCTGATGTCTGATGTTTGTGAATGTCTGATGTCTGATGCCTGATGCTTGTGGATGTGTGTTGCCTGATGTCTGATGCTTGTGGATGTTTGATGCCTGATGTCTGATGCTTGCGGATGTTTGATGCCTGATGCCTGATGTCTGATGCTTGTGGATGTCTCATGCATGATGTCTGATGCATGATGTCTGATGCCTGATGCTTGTGGATGTCTGATGCTTGATGTCTGATGTTTGTGGATGTCTGATGCCTGAAGTCTGATGCTTGTGGATGTCTGATGCTTGTGGATGTCTGGTGCCTGATGTCTGATGCCTGTGGATGTCTGATGCCAGATGTCTGATGCCTGATGCTTGTGGATGTCTGATGCTTGTGGATGTCTGGTGCCTGATGTCTGATGCCTGATGTCGGATGCCTGATGTCGGATGCCTGATGTCTGATGCCTGACGCTTGTGGATGTCTGATGCCTGATGCTTGTGTATGTCTGATGCCTGATGTTTGATGTCTGATGCCTGATGCTTGTGGATGTATGTTGCCTGATGTCTGATGTCTGTTGCTTGTGGATGTCTGATGCCTGATGCTTATGGATGTCTTATGCCTGATGGCTGATGTCTGGTGCCTGATGTCTGATGCTTGTGGATGTCTGATGCCTGATGTCTGATGCCTGATGTCTGATGCCCGATGTTTGATGTCTGATGCCTGATGCTTGTGGATGTGTGTTGCCTGATGTCTGATGCATGATGTCTGATGCTTGTGGATGTCTGATGCTTGTGGATGTGTGTTGCCTGATGTCTGAGGCATGATGTCTGATGCTTGTGGATGTTTGATGCCTGATGTCTGATGCTTGTGGATGTCTCATGCATGATGTCTGATGTCTGATGCTTGTGGATGTCTGATGCTTGATGTCTGATGTTTGTGGATGTCTGATGCCTGATGTCTGATGTCTGATACTTGTGGATGTCTGATGTCTGAGGCCTGATGTCTTATGCCTGATACCTGATGTCTGATTCCTGATGTTTGATGCTTGTGGATGTCTGATGCCTGATGTCTGATGCTTGTGGCTGTCTGATGCCTGATGTCCGATGCTTGTGGATGTCTGATGCCTGATGTCTGATGCCCGATGTTTGATGTCTGATGCCTGATGCCTGATGCTTGTGGATGTGTGTTGCCTGATGTCTGATGCATGATGTCTGATGCTTGTGGATGTCTGATGCTTGTGGATGTGTGTTGCCTGATCTCTGAGGCATGCTGTCTGATGCTTGTGGATGTTTGATGTCTGATGCCTCATGCATGATGTCTGATGCTTGTGGATGTCTGATGCTTGATGTCTGATGTTTGTGGATGTCTGATGCCTGATGTCTGATACTTGTGGATGTCTGATGTCTGATGTCTTATGCCTGATACTTGATGTCTGATTCCTGATGTCTGATGCTTGTGGATGTCTAATGCCTGATGTTTGATGCTTGTGGATGTCTGATGCCTGATGTCTGATGCTTGTGGCTGTCTGAGGCCTGATGTCTGATGCTTGTGGATGTCTGATAAATGATGTCTGACACCTGATGTCTGATGCATGATGTCTGATGCATGATGTCTGATGCTTGTGGATGTCTGATGCTTGTGGATGTCTGATGCCTGATGTCTGATGCTTGTGAATGTCTGATGCCTGATGCTTGTGGATGTCTGGTGCCTGATGTCTGATTCTTGATGTCTGATGCTTGTGGATGTCTGATGTCTGATGCTTGTGGATGTGTGTTGCCTGATGTCTGATGCATGATGTCTGACACCTGATGTCTGATGCCTGATGCTTTTGGAAGTCTGATGTCTGATGCCCGATGTTTGATGTCTGATGCCTTATGCTTGTGGATGTGTGTTGCCTGATGTCTGATGCATGATGTCTGATGCTTGTGGATGTCTGATGCTTGTGGATGTTTGATTCCTGATGTCTGATGCTTGTGGATGTCTGATGCTTGTGGCTGTCTGATGCCTGATATATGATGCTTGTGGATGTCTGACACCTGATGTCTGATGCATGATGTCTGATGCATGATGCTTGTGGATGTCTGATGACTGATGCTTGTGGATGTGTGTTGCCTGATGTCTGATGCATGATGTCTGATGCTTGTGGATGTTTGATGCCTGATATCTCATGCACGATGTCTGATGCATGATGTCTGATGCTTGTGGATGTCTGATGCTTGATGTCTGATGTTTGTGGATGTCTGATGTCTGATGCATGATGTCTGATGTCTTAATATCTGATGCTTGTAGATGTCTGATACTTGTGGATGTCTGATGTCTGAGGCCTGATGTCTGATGTGTGATACCTGATGTCTGATTCCTGATGTCTGATGCTTGTGGATGTCTGATGCCTGATGTCTGATGCTTGTGGCTGTCTGATGCCTGATGTTGATGCTTGTGGATGTCTGAGTCCTGATGCTTGTGGATGTCTGGTGCCTGATGTCTGATGCTTGTGGATGTCTGATGCATGATGTCTGACACCTGATGTCTGATGCATGATGTCTGATGCTTGTGGATGTCTGATGGCTGATGTCTGATGCTTGTGAATGTCTAATGCCTGATGCTTGTTGATGTCAGGTGCCTGATGTCTGATGCCTGATTCCTGATGTCTGATGCTTGTGGATGTCTGATACCTAATGTCTGATGCCTGTGGATGTCTTATGCCTGATGCTTGTGGATGTGTGTTGCCTGATGTCTGATACCTGATGTCTGATGCTTGTGGATGTCTGATGCCTGATGTCTGATGCTTGTGGAAGTCTGATGCCTGATGTCTGATGCCCGATGTCTGATGCTTGTGGATGTGTGTTGCCTGATGTCTGATGCATGATGTCTGATGCTTGTGGATGTTTGATTCCTGATGTCTGATGCTTGTGGATGTCTGATGCTTGTGGATGTTTGATTCCTGATGTCTGATGCTTGTGGGCATCTGATGCCTGATGTCTGATGCTAGTGGATGTCTGATGCATGATGTCTGATGCCTGATGTCTGACGCATTTCTGATGCAGGATGTCTGATGCTTGTGGATGTCTGACGCATGATGTTTGTGGATGTCTGATGCCTGATGTCTGATGCCTGATGTTTGTGAATGTCTGATGCCTGATGTCTGATGTCTGATGCATGATGTCTGATGCCTGATGTCCGATGCTTGTGGATGTCTGATGCCTGATGCTTGTGGATGTCTGATGCCTGATGCTTGTGGATGTGTGTTGCCTGATGTCTGATGCATGATGTCTGATGCTTGTGGATGTTTGATGCCTGATGTCTGATGCTTGTGGATGTCTCATGCATGATGTCTGATGCATGATGTCTGATGCCTGATGCTTGTGGATGTCTGATGCTTGATGTCTGATGTTTGTGGATGTCTGATGTCTGATGCATGATGTCTGATGCCTGATGTCTTAATGTCTGATGCTTGTAGATGTCTGATACTTGTGGACGTCTGATGTCTGAGGCCTGATGTCTGATTCCTGATGTCTGATGCTTGTGGATGTCTGATACCTGATGTCTGATGCTTGTGGCTGTCTGATGCCTGATGTCTGATGCTTGTGGATGTCTGATGCATGATGTCTGACACCTGATGTCTGATGCATGATGTCTGATGCATGATGTCTGATGCTTGTGGATGTCTGATGCCTCATGCATGATGCTTGTGGATGTCTGATGCTTGTAGATGTTTGATGCCTGATGTCTGATGCTTGTGGATGTCTCATGCATGATGTCTGATGCATGATGTCTGATGCTTGTGGATGTCGGATGCTTGATGTCTGATGCTTGTGAATGTATGATGCCTGATGCTTGTGGATGTCTGGTGCCTGATGCCTGATGTCTGATTCCTGATGTCTGATGCCTGATGCTTGTGGATGTGTGTTGCCTGATGTCTGATACCTGATGTCTGATGCTTGTGGATGTCTGATGCCTGATGTCTGATGCTTGATGCTTGTGGAAGTCTGATGTCTGATGCCCGATGTTTGATTTCTGATGCCTGATGCTTGTGGATGTGTGTTGCCTGATGCCTTATGCATGATGTCTGATGCTTGTGGATGTCTGATGCTTGTGGATGTTTGATTCCTGATGTCTGATGCTTGTGGCTGTCTGATGCCTGATATCTGATGCTTGTGGATGTCTGATGCATGATGTCTGATGCCCGATGTTTGATGTCTGATGCCTTATGCTTGTGGATGTGTGTTGCCTGATGCATGATGTCTGATGCTTGTGGATGTCTGATGCTTGTGGATGTTTGATTCCTGATGTCTGATGCTTGTGGATGTCTGATGCTTGTGGCTGTCTGATGCCTGATATATGATGCTTGTGGATGTCTGACACCTGATGTCTGATGCATGATGTCTGATGCATTATGCTTGTGGATGTCTGATGCCTGATGCTTGTGGATGTGTGTTGCCTGATGTCTGATGCTTGTGGATGTTTGATGCCTGATGTCTCATTCATGATGTCTGATGCATGATGTCTGATGCTTGTGGATGTCTGATGCTTGATGTCTGATGTTTGTGGATGTCTGATGCATGATGTCTGATGTCTTAATGTCTGATGCTTGTAGATGTCTGATACTTGTGGATGTCTGATGTCTGAGGCCTGATGTCTGATGTGTGATACCTGATGTCTGATTCCTGATGTCTGATGCTTGTGGATGTCTGATGCCTGATGTCTGATGCTTGTGGCTGTCTGATGCCTGATGTTGATGCTTGTGGATGTCTGATGCATGATGTCTGACACCTGATGTCTGATTCATGATGTCTGATGCATGATGTCTGATGCTTGTGGATGTCTGATGCCTCATGCATGATGCTTGTGGATGTCTGATGCTTGTGGATGTCTGATGCCTGATGTCTGATGCTTGTGGATGTCTCATGCATGATGTCTGATGCATGATGTCTGATGCCTGATGTCTGATGCCTGATGCTTGTGGATGTCTGATGCTTGATGTCTGATGCTTGTGGATGTCTGGTGCCTGATGTCTGATGCCTGTGGATGTCTGATGTCAGATGTCTGATGCCTGATGCTTGTGGATGTCTGGTGCCTGATGTCTGATGCCTGATGTCGAATGCCTGATGCTTGTGGATGTCTGATGCTTGTGGATGCCTGATGTCTGATGCCTGACGCTTGTGGATGTCTGATGCCTGATGCTTGTGGATGTCTGATGCCTGATGTTTGAGGTCTGATGCCTGATGCTTGTGGATGTATGTTGCCTGATGTCTGATGCATGATGTCTTTTGCTTGTGGATGTCTGATGCCTGATGTCCGATGCTTGTGGATGTCTGATGCCTGATGCTTGTGGATGTCTGTTGCCTGATGTCTGATGCATGATGTCTGATGCTTGTGGATGTTTGATGCCTGATGTCTGATGCTTGTGGATGTCTGATGCCTGATGTCTGATGCTTGTGGCTGTCTGATGCCTGATGTCTGATGCTTGTGGATGTCTGATGCATGATGTCTGACACCTGATGTCTGATGCATGATGTCTGATGCATGATGTCTGATGCTTGTGGATGTCTGATGCTTGTGGATGTCTGATGCCTGATGTCTGATGCTTGTGAATGTCTGATGCCTGATGCTTGTGGATGTCTGGTGCCTGATGTCTGATGCTTGTGGATGTCTGATGCATGATGTCTGACACCTGATGTCTGATGCATGATGTCTGATGCTTGTGGATGTCTGATGGCTGATGTCTGATGCTTGTGAATGTCTAATGCCTGATGCTTGTTGATGTCTGGTGCCTGATGTCTGATGCCTGATTCCTGATGTCTGATGCTTGTGGATGTCTGATACCTAATGTCTGATGCCTGTGGATGTCTTATGCCTGATGCTTGTGGATGTGTGTTGCCTGATGTCTGATACCTGATGTCTGATGCTTGTGGATGTCTGATGCCTGATGTCTGATGCTTGTGGAAGTCTGATGCCTGATGTCTGATGCCCGGTGTCTGATGCTTGTGGATGTGTGTTGCCTGATGTCTGATGCATGATGTCTGATGCTTGTGGATGTTTGATTCCTGATGTCTGATGCTTGTGGATGTCTGATGCTTGTGGATGTTTGATTCCTGATGTCTGATGCTTGTGGGCATCTGATGCCTGATGTCTGATGCTAGTGGATGTCTGATGCATGATGTCTGATGCCTGATGTCTGACGCATGTCTGATGCAGGATGTCTGATGCTTGTGGATGTCTGACGCATGATGTTTGTGGATGTCTGATGCCTGATGTCTGATGCCTGATGTTTGTGAATGTCTGATGCCTGATGTCTGATGTCTGATGCATGATGTCTGATGCCTGATGTCCGATGCTTGTGGATGTCTGATGCCTGATGCTTGTGGATGTCTGATGCTTGTGGATGTGTGTTGCCTGATGTCTGATGCATGATGTCTGATGCTTGTGGATGTTTGATGCCTGATGTCTGATGCTTGTGGATGTCTCATGCAAGATGTCTGATGCATGATGTCTGATGCCTGATGCTTGTGGATGTCTGATGCTTGATGTCTGATGTTTGTGGATGTCTGATGTCTGATGCATGATGTCTGATGCCTGATGTCTTAATGTCTGATGCTTGTAGATGTCTGATACTTGTGGACGTCTGATGTCTGAGGCCTGATGTCTGATTCCTGATGTCTGATGCTTGTGGATGTCTGATACCTGATGTCTGATGCTTGTGGCTGTCTGATGCCTGATGTCTGATGCTTGTGGATGTCTGATGCATGATGTCTGACACCTGATGTCTGATGCATGATGTCTGATGCATGATGTCTGATGCTTGTGGATGTCTGATGCCTCATGCATGATGCTTGTGGATGTCTGATGCTTGTAGATGTTTGATGCCTGATGTCTGATGCTTGTGGATGTCTCATGCATGATGTCTGATGCATGATGTCTGATGCTTGTGGATGTCGGATGCTTGATGTCTGATGCTTGTGAATGTATGATGCCTGATGCTTGTGGATGTCTGGTGCCTGATGCCTGATGTCTGATTCCTGATGTCTGATGCCTGATGCTTGTGGATGTGTGTTGCCTGATGTCTGATACCTGATGTCTGATGCTTGTGGATGTCTGATGCCTGATGTCTGATGCTTGATGCTTGTGGAAGTCTGATGTCTGATGCCCGATGTTTGATTTCTGATGCCTGATGCTTGTGGATGTGTGTTGCCTGATGCCTTATGCATGATGTCTGATGCTTGTGGATGTCTGATGCTTGTGGATGTTTGATTCCTGATGTCTGATGCTTGTGGCTGTCTGATGCCTGATATCTGATGCTTGTGGATGTCTGATGCATGATGTCTGATGCCCGATGTTTGATGTCTGATGCCTTATGCTTGTGGATGTGTGTTGCCTGATGCATGATGTCTGATGCTTGTGGATGTCTGATGCTTGTGGATGTTTGATTCCTGATGTCTGATGCTTGTGGATGTCTGATGCTTGTGGCTGTCTGATGCCTGATATATGATGCTTGTGGATGTCTGACACCTGATGTCTGATGCATGATGTCTGATGCATTATGCTTGTGGATGTCTGATGCCTGATGCTTGTGGATGTGTGTTGCCTGATGTCTGATGCTTGTGGATGTTTGATGCCTGATGTCTCATTCATGATGTCTGATGCATGATGTCTGATGCTTGTGGATGTCTGATGCTTGATGTCTGATGTTTGTGGATGTCTGATGCATGATGTCTGATGTCTTAATGTCTGATGCTTGTAGATGTCTGATACTTGTGGATGTCTGATGTCTGAGGCCTGATGTCTGATGTGTGATACCTGATGTCTGATTCCTGATGTCTGATGCTTGTGGATGTCTGATGCCTGATGTCTGATGCTTGTGGCTGTCTGATGCCTGATGTTGATGCTTGTGGATGTCTGATGCATGATGTCTGACACCTGATGTCTGATTCATGATGTCTGATGCATGATATCTGATGCTTGTGGATGTCTGATGCCTCATGCATGATGCTTGTGGATGTCTGATGCTTGTGGATGTCTGATGCCTGATGTCTGATGCTTGTGGATGTCTCATGCATGATGTCTGATGCATGATGTCTGATGCCTGATGTCTGATGCCTGATGCTTGTGGATGTCTGATGCTTGATGTCTGATGCTTGTGGATGTCTGGTGCCTGATGTCTGATGCCTGTGGATGTCTGATGTCAGATGTCTGATGCCTGATGCTTGTGGATGTCTGGTGCCTGATGTCTGATGCCTGATGTCGAATGCCTGATGCTTGTGGATGTCTGATGCTTGTGGATGCCTGATGTCTGATGCCTGACGCTTGTGGATGTCTGATGCCTGATGCTTGTGGATGTCTGATGCCTGATGTTTGATGTCTGATGCCTGATGCTTGTGGATGTATGTTGCCTGATGTCTGATGCATGATGTCTTTTGCTTGTGGATGTCTGATGCCTGATGTCCGATGCTTGTGGATGTCTGATGCCTGATGCTTGTGGATGTCTGTTGCCTGATGTCTGATGCATGATGTCTGATGCTTGTGGATGTTTGATGCCTGATGTCTGATGCTTGTGGATGTCTGATGCCTGATGTCTGATGCTTGTGGCTGTCTGATGCCTGATGTCTGATGCTTGTGGATGTCTGATGCATGATGTCTGACACCTGATGTCTGATGCATGATGTCTGATGCATGATGTCTGATGCTTGTGGATGTCTGATGCTTGTGGATGTCTGATGCCTGATGTCTGATGCTTGTGAATGTCTGATGCCTGATGCTTGTGGATGTCTGGTGCCTGATGTCTGATGTCTGATTCCTGATGTCTGATGCTTGTGGATGTCTGATGTCTGATGCTTGTGGATGTGTGTTGCCTGATGTCTGATGCATGATGTCTGACACCTGATGTCTGATGCTTGTGGAAGTCTGATGCCTGATGTCTGATGCCCGATGTTTGATGTCTGATGCCTTATGCTTGTGGATGTGTGTTGCCTGATGTCTGATGCATGATGTCTGATGCTTGTGGATGTTTGATTCCTGATGTCTGATGGTTGTGGATGTCTGATGCTTGTGGCTGTCTGATGCCTGATATATGATGCTTGTGGATGTCTGACACCTGATGTCTGATGCATGATGTCTGATGCATGATGCTTGTGGATGTCTGATGCCTGATGCTTGTGGATGTGTGTTGCCTGATGTCTGATGCATGATGTCTGATGCTTGTGGATGTTTGATGCCTGATGTCTCATGCATGATGTCTGATGCACGATGTCTGATGCTTGTGGATGTCTGATGCTTGATGTCTGATGTTTGTGGATGTCTGATGTCTGATGCATGATGTCTGATGTCTTAATGTCTGATGCTTGTAGATGTCTGATACTTGTGGATGTCTGATGTCTGAGGCCTGATGTCTGATGTGTGATACCTGATGTCTGAATCCTGATGTCTGATGCTTGTGGATGTCTGATGCCTGATGTCTGATGCTTGTGGCTGTCTGATGCCTGATGTTGATGCTTGTGGATGTCTGATGCATGATGTCTGACACCTGATGTCTGATGTCTGATGCTTGTGGATGTCTGATGCCTCATGCATGATGCTTGTGGATGTCTGATGCTTGTGGATGTCTGATGCCTGATGCTTGTGGATGTCTCATGCCTGATGTCTGATGCATGATGTCTGATGTCTGATGCCTGATGCTTGTGGATGTCTGATGCTTGATGTCTGATGCTTGTGGATGTCTGATGCTTGTGGATGTCTGATGCCTGTGGATGTCTGATGCCAGATGTCTGATGCTTGTGGATGTCTGGTGCCTGATGTCTGATGCCTGATGTCGAATGCCTGATGCTTGTGGATGTCTGATTCTTGTGGATGCCTGATGTCTGATGCCTGACGCTTGTGGATGTCTGATGCCTGATGCTTGTGGATGTCTGATGCCTGATGTTTGATGTCTGATGCCTGATGCTTGTGGATGTATGTTGCCTGATGTCTGATGCATGATGTCTTTTGCTTGTGGATGTCTGATGCCTGATGTCTGATGTGTGATACCTGATGTCTGATTCCTGATGTCTGATGCTTGTGGATGTCTGATACCTGATGTCTGATGCTTGTGGCTGTCTGATGCCTGATGTCTGATGCTTGTGGATGTCTGACGCATGATGTCTGACACCTGATGTCTGATGCATGATGTCTGATGCATGATGTCTGATGCTTGTGGATGTCTGATGCCTCATGCATGATGCTTGTGGATGTCTGATGCTTGTAGATGTTTGATGCCTGATGTCTGATGCTTGTGGATGTCTCATGCATGATGTCTAATGCATGATGTCTCATGCTTGTGGATGTCCGATGCTTGATGTCTGATGTTTGTGGATGTCTGATGCCTGATGTCTGATGCTTGTGGATGTCTGATGCTTGATGTCTGATGTTTGTGGATGTCTGATACCTGATGTCTGATGCATGATGTCTGATGCCTGATGTTTGTAGATGTCTGATACTTGTGGATGTCTGATATCTGAGGCCTGATGTCTGATACCTGATGTCTGATTCCTGATGTCTGATGCTTGTGGATGTCTAATGCCTTATTTTGATGCTTGTGGATGTCTGATGCCTGATGCTTGTGGCTGTCTGATGCCTGATGTCTGATGCTTGTGGTTGTCTGATGCATGTCTGACACCTGATGTCTGATGCATGATGTCTGATGCATGATGTCTGATGCTTGTGCATGTCTGATGCCTGATGCTTGTGCATCTCTGGTGCCGGATGTCTAATGCCTGATGTCTGATGCTTGTGGATGTCTGGTGCCTGATGCCTGATGTCTGATTTCTGATGTCTGATGCCTTATGTCTGATGCTTGTGGATGTCTGATGCTTGTGGATGTCTGGTGCCTGATGTCTGATGCTTGTGGATATCTGATGCTTGTGGATGTCTGGTGCCTGATGTCTGATGCCTGATGTCTGATGCTTGTGGATGTCTGATGCCTGATGCTTGTGGATGTCTGATGCCTGATGTCTGATGTCTGTTGCTTGTGGATGTCTGATGCCTGATGCTTGTGGATGTCTTATGCCTGATGGCTGATGTCTGGTGCCTGATGTTTGATGTCTGATGCTTGTGGATGTATGTTGCCTGATGTCTGATGCATGATGTCTGTTGCTTGTGGATGTCTGATGCCTGATGTCTGATGCTTGTGGATGTCTTATGCCTGATGGCTGATGTCTGGTGCCTGATGTCTGATGCTTGTGGATGTCTGATGTCCGATGCTTGTGGATGTCTGATGCCTGATGTCTGATACCCGATGTTTGATGTCTGATGCTTGTGGATGTGTTGCCTGATGTCTGATGCATGATGTCTGATGCTTGTGGATGTCTGATGCCTGATGCTTGTGGATGTGTGTTGCCTGATGTCTGATGCATGATGCCTGATGCTTGTGGATGTTTGATGCCTGATGTCTGATGCTTGTGGATGTCTCATGCATGATGTCTGATGCCTGATGCTTGTGGATGTCTGATGCTTGATGTCTGATGCCTGATGTCTAATGTCTGATGCTTGTAGATGTCTGATACTTGTGGATGTCTAATGTCGGAGGCCTGATGTCTTATGCCTGATGTCTGATACCTGATGTCTGATTCCTGATGTCTGATGCTTGTGGATGTCTAATGCCTGATGTTTGATGCTTGTGGATGTCTGATGCCTGATGCTTGTGGCTGTCTGATGCCTGATGTCTGATGCTTGTGGATGTCTGATGCATGATGTCTGACACCTGATGTCTGATGCATGATGTCTGATGCTTGTGGATGTCTGATGCCTGATGCTTGTGAATGTCTGATGCCTGATGCCTGATGTCTGATTCCTGATGTCTGATGCCTGTGGATGTCTGATGCCTGATGCTTGTGGATGTGTGTTGCCTGATGTCTGATACCTGATGTCTGATGCTTGTGGATGTCTGATGCCTGATGTCTGATGCTTGATGCTTGTGGAAGTCTGATGCCTGATGTCTGATGCCCGATGTCTGATGCTTGTGGATGTGTGTTGCCTGATGTCTGATGCATGATGTCTGATGCTTGTGGATGTCTGATGCTTGTGGATGTTTGATTCCTGATGTCTGATGCTTGTGGATGTCTGATGCTTGTGGCTGTCTGATGCCTGATGTCTGATGCTTGTGGATGTCTGATGCATGATGTCTGACACCTGATGTCTGACGCATGATGTCTGATGCAGGATGTCTGATGCCTGATGTTTGTGGATGTCTGATGCCTGATGTCTGATGCCTGATGTTTGTGAATGTCTGATGTCTGATGTCTGATGCCTGATGCTTGTGGATGTGTGTTGCCTGATGTCTGATGCTTGTGGATGTTTGATGCCTGATGTCTGATGCTTGTGGATGTTTGATGCCTGATGTCTGATGCTTGTGGATGTCTCATGCATGATGTCTGATGCATGATGTCTGATGCCTGATGCTTGTGGATGTCTGATGCTTGATGTCTGATGTTTGTGGATGTCTGATGCCTGAAGTCTGATGCTTGTGGATGTCTGATGCTTGTGGATGTCTGGTGCCTGATGTCTGATGCCTGTGGATGTCTGATGCCAGATGTCTGATGCCTGATGCTTGTGGATGTCTGATGCTTGTGGATGTCTGGTGCCTGATGTCTGATGCCTGATGTCGGATGCCTGATGTCAGATGCCTGATGTCTGATGCCTGACGCTTGTGGATGTCTGATGCCTGATGCTTGTGTATGTCTGATGCCTGATGTTTGATGTCTGATGCCTGATGCTTGTGGATGTATGTTGCCTGATGTCTGATGCCTGATGCTTGTGGATGTCTTATGCCTGATGGCTGATGTCTGGTGCCTGATGTCTGATGCTTGTGGATGTCTGATGCCTGATGTCTGATGCCTGATGTCTGATGCCCGATGTTTGATGTCTGATGCCTGATGCTTGTGGATGTGTGTTGCCTGATGTCTGATGCATGATGTCTGATGCTTGTGGATGTCTGATGCTTGTGGATGTGTGTTGCCTGATGTCTGAGGCATGATGTCTGATGCTTGTGGATGTTTGATGCCTGATGTCTGATGCTTGTGGATGTCTCATGCATGATGTCTGATGTCTGATGCTTGTGGATGTCTGATGCTTGATGTCTGATGTTTGTGGATGTCTGATGCCTGATGTCTGATGTCTGATACTTGTGGATGTCTGATGTCTGAGGCCTGATGTCTTATGCCTGATACCTGATGTCTGATTCCTGATGTCTGATGCTTGTGGATGTCTAATGCCTGATGTTTGATGCTTGTGAATGTCTGATGCCTGATGTCTGATGCTTGTGGCTGTCTGATGCCTGATGTCCGATGCTTGTGGATGTCTGATGCCTGATGTCTGATGCCCGATGTTTGATGTCTGATGCCTGATGCCTGATGCTTGTGGATGTGTGTTGCCTGATGTCTGATGCATGATGTCTGATGCTTGTGGATGTCTGATGCTTGTGGATGTGTGTTGCCTGATGTCTGAGGCATGATGTCTGATGCTTGTGGATGTTTGATGTCTGATGTCTCATGCATGATGTCTGATGCTTGTGGATGTCTGATGCTTGATGTCTGATGTTTGTGGATGTCTGATGCCTGATGTCTGATACTTGTGGATGTCTGATGTCTGAGGCCTGATGTCTTATGCCTGATACCTGATGTCTGATTCCTGATGTCTGATGCTTGTGGCTGTCTAATGCCTGATGTTTGATGCTTGTGGATGTCTGATGCCTGATGTCTGATGCTTGTGGCTGTCTGAGGCCTGATGTCTGATGCTTGTGGATGTCTGATAAATGATGTCTGACACCTGATGTCTGATGCATGATGTCTGATGCATGATGTCTGATGCTTGTGGATGTCTGATGCTTGTGGATGTCTGATGCCTGATGTCTGATGCTTGTGAATGTCTGATGCCTGATGCTTGTGGATGTCTGGTGCCTGATGTCTGATTCTTGATGTCTGATACTTGTGGATGTCTGATGCTTGTGGATGTGTGTTGCCTGATGTCTGATGCATGATGTCTGACACCTGATGTCTGATGCCTGATGCTTGTGGAAGTCTGATGCCTGATGCCTGATGTTTGATGTCTGATGCCTTATGCTTGTGGATGTGTGTTGCCTGATGTCTGATGCATGATGTCTGATGCTTGTGGATGTCTGATGCTTGTGGATGTTTGATTCCTGATGTCTGATGCTTGTGGATGTCTGATGCTTGTGGCTGTCTGATGCCTGATATATGATGCTTGTGGATGTCTGACACCTGATGTCTGATGCATGATGTCTGATGCATGATGCTTGTGGATGTCTGATGCCTGATGCTTGTGGATGTGTGTTGCCTGATGTCTGATGCATGATGTCTGATGCTTGTGGATGTTTGATGCCTGATGTCTCATGCACGATGTCTGATGCATGATGTCTGATGCTTGTGGATGTCTGATGCTTGATGTCTGATGTTTGTGGATGTCTGATGCCTGATATATGATGCTTGTGGATGTCTGACATCTGATGTCTGATGCATGATGTCTGATGCATGATGCTTGTGGATGTCTGATGCCTGATGCTTGTGGATATGTGTTACCTGATGTCTGATGCATGATGTCTGATGCTTGTGGATGTTTGATGCCTGATGTCTCATGCATGATGTCTGATGCATGATGTCTGATGCTTGTGGATGTCTGATGCTTGATGTCTGATGTTTGTGGATGTCTGATGTCTGATGCATGATGTCTGATGTCTTAATATCTGATGCTTGTAGATGTCTGATACTTGTGGATGTCTGATGTCTGAGGCCTGATGTCTGATGTGTGATACCTGATGGCTGATTCCTGATGTCTGATGCTTGTGGATGTCTGATGCCTGATGTCTGATGCTTGTGGCTGTCTGATGCCTGATGTTGATGCTTGTGGATGTCTGAGTCCTGATGCTTGTGGATGTCTGGTGCCTGATGTCTGATGCTTGTGGATGTCTGATGCATGATGTCTGACACCTGATGTCTGATGCATGATGTCTGATGCTTGTGGATGTCTGATGGCTGATGTCTGATGCTTGTGAATGTCTAATGCCTGATGCTTGTTGATGTCTGGTGCCTGATGTCTGATGCCTGATTCCTGATGTCTGATGCTTGTGGATGTCTGATACCTAATGTCTGATGCCTGTGGATGTCTTATGCCTGATGCTTGTGGATGTATGTTGCCTGATGTCTGATACCTGATGTCTGATGCTTGTGGATGTCTGATGCCTGATGTCTGATGCTTGTGGAAGTCTGATGCCTGATGTCTGATGCCCGATGTCTGATGCTTGTGGATGTGTGTTGCCTGATGTCTGATGCATGATGTCTGATGCTTGTGGATGTTTGATTCCTGATGTCTGATGCTTGTGGATGTCTGATGCTTGTGGATGTTTGATTCCTGATGTCTGATGCTTGTGGGTGTCTGATGCCTGATGTCTGATGCTTGTGGATGTCTGATGCATGATGTCTGACGCCTGATGTCTGACGCATGTCTGATGCAGGATGTCTGATGCTTGTGGATGTCTGACGCATGATGTTTGTGGATGTCTGATGCCTGATGTCTGATGCCTGATGTTTGTGAATGTCTGATGCCTGATGTCTGATGTCTGATGCATGATGTCTGATGCCTGATGTCCGATGCTTGTGGATGTCTGATGCCTGATGCTTGTGGATGTCTGATGCCTGATGCTTGTGGATGTGTGTTGCCTGATGTCTGATGCATGATGTCTGATGCTTGTGGATGTTTGATGCCTGATGTCTGATGCTTGTGGATGTCTCATGCATGATGTCTGATGCATGATGTCTGATGCCTGATGCTTGTGGATGTCTGATGCATGATGTCTGATGCCTGATGTCTTAATGTCTGATGCTTGTAGATGTCTGATACTTGTGGATGTCTGATGTCTGAGGCCTGATGTCTGATTCCTGATGTCTGATGCTTGTGGATGTCTGATACCTGATGTCTGATGCTTGTGGCTGTCTGATGCCTGATGTCTGATGCTTGTGGATGTCTGATGCATGATGTCTGACACCTGATGTCTGATGCATGATGTCTGATGCATGATGTCTGATGCTTGTGGATGTCTGATGCCTCATGCATGATGCTTGTGGATGTCTGATGCTTGTAGATGTTTGATGCCTGATGTCTGATGCTTGTGGATGTCTCATGCATGATGTCTGATGCATGATGTCTGATGCTTGTGGATGTCGGATGCTTGATGTCTGATGCTTGTGAATGTATGATGCCTGATGCTTGTGGATGTCTGGTGCCTGATGCCTGATGTCTGATTCCTGATGTCTGATGCCTGATGCTTGTGGATGTGTGTTGCCTGATGTCTGATACCTGATGTCTGATGCTTGTGGATGTCTGATGCCTGATGTCTGATGCTTGATGCTTGTGGAAGTCTGATGTCTGATGCCCGATGTTTGATTTCTGATGCCTGATGCTTGTGGATGTGTGTTGCCTGATGCCTTATGCATGATGTCTGATGCTTGTGGATGTCTGATGCTTGTGGATGTTTGATTCCTGATGTCTGATGCTTGTGGCTGTCTGATGCCTGATATCTGATGCTTGTGGATGTCTGATGCATGATGTCTGATGCTTGTGGATGTCTGATGCCTGATGTTTGTGGATGTCTGATGCCTGATGCCTGATGTTTGTGAATGTCTGATGCCTGATGTCTGATGCTTGTGGATGCGTGTTGCCTGATGTCTGATGCATGATGTCTGATGCTTGTGGATGTTTGATGCCTGATGTCTGATGCTTGTGGATGTCTCATGCATGATGTCTGTTGCGTGATGTCTGATACCTGATGTCTGAGGATGTCTGTTGCTTGATGTCTGATGTTTGTGGATGTCTGATGCCTGATGTCTGATGCTTGTGGATGTGTGTTGCCTGATGTCTGATGCTTGTGGATGTTTGATGCCTGATGTCTGATGCTTGTGGATGTCTCATGCATGATGTCTGATGCATGATGTCTGATGCTTGTGGATGTCTGATGCTTGATGTCTGATGTTTGTGGATGTCTGATGCCTGATGTATGATGTCTGATGCCTGATGTCTTAATGTCTGATGCTTGTAGATGTCTGATACTTTTGGATGTCTGATGCATGATGTCTGACACCTGATGTCTGATGCCTGATGTCTTATGCCTGATGTCTGATGTGTGATACCTGATGTCTGATTCCTGATGTCTGATGCTTGTGGATGTATGATGCCTGTTGTCTGATGCTCGTGGCTGTCTGATGCTTGTGGATGTCTGATGCATGATGTCTGACACCTGATGTCTGATGCATGATGTCTGATGCTTGTGGATGTCTGATGCTTGTGGATGTCTGATGCCTGATGCTTGTGAATGTCTGATGCCTGATGCTTGTGGATGTCTGGTGCCTGATGCCTGATGTCTGATGCTTGTCAATGTGTGTTGCCTGATGTCTGATACCTGATGTCTGATGCTTGTGGATGTCTGATGCCTGATGTCTGATGCTTGATGCTTGTGGAAGTCTGATGCCTGATGTCTGATGCCCGATGTTTGATTTCTGATGCCTGATGCTTGTGGATGTTTGTTGCCTGATGTCTGATGCATGATGTCTGATGCTTGTGGATGTCTGATGCTTGTGGATGTTTGATTCCTGATGTCTGATGCTTGTGGCTGTCTGATGCCTGATATCTGATGCATGATGTCTGATGCATGATGTCTGATGCATGATGTCTGATGCCTGATTGTGGATGTCTGATGCCTGATGCCTGATGTTTGTGAATGTCTGATGCCTGATGTCTGATGCTTGTGGATGTGTGTTGCCTGATGTCTGATGCATGATGTCTGATGCTTGTGGATGTTTGATGCCTGATGTCTGATGCTTGTGGATGTCTCATGCATGATGTCTGATGCGTGATGTCTGATGCCTGATGTCTGAGGATGTCTGATGCTTGATGTCTGATGTTTGTGGATGTCTGATGCCTGATGTCTGATGCTTGTGGATGTCTGGTGCCTGATGTCTGATGTCTGATTCCTGATGTCTGATGCTTGTGGATATCTGATGCCAGATGTCTGATGCCTGATGCTTGTGGATGTCTGATGCTTGTGGATGTCTGATGCTTGTGGATGTCTGGTGCCTGATATCAGATGCCTGATGTCGGATGCCTGATGCTTGTGGATGTCTGATGCTTGTGGATGTCTGATGCTTGTTGATGCCTGATGTCTGACGCTTGCGGATGTCTGATGCCTGATGCTTGTGGATGTCTGATGCCTGATGTTTGATGTCTGATGCCTGATGCTTGTGGATGTCTGATGCCTGATGTCTGATGTCTGTTGCTTATGGATGTCTGATGCCTGATGTCTGATGCTTGTGGATGTCTTATGCCTGATGTCTGGTGCCTGATGTCTGATGCTTGTGGATGTCTGATGCCTGATGTCCGATGCTTGTGGATGTCTGATGCCTGATGTCTCATGCCCGATGTTTGATGTCTGATGCCTGATGCTTGTGGATGTGTGTTGCCTGATGTCTGATGCATGATGTCTGATGCTTGTGGATGTCTGATGCTTGTGGATGTGTGTTGCCTGATGTCTGAGGCATGATGTCTGATGCTTGTGGATGTTTGATGCCTGATGTCTTATGCATGATGTCTGATGTCTGATGCTTGTGGATGTCTGATGCTTGATCTCTGATGTTTGTGGATGTCTGATGCCTGATGTCTGATACTTGTGGATGTCTGATGTCTGAGGCCTGATGTCTTATGCCTGATACCTGATGTCTGATTCCTGATGTCTGATGCTTGTGGATGTCTAATGCCTGATGTTTGATGCTTGTGGATGTCTGATGCCTGATGTCTGATGCTTGTGGCTGTCTGATGCCTTATGTCTGATGCTTGTGGATGTCTGATGCATGATGTCTGACACCTGATGTCTGATGCATGATGTCTGATGCGTGATGTCTGATGTTTGTGGATGTCTGATGCTTGTGGATGTCTGATGCCTGATGTCTGATGCTTGTGAATGTCTGATGCCTGATGCTTGTGGATGTCTGGTGCCTGATGTCTGATGTCTGATTCCTGATGTCTGATGCTTGTGGATGTCTGAAGTCTGATGCTTGTGGATGTGTGTTGCCTGATGTCTGATGCATGATGTCTGACACCTGATGTCTGATGCTTGTGGAAGTCTGATGCCTGATGTCTGATGCCCGATGTTTGATGTCTGATGCCTTATGCTTGTGGATGTGTGTTGCCTGATGCATGATGTCTGATGCTTGTGGATGTCTGATGCTTGTGGATGTTTGATTCCTGATGTCTGATGCTTGTGGATGTCTGATGCTTGTGGCTGTCTGATGCCTGATATATGATGCTTGTGGATGTCTGACACCTGATGTCTGATGCATGATGTCTGATGCATGATGCTTGTGGATGTCTGATGCCTGATGCTTGTGGATGTGTGTTGCCTGATGTCTGATGCTTGTGGATGTTTGATGCCTGATGTCTCATTCATGATGTCTGATGCATGATGTCTGATGCTTGTGGATGTCTGATGCTTGATGTCTGATGTTTGTGGATGTCTGATGCATGATGTCTGATGTCTTAATGTCTGATGCTTGTAGATGTCTGATACTTGTGGATGTCTGATGTCTGAGGCCTGATGTCTGATGTGTGATACCTGATGTCTGATTCCTGATGTCTGATGCTTGTGGATGTCTGATGCCTGATGTCTGATGCTTGTGGCTGTCTGATGCCTGATGTTGATGCTTGTGGATGTCTGATGCATGATGTCTGACACCTGATGTCTGATGCATGATGTCTGATGCATGATGTCTGATGCTTGTGGATGTCTGATGCCTCATGCATGATGCTTGTGGATGTCTGATGCTTGTGGATGTCTGATGCCTGATGTCTGATGCTTGTGGATGTCTCATGCATGATGTCTGATGCATGATGTCTGATGCCTGATGTCTGATGCCTGATGCTTGTGGATGTCTGATGCTTGATGTCTGATGCTTGTGGATGTCTGGTGCCTAATGTCTGATGCCTGTGGATGTCTGATGCCAGATGTCTGATGCCTGATGCTTGTGGATGTCTGGTGCCTGATGTCTGATGCTTGATGTCGAATGCCTGATGCTTGTGGATGTCTGATGCTTGTGGATGCCTGATGTCTGATGCCTGACGCTTGTGGATGTCTGATGCCTGATGCTTGTGGATGTCTGATGCCTGATGTTTGATGTCTGATGCCTGATGCTTGTGGATGTATGTTGCCTGATGTCTGATGCATGATGTCTTTTGCTTGTGGATGTCTGATGCCTGATGTCCGATGCTTGTGGATGTCTGATGCCTGATGCTTGTGGATGTCTGTTGCCTGATGTCTGATGCCTGATGTCTGATGCTTGTGGATGTCTGATGCCTGATGTCTGATGCTTGTGGCTGTCTGATGCCTGATGTCTGATGCTTGTGGATGTCTGATGCATGATGTCTGACACCTGATGTCTGATGCATGATGTCTGATGCATGATGTCTGATGCTTGTGGATGTCTGATGCTTGTGGATGTCTGATGCCTGATGTCTGATGCTTGTGAATGTCTGATGCCTGATGCTTGTGGATGTCTGGTGCCTGATGTCTGATGTCTGATTCCTGATGTCTGATGCTTGTGGATGTCTGATGTCTGATGCTTGTGGATGTGTGTTGCCTGATGTCTGATGCATGATGTCTGACACCTGATGTCTGATGCCTGATGCTTGTGGAAGTCTGATGCCTGATGTCTGATGCCTGATGTTTGATGTCTGATGCCTTATGCTTGTGGATGTGTGTTGCCTGATGTCTGATGCATGATGTCTGATGCTTGTGGATGTTTGATTCCTGATGTCTGATGGTTATGGATGTCTGATGCTTGTGGCTGTCTGATGCCTGATATATGATGCTTGTGGATGTCTGACACCTGATGTCTGATGCATGATGTCTGATGCATGATGCTTGTGGATGTCTGATGCCTGATGCTTGTGGATGTGTGTTGCCTGATGTCTGATGCATGATGTCTGATGCTTGTGGATGTTTGATGCCTGATGTCTCATGCATGATGTCTGATGCATGATGTCTGATGCTTGTGGATGTCTGATGCTTGATGTCTGATGTTTGTGGATGTCTGATGTCTGATGCATGATGTCTGATGTCTTAATGTCTGATGCTTGTAGATGTCTGATACTTGTGGATGTCTGATGTCTGAGGCCTGATGTCTGATGTGTGATACCTGATGTCTGAATCCTGATGTCTGATGCTTGTGGATGTCTGATGCCTGATGTCTGATGCTTGTGGCTGTCTGATGCCTGATGTTGATGCTTGTGGATGTCTGATGCATGATGTCTGACACCTGATGTCTGATGTCTGATGCATGATGTCTGATGCTTGTGGATGTCTGATGCCTCATGCATGATGCTTGTGGATGTCTGATGCTTGTGGATGTCTGATGCCTGATGCTTGTGGATGTCTCATGCCTGATGTCTGATGCATGATGGCTGATGTCTGATGCCTGATGCTTGTGGATGTCTGATGCTTGATGTCTGATGCTTGTGGATGTCTGATGCTTGTGGATGTCTGATGCCTGTGGATGTCTGATGCCAGATGTCTGATGCTTGTGGATGTCTGGTGCCTGATGTCTGATGCCTGATGTCGAATGCGTGATGCTTGTGGATGTATGATTCTTGTGGATGCCTGATGTCTGATGCCTGACGCTTGTGGATGTCTGATGCCTGATGCTTGTGGATGTCTGATGCCTGATGTTTGATGTCTGATGCCTGATGCTTGTGGATGTATGTTGCCTGATATCTGATGCATGATGTCTTTTGCTTGTGGATGTCTGATGCCTGATGTCCGATGCTTGTGGATGTCTGATGCCTGATGCTTGTGGATGTGTGTTGCCTGATGTCTGATGCATGATGTCTGATGCTTGTGGATGTTTGATGCCTGATGTCTGATGCTTTTGGATGTCTCATGCATGATGTCTGATGCCTGATGCTTGTGGATGTCTGATGCTTGATGTCTGATGTTTGTGGATGTCTGATGCCTGATGTCTGATGCATGATGTCTGATGCCTGATGTCTTAATGTCTGATGCTTGTAGATGTCTGATACTTGCAGATGTCTGATGTCTGAGGCCTGATGTCTTATCAGGTATCACACATCAGACATCAGGAATCAGACATCAGGTGTCACACATCAGGCATCAGGCATGTCTGATTCCTGATGTCTGATGCTTGTGGATGTCTGATGCCTGATGCTTGTGGCTGTCTGATGCCTGATGTCTGATGCTTGTGGATGTCTGATGCATGATGTCTGACACCTGATGTCTGATGCATGATGTCTGATGCATGATGTCTGATGCTTGTGGATGTCTGATGCTTGTGGATGTCTGGTGCCTGATGTCTGATGCTTGTGAATGTCTGAGTCCTGATGCTTGTGGATGTCTGGTGCCTGATGTCTGATGCTTGTTGATGTCTGATGCATGATGTCTGACACCTGATGTCTGATGCATGATGTCTGATGCTTGTGGATGTCTGATGCCTGATATCTGATTCTTGTGAATGTCTAATGCCTGATGCTTGTTGATGTCTGGTGCCTGATGTCTGATGCCTGATTCCTGATGTCTGATGCCTGTGGATGACTTATGCCTGATGCTTGTGGATGTGTGTTGCCTGATGTCTGATACCTGATGTCTGATGCTTGTGGATGTCTGATGCCTGATATCTGATGCTTGTGGAAGTCTGATGCCTGATGTCTGATGCCCGATGTCTGATGCTTGTGGATGTGTGTTGCCTGATGTCTGATGCATGATGTCTGATGCATGATGTCTGATGCTTGTGGATGTTTGATTCCTGATGTCTGATGCTTGTGGATGTCTGATGCTTGTGGATGTTTGATTCCTGATGTCTGATGCTTGTGGGTGTCTGATGCCTGATGTCTGATGCTTGTGGATGTCTTATGCATGATGTCTGACACCTGATGTCTGACGCATGTCTGATGCAGGATGTCTGATGCTTGTGGATGTCTGACGCATGATGTTTGTGGATGTCTGATGCCTGATGTCTGATGCCTGATGTTTGTGAATGTCTGATGCCTGATGTCTGATGTCTGACGCATGATGTCTGATGCCTGATGTCCGATGCTTGTGGATGTCTGATGCCTGATGCTTGTGGATGTCTGATGCCTGTGGATGTGTGTTGCCTGATGTCTGATGCATGATGTCTGATGCTTGTGGATGTTTGATGCCTGATGTCTGATGCTTGTGGATGTCTCATGCATGATGTCTGATGCATGATGTCTGATGCCTGATGCTTGTGGATGTCTGATGCTTGATGTCTGATGTTTGTGGATGTCTGATGTCTGATGCATGATGTCTGATGCCTGATGTCTTAATGTCTGATGCTTGTAGATGTCTGATACTTGTGGACGTCTGATGTCTGAGGCCTGATGTCTGATGTGTGATACCTGATGTCTGATTCCTGATGTCTGATGCTTGTGGATGTCTGATACCTGATGTCTGATGCTTGTGGCTGTCTGATGCCTGATGTCTGATGCTTGTGGATGTCTGACGCATGATGTCTGACACCTGATGTCTGATGCATGATGTCTGATGCATGATGTCTGATGCTTGTGGATGTCTGATGCCTCATGCATGATGCTTGTGGATGTCTGATGCTTGTAGATGTTTGATGCCTGATGTCTGATGCTTGTGGATGTCTCATGCATGATGTCTGATGCATGATGTCTGATGCTTGTGGATGTCGGATGCTTGATGTCTGATGTTTGTGGATGTCTGATGCCTGATGTCTGATGCTTGTGGATGTCTGATGCTTGATGTCTGATGTTTGTGGATGTCTGATACCTGATGTCTGATGCATGATGTCTGATGCCTGATGTTTGTAGATGTCTGATACTTGTGGATGTCTGATATCTGAGGCCTGATGTCTGATACCTGATGTCTGATTCCTGATGGCTGATGCTTGTGGATGTCTAATGCCTTATTTTGATGCTTGTGGATGTCTGATGCCTGATGCTTGTGGCTGTCTGATGCCTGATGTCTGATGCTTGTGGATGTCTGATGCATGTCTGACACCTGATGTCTGATGCATGATGTCTGATGCATGATGTCTGATGCTTGTGCATGTCTGATGCCTGATGCTTGTGCATGTCTGGTGCCGGATGTCTAATGCCTGATGTCTGATGCTTGTGGATGTCTGGTGCCTGATGCCTGATGTCTGATTTCTGATGTCTGATGCCTTATGTCTGATGCTTGTGGATGTCTGATGCTTGTGGATGTGTGGTGCCTGATGTCTGATGCTTGTGGATATCTGATGCTTGTGGATGTCTGGTGCCTGATGTCTGATGCCTGATGTCTGATGCTTGTGGATGTCTGATGCCTGATGCTTGTGGATGTCTGATGCCTGATGTCTGATGTCTGTTGCTTGTGGATGTCTGATGCCTGATGCTTGTGGATGTCTTATGCCTGATGGCTGATGTCTGGTGCCTGATGTTTGATGTCTGATGCTTGTGGATGTATGTTGCCTGATGTCTGATGCATGATGTCTGTTGCTTGTGGATGTCTGATGCCTGATGTCTGATGCTTGTGGATGTCTTATGCCTGATGGCTGATGGCTGGTGCCTGATGTCTGATGCTTGTGGATGTCTGATGTCCGATGCTTGTGGATGTCTGATGCCTGATGTCTGATGCCCGATGTTTGATGTCTGATGCTTGTGGATGTGTTGCCTGATGTCTGATGCATGATGTCTGATGCTTGTGGATGTCTGATGCCTGATGCTTGTGGATGTCTCATGCATGATGTCTGTTGCGTGATGTCTGATGCCTGATGTCTGAGGATGTCTGTTGCTTGATGTCTGATGTTTGTGGATGTCTGATGCCTGATGTCTGATGCTTGTGGATGTGTGTTGCCTGATGTCTGATGCTTGTGGATGTTTGATGCCTGATGTCTGATGCTTGTGGATGTCTCATGCATGATGTCTGATGCATGATGTCTGATGCTTGTGGATGTCTGATGCTTGATGTCTGATGTTTGTGGATGTCTGATGCCTGATGTATGATGTCTGATGCCTGATGTCTTAATGTCTGATGCTTGTAGATGTCTGATACTTTTGGATGTCTGATGCATGATGTCTGACACCTGATGTCTGATGCCTGATGTCTTATGCCTGATGTCTGATGTGTGATACCTGATGTCTGATTCCTGATGTCTGATGCTTGTGGATGTATGATGCCTGTTGTCTGATGCTCGTGGCTGTCTGATGCTTGTGGATGTCTGATGCATGATGTCTGACACCTGATGTCTGATGCATGATGTCTGATGCTTGTGGATGTCTGATGCTTGTGGATGTCTGATGCCTGATGCTTGTGAATGTCTGATGCCTGATGCTTGTGGATGTCTGGTGCCTGATGCCTGATGTCTGATGCTTGTCGATGTGTGTTGCCTGATGTCTGATACCTGATGTCTGATGCTTGTGGATGTCTGATGCCTGATGTCTGATGCTTGATGCTTGTGGAAGTCTGATGCCTGATGTCTGATGCCCGATGTTTGATTTCTGATGCCTGATGCTTGTGGATGTTTGTTGCCTGATGTCTGATGCATGATGTCTGATGCTTGTGGATGTCTGATGCTTGTGGATGTTTGATTCCTGATGTCTGATGCTTGTGGCTGTCTGATGCCTGATATCTGATGCATGATGTCTGATGCATGATGTCTGATGCATGATGTCTGATGCATGATGTCTGATGCTTGTGGATGTCTGATGCCTGATTGTGGATGTCTGATGCCTGATGCCTGATGTTTGTGAATGTCTGATGCCTGATGTCTGATGCTTGTGGATGTGTGTTGCCTGATGTCTGATGCATGATGTCTGATGCTTGTGGATGTTTGATGCCTGATGTCTGATGCTTGTGGATGTCTCATGCATGATGTCTGATGCGTGATGTCTGATGCCTGATGTCTGAGGATGTCTGATGCTTGATGTCTGATGTTTGTGGATGTCTGATGCCTGATGTCTGATGCTTGTGGATGTCTGGTGCCTGATGTCTGATGTCTGATTCCTGATGTCTGATGCTTGTGGATATCTGATGCCAGATGTCTGATGCCTGATGCTTGTGGATGTCTGATGCTTGTGGATGTCTGATGCTTGTGGATGTCTGGTGCCTGATATCAGATGCCTGATGTCGGATGCCTGATGCTTGTGGATGTCTGATGCTTGTGGATGTCTGATGCTTGTGGATGCCTGATGTCTGACGCTTGCGGATGTCTGATGCCTGATGCTTGTGGATGTCTGGTGCCTGATATCAGATGCCTGATGTCGGATGCCTGATGCTTGTGGATGTCTGATGCTTGTGGATGTCTGATGCTTGTGGATGCCTGATGTCTGATGCTTGTGGATGTCTGATGCCTGATATCTGATTCTTGTGAATGTCTAATGCCTGATGCTTGTTGATGTCTGGTGCCTGATGTCTGATGCCTGATTCCTGATGTCTGATGCCTGTGGATGACTTATGCCTGATGCTTGTGGATGTGTGTTGCCTGATGTCTGATACCTGATGTCTGATGCTTGTGGATGTCTGATGCCTGATATCTGATGCTTGTGGAAGTCTGATGCCTGATGTCTGATGCCCGATGTCTGATGCTTGTGGATGTGTGTTGCCTGATGTCTGATGCATGATGTCTGATGCATGATGTCTGATGCTTGTGGATGTTTGATTCCTGATGTCTGATGCTTGTGGATGTCTGATGCTTGTGGATGTTTGATTCCTGATGTCTGATGCTTGTGGGTGTCTGATGCCTGATGTCTGATGCTTGTGGATGTCTTATGCATGATGTCTGACACCTGATGTCTGACGCATGTCTGATGCAGGATGTCTGATGCTTGTGGATGTCTGACGCATGATGTTTGTGGATGTCTGATGCCTGATGTCTGATGCCTGATGTTTGTGAATGTCTGATGCCTGATGTCTGATGTCTGACGCATGATGTCTGATGCCTGATGTCCGATGCTTGTGGATGTCTGATGCCTGATGCTTGTGGATGTCTGATGCCTGTGGATGTGTGTTGCCTGATGTCTGATGCATGATGTCTGATGCTTGTGGATGTTTGATGCCTGATGTCTGATGCTTGTGGATGTCTCATGCATGATGTCTGATGCATGATGTCTGATGCCTGATGCTTGTGGATGTCTGATGCTTGATGTCTGATGTTTGTGGATGTCTGATGTCTGATGCATGATGTCTGATGCCTGATGTCTTAATGTCTGATGCTTGTAGATGTCTGATACTTGTGGACGTCTGATGTCTGAGGCCTGATGTCTGATGTGTGATACCTGATGTCTGATTCCTGATGTCTGATGCTTGTGGATGTCTGATACCTGATGTCTGATGCTTGTGGCTGTCTGATGCCTGATGTCTGATGCTTGTGGATGTCTGACGCATGATGTCTGACACCTGATGTCTGATGCATGATGTCTGATGCATGATGTCTGATGCTTGTGGATGTCTGATGCCTCATGCATGATGCTTGTGGATGTCTGATGCTTGTAGATGTTTGATGCCTGATGTCTGATGCTTGTGGATGTCTCATGCATGATGTCTGATGCATGATGTCTGATGCTTGTGGATGTCGGATGCTTGATGTCTGATGTTTGTGGATGTCTGATGCCTGATGTCTGATGCTTGTGGATGTCTGATGCTTGATGTCTGATGTTTGTGGATGTCTGATACCTGATGTCTGATGCATGATGTCTGATGCCTGATGTTTGTAGATGTCTGATACTTGTGGATGTCTGATATCTGAGGCCTGATGTCTGATACCTGATGTCTGATTCCTGATGGCTGATGCTTGTGGATGTCTAATGCCTTATTTTGATGCTTGTGGATGTCTGATGCCTGATGCTTGTGGCTGTCTGATGCCTGATGTCTGATGCTTGTGGATGTCTGATGCATGTCTGACACCTGATGTCTGATGCATGATGTCTGATGCATGATGTCTGATGCTTGTGCATGTCTGATGCCTGATGCTTGTGCATGTCTGGTGCCGGATGTCTAATGCCTGATGTCTGATGCTTGTGGATGTCTGGTGCCTGATGCCTGATGTCTGATTTCTGATGTCTGATGCCTTATGTCTGATGCTTGTGGATGTCTGATGCTTGTGGATGTGTGGTGCCTGATGTCTGATGCTTGTGGATATCTGATGCTTGTGGATGTCTGGTGCCTGATGTCTGATGCCTGATGTCTGATGCTTGTGGATGTCTGATGCCTGATGCTTGTGGATGTCTGATGCCTGATGTCTGATGTCTGTTGCTTGTGGATGTCTGATGCCTGATGCTTGTGGATGTCTTATGCCTGATGGCTGATGTCTGGTGCCTGATGTTTGATGTCTGATGCTTGTGGATGTATGTTGCCTGATGTCTGATGCATGATGTCTGTTGCTTGTGGATATCTGATGCCTGATGTCTGATGCTTGTGGATGTCTTATGCCTGATGGCTGATGTCTGGTGCCTGATGTCTGATGCTTGTGGATGTCTGATGTCCGATGCTTGTGGATGTCTGATGCCTGATGTCTGATGCCCGATGTTTGATGTCTGATGCTTGTGGATGTGTTGCCTGATGTCTGATGCATGATGTCTGATGCTTGTGGATGTCTGATGCCTGATGCTTGTGGATGTCTCATGCATGATGTCTGTTGCGTGATGTCTGATGCCTGATGTCTGAGGATGTCTGTTGCTTGATGTCTGATGTTTGTGGATGTCTGATGCCTGATGTCTGATGCTTGTGGATGTGTGTTGCCTGATGTCTGATGCTTGTGGATGTTTGATGCCTGATGTCTGATGCTTGTGGATGTCTCATGCATGATGTCTGATGCATGATGTCTGATGCTTGTGGATGTCTGATGCTTGATGTCTGATGTTTGTGGATGTCTGATGCCTGATGTATGATGTCTGATGCCTGATGTCTTAATGTCTGATGCTTGTAGATGTCTGATACTTTTGGATGTCTGATGCATGATGTCTGACACCTGATGTCTGATGCCTGATGTCTTATGCCTGATGTCTGATGTGTGATACCTGATGTCTGATTCCTGATGTCTGATGCTTGTGGATGTATGATGCCTGTTGTCTGATGCTCGTGGCTGTCTGATGCTTGTGGATGTCTGATGCATGATGTCTGACACCTGATGTCTGATGCATGATGTCTGATGCTTGTGGATGTCTGATGCTTGTGGATGTCTGATGCCTGATGCTTGTGAATGTCTGATGCCTGATGCTTGTGGATGTCTGGTGCCTGATGCCTGATGTCTGATGCTTGTGGATGTCTGATGCCTGATGTCTGATGCTTGATGCTTGTGGAAGTCTGATGCCTGATGTCTGATGCCCGATGTTTGATTTCTGATGCCTGATGCTTGTGGATGTTTGTTGCCTGATGTCTGATGCATGATGTCTGATGCTTGTGGATGTCTGATGCTTGTGGATGTTTGATTCCTGATGTCTGATGCTTGTGGCTGTCTGATGCCTGATATCTGATGCATGATGTCTGATGCATGATGTCTGATGCATGATGTCTGATGCATGATGTCTGATGCTTGTGGATGTCTGATGCCTGATTGTGGATGTCTGATGCCTGATGCCTGATGTTTGTGAATGTCTGATGCCTGATGTCTGATGCTTGTGGATGTGTGTTGCCTGATGTCTGATGCATGATGTCTGATGCTTGTGGATGTTTGATGCCTGATGTCTGATGCTTGTGGATGTCTCATGCATGATGTCTGATGCGTGATGTCTGATGCCTGATGTCTGAGGATGTCTGATGCTTGATGTCTGATGTTTGTGGATGTCTGATGCCTGATGTCTGATGCTTGTGGATGTCTGGTGCCTGATGTCTGATGTCTGATTCCTGATGTCTGATGCTTGTGGATATCTGATGCCAGATGTCTGATGCCTGATGCTTGTGGATGTCTGATGCTTGTGGATGTCTGATGCTTGTGGATGTCTGGTGCCTGATATCAGATGCCTGATGTCGGATGCCTGATGCTTGTGGATGTCTGATGCTTGTGGATGTCTGATGCTTGTGGATGCCTGATGTCTGACGCTTGCGGATGTCTGATGCCTGATGCTTGTGGATGTCTGATGCCTGATGTTTGATGTCTGATGCCTGATGCTTGTGGATGTCTGATGCCTGATGTCTGATGTCTGTTGCTTATGGATGTCTGATGCCTGATGTCTGATGCTTGTGGATGTCTTATGCCTGATGGCTGATGTCTGGTGCCTGATGTCTGATGCTTGTGGATGTCTGATGCCTGATGTCCGATGCTTGTGGATGTCTGATGCCTGATGTCTCATGCCCGATGTTTGATGTCTGATGCCTGATGCTTGTGGATGTGTGTTGCCTGATGTCTGATGCATGATGTCTGATGCTTGTGGATGTCTGATGCTTGTGGATGTGTGTTGCCTGATGTCTGAGGCATGATGTCTGATGCTTGTGGATGTTTGATGCCTGATGTCTTATGCATGATGTCTGATGTCTGATGCTTGTGGATGTCTGATGCTTGATCTCTGATGTTTGTGGATGTCTGATGCCTGATGTCCGATACTTGTGGATGTCTGATGTCTGAGGCCTGATGTCTTATGCCTGATACCTGATGTCTGATTCCTGATGTCTGATGCTTGTGGATGTCTAATGCCTGATGTTTGATGCTTGTGGATGTCTGATGCCTGATGTCTGATGCTTGTGGCTGTCTGATGCCTTATGTCTGATGCTTGTGGATGTCTGATGCATGATGTCTGACACCTGATGTCTGATGCATGATGTCTGATGCGTGATGTCTGATGTTTGTGGATGTCTGATGCTTGTGGATGTCTGATGCCTGATGTCTGATGATTGTGAATGTCTGATGCCTGATGCTTGTGGATGTCTGGTGCCTGATGTCTGATGTCTGATTCCTGATGTCTGATGCTTGTGGATGTCTGAAGTCTGATGCTTGTGGATGTGTGTTGCCTGATGTCTGATGCATGATGTCTGACACCTGATGTCTGATGCCTGATGCTTGTGGAAGTCTGATGCCTGATGTCTGATGCCCGATGTTTGATGTCTGATGCCTTATGCTTGTGGATGTGTATTGCCTGATGCATGATGTCTGATGCTTGTGGATGTCTGATGCTTGTGGATGTTTGATTCCTGATGTCTGATGCTTGTGGATGTCTGATGCCTGATATATGATGCTTGTGGATGTCTGACACCTGATGTCTGATGCATGATGTCTGATGCATGATGCTTGTGGATGTCTGATGCCTGATGCTTGTGGATGTGTGTTGCCTGATGTCTGATGCTTGTGGATGTTTGATGCCTGATGTCTCATTCATGATGTCTGATGCATGATGTCTGATGCTTGTGGATGTCTGATGCTTGATGTCTGATGTTTGTGGATGTCTGATGCATGATGTCTGATGTCTTAATGTCTGATGCTTGTAGATGTCTGATACATGTGGATGTCTGATGTCTGAGGCCTGATGTCTGATGTGTGATACCTGATGTCTGATTCCTGATGTCTGATGCTTGTGGATGTCTGATGCCTGATGTCTGATGCTTGTGGCTGTCTGATGCCTGATGTTGATGCTTGTGGATGTCTGATGCATGATGTCTGACACCTGATGTCTGATGCATGATGTCTGATGCATGATGTCTGATGCTTGTGGATGTCTGATGCCTCATGCATGATGCTTGTGGATGTCTGATGCTTGTGGATGTCTGATGCCTGATGTCTGATGCTTGTGGATGTCTCATGCATGATGTCTGATGCATGATGTCTGATGCCTGATGTCTGATGCCTGATGCTTGTGGATGTCTGATGCTTGATGTCTGATGCTTGTGGATGTCTGGTGCCTAATGTCTGATGCCTGTGGATGTCTGATGCCAGATGTCTGATGCCTGATGCTTGTGGATGTCTGGTGCCTGATGTCTGATGCTTGATGTCGAATGCCTGATGCTTGTGGATGTCTGATGCTTGTGGATGCCTGATGTCTGATGCCTGACGCTTGTGGATGTCTGATGCCTGATGCTTGTGGATGTCTGATGCCTGATGTTTGATGTCTGATGCCTGATGCTTGTGGATGTATGTTGCCTGATGTCTGATGCATGATGTCTTTTGCTTGTGGATGTCTGATGCCTGATGTCCGATGCTTGTGGATGTCTGATGCCTGATGCTTGTGGATGTCTGTTGCCTGATGTCTGATGCTTGTGGATGTCTGATGCCTGATGTCTGATGCTTGTGGCTGTCTGATGCCTGATGTCTGATGCTTGTGGATGTCTGATGCATGATGTCTGACACCTGATGTCTGATGCATGATGTCTGATGCATGATGTCTGATGCTTGTGGATGTCTGATGCTTGTGGATGTCTGATGCCTGATGTCTGATGCTTGTGAATGTCTGATGCCTGATGCTTGTGGATGTCTGGTGCCTGATGTCTGATGTCTGATTCCTGATGTCTGATGCTTGTGGATGTCTGATGTCTGATGCTTGTGGATGTGTGTTGCCTGATGTCTGATGCATGATGTCTGACACCTGATGTCTGATGCCTGATGCTTGTGGAAGTCTGATGCCTGATGTCTGATGCCTGATGTTTGATGTCTGATGCCTTATGCTTGTGGATGTGTGTTGCCTGATGTCTGATGCATGATGTCTGATGCTTGTGGATGTTTGATTCCTGATGTCTGATGGTTGTGGATGTCTGATGCTTGTGGCTGTCTGATGCCTGATATATGATGCTTGTGGATGTCTGACACCTGATGTCTGATGCATGATGTCTGATGCATGATGCTTGTGGATGTCTGATGCCTGATGCTTGTGGATGTGTGTTGCCTGATGTCTGATGCATGATGTCTGATGCTTGTGGATGTTTGATGCCTGATGTCTCATGCATGATGTCTGATGCATGATGTCTGATGCTTGTGGATGTCTGATGCTTGATGTCTGATGTTTGTGGATGTCTGATGTCTGATGCATGATGTCTGATGTCTTAATATCTGATGCTTGTAGATGTCTGATACTTGTGGATGTCTGATGTCTGAGGCCTGATGTCTGATGTGTGATACCTGATGGCTGATTCCTGATGTCTGATGCTTGTGGATGTCTGATGCCTGATGTCTGATGCTTGTGGCTGTCTGATGCCTGATGTTGATGCTTGTGGATGTCTGAGTCCTGATGCTTGTGGATGTCTGGTGCCTGATGTCTGATGCTTGTGGATGTCTGATGCATGATGTCTGACACCTGATGTCTGATGCATGATGTCTGATGCTTGTGGATGTCTGATGGCTGATGTCTGATGCTTGTGAATGTCTAATGCCTGATGCTTGTTGATGTCTGGTGCCTGATGTCTGATGCCTGATTCCTGATGTCTGATGCTTGTGGATGTCTGATACCTAATGTCTGATGCCTGTGGATGTCTTATGCCTGATGCTTGTGGATGTATGTTGCCTGATGTCTGATACCTGATGTCTGATGCTTGTGGATGTCTGATGCCTGATGTCTGATGCTTGTGGAAGTCTGATGCCTGATGTCTGATGCCCGATGTCTGATGCTTGTGGATGTGTGTTGCCTGATGTCTGATGCATGATGTCTGATGCTTGTGGATGTTTGATTCCTGATGTCTGATGCTTGTGGATGTCTGATGCTTGTGGATGTTTGATTCCTGATGTCTGATGCTTGTGGGTGTCTGATGCCTGATGTCTGATGCTTGTGGATGTCTGATGCATGATGTCTGACGCCTGATGTCTGACGCATGTCTGATGCAGGATGTCTGATGCTTGTGGATGTCTGACGCATGATGTTTGTGGATGTCTGATGCCTGATGTCTGATGCCTGATGTTTGTGAATGTCTGATGCCTGATGTCTGATGTCTGATGCATGATGTCTGATGCCTGATGTCCGATGCTTGTGGATGTCTGATGCCTGATGCTTGTGGATGTCTGATGCCTGATGCTTGTGGATGTGTGTTGCCTGATGTCTGATGCATGATGTCTGATGCTTGTGGATGTTTGATGCCTGATGTCTGATGCTTGTGGATGTCTCATGCATGATGTCTGATGCATGATGTCTGATGCCTGATGCTTGTGGATGTCTGATGCATGATGTCTGATGCCTGATGTCTTAATGTCTGATGCTTGTAGATGTCTGATACTTGTGGATGTCTGATGTCTGAGGCCTGATGTCTGATTCCTGATGTCTGATGCTTGTGGATGTCTGATACCTGATGTCTGATGCTTGTGGCTGTCTGATGCCTGATGTCTGATGCTTGTGGATGTCTGATGCATGATGTCTGACACCTGATGTCTGATGCATGATGTCTGATGCATGATGTCTGATGCTTGTGGATGTCTGATGCCTCATGCATGATGCTTGTGGATGTCTGATGCGTGTAGATGTTTGAAGCCTGATGTCTGATGCTTGTGGATGTCTCATGCATGATGTCTGATGCATGATGTCTGATGCTTGTGGATGTCGGATGCTTGATGTCTGATGCTTGTGAATGTATGATGCCTGATGCTTGTGGATGTCTGGTGCCTGATGCCTGATGTCTGATTCCTGATGTCTGATGCCTGATGCTTGTGGATGTGTGTTGCCTGATGTCTGATACCTGATGTCTGATGCTTGTGGATGTCTGATGCCTGATGTCTGATGCTTGATGCTTGTGGAAGTCTGATGTCTGATGCCCGATGTTTGATTTCTGATGCCTGATGCTTGTGGATGTGTGTTGCCTGATGCCTTATGCATGATGTCTGATGCTTGTGGATGTCTGATGCTTGTGGATGTTTGATTCCTGATGTCTGATGCTTGTGGCTGTCTGATGCCTGATATCTGATGCTTGTGGATGTCTGATGCATGATGTCTGATGCTTGTGGATGTCTGATGCCTGATGTTTGTGGATGTCTGATGCCTGATGCCTGATGTTTGTGAATGTCTGATGCCTGATGTCTGATGCTTGTGGATGCGTGTTGCCTGATGTCTGATGCATGATGTCTGATGCTTGTGGATGTTTGATGCCTGATGTCTGATGCTTGTGGATGTCTCATGCATGATGTCTGTTGCGTGATGTCTGATACCTGATGTCTGAGGATGTCTGTTGCTTGATGTCTGATGTTTGTGGATGTCTGATGCCTGATGTCTGATGCTTGTGGATGTGTGTTGCCTGATGTCTGATGCTTGTGGATGTTTGATGCCTGATGTCTGATGCTTGTGGATGTCTCATGCATGATGTCTGATGCATGATGTCTGATGCTTGTGGATGTCTGATGCTTGATGTCTGATGCTTGTGGATGTCTGATGCCTGATGTATGATGTCTGATGCCTGATGTCTTAATGTCTGATGCTTGTAGATGTCTGATACTTTTGGATGTCTGATGCATGATGTCTGACACCTGATGTCTGATGCCTGATGTCTTATGCCTGATGTCTGATGTGTGATACCTGATGTCTGATTCCTGATGTCTGATGCTTGTGGATGTATGATGCCTGTTGTCTGATGCTCGTGGCTGTCTGATGCTTGTGGATGTCTGATGCATGATGTCTGACACCTGATGTCTGATGCATGATGTCTGATGCTTGTGGATGTCTGATGCTTGTGGATGTCTGATGCCTGATGCTTGTGAATGTCTGATGCCTGATGCTTGTGGATGTCTGGTGCCTGATGTCTGATGCCTGATGCTTGTGAATGTCTGATGCCTGATGCTTGTGGATGTCTGGTGCCTGATACCTGATGTCTGATGCTTGTGGATGTCTGATGCCTGATGTCTGATGCTTGATGCTTGTGGAAGTCTGATGCCTGATGTCTGATGCCCGATGTTTGATTTCTGATGCCTGATGCTTGTGGATGTTTGTTGCCTGATGTCTGATGCATGATGTCTGATGCTTGTGGATGTCTGATGCTTGTGGATGTTTGATTCCTGATGTCTGATGCTTGTGGCTGTCTGATGCCTGATATCTGATGCATGATGTCTGATGCATGATGTCTGATGCATGATGTCTGATGCATGATGTCTGATGCTTGTGGATGTCTGATGCCTGATTGTGGATGTCTGATGCCTGATGCCTGATGTTTGTGAATGTCTGATGCCTGATGTCTGATGCTTGTGGATGTGTGTTGCCTGATGTCTGATGCATGATGTCTGATGCTTGTGGATGTTTGATGCCTGATGTCTGATGCTTGTGGATGTCTCATGCATGATGTCTGATGCGTGATGTCTGATGCCTGATGTCTGAGGATGTCTGATGCTTGATGTCTGATGTTTGTGGATGTCTGATGCCTGATGTCTGATGCTTGTGGATGTCTGGTGCCTGATGTCTGATGTCTGATTCCTGATGTCTGATGCTTGTGGATATCTGATGCCAGATGTCTGATGCCTGATGCTTGTGGATGTCTGATGCTTGTGGATGTCTGATGCTTGTGGATGTCTGGTGCCTGATATCAGATGCCTGATGTCGGATGCCTGATGCTTGTGGATGTCTGATGCTTGTGGATGTCTGATGCTTGTTGATGCCTGATGTCTGACGCTTGCGGATGTCTGATGCCGGATGCTTGTGGATGTCTGATGCCTGATGTTTGATGTCTGATGCCTGATGCTTGTGGATGTCTGATGCCTGATGTCTGATGTCTGTTGCTTATGGATGTCTGATGCCTGATGTCTGATGCTTGTGGATGTCTTATGCCTGATGTCTGGTGCCTGATGTCTGATGCTTGTGGATGTCTGATGCCTGATGTCCGATGCTTGTGGATGTCTGATGCCTGATGTCTCATGCCCGATGTTTGATGTCTGATGCCTGATGCTTGTGGATGTGTGTTGCCTGATGTCTGATGCATGATGTCTGATGCTTGTGGATGTCTGATGCTTGTGGATGTGTGTTGCCTGATGTCTGAGGCATGATGTCTGATGCTTGTGGATGTTTGATGCCTGATGTCTTATGCATGATGTCTGATGTCTGATGCTTGTGGATGTCTGATGCTTGATCTCTGATGTTTGTGGATGTCTGATGCCTGATGTCTGATACTTGTGGATGTCTGATGTCTGAGGCCTGATGTCTTATGCCTGATACCTGATGTCTGATTCCTGATGTCTGATGCTTGTGGATGTCTAATGCCTGATGTTTGATGCTTGTGGATGTCTGATGCCTGATGTCTGATGCTTGTGGCTGTCTGATGCCTTATGTCTGATGCTTGTGGATGTCTGATGCATGATGTCTGACACCTGATGTCTGATGCATGATGTCTGATGCGTGATGTCTGATGTTTGTGGATGTCTGATGCTTGTGGATGTCTGATGCCTGATGTCTGATGCTTGTGAATGTCTGATGCCTGATGCTTGTGGATGTCTGGTGCCTGATGTCTGATGTCTGATTCCTGATGTCTGATGCTTGTGGATGTCTGAAGTCTGATGCTTGTGGATGTGTGTTGCCTGATGTCTGATGCATGATGTCTGACACCTGATGTCTGATGCTTGTGGAAGTCTGATGCCTGATGTCTGATGCCCGATGTTTGATGTCTGATGCCTTATGCTTGTGGATGTGTGTTGCCTGATGCATGATGTCTGATGCTTGTGGATGTCTGATGCTTGTGGATGTTTGATTCCTGATGTCTGATGCTTGTGGATGTCTGATGCTTGTGGCTGTCTGATGCCTGATATATGATGCTTGTGGATGTCTGACACCTGATGTCTGATGCATGATGTCTGATGCATGATGCTTGTGGATGTCTGATGCCTGATGCTTGTGGATGTGTGTTGCCTGATGTCTGATGCTTGTGGATGTTTGATGCCTGATGTCTCATTCATGATGTCTGATGCATGATGTCTGATGCTTGTGGATGTCTGATGCTTGATGTCTGATGTTTGTGGATGTCTGATGCATGATGTCTGATGTCTTAATGTCTGATGCTTGTAGATGTCTGATACTTGTGGATGTCTGATGTCTGAGGCCTGATGTCTGATGTGTGATACCTGATGTCTGATTCCTGATGTCTGATGCTTGTGGATGTCTGATGCCTGATGTCTGATGCTTGTGGCTGTCTGATGCCTGATGTTGATGCTTGTGGATGTCTGATGCATGATGTCTGACACCTGATGTCTGATGCATGATGTCTGATGCATGATGTCTGATGCTTGTGGATGTCTGATGCCTCATGCATGATGCTTGTGGATGTCTGATGCTTGTGGATGTCTGATGCCTGATGTCTGATGCTTGTGGATGTCTCATGCATGATGTCTGATGCATGATGTCTGATGCCTGATGTCTGATGCCTGATGCTTGTGGATGTCTGATGCTTGATGTCTGATGCTTGTGGATGTCTGGTGCCTAATGTCTGATGCCTGTGGATGTCTGATGCCAGATGTCTGATGCCTGATGCTTGTGGATGTCTGGTGCCTGATGTCTGATGCTTGATGTCGAATGCCTGATGCTTGTGGATGTCTGATGCTTGTGGATGCCTGATGTCTGATGCCTGACGCTTGTGGATGTCTGATGCCTGATGCTTGTGGATGTCTGATGCCTGATGTTTGATGTCTGATGCCTGATGCTTGTGGATGTATGTTGCCTGATGTCTGATGCATGATGTCTTTTGCTTGTGGATGTCTGATGCCTGATGTCCGATGCTTGTGGATGTCTGATGCCTGATGCTTGTGGATGTCTGTTGCCTGATGTCTGATGCCTGATGTCTGATGCTTGTGGATGTCTGATGCCTGATGTCTGATGCTTGTGGCTGTCTGATGCCTGATGTCTGATGCTTGTGGATGTCTGATGCATGATGTCTGACACCTGATGTCTGATGCATGATGTCTGATGCATGATGTCTGATGCTTGTGGATGTCTGATGCTTGTGGATGTCTGATGCCTGATGCTTGTGAATGTCTGATGCCTGATGCTTGTGGATGTCTGGTGCCTGATGTCTGATGTCTGATTCCTGATGTCTGATGCTTGTGGATGTCTGATGTCTGATGCTTGTGGATGTGTGTTGCCTGATGTCTGATGCATGATGTCTGACACCTGATGTCTGATGCCTGATGCTTGTGGAAGTCTGATGCCTGATGTCTGATGCCTGATGTTTGATGTCTGATGCCTTATGCTTGTGGATGTGTGTTGCCTGATGTCTGATGCATGATGTCTGATGCTTGTGGATGTTTGATTCCTGATGTCTGATGGTTATGGATGTCTGATGCTTGTGGCTGTCTGATGCCTGATATATGATGCTTGTGGATGTCTGACACCTGATGTCTGATGCATGATGTCTGATGCATGATGCTTGTGGATGTCTGATGCCTGATGCTTGTGGATGTGTGTTGCCTGATGTCTGATGCATGATGTCTGATGCTTGTGGATGTTTGATGCCTGATGTCTCATGCATGATGTCTGATGCATGATGTCTGATGCTTGTGGATGTCTGATGCTTGATGTCTGATGTTTGTGGATGTCTGATGTCTGATGCATGATGTCTGATGTCTTAATGTCTGATGCTTGTAGATGTCTGATACTTGTGGATGTCTGATGTCTGAGGCCTGATGTCTGATGTGTGATACCTGATGTCTGAATCCTGATGTCTGATGCTTGTGGATGTCTGATGCCTGATGTATGATGCTTGTGGCTGTCTGATGCCAGATGTTGATGCTTGTGGATGTCTGATGCATGATGTCTGACACCTGATGTCTGATGTCTGATGCATGATGTCTGATGCTTGTGGATGTCTGATGCCTCATGCATGATGCTTGTGGATGTCTGATGCTTGTGGATGTCTGATGCCTGATGCTTGTGGATGTCTCATGCCTGATGTCTGATGCATGATGGCTGATGTCTGATGCCTGATGCTTGTGGATGTCTGATGCTTGATGTCTGATGCTTGTGGATGTCTGATGCTTGTGGATGTCTGATGCCTGTGGATGTCTGATGCCAGATGTCTGATGCTTGTGGATGTCTGGTGCCTGATGTCTGATGCCTGATGTCGAATGCGTGATGCTTGTGGATGTATGATTCTTGTGGATGCCTGATGTCTGATGCCTGACGCTTGTGGATGTCTGATGCCTGATGCTTGTGGATGTCTGATGCCTGATGTTTGATGTCTGATGCCTGATGCTTGTGGATGTATGTTGCCTGATATCTGATGCATGATGTCTTTTGCTTGTGGATGTCTGATGCCTGATGTCCGATGCTTGTGGATGTCTGATGCCTGATGCTTGTGGATGTGTGTTGCCTGATGTCTGATGCATGATGTCTGATGCTTGTGGATGTTTGATGCCTGATGTCTGATGCTTTTGGATGTCTCATGCATGATGTCTGATGCCTGATGCTTGTGGATGTCTGATGCTTGATGTCTGATGTTTGTGGATGTCTGATGCCTGATGTCTGATGCATGATGTCTGATGCCTGATGTCTTAATGTCTGATGCTTGTAGATGTCTGATACTTGCAGATGTCTGATGTCTGAGGCCTGATGTCTTATCAGGTATCACACATCAGACATCAGGAATCAGACATCAGGTGTCACACATCAGGCATCAGGCATGTCTGATTCCTGATGTCTGATGCTTGTGGATGTCTGATGCCTGATGCTTGTGGCTGTCTGATGCCTGATGTCTGATGCTTGTGGATGTCTGATGCATGATGTCTGACACCTGATGTCTGATGCATGATGTCTGATGCATGATGTCTGATGCTTGTGGATGTCTGATGCTTGTGGATGTCTGGTGCCTGATGTCTGATGCTTGTGAATGTCTGAGTCCTGATGCTTGTGGATGTCTGGTGCCTGATGTCTGATGCTTGTGGATGTCTGATGCATGATGTCTGACACCTGATGTCTGATGCATGATGTCTGATGCTTGTGGATGTCTGATGCCTGATATCTGATTCTTGTGAATGTCTAATGCCTGATGCTTGTTGATGTCTGGTGCCTGATGTCTGATGCCTGATTCCTGATGTCTGATGCCTGTGGATGACTTATGCCTGATGCTTGTGGATGTGTGTTGCCTGATGTCTGATACCTGATGTCTGATGCTTGTGGATGTCTGATGCCTGATATCTGATGCTTGTGGAAGTCTGATGCCTGATGTCTGATGCCCGATGTCTGATGCTTGTGGATGTGTGTTGCCTGATGTCTGATGCATGATGTCTGATGCATGATGTCTGATGCTTGTGGATGTTTGATTCCTGATGTCTGATGCTTGTGGATGTCTGATGCTTGTGGATGTTTGATTCCTGATGTCTGATGCTTGTGGGTGTCTGATGCCTGATGTCTGATGCTTGTGGATGTCTTATGCATGATGTCTGACACCTGATGTCTGACGCATGTCTGATGCAGGATGTCTGATGCTTGTGGATGTCTGACGCATGATGTTTGTGGATGTCTGATGCCTGATGTCTGATGCCTGATGTTTGTGAATGTCTGATGCCTGATGTCTGATGTCTGACGCATGATGTCTGATGCCTGATGTCCGATGCTTGTGGATGTCTGATGCCTGATGCTTGTGGATGTCTGATGCCTGTGGATGTGTGTTGCCTGATGTCTGATGCATGATGTCTGATGCTTGTGGATGTTTGATGCCTGATGTCTGATGCTTGTGGATGTCTCATGCATGATGTCTGATGCATGATGTCTGATGCCTGATGCTTGTGGATGTCTGATGCTTGATGTCTGATGTTTGTGGATGTCTGATGTCTGATGCATGATGTCTGATGCCTGATGTCTTAATGTCTGATGCTTGTAGATGTCTGATACTTGTGGACGTCTGATGTCTGAGGCCTGATGTCTGATGTGTGATACCTGATGTCTGATTCCTGATGTCTGATGCTTGTGGATGTCTGATACCTGATGTCTGATGCTTGTGGCTGTCTGATGCCTGATGTCTGATGCTTGTGGATGTCTGACGCATGATGTCTGACACCTGATGTCTGATGCATGATGTCTGATGCATGATGTCTGATGCTTGTGGATGTCTGATGCCTCATGCATGATGCTTGTGGATGTCTGATGCTTGTAGATGTTTGATGCCTGATGTCTGATGCTTGTGGATGTCTCATGCATGATGTCTGATGCATGATGTCTGATGCTTGTGGATGTCGGATGCTTGATGTCTGATGTTTGTGGATGTCTGATGCCTGATGTCTGATGCTTGTGGATGTCTGATGCTTGATGTCTGATGTTTGTGGATGTCTGATACCTGATGTCTGATGCATGATGTCTGATGCCTGATGTTTGTAGATGTCTGATACTTGTGAATGTCTGATATCTGAGGCCTGATGTCTGATACCTGATGTCTGATTCCTGATGGCTGATGCTTGTGGATGTCTAATGCCTTATTTTGATGCTTGTGGATGTCTGATGCCTGATGCTTGTGGCTGTCTGATGCCTGATGTCTGATGCTTGTGGATGTCTGATGCATGTCTGACACCTGATGTCTGATGCATGATGTCTGATGCATGATGTCTGATGCTTGTGCATGTCTGATGCCTGATGCTTGTGCATGTCTGGTGCCGGATGTCTAATGCCTGATGTCTGATGCTTGTGGATGTCTGGTGCCTGATGCCTGATGTCTGATTTCTGATGTCTGATGCCTTATGTCTGATGCTTGTGGATGTCTGATGCTTGTGGATGTGTGGTGCCTGATGTCTGATGCTTGTGGATATCTGATGCTTGTGGATGTCTGGTGCCTGATGTCTGATGCCTGATGTCTGATGCTTGTGGATGTCTGATGCCTGATGCTTGTGGATGTCTGATGCCTGATGTCTGATGTCTGTTGCTTGTGGATGTCTGATGCCTGATGCTTGTGGATGTCTTATGCCTGATGGCTGATGTCTGGTGCCTGATGTTTGATGTCTGATGCTTGTGGATGTATGTTGCCTGATGTCTGATGCATGATGTCTGTTGCTTGTGGATGTCTGATGCCTGATGTCTGATGCTTGTGGATGTCTTATGCCTGATGGCTGATGTCTGGTGCCTGATGTCTGATGCTTGTGGATGTCTGATGTCCGATGCTTGTGGATGTCTGATGCCTGATGTCTGATGCCCGATGTTTGATGTCTGATGCTTGTGGATGTGTTGCCTGATGTCTGATGCATGATGTCTGATGCTTGTGGATGTCTGATGCCTGATGCTTGTGGATGTCTCATGCATGATGTCTGTTGCGTGATGTCTGATGCCTGATGTCTGAGGATGTCTGTTGCTTGATGTCTGATGTTTGTGGATGTCTGATGCCTGATGTCTGATGCTTGTGGATGTGTGTTGCCTGATGTCTGATGCTTGTGGATGTTTGATGCCTGATGTCTGATGCTTGTGGATGTCTCATGCATGATGTCTGATGCATGATGTCTGATGCTTGTGGATGTCTGATGCTTGATGTCTGATGTTTGTGGATGTCTGATGCCTGATGTATGATGTCTGATGCCTGATGTCTTAATGTCTGATGCTTGTAGATGTCTGATACTTTTGGATGTCTGATGCATGATGTCTGACACCTGATGTCTGATGCCTGATGTCTTATGCCTGATGTCTGATGTGTGATACCTGATGTCTGATTCCTGATGTCTGATGCTTGTGGATGTATGATGCCTGTTGTCTGATGCTCGTGGCTGTCTGATGCTTGTGGATGTCTGATGCATGATGTCTGACACCTGATGTCTGATGCATGATGTCTGATGCTTGTGGATGTCTGATGCTTGTGGATGTCTGATGCCTGATGCTTGTGAATGTCTGATGCCTGATGCTTGTGGATGTCTGGTGCCTGATGCCTGATGTCTGATGCTTGTCGATGTGTGTTGCCTGATGTCTGATACCTGATGTCTGATGCTTGTGGATGTCTGATGCCTGATGTCTGATGCTTGATGCTTGTGGAAGTCTGATGCCTGATGTCTGATGCCCGATGTTTGATTTCTGATGCCTGATGCTTGTGGATGTTTGTTGCCGGATGTCTGATGCATGATGTCTGATGCTTGTGGATGTCTGATGCTTGTGGATGTTTGATTCCTGATGTCTGATGCTTGTGGCTGTCTGATGCCTGATATCTGATGCATGATGTCTGATGCATGATGTCTGATGCATGATGTCTGATGCATGATGTCTGATGCTTGTGGATGTCTGATGCCTGATTGTGGATGTCTGATGCCTGATGCCTGATGTTTGTGAATGTCTGATGCCTGATGTCTGATGCTTGTGGATGTGTGTTGCCTGATGTCTGATGCATGATGTCTGATGCTTGTGGATGTTTGATGCCTGATGTCTGATGCTTGTGGATGTCTCATGCATGATGTCTGATGCGTGATGTCTGATGCCTGATGTCTGAGGATGTCTGATGCTTGATGTCTGATGTTTGTGGATGTCTGATGCCTGATGTCTGATGCTTGTGGATGTCTGGTGCCTGATGTCTGATGTCTGATTCCTGATGTCTGATGCTTGTGGATATCTGATGCCAGATGTCTGATGCCTGATGCTTGTGGATGTCTGATGCTTGTGGATGTCTGATGCTTGTGGATGTCTGGTGCCTGATATCAGATGCCTGATGTCGGATGCCTGATGCTTGTGGATGTCTGATGCTTGTGGATGTCTGATGCTTGTGGATGCCTGATGTCTGACGCTTGCGGATGTCTGATGCCTGATGCTTGTGGATGTCTGGTGCCTGATATCAGATGCCTGATGTCGGATGCCTGATGCTTGTGGATGTCTGATGCTTGTGGGTGTCTGATGCTTGTGGATGCCTGATGTCTGATGCTTGTGGATGTCTGATGCCTGATATCTGATTCTTGTGAATGTCTAATGCCTGATGCTTGTTGATGTCTGGTGCCTGATGTCTGATGCCTGATTCCTGATGTCTGATGCCTGTGGATGACTTATGCCTGATGCTTGTGGATGTGTGTTGCCTGATGTCTGATACCTGATGTCTGATGCTTGTGGATGTCTGATGCCTGATATCTGATGCTTGTGGAAGTCTGATGCCTGATGTCTGATGCTTGTGGATGTGTGTTGCCTGATGTCTGATGCATGATGTCTGATGCATGATGTCTGATGCTTGTGGATGTTTGATTCCTGATGTCTGATGCTTGTGGATGTCTGATGCTTGTGGATGTTTGATTCCTGATGTCTGATGCTTGTGGGTGTCTGATGCCTGATGTCTGATGCTTGTGGATGTCTTATGCATGATGTCTGACACCTGATGTCTGACGCATGTCTGATGCAGGATGTCTGATGCTTGTGGATGTCTGACGCATGATGTTTGTGGATGTCTGATGCCTGATGTCTGATGCCTGATGTTTGTGAATGTCTGATGCCTGATGTCTGATGTCTGACGCATGATGTCTGATGCCTGATGTCCGATGCTTGTGGATGTCTGATGCCTGATGCTTGTGGATGTCTGATGCCTGTGGATGTGTGTTGCCTGATGTCTGATGCATGATGTCTGATGCTTGTGGATGTTTGATGCCTGATGTCTGATGCTTGTGGATGTCTCATGCATGATGTCTGATGCATGATGTCTGATGCCTGATGCTTGTGGATGTCTGATGCTTGATGTCTGATGTTTGTGGATGTCTGATGTCTGATGCATGATGTCTGATGCCTGATGTCTTAATGTCTGATGCTTGTAGATGTCTGATACTTGTGGACGTCTGATGTCTGAGGCCTGATGTCTGATGTGTGATACCTGATGTCTGATTCCTGATGTCTGATGCTTGTGGATGTCTGATACCTGATGTCTGATGCTTGTGGCTGTCTGATGCCTGATGTCTGATGCTTGTGGATGTCTGACGCATGATGTCTGACACCTGATGTCTGATGCATGATGTCTGATGCATGATGTCTGATGCTTGTGGATGTCTGATGCCTCATGCATGATGCTTGTGGATGTCTGATGCTTGTAGATGTTTGATGCCTGATGTCTGATGCTTGTGGATGTCTCATGCATGATGTCTGATGCATGATGTCTGATGCTTGTGGATGTCGGATGCTTGATGTCTGATGTTTGTGGATGTCTGATGCCTGATGTCTGATGCTTGTGGATGTCTGATGCTTGATGTCTGATGTTTGTGGATGTCTGATACCTGATGTCTGATGCATGATGTCTGATGCCTGATGTTTGTAGATGTCTGATACTTGTGGATGTCTGATATCTGAGGCCTGATGTCTGATACCTGATGTCTGATTCCTGATGGCTGATGCTTGTGGATGTCTAATGCCTTATTTTGATGCTTGTGGATGTCTGATGCCTGATGCTTGTGGCTGTCTGATGCCTGATGTCTGATGCTTGTGGATGTCTGATGCATGTCTGACACCTGATGTCTGATGCATGATGTCTGATGCATGATGTCTGATGCTTGTGCATGTCTGATGCCTGATGCTTGTGCATGTCTGGTGCCGGATGTCTAATGCCTGATGTCTGATGCTTGTGGATGTCTGGTGCCTGATGCCTGATGTCTGATTTCTGATGTCTGATGCCTTATGTCTGATGCTTGTGGATGTCTGATGCTTGTGGATGTGTGGTGCCTGATGTCTGATGCTTGTGGATATCTGATGCTTGTGGATGTCTGGTGCCTGATGTCTGATGCCTGATGTCTGATGCTTGTGGATGTCTGATGCCTGATGCTTGTGGATGTCTGATGCCTGATGTCTGATGTCTGTTGCTTGTGGATGTCTGATGCCTGATGCTTGTGGATGTCTTATGCCTGATGGCTGATGTCTGGTGCCTGATGTTTGATGTCTGATGCTTGTGGATGTATGTTGCCTGATGTCTGATGCATGATGTCTGTTGCTTGTGGATGTCTGATGCCTGATGTCTGATGCTTGTGGATGTCTTATGCCTGATGGCTGATGTCTGGTGTCTGATGTCTGATGCTTGTGGATGTCTGATGTCCGATGCTTGTGGATGTCTGATGCCTGATGTCTGATGCCCGATGTTTGATGTCTGATGCTTGTGGATGTGTTGCCTGATGTCTGATGCATGATGTCTGATGCTTGTGGATGTCTGATGCCTGATGCTTGTGGATGTCTCATGCATGATGTCTGTTGCGTGATGTCTGATGCCTGATGTCTGAGGATGTCTGTTGCTTGATGTCTGATGTTTGTGGATGTCTGATGCCTGATGTCTGATGCTTGTGGATGTGTGTTGCCTGATGTCTGATGCTTGTGGATGTTTGATGCCTGATGTCTGATGCTTGTGGATGTCTCATGCATGATGTCTGATGCATGATGTCTGATGCTTGTGGATGTCTGATGCTTGATGTCTGATGTTTGTGGATGTCTGATGCCTGATGTATGATGTCTGATGCCTGATGTCTTAATGTCTGATGCTTGTAGATGTCTGATACTTTTGGATGTCTGATGCATGATGTCTGACACCTGATGTCTGATGCCTGATGTCTTATGCCTGATGTCTGATGTGTGATACCTGATGTCTGATTCCTGATGTCTGATGCTTGTGGATGTATGATGCCTGTTGTCTGATGCTCGTGGCTGTCTGATGCTTGTGGATGTCTGATGCATGATGTCTGACACCTGATGTCTGATGCATGATGTCTGATGCTTGTGGATGTCTGATGCTTGTGGATGTCTGATGCCTGATGCTTGTGAATGTCTGATGCCTGATGCTTGTGGATGTCTGGTGCCTGATGCCTGATGTCTGATGCTTGTCGATGTGTGTTGCCTGATGTCTGATACCTGATGTCTGATGCTTGTGGATGTCTGATGCCTGATGTCTGATGCTTGATGCTTGTGGAAGTCTGATGCCTGATGTCTGATGCCCGATGTTTGATTTCTGATGCCTGATGCTTGTGGATGTTTGTTGCCTGATGTCTGATGCATGATGTCTGATGCTTGTGGATGTCTGATGCTTGTGGATGTTTGATTCCTGATGTCTGATGCTTGTGGCTGTCTGATGCCTGATATCTGATGCATGATGTCTGATGCATGATGTCTGATGCATGATGTCTGATGCATGATGTCTGATGCTTGTGGATGTCTGATGCCTGATTGTGGATGTCTGATGCCTGATGCCTGATGTTTGTGAATGTCTGATGCCTGATGTCTGATGCTTGTGGATGTGTGTTGCCTGATGTCTGATGCATGATGTCTGATGCTTGTGGATGTTTGATGCCTGATGTCTGATGCTTGTGGATGTCTCATGCATGATGTCTGATGCGTGATGTCTGATGCCTGATGTCTGAGGATGTCTGATGCTTGATGTCTGATGTTTGTGGATGTCTGATGCCTGATGTCTGATGCTTGTGGATGTCTGGTGCCTGATGTCTGATGTCTGATTCCTGATGTCTGATGCTTGTGGATATCTGATGCCAGATGTCTGATGCCTGATGCTTGTGGATGTCTGATGCTTGTGGATGTCTGATGCTTGTGGATGTCTGGTGCCTGATATCAGATGCCTGATGTCGGATGCCTGATGCTTGTGGATGTCTGATGCTTGTGGATGTCTGATGCTTGTGGATGCCTGATGTCTGACGCTTGCGGATGTCTGATGCCTGATGCTTGTGGATGTCTGATGCCTGATGTTTGATGTCTGATGCCTGATGCTTGTGGATGTCTGATGCCTGATGTCTGATGTCTGTTGCTTATGGATGTCTGATGCCTGATGTCTGATGCTTGTGGATGTCTTATGCCTGATGGCTGATGTCTGGTGCCTGATGTCTGATGCTTGTGGATGTCTGATGCCTGATGTCCGATGCTTGTGGATGTCTGATGCCTGATGTCTCATGCCCGATGTTTGATGTCTGATGCCTGATGCTTGTGGATGTGTGTTGCCTGATGTCTGATGCATGATGTCTGATGCTTGTGGATGTCTGATGCTTGTGGATGTGTGTTGCCTGATGTCTGAGGCATGATGTCTGATGCTTGTGGATGTTTGATGCCTGATGTCTTATGCATGATGTCTGATGTCTGATGCTTGTGGATGTCTGATGCTTGATCTCTGATGTTTGTGGATGTCTGATGCCTGATGTCTGATACTTGTGGATGTCTGATGTCTGAGGCCTGATGTCTTATGCCTGATACCTGATGTCTGATTCCTGATGTCTGATGCTTGTGGATGTCTAATGCCTGATGTTTGATGCTTGTGGATGTCTGATGCCTGATGTCTGATGCTTGTGGCTGTCTGATGCCTTATGTCTGATGCTTGTGGATGTCTGATGCATGATGTCTGACACCTGATGTCTGATGCATGATGTCTGATGCGTGATGTCTGATGTTTGTGGATGTCTGATGCTTGTGGATGTCTGATGCCTGATGTCTGATGATTGTGAATGTCTGATGCCTGATGCTTGTGGATGTCTGGTGCCTGATGTCTGATGTCTGATTCCTGATGTCTGATGCTTGTGGATGTCTGAAGTCTGATGCTTGTGGATGTGTGTTGCCTGATGTCTGATGCATGATGTCTGACACCTGATGTCTGATGCCTGATGCTTGTGGAAGTCTGATGCCTGATGTCTGATGCCCGATGTTTGATGTCTGATGCCTTATGCTTGTGGATGTGTATTGCCTGATGCATGATGTCTGATGCTTGTGGATGTCTGATGCTTGTGGATGTTTGATTCCTGATGTCTGATGCTTGTGGATGTCTGATGCTTGTGGCTGTCAGATGCCTGATATATGATGCTTGTGGATGTCTGACACCTGATGTCTGATGCATGATGTCTGATGCATGATGCTTGTGGATGTCTGATGCCTGATGCTTGTGGATGTGTGTTGCCTGATGTCTGATGCTTGTGGATGTTTGATGCCTGATGTCTCATTCATGATGTCTGATGCATGATGTCTGATGCTTGTGGATGTCTGATGCTTGATGTCTGATGTTTGTGGATGTCTGATGCATGATGTCTGATGTCTTAATGTCTGATGCTTGTAGATGTCTGATACTTGTGGATGTCTGATGTCTGAGGCCTGATGTCTGATGTGTGATACCTGATGTCTGATTCCTGATGTCTGATACTTGTGGATGTCTGATGCCTGATGTCTGATGCTTGTGGCTGTCTGATGCCTGATGTTGATGCTTGTGGATGTCTGATGCATGATGTCTGACACCTGATGTCTGATGCATGATGTCTGATGCATGATGTCTGATGCTTGTGGATGTCTGATGCCTCATGCATGATGCTTGTGGATGTCTGATGCTTGTGGATGTCTGATGCCTGATGTCTGATGCTTGTGGATGTCTCATGCATGATGTCTGATGCATGATGTCTGATGCCTGATGTCTGATGCCTGATGCTTTTGGATGTCTGATGCTTGATGTCTGATGCTTGTGGATGTCTGGTGCCTAATGTCTGATGCCTGTGGATGTCTGATGCCAGATGTCTGATGCCTGATGCTTGTGGATGTCTGGTGCCTGATGTCTGATGCTTGATGTCGAATGCCTGATGCTTGTGGATGTCTGATGCTTGTGGATGCCTGATGTCTGATGCCTGACGCTTGTGGATGTCTGATGCCTGATGCTTGTGGATGTCTGATGCCTGATGTTTGATGTCTGATGCCTGATGCTTGTGGATGTATGTTGCCTGATGTCTGATGCATGATGTCTTTTGCTTGTGGATGTCTGATGCCTGATGTCCGATGCTTGTGGATGTCTGATGCCTGATGCTTGTGGATGTCTGTTGCCTGATGTCTGATGCCTGATGTCTGATGCTTGTGGATGTCTGATGCCTGATGTCTGATGCTTGTGGCTGTCTGATGCCTGATGTCTGATGCTTGTGGATGTCTGATGCATGATGTCTGACACCTGATGTCTGATGCATGATGTCTGATGCATGATGTCTGATGCTTGTGGATGTCTGATGCTTGTGGATGTCTGATGCCTGATGTCTGATGCTTGTGAATGTCTGATGCCTGATGCTTGTGGATGTCTGGTGCCTGATGTCTGATGTCTGATTCCTGATGTCTGATGCTTGTGGATGTCTGATGTCTGATGCTTGTGGATGTGTGTTGCCTGATGTCTGATGCATGATGTCTGACACCTGATGTCTGATGCCTGATGCTTGTGGAAGTCTGATGCCTGATGTCTGATGCCTGATGTTTGATGTCTGATGCCTTATGCTTGTGGATGTGTGTTGCCTGATGTCTGATGCATGATGTCTGATGCTTGTGGATGTTTGATTCCTGATGTCTGATGGTTGTGGATGTCTGATGCTTGTGGCTGTCTGATGCCTGATATATGATGCTTGTGGATGTCTGACACCTGATGTCTGATGCATGATGTCTGATGCATGATGCTTGTGGATGTCTGATGCCTGATGCTTGTGGATGTGTGTTGCCTGATGTCTGATGCATGATGTCTGATGCTTGTGGATGTTTGATGCCTGATGTCTCATGCATGATGTCTGATGCATGATGTCTGATGCTTGTGGATGTCTGATGCTTGATGTCTGATGTTTGTGGATGTCTGATGTCTGATGCATGATGTCTGATGTCTTAATGTCTGATGCTTGTAGATGTCTGATACTTGTGGATGTCTGATGTCTGAGGCCTGATGTCTGATGTGTGATACCTGATGTCTGAATCCTGATGTCTGATGCTTGTGGATGTCTGATGCCTGATGTCTGATGCTTGTGGCTGTCTGATGCCTGATGTTGATGCTTGTGGATGTCTGATGCATGATGTCTGACACCTGATGTCTGATGTCTGATGCATGATGTCTGATGCTTGTGGATGTCTGATGCCTCATGCATGATGCTTGTGGATGTCTGATGCTTGTGGATGTCTGATGCCTGATGCTTGTGGATGTCTCATGCCTGATGTCTGATGCATGATGGCTGATGTCTGATGCCTGATGCTTGTGGATGTCTGATGCTTGATGTCTGATGCTTGTGGATGTCTGATGCTTGTGGATGTCTGATGCCTGTGGATGTCTGATGCCAGATGTCTGATGCTTGTGGATGTCTGGTGCCTGATGTCTGATGCCTGATGTCGAATGCGTGATGCTTGTGGATGTATGATTCTTGTGGATGCCTGATGTCTGATGTCTGACGCTTGTGGATGTCTGATGCCTGATGCTTGTGGATGTCTGATGCCTGATGTTTGATGTCTGATGCCTGATGCTTGTGGATGTATGTTGCCTGATATCTGATGCATGATGTCTTTTGCTTGTGGATGTCTGATGCCTGATGTCCGATGCTTGTGGATGTCTGATGCCTGATGCTTGTGGATGTGTGTTGCCTGATGTCTGATGCATGATGTCTGATGCTTGTGGATGTTTGATGCCTGATGTCTGATGCTTTTGGATGTCTCATGCATGATGTCTGATGCCTGATGCTTGTGGATGTCTGATGCTTGATGTCTGATGTTTGTGGATGTCTGATGCCTGATGTCTGATGCATGATGTCTGATGCCTGATGTCTTAATGTCTGATGCTTGTAGATGTCTGATACTTGCGGATGTCTGATGTCTGAGGCCTGATGTCTTATCAGGTATCACACATCAGACATCAGGAATCAGACATCAGGTGTCACACATCAGGCATCAGGCATGTCTGATTCCTGATGTCTGATGCTTGTGGATGTCTGATGCCTGATGCTTGTGGCTGTCTGATGCCTGATGTCTGATGCTTGTGGATGTCTGATGCATGATGTCTGACACCTGATGTCTGATGCATGATGTCTGATGCATGATGTCTGATGCATGATGCTTGTGGATGTCTGATGCTTGTGGATGTCTGGTGCCTGATGTCTGATGCTTGTGAATGTCTGAGTCCTGATGCTTGTGGATGTCTGGTGCCTGATGTCTGATGCTTGTGGATGTCTGATGCATGATGTCTGACACCTGATGTCTGATGCATGATGTCTGATGCTTGTGGATGTCTGATGCCTGATATCTGATTCTTGTGAATGTCTAATGCCTGATGCTTGTTGATGTCTGGTGCCTGATGTCTGATGCCTGATTCCTGATGTCTGATGCCTGTGGATGACTTATGCCTGATGCTTGTGGATGTGTGTTGCCTGATGTCTGATACCTGATGTCTGATGCTTGTGGATGTCTGATGCCTGATATCTGATGCTTGTGGAAGTCTGATGCCTGATGTCTGATGCCCGATGTCTGATGCTTGTGGATGTGTGTTGCCTGATGTCTGATGCATGATGTCTGATGCATGAAGTCTGATGCTTGTGGATGTTTGATTCCTGATGTCTGATGCTTGTGGATGTCTGATGCTTGTGGATGTTTGATTCCTGATGTCTGATGCTTGTGGGTGTCTGATGCCTGATGTCCGATGCTTGTGGATGTCTTATGCATGATGTCTGACACCTGATGTCTGACGCATGTCTGATGCAGGATGTCTGATGTCTGACGCATGATGTCTGATGCCTGATGTCCGATGCTTGTGGATGTCTGATGCCTGATGCTTGTGGATGTCGGATGTGTGTTGCCTGATGTCTGATGCATGATGTCTGATGCTTGTGGATGTTTGATGCCTGATGTCTGATGCTTGTGGATGTCTCATGCATGATGTCTGATACATGATGTCTGATGCTTGTGGATGTCTGATGCTTGATGTCTGATGTTTGTGGATGTCTGATGTCTGATGCATGATGTCTGATGCCTGATGTCTTAATGTCTGATGCTTGTAGATGTCTGATACTTGTGGACGTCTGATGTCTGAGGCCTGATGTCTGATGTGTGATACCTGATGTCTGATTCCTGATGTCTGATGCTTGTGGATGTCTGATACCTGATGTCTGATGCTTGTGGCTGTCTGATGCCTGATGTCTGATGCTTGTGGATGTCTGACGCATGATGTCTGACGCCTGATGTCTGATGCATGATGTCTGATGCATGATGTCTGATGCATGATGTCTGATGCATGATGTCTGATGCTTGTGGATGTCTGATGCCTCATGCATGATGCTTGTGGATGTCTGATGCTTGTAGATGTTTGATGCCTGATGTCTGATGCTTGTGGATGTCTCATGCATGATGTCTGATGCATGATGTCTGATGCTTGTGGATGTCGGATGCTTGATGTCTGATGTTTGTGGATGTCTGATGCCTGATGTCTGATGCTTGTGGATGTCTGATGCTTGATGTCTGATGTTTGTGGATGTCTGATACCTGATGTCTGATGCATGATGTCTGATGCCTGATGTTTGTAGATGTCTGATACTTGTGGATGTCTGATATCTGAGGCCTGATGTCTGATACCTGATGTCTGATTCCTGATGGCTGATGCTTGTGGATGTCTAATGCCTTATTTTGATGCTTGTGGATGTCTGATGCCTGATGCTTGTGGCTGTCTGATGCCTGATGTCTGATGCTTGTGGATGTCTGATGCATGTCTGACACCTGATGTCTGATGCATGATGTCTGATGCATGATGTCTGATGCTTGTGCATGTCTGATGCCTGATGCTTGTGCATGTCTGGTGCCGGATGTCTAATGCCTGATGTCTGATGCTTGTGGATGTCTGGTGCCTGATGCCTGATGTCTGATTTCTGATGTCTGATGCCTTATGTCTGATGCTTGTGGATGTCTGATGCTTGTGGATGTGTGGTGCCTGATGTCTGATGCTTGTGGATATCTGATGCTTGTGGATGTCTGGTGCCTGATGTCTGATGCCTGATGTCTGATGCTTGTGGATGTCTGATGCCTGATGCTTGTGGATGTCTGATGCCTGATGTCTGATGTCTGTTGCTTGTGGATGTCTGATGCCTGATGCTTGTGGATGTCTTATGCCTGATGGCTGATGTCTGGTGCCTGATGTTTGATGTCTGATGCTTGTGGATGTATGTTGCCTGATGTCTGATGCATGATGTCTGTTGCTTGTGGATGTCTGATGCCTGATGTCTGATGCTTGTGGATGTCTTATGCCTGATGGCTGATGTCTGGTGCCTGATGTCTGATGCTTGTGGATGTCTGATGTCCGATGCTTGTGGATGTCTGATGCCTGATGTCTGATGCCCGATGTTTGATGTCTGATGCTTGTGGATGTGTTGCCTGATGTCTGATGCATGATGTCTGATGCTTGTGGATGTCTGATGCCTGATGCTTGTGGATGTGTGTTGCCTGATGTCTGATGCATGATGCCTGATGCTTGTGGATGTTTGATGCCTGATGTCTGATGCTTGTGGATGTCTCATGCATGATGTCTGATGCATGATGTCTGATGCCTGATGCTTGTGGATGTCTGATGCTTGAAGTCTGATGTTTGTGGATGTCTGATGCCTGATGTCTGATGCCTGATGTCTGATGCCTGATGTCTAATGTCTGATGCTTGTAGATGTCTGATACTTGTGGATGTCTGATGTCGGAGGCCTGATGTCTTATGCCTGATGTCTGATACCTGATGTCTGATTCCTGATGTCTGATGCTTGTGGATGTCTAATGCCTGATGTTTGATGCTTGTGGATGTCTGATGCCTGATGCTTGTGGCTGTCTGATGCCTGATGTCTGATGCTTGTGGATGTCTGATGCATGATGTCTGACACCTGATGTCTGATGCATGATGTCTGATGCTTGTGGATGTCTGATGCCTGATGCTTGTGAATGTCTGATGCCTGATGCCTGATGTCTGATTCCTGATGTCTGATGCCTGTGGATGTCTGATGCCTGATGCTTGTGGATGTGTGTTGCCTGATGTCTGATACCTGATGTCTGATGCTTGTGGATGTCTGATGCCTGATGTCTGATGCTTGATGCTTGTGGAAGTCTGATGCCTGATGTCTGATGCCCGATGTCTGATGCTTGTGGATGTGTGTTGCCTGATGTCTGATGCATGATGTCTGATGCTTGTGGATGTCTGATGCTTGTGGATGTTTGATTCCTGATGTCTGATGCTTGTGGATGTCTGATGCTTGTGGCTGTCTGTTGCCTGATGTCTGATGCTTGTGGATGTCTGATGCATGATGTCTGACACCTGATGTCTGACGCATGATGTCTGATGCAGGATGTCTGATGCCTGATGTTTGTGGATGTCTGATGCCTGATGTTTGTGGATGTCTGATGCCTGATGTCTGATGCCTGATGTTTGTGAATGTCTGATGTCTGATGTCTGATGCCTGATGCTTGTGGATGTGTGTTGCCTGATGTCTGATGCTTGTGGATGTTTGATGCCTGATGTCTGATGCTTGTGGATGTTTGATGCCTGATGTCTGATGCTTGTGGATGTCTCATGCATGATGTCTGATGCATGATGTCTGATGCCTGATGCTTGTGGATGTCTGATGCTTGATGTCTGATGTTTGTGGATGTCTGATGCCTGATGTCTGATGCTTGTGGATGTCTGATGCTTGTGGATGTCTGGTGCCTGATGTCTGATGCCTGTGGATGTCTGATGCCAGATGTCTGATGCCTGATGCTTGTGGATGTCTGATGCTTGTGGATATCTGGTGCCTGATGTCTGATGCCTGATGTTGGATGCCTGATGTCGGATGCCTGATGTCTGATGCCTGACGCTTGTGGATGTCTGATGCCTGATGCTTGTGTATGTCTGATGCCTGATGTTTGATGTCTGATGCCTGATGCTTGTGGATGTATGTTGCCTGATGTCTGATGCTTGTGGATGTCTGATGCCTGATGCTTGTGGATGTCTTATGCCTGATGGCTGATGTCTGGTGCCTGATGTCTGATGCTTGTGGATGTCTGATGCCTGATGTCTGATGCCTGATGTCTGATGCCCGATGTTTGATGTCTGATGCCTGATGCTTGTGGATGTGTGTTGCCTGATGTCTGATGCATGATGTCTGATGCTTGTGGATGTCTGATGCTTGTGGATGTGTGTTGCCTGATGTCTGAGGCATGATGTCTGATGCTTGTGGATGTTTGATGCCTGATGTCTGATGCTTGTGGATGTCTCATGCATGATGTCTGATGTCTGATGCTTGTGGATGTCTGATGCTTGATGTCTGATGTTTGTGGATGTCTGATGCCTGATGTCTGATGTCTGATACTTGTGGATGTCTGATGTCTGAGGCCTGATGTCTTATGCCTGATACCTGATGTCTGATTCCTGATGTCTGATGCTTGTGGATGTCTAATGCCTGATGTTTGATGCTTGTGGATGTCTGATGCCTGATGTCTGATGCTTGTGGCTGTCTGATGCCTGATGTCCGATGCTTGTGGATGTCTGATGCCTGATGTCTGATGCCCGATGTTTGATGTCTGATGCCTGATGCCTGATGCTTGTGGATGTGCGTTGCATGATGTCTGATGCATGATGTCTGATGCTTGTGGATGTCTGATGCTTGTGGATGTGTGTTGCCTGATGTCTGAGGCATGATGTCTGATGCTTGTGGATGTTTGATGTCTGATGTCTCATGCATGATGTCTGATGCTTGTGGATGTCTGATGCTTGATGTCTGATGTTTGTGGATGTCTGATGCCTGATGTCTGATACTTGTGGATGTCTGATGTCTGAGGCCTGATGTCTTATGCCTGATACCTGATGTCTGATTCCTGATGTCTGATGCTTGTGGATGTCTAATGCCTGATGTTTGATGCTTGTGGATGTCTGATGCCTGATGTCTGATGCTTGTAGCTGTCTGAGGCCTGATGTCTGATGCTTGTGGATGTCTGATAAATGATGTCTGACACCTGATGTCTGATGCATGATGTCTGATGCATGATGTCTGATGCTTGTGGATGTCTGATGCTTGTGGATGTCTGATGCCTGATGTCTGATGCTTGTGAATGTCTGATGCCTGATGCTTGTGGATGTCTGGTGCCTGATGTCTGATTCTTGATGTCTGATGCTTGTGGATGTCTGATGTCTGATGCTTGTGGATGTGTGTTGCCTGATGGTTGATGCATGATGTCTGACACCTGATGTCTGATGCCTGATGCTTGTGGAAGTCTGATGCCTGATGTCTGATGCCCGATGTTTGATGTCTGATGCCTTATGCTTGTGGATGTGTGTTGCCTGATGTCTGATGCATGATGTCTGATGCTTGTGGATGTCTGATGCTTGTGGATGTTTGATTCCTGATGTCTGATGCTTGTGGATGTCTGATGCTTGTGGCTGTCTGATGCCTGATATATGATGCTTGTGGATGTCTGACACCTGATGTCTGATGCATGATGTCTGATGCATGATGCTTGTGGATGTCTGATGCCTGATGCTTGTGGATGTGTGTTGCCTGATGTCTGATGCATGATGTCTGATGCTTGTGGATGTTTGATGCCTGATGTCTCATGCATGATGTCTGATGCATGATGTCTGATGCTTGTGGATGTCTGATGCTTGATGTCTGATGTTTGTGGATGTCTGATGTCTGATGCATGATGTCTGATGTCTTAATATCTGATGCTTGTAGATGTCTGATACTTGTGGATGTCTGATGTCTGAGGCCTGATGTCTGATGTGTGATACCTGATGTCTGATTCCTGATGTCTGATGCTTGTGGATGTCTGATGCCTGATGTCTGATGCTTGTGGCTGTCTGATGCCTGATGTTGATGCTTGTGGATGTCTGAGTCCTGATGCTTGTGGATGTCTGGTGCCTGATGTCTGATGCTTGTGGATGTCTGATGCATGATGTCTGACACCTGATGTCTGATGCATGATGTCTGATGCTTGTGGATGTCTGATGCCTGATGTCTGATGCTTGTGAATGTCTAATGCCTGATGCTTGTTGATGTCTGGTGCCTGATGTCTGATGCCTGATTCCTGATGTCTGATGCTTGTGGATGTCTGATACCTAATGTCTGATGCCTGTGGATGTCTTATGCCTGATGCTTGTGGATGTGTGTTGCCTGATGTCTGATACCTGATGTCTGATGCTTGTGGATGTCTGATGCCTGATGTCTGATGCTTGTGGAAGTCTGATGCCTGATGCCTGATGCCCGATGTCTGATGCTTGTGGATGTGTGTTGCCTGATGTCTGATGCATGATGTCTGATGCTTGTGGATGTTTGATTCCTGATGTCTGATGCTTGTGGATGTCTGATGCTTGTGGATGTTTGATTCCTGATGTCTGATGCTTGTGGGTGTCTGATGCAGGATGTCTGATGCTTGTGGATGTCTGACGCATGATGTTTGTGGATGTCTGATGCCTGATGTCTGATGCCTGATGTTTATGAATGTCTGATGCCTGATGTCTGATGTCTGACGCATGATGTCTGATGCCTGATGTCCGATGCTTGTGGATGTCTGATGCCTGATGCTTGTGGATGTCTGATGCCTGATGCTTGTGGATGTGTGTTGCCTGATGTCTGATGCATGATGTCTGATGCTTGTGGATGTTTGATGCCTGATGTCTGATGCTTGTGGATGTCTCATGCATGATGTCTGATGCATGATGTCTGATGCCTGATGCTTGTGGATGTCTGATGCTTGATGTCTGATGTTTGTGGATGTCTGATGTCTGATGCATGATGTCTGATGCCTGATGTCTTAATGTCTGATGCTTGTAGATGTCTGATACTTGTGGACGTCTGATGTCTGAGGCCTGATGTCTGATGTCTGATTCATGATGTCTGATGCTTGTGGATGTCTGATACCTGATGTCTGATGCTTGTGGCTGTCTGATGCCTGATGTCTGATGCTTGTGGATGTCTGCTGCATGATGTCTGACACCTGATGTCTGATGCATGATGTCTGATGCTTGTGGATGTCTGATGCCTCATGCATGATGCTTGTGGATGTCTGATGCTTGTAGATGTTTGATGCCTGATGTCTGATGCTTGTGGATGTCTCATGCATGATGTCTGATGCATGATGTCTGATGCTTGTGGATGTCGGATGCTTGATGTCTGATGTTTGTGGATGTCTGATGCCTGATGTCTGATGCTTGTGGATGTCTGATGCTTGATGTCTGATGTTTGTGGATGTTTGATACCTGATGTCTGATGCATGATGTCTGATGCCTGATGTTTGTAGATGTCTGATACTTGTGGATGTCTGATATCTGAGGCCTGATGTCTGATACCTGATGTCTGATTCCTGATGTCTGATGCTTGTGGATGTCTAATGCCTTATGTTTGATGCTTGTGGATGTCTGATGCCTGAGGCTTGTGGCTGTCCGATGCCTGATGTCTGATGCTTGTGAATGTCTGATGCATGTCTGACACCTGATGTCTGATGCATGATGTCTGATGCATGATGTCTGATGCTTGTGCATGTCTGATGCCTGATGCTTGTGCATGTCTGGTGCCAGATGTCTAATGCCTGATGTCTGATGCTTGTGGATGTCTGGTGCCTGATGCCTGATGTCTGATTTCTGATGTCTGATGCCTTATGTCTGATGCTTGTGGATGTCTGATGCTTGTAGATGTCTGGTGCCTGATGTCTGATGCTTGTGGATATCTGATGCTTGTGGATGTCTGGTGCCTGATGTCTGATGCCTGATGTCTGATGCTTGTGGATGTCTGATGCCTGATGTCTGATGTCTGTTGCTTGTGGATGTCTGATGCCTGATGCTTGTGGATGTCTTATGCCTGATGGCTGATGTCTGGTGCCTGATGTTTGATGTCTGATGCATGTGGATGTATGTTGCCTGATGTCTGATGCATGATGTCTGTTGCTTGTGGATGTCTGATGCCTGATGTCTGATGCTTGTGGATGTCTTATGCCTGATGGCTGATGTCTGGTGCCTGATGTCTGATGCTTGTGGATGTCTGATGTCCGATGCTTGTGGATGTCTGAAGCCTGATGTCTGATGCCCGATGTTTGATGTCTGATGCTTGTGGATGTGTTGCCTGATGTCTGATGCATGATGTCTGATGCTTGTGGATGTCTGATGCCTGATACTTGTGGATGTGTGTTGCCTGATGTCTGATGCATGATGCCTGATGCTTGTGGATGTTTGATGCCTGATGTCTGATGCTTGTGGATGTCTCATGCATGATGTCTGATGCATGATGTCTGATGCCTGATGTCTGATGCTTGAAGTCTGATGTTTGTGGATGTCTGATGCCTGATGTCTGATGCCTGATGCATGATGTCTGATGCCTGATGTCTAATGTCTGATGCTTGTAGATGTCTGATACTTGTGGATGTCTGATGTCGGAGGCCTGATGTCTTATGCCTGATGTCTGATTCCTGATGTCTGATTCCTGATGTCTGATGCTTGTGGATGTCTAATGCCTGATGTTTGATGCTTGTGGATGTCTGATGCCTGATGCTTGTGGCTGTCTGATGCCTGATGTCTGATGCTTGTGGCTGTCTGACACCTGATGTCTGATGCATGATGTCTGATGCTTGTGGATGTCTGATGCCTGATGCTTGTGAATGTCTGATGCCTGATGCCTGATGTCTGATTCCTGATTCCTGATGTCTGATGCCTGTGGATGTCTGATGCCTGATGCTTGTGGATGTGTGTGTCCTGATGTCTGATACCTGATGTCTGATGCTTGTGGATGTCTGATGCCTGATGCTTGATGCTTGTGGAAGTCTGATGCCTGATGTCTGATGCCCAATGTCTGATGCTTGTGGATGTGTGTTGCCTGATGTCTGATGCATGATGTCTGATGCTTGTGGATGTCTGATGCTTGTGGATGTTTGATTCCTGATGTCTGATGCTTGTGGATGTCTGATGCTTGTGGCTGTCTGATGCCTGATGTCTGATGCTTGTGGATGTCTGATGCATGATGTCTGACACCTGATGTCTGACGCATGATGTCTGATGCAGGATGTCTGATGCCTGATGTTTGTGGATGTCTGATGCCTGATGCCTGATGTTTGTGGATGTCTGATGCCTGATGTCTGATGCCTGATATTTGTGAATGTCTGATGTCTGATGTCTGATGCCTGATGCTTGTGGATGTGTGTTGCCTGATGTCTGATGCTTGTGGATGTTTGATGCCTGATGTCTGATGCTTGTGGATGTTTGATGCCTGATGTCTGATGCTTGTGGATGTCTCATGCATGATGTCTGATGCATGATGTCTGATGCCTGATGCTTGTGGATGTTTGATGCTTGATGTCTGATGTTTGTGGATGTCTGATGCCTGATGTCTGATGCTTGTGGATGTCTGATGCTTGTGGATGTCTGGTGCCTGATGTCTGATGCCTGTGGATGTCTGATGCCAGATGTCTGATGCCTGATGCTTGTGGATGTCTGATGCTTGTGGATGTCTGGTGCCTGATGTCTGATGCCTGATGTCGGATGCCTGATATCGGATGCCTGATGTCTGATGCCTGACGCTTGTGGATGTCTGATGCTTGATGCTTGTGTATGTCTGATGCCTGATGTTTGATGTCTGATGCCTGATGCCTGATGCTTGTGGATGTATGTTGCCTGATGTCTGATGTCTGTTGCTTGTGGATGTCTGATGCCTGATGCTTGTGGATGTCTTATGCCTGATGGCTGATGTCTGGTGCCTGATGTCTGATGCTTGTGGATGTCTGATGCCTGATGTCTGATGCCTGATGTCTGATGCCCGATGTTTGATGTCTGATGCCTGATGCTTGTGGATGTGTGTTGCCTGATGTCTGATGCATGATGTCTGATGCTTGTGGATGTCTGATGCTTGTGGATGTGTGTTGCCTGATGTCTGAGGCATGATGTCTGATGCTTGTGGATGTTTGATGCCTGATGTCTGATGCTTGTGGATGTCTCATGCATGATGTCTGATGTCTGATGCTTGTGGATGTCTGATGCTTGATGTCTGATGTTTGTGGATGTCTGATGCCTGATGTCTGATACTTGTGGATGTCTGATGTCTGAGGCCTGATGTCTTATGCCTGATACCTGATGTCTGATTCCTGATGTCTGATGCTTGTGGATGTCTAATGCCTGATGTTTGTGGATGTCTGATGCCTGATGTCTGATGCTTGTGGCTGTCTGATGCCTGATGTCCGATGCTTGTGTATGTCTGATGCCTGATGCTTGTGGATGTGTGTTGCCTGATGCCTGATGCCTGATGCCTGATGCTTGTGGATTGTGTTGCCTGATGTCTGATGCATGATGTCTGATGCTTGTGGATGTGTGTTGCCTGATGTCTGAGGCATGATGTCTGATGCTTGTGGATGTTTGATGTCTGATGTCTCATGCATGATGTCTGATGCTTGTGGATGTCTGATGCTTGATGTCTGATGTTTGTGGATGTCTGATGCCTGATGTCTGATACTTGTGGATGTCTGATGTCTGAGGCCTGATGTCTTATGCCTGATACCTGATGTCTGATTCCTGATGTCTGATGCTTGTGGATGTCTAATGCCTGATGTTTGATGCTTGTGGATGTCTGATGCCTGATGTCTGATGCTTGTGGCTGTCTGAGGCCTGATGTCTGATGCTTGTGGATGTCTGATAAATGATGTCTGACACCTGATGTCTGATGCATGATGTCTGATGCATGATGTCTGATGCTTGTGGATGTCTGATGCTTGTGGATGTCTGATGCCGATGTCTGATGCTTGTGAATGTCTGATGCCTGATGCTTGTGGATGTCTGGTGCCTGATATCTGATTCTTGATGTCTGATGCTTGTGGATGTCTGATGTCTGATGCTTGTGGATGTGTGTTGCCTGATGTCTGATGCATGATGTCTGACACCTGATGTCTGATGCCTGATGCTTGTGGAAGTCTGATGCCTGATGTCTGATGCCCGATGTTTGATGTCTGATGCCTTATGCTTGTGGATGTGTGTTGCCTGATGTCTGATGCATGATGTCTGATGCTTGTGGATGTCTGATGCTTGTGGATGTTTGATTCCTGATGTCTGATGCTTGTGGCTGTCTGATGCCTGATATATGATGCTTGTGGATGTCTGACACCTGATGTCTGATGCATGATGTCTGATGCATGATGCTTGTGGATGTCTGATGCCTGATGCTTGTGGATGTGTGTTGCCTGATGTCTGATGCATGATGTCTGATGCTTGTGGATGTTTGATGCCTGATGTCTCATGCATGATGTCTGATGCATGATGTCTGATGCTTGTGGATGTCTGATGCTTGATGTCTGATGATTGTGGATGTCTGATGTCTGATGCATGATGTCTGATGTCTTAATGTCTGATGCTTGTAGATGTCTGATACTTGTGGATGTCTGATGTCTGAGGCCTGATGTCTGATGTGTGATACCTGATGTCTGATTCCTGATGTCTGATGCTTGTGGATGTCTGATGCCTGATGTCTGATGCTTGTGGCTGTCTGATGCCTGATGTTGATGCTTGTGGATGTCTGATGCATGATGTCTGACACCTGATGTCTGATGCATGATGTCTGATGCATGATGTCTGATGCAATATGTCTGATGCTTGTGGATGTCTGATGCCTCATGCATGATGCTTGTGGATGTCTGATGCTTGTGGATGTCTGATGCCTGATGTCTGATGCTTGTGGATGTCTCATGCATGATGTCTGATGCATGATGTCTGATGCCTGATGTCTGATGCCTGATGCTTGTGGATGTCTGATGCTTGATGTCTGATGCTTGTGGATGTCTGATGCTTGTGGATGTCTGGTGCCTGATGTCTGATGCCTGTGGATGTCTGATGCCAGATGTCTGATGCCTGATGCTTGTGGATGTCTGGTGCCTGATGTCTGATGTTGAATGCCTGATGCTTGTGGATGTCTCATGCTTGTGGATGCCTGATGTCTGATGCCTGACGCTTGTGGATGTCTGATGCCTGATGCTTGTGGATGTCTGATGCCTGATGTCTGATGCATGATGTCTGATGCCTGATATCTTGATGTCTGATGCTTGTAGATGTCTGATACTTGTGGATGTCTGATGTCTGAGGCCTGATGTCTTATCAGGTATCACACATCAGACATCAGGCATCAGACAGCCACAAGCATCAGACATCAGGCATCAGACATCTACAAGCATCAAACATCAGGCATTAGACATCCACAAACATCAGACATCAGGAATCAGACATCAGGTATCACACATCAGGCATGTCTGATTCCTGATGTCTAATGCTTGTGGATGTCTGATGCCTGATGCTTGTGGCTGTCTGATGCCCGATGTCTGATGCTTGTGGATGTCTGATGCATGATGTCTGACACCTGATGTCTGATGCATGATGTCTGATGCATGATGTCTGATGCTTGTGGATGTCTGATGCTTGTGGATGTCTGGTGCCTGATGTCTGATGCTTGTGAATGTCTGAGTCCTAATGCTTGTGGATGTCTGGGGCCTGATGTCTGATGCTTGTGGATGTCTGATGCATGATGTCTGACACCTGATGTCTGATGCATGGTGTCTGATGCTTGTGGATGTCTGATGCCTGATGTCTGATGCTTGTGAATGTCTAATGCCTGATGCTTGTTGATGTCTGGTGCCTGATGTCTGATGCCTGATTCCTGATGTCTGATGCTTGTGGATGTCTGATACCTAATGTCTGATGCATGTGGATGTCTGATGCCTGATGCTTGTGGATGTGTGTTGCCTGATGTCTGATACCTGATGTCTGATGCTTGTGGATGTCTGATGCCTGATGTCTGATGCTTGTGGAAGTCTGATGCTTGTGGAAGTCTGATGCCTGATGTCTGATGCCCGATGTCTGATGCTTGTGGATGTGTGTTGCATGATGTCTGATGCATGATGTCTGATGCTTGTGGATGTTTGATTCCTGATGTCTGATGCTTGTGGCTGTCTGATGCCTGATGTCTGATGCTTGTGGATGTCTGATGCATGATGTATGACACCTGATGTCTGATGCATGTCTGATGCAGGATGTCTGATGCTTGTGGATGTCTGACGCATGATGTTTGTGGATGTCTGATGCCTGATGTCTGATGCCTGATGTTTGTGAATGTCTGATGCCTGATGTCTGATGCTTGTGGATGTCTGATGCCTGATGCTTGTGGATGTCTGATGCCTGATGCTTGTGGATGTGTGTTGCCTGATGTCTGATGCATGATGTCTGATGCTTGTGGATGTTTGATGCCTGATGTCTGATGCTTGTGGATGTCTCATGCATGATGTCTGATGCATGATGTCTGATGCCTGATGCTTGTGGATGTCTGATGCTTGATGTCTGATGTGTGTGGATGTCTGATGTCTGATGCATGATGTCTGATGCCTGATGTCTTAATGTCTGATGCTTGTAGATGTCTGATACTTGTGGACGTCTGATGTCTGAGGCCTGATGTCTGATGTGTGATACCTGATGTCTGATTCCTGATGTCTGATGCTTGTGGATGTCTGATGCCTGATGTCTGATGCTTGTGGGAGTCTGATGCCTGATGTCTGATGCTTGTGAATGTCTGACGCATGATGTCTGACACCTGATGTCTGATGCATGATGTCTGATGCATGATGTCTGATGCTTGTGGATGTCTGATGCCTCATGCATGATGCTTGTGGATGTCTGATGCTTGTAGATGTTTGATGCCTGATGTCTGATGCTTGTGGATGTCTCATGCATGATGTCTGATGCATGATGTCTGATGCTTGTGGATGTCGGATGCTTGATGTCTGATGTTTGTGGATGTCTGATGCCTGATGTCTGATGCTTGTGGATGTCTGATGCTTGATGTCTGATGTTTGTGGATGTCTGATACCTGATGTCTGATGCATGTTGTCTGATGCCTGATGTTTGTAGATGTCTGATACTTGTGGATGTCTGATATCTGAGGCCTGATGTCTGATACCTGATGCTTGTGCATGTCTGGTGCCGGATGTCTAATGCCTGATGTCTGATGCTTGTGGATGTCTGGTGCCTGATGCCTGATGTCTGATTTCTGATGTCTGATGCCTTATGTCTGATGCTTGTGGATGTCTGATGCTTGTGGATGTCTGGTGCCTGATGTCTGATGCTTGTGGATGTCTGGTGCCTGATGTCTGATGCCTGATGTCTGATGCTTGTGGATGTCTGATGCCTGATGCTTGTGGATGTCTGATGCCTGATGTCTGATGCTTGTGGATGTCTGATGCATGATGTCTGACACCTGATGTCTGACGCATGATGTCTGATGCAGGATGTCTGATGCCTGATGTTTGTGGATGTCTGATGCCTGATGTTTGTGGATGTCTGATGCCTGATGTCTGATGCCTGATGTTTGTGAATGTCTGATGTCTGATGTCTGATGCCTGATGCTTGTGGATGTGTGTTGCCTGATGTCTGATGCTTGTGGATGTTTGATGCCTGATGTCTGATGCTTGTGGATGTTTGATGCCTGATGTCTGATGCTTGTGGATGTCTCATGCATGATGTCTGATGCATGATGTCTGATGCCTGATGCTTGTGGATGTCTGATGCTTGATGTCTGATGTTTGTGGATGTCTGATGCCTGATGTCTGATGCTTGTGGATGTCTGATGCTTGTGGATGTCTGGTGCCTGATGTCTGATGCCTGTGGATGTCTGATGCCAGATGTCTGATGCCTGATGCTTGTGGATGTCTGATGCTTGTGGATATCTGGTGCCTGATGTCTGATGCCTGATGTTGGATGCCTGATGTCGGATGCCTGATGTCTGATGCCTGACGCTTGTGGATGTCTGATGCCTGATGCTTGTGTATGTCTGATGCCTGATGTTTGATGTCTGATGCCTGATGCTTGTGGATGTATGTTGCCTGATGTCTGATGCTTGTGGATGTCTGATGCCTGATGCTTGTGGATGTCTTATGCCTGATGGCTGATGTCTGGTGCCTGATGTCTGATGCTTGTGGATGTCTGATGCCTGATGTCTGATGCCTGATGTCTGATGCCCGATGTTTGATGTCTGATGCCTGATGCTTGTGGATGTGTGTTGCCTGATGTCTGATGCATGATGTCTGATGCTTGTGGATGTCTGATGCTTGTGGATGTGTGTTGCCTGATGTCTGAGGCATGATGTCTGATGCTTGTGGATGTTTGATGCCTGATGTCTGATGCTTGTGGATGTCTCATGCATGATGTCTGATGTCTGATGCTTGTGGATGTCTGATGCTTGATGTCTGATGTTTGTGGATGTCTGATGCCTGATGTCTGATGTCTGATACTTGTGGATGTCTGATGTCTGAGGCCTGATGTCTTATGCCTGATACCTGATGTCTGATTCCTGATGTCTGTTGCTTGTGGATGTCTAATGCCTGATGTTTGATGCTTGTGGATGTCTGATGCCTGATGTCTGATGCTTGTGGCTGTCTGATGCCTGATGTCCGATGCTTGTGGATGTCTGATGCCTGATGTCTGATGCCCGATGTTTGATGTCTGATGCCTGATGCCTGATGCTTGTGGATGTGTGTTGCATGATGTCTGATGCATGATGTCTGATGCTTGTGGATGTCTGATGCTTGTGGATGTGTGTTGCCTGATGTCTGAGGCATGATGTCTGATGCTTGTGGATGTTTGATGTCTGATGTCTCATGCATGATGTCTGATGCTTGTGGATGTCTGATGCTTGATGTCTGATGTTTGTGGATGTCTGATGCCTGATGTCTGATACTTGTGGATGTCTGATGTCTGAGGCCTGATGTCTTATGCCTGATACCTGATGTCTGATTCCTGATGTCTGATGCTTGTGGATGTCTAATGCCTGATGTTTGATGCTTGTGGATGTCTGATGCCTGATGTCTGATGCTTGTAGCTGTCTGAGGCCTGATGTCTGATGCTTGTGGATGTCTGATAAATGATGTCTGACACCTGATGTCTGATGCATGATGTCTGATGCATGATGTCTGATGCTTGTGGATGTCTGATGCTTGTGGATGTCTGATGCCTGATGTCTGATGCTTGTGAATGTCTGATGCCTGATGCTTGTGGATGTCTGGTGCCTGATGTCTGATTCTTGATGTCTGATGCTTGTGGATGTCTGATGTCTGATGCTTGTGGATGTGTGTTGCCTGATGGTTGATGCATGATGTCTGACACCTGATGTCTGATGCCTGATGCTTGTGGAAGTCTGATGCCTGATGTCTGATGCCCGATGTTTGATGTCTGATGCCTTATGCTTGTGGATGTGTGTTGCCTGATGTCTGATGCATGATGTCTGATGCTTGTGGATGTCTGATGCTTGTGGATGTTTGATTCCTGATGTCTGATGCTTGTGGATGTCTGATGCTTGTGGCTGTCTGATGCCTGATATATGATGCTTGTGGATGTCTGACACCTGATGTCTGATGCATGATGTCTGATGCATGATGCTTGTGGATGTCTGATGCCTGATGCTTGTGGATGTGTGTTGCCTGATGTCTGATGCATGATGTCTGATGCTTGTGGATGTTTGATGCCTGATGTCTCATGCATGATGTCTGATGCATGATGTCTGATGCTTGTGGATGTCTGATGCTTGATGTCTGATGTTTGTGGATGTCTGATGTCTGATGCATGATGTCTGATGTCTTAATATCTGATGCTTGTAGATGTCTGATACTTGTGGATGTCTGATGTCTGAGGCCTGATGTCTGATGTGTGATACCTGATGTCTGATTCCTGATGTCTGATGCTTGTGGATGTCTGATGCCTGATGTCTGATGCTTGTGGCTGTCTGATGCCTGATGTTGATGCTTGTGGATGTCTGAGTCCTGATGCTTGTGGATGTCTGGTGCCTGATGTCTGATGCTTGTGGATGTCTGATGCATGATGTCTGACACCTGATGTCTGATGCATGATGTCTGATGCTTGTGGATGTCTGATGCCTGATGTCTGATGCTTGTGAATGTCTAATGCCTGATGCTTGTTGATGTCTGGTGCCTGATGTCTGATGCCTGATTCCTGATGTCTGATGCTTGTGGATGTCTGATACCTAATGTCTGATGCCTGTGGATGTCTTATGCCTGATGCTTGTGGATGTGTGTTGCCTGATGTCTGATACCTGATGTCTGATGCTTGTGGAAGTCTGATGCCTGATGTCTGATGCCCGATGTCTGATGCTTGTGGATGTGTGTTGCCTGATGTCTGATGCATGATGTCTGATGCTTGTGGATGTTTGATTCCTGATGTCTGATGCTTGTGGATGTCTGATGCTTGTGGATGTTTGATTCCTGATGTCTGATGCTTGTGGGTGTCTGATGCCTGATGTCTGATGCTTGTGGATGTCTGATGCATGATGTCTGACACCTGATGTCTGACGCATGTCTGATGCAGGATGTCTGATGCTTGTGGATGTCTGACGCATGATGTTTGTGGATGTCTGATGCCTGATGTCTGATGCCTGATGTTTATGAATGTCTGATGCCTGATGTCTGATGTCTGACGCATGATGTCTGATGCCTGATGTCCGATGCTTGTGGATGTCTGATGCCTGATGCTTGTGGATGTCTGATGCCTGATGCTTGTGGATGTGTGTTGCCTGATGTCTGATGCATGATGTCTGATGCTTGTGGATGTTTGATGCCTGATGTCTGATGCTTGTGGATGTCTCATGCATGATGTCTGATGCATGATGTCTGATGCCTGATGCTTGTGGATGTCTGATGCTTGATGTCTGATGTTTGTGGATGTCTGATGTCTGATGCATGATGTCTGATGCCTGATGTCTTAATGTCTGATGCTTGTAGATGTCTGATACTTGTGGACGTCTGATGTCTGAGGCCTGATGTCTGATGTCTGATTCATGATGTCTGATGCTTGTGGATGTCTGATACCTGATGTCTGATGCTTGTGGCTGTCTGATGCCTGATGTCTGATGCTTGTGGATGTCTGCTGCATGATGTCTGACACCTGATGTCTGATGCATGATGTCTGATGCTTGTGGATGTCTGATGCCTCATGCATGATGCTTGTGGATGTCTGATGCTTGTAGATGTTTGATGCCTGATGTCTGATGCTTGTGGATGTCTCATGCATGATGTCTGATGCATGATGTCTGATGCTTGTGGATGTCGGATGCTTGATGTCTGATGTTTGTGGATGTCTGATGCCTGATGTCTGATGCTTGTGGATGTCTGATGCTTGATGTCTGATGTTTGTGGATGTTTGATACCTGATGTCTGATGCATGATGTCTGATGCCTGATGTTTGTAGATGTCTGATACTTGTGGATGTCTGATATCTGAGGCCTGATGTCTGATACCTGATGTCTGATTCCTGATGTCTGATGCTTGTGGATGTCTAATGCCTTATGTTTGATGCTTGTGGATGTCTGATGCCTGAGGCTTGTGGCTGTCCGATGCCTGATGTCTGATGCTTGTGAATGTCTGATGCATGTCTGACACCTGATGTCTGATGCATGATGTCTGATGCATGATGTCTGATGCTTGTGCATGTCTGATGCCTGATGCTTGTGCATGTCTGGTGCCGGATGTCTAATGCCTGATGTCTGATGCTTGTGGATGTCTGGTGCCTGATGCCTGATGTCTGATTTCTGATGTCTGATGCCTTATGTCTGATGCTTGTGGATGTCTGATGCTTGTGGATGTCTGGTGCCTGATGTCTGATGCTTGTGGATATCTGATGCTTGTGGATGTCTGGTGCCTGATGTCTGATGCCTGATGTCTGATGCTTGTGGATGTCTGATGCCTGATGTCTGATGTCTGTTGCTTGTGGATGTCTGATGCCTGATGCTTGTGGATGTCTTATGCCTGATGGCTGATGTCTGGTGCCTGATGTTTGATGTCTGATGCATGTGGATGTATGTTGCCTGATGTCTGATGCATGATGTCTGTTGCTTGTGGATGTCTGATGCCTGATGTCTGATGCTTGTGGATGTCTTATGCCTGATGGCTGATGTCTGGTGCCTGATGTCTGATGCTTGTGGATGTCTGATGTCCGATGCTTGTGGATGTCTGAAGCCTGATGTCTGATGCCCGATGTTTGATGTCTGATGCTTGTGGATGTGTTGCCTGATGTCTGATGCATGATGTCTGATGCTTGTGGATGTCTGATGCCTGATACTTGTGGATGTGTGTTGCCTGATGTCTGATGCATGATGCCTGATGCTTGTGGATGTTTGATGCCTGATGTCTGATGCTTGTGGATGTCTCATGCATGATGTCTGATGCATGATGTCTGATGCCTGATGTCTGATTCTTGAAGTCTGATGTTTGTGGATGTCTGATGCCTGATGTCTGATGCCTGATGCATGATGTCTGATGCCTGATGTCTAATGTCTGATGCTTGTAGATGTCTGATACTTGTGGATGTCTGATGTCGGAGGCCTGATGTCTTATGCCTGATGTCTGATACCTGATGTCTGATTCCTGATGTCTGATGCTTGTGGATGTCTAATGCCTGATGTTTGATGCTTGTGGATGTCTGATGCCTGATGCTTGTGGCTGTCTGATGCCTGATGTCTGATGCTTGTGGCTGTCTGACACCTGATGTCTGATGCATGATGTCTGATGCTTGTGGATGTCTGATGCCTGATGCTTGTGAATGTCTGATGCCTGATGCCTGATGTCTGATTCCTGATGTCTGATGCCTGTGGATGTCTGATGCCTGATGCTTGTGGATGTGTGTGTCCTGATGTCTGATACCTGATGTCTGATGCTTGTGGATGTCTGATGCCTGATGCTTGATGCTTGTGGAAGTCTGATGCCTGATGTCTGATGCCCAATGTCTGATGCTTGTGGATGTGTGTTGCCTGATGTCTGATGCATGATGTCTGATGCTTGTGGATGTCTGATGCTTGTGGATGTTTGATTCCTGATGTCTGATGCTTGTGGATGTCTGATGCTTGTGGCTGTCTGATGCCTGATGTCTGATGCTTGTGGATGTCTGATGCATGATGTCTGACACCTGATGTCTGACGCATGATGTCTGATGCAGGATGTCTGATGCCTGATGTTTGTGGATGTCTGATGCCTGATGCCTGATGTTTGTGGATGTCTGATGCCTGATGTCTGATGCCTGATATTTGTGAATGTCTGATGTCTGATGTCTGATGCCTGATGCTTGTGGATGTGTGTTGCCTGATGTCTGATGCTTGTGGATGTTTGATGCCTGATGTCTGATGCTTGTGGATGTTTGATGCCTGATGTCTGATGCTTGTGGATGTCTCATGCATGATGTCTGATGCATGATGTCTGATGCCTGATGCTTGTGGATGTTTGATGCTTGATGTCTGATGTTTGTGGATGTCTGATGCCTGATGTCTGATGCTTGTGGATGTCTGATGCTTGTGGATGTCTGGTGCCTGATGTCTGATGCCTGTGGATGTCTGATGCCAGATGTCTGATGCCTGATGCTTGTGGATGTCTGATGCTTGTGGATGTCTGGTGCCTGATGTCTGATGCCTGATTTCGGATGCCTGATATCGGATGCCTGATGTCTGATGCCTGATGCTTGTGGATGTCTGATGCTTGATGCTTGTGTATGTCTGATGCCTGATGTTTGATGTCTGATGCCTGATGCCTGATGCTTGTGGATGTATGTTGCCTGATGTCTGATGTCTGTTGCTTGTGGATGTCTGATGCCTGATGCTTGTGGATGTCTTATGCCTGATGGCTGATGTCTGGTGCCTGATGTCTGATGCTTGTGGATGTCTGATGCCTGATGTCTGATGCCTGATGTCTGATGCCCGATGTTTGATGTCTGATGCCTGATGCTTGTGGATGTGTGTTGCCTGATGTCTGATGCATGATGTCTGATGCTTGTGGATGTCTGATGCTTGTGGATGTGTGTTGCCTGATGTCTGAGGCATGATGTCTGATGCTTGTGGATGTTTGATGTCTGATGTCTGATGCTTGTGGATGTCTCATGCATGATGTCTGATGCTTGTGGATGTCTGATGCTTGATGTCTGATGTTCGTGGATGTCTGATGCCTGATGTCTGATGTCTGATACTTGTGGATGTCTGATGTCTGAGGCCTGATGCCTGATGCTTGTGGATGTGTGTTGCCTGATGTCTGATGCTTGTGGATGTCTGATGCTTGTGGATGTGTGTTGCCTGATGTCTGAGGCATGATGTCTGATGCTTGTGGATGTTTGATGTCTGATGTCTCATGCATGATGTCTGATGTCTGATGCTTGTGGATGTCTGATGCTTGATGTCTGATGTTTGTGGATGTCTGATGCCTGATGCCTGATACTTGTGGATGTCTGATGTCTGAGGCCTGATGTCTTATGCCTGATACCTGATGTCTGATTCCTGATGTCTGATGCTTGTGGATGTCTAATGCCTGATGTTTGATGCTTGTGGATATCTGATGCCTGATGTCTGATGCTTGTGGCTGTCTGATGCCCGATGTTTGATGTCTGATGCCTTATGCTTGTGGATGTGTGTTGCCTGATGTCTGATGCATGATGTCTGATGCATGATGTCTGATGCTTGTGGATGTCTGATGCTTGTGGATGTCTGATGCCTGATGTCTGATGCTTGTGAATGTCTGATGCCTGATGCTTGTGGATGTCTGGTGCCTGATGTCTGATGTCTGATTCTTGATGTCTGATGCTTGTGGATGTCTGATGTCTGATGCTTGTGGATATGTGTTGCCTGATGTCTGATGCATGATGTCTGACACCTGATGTCTGATGCCTGATGCTTGTGGAAGTCTGATGCCTGATGCCCGATGTTTGATGTCTGATGCCTTATGCTTGTGGATGTGTGTTGCCTGATGTCTGATGCATGATGTCTGATGCTTGTGGATGTCTGATGCTTGTGGATGTTTGATTCCTGATGTCTGATGCTTGTGGATGTCTGATGCTTGTGGCTGTCTGATGCCTGATATATGATGCTTGTGGATTTCTGACACCTGATGTCTGATGCATGAGGTCTGATGCATGATGCTTGTGGATGTCTGATGCCTGATGCTTGTGGATGTGTGTTGCCTGATGTCTGATGCATGATGTCTGATGCTTGTGGATGTTTGATGCCTGATGTCTCATGCATGATGTCTGATGCATGATGTCTGATGCTTGTGGATGTCTGATGCTTGATGTCTGATGTTTGTGGATGTCTGATGTCTGATGCATGATGTCTGATGTCTTAATGTCTGATGCTTGTAGATGTCTGATACTTGTGGATGTCTGATGTCTGAGGCCTGATGTCTGATGTGTGATACCTGATGTCTGATTCCTGATGTCTGATGCTTGTGGATGTCTGATGCCTGATGTCTGATGCTTGTGGCTGTCTGATGCCTGATGTTGATGCTTGTGGATGTCTGATGCATGATGTCTGACACCTGATGTCTGATGCATGATGTCTGATGCATGTTGTCTGATGCTTGTGGATGTCTGATGCCTCATGCATGATGCTTGTGGATGTCTGATGCTTGTGGATGTCTGATGCCTGATGTCTGATGCTTGTGGATGTCTCATGCGTGATGTCTGATGCATGATGTCTGATGCCTGATGTCTGATGCCTGATGCTTGTGGATGTCTGATGCTTGATGTCTGATGCTTGTGGATGTCTGATGCTTGTGGATGTCTGGTGCCTGATGTCTGATGCCTGTGGATGTCTGATGCCAGATGTCTGATGCCTGATGCTTGTGGATGTCTGGTGCCTGATGTCTGATGTCGAATGCCTGATGCTTGTGGATGTCTCATGCTTGTGGATGCCTGATGTCTGATGCCTGACGCTTGTGGATGTCTGATGCCTGATGCTTGTGGATGTCTGATGCCTGATGTCTGATGCATGATGTCTGATGCCTGATGTCTTAATGTCTGATGCTTGTAGATGTCTGATACTTGCGGATGTCTGATGTCTGAGGCCTGATGTCTTATCAGGTATCACACATCAGACATCAGGCATCAGACAGCCACAAGCATCAGACATCAGGCATCAGACACCCACAAGCATCAAACATCAGGCATTAGACATCCACAAACATCAGACATCAGGAATCAGACATCAGGTATCACACATCAGGCATCAGGCATGTCTGATTCCTGATGTCTGATGCTTGTGGATGTCTGATGCCTGATGCTTGTGGCTGTCTGATGCCCGATGTCTGATGCTTGTGGATGTCTGATGCATGATGTCTGACACCTGATGTCTGATGCATGATGTCTGATGCTTGTGGATGTCTGATGCTTGTGGATGTCTGATGCTTGTGGATGTCTGGTGCCTGATGTCTGATGCTTGTGAATGTCTGAGTCCTGATGCTTGTGGATGTCTGGGGCCTGATGTCTGATGCTTGTGGATGTCTGATGCATGATGTCTGACACCTGATGTCTGATGCATGATGTCTGATGCTTGTGGATGTCTGATGCCTGATGTCTGATGCTTGTGAATGTCTAATGCCTGATGCTTGTTGATGTCTGGTGCCTGATATCTGATGCCTGATTCCTGATGTCTGATGCTTGTGGATGTCTGATACCTAATGTCTGATGCCTGTGGATGTCTGATGCCTGATGCTTGTGGATGTGTGTTGCCTGATGTCTGATACCTGATGTCTGATGCTTGTGGATGTCTGATGCCTGATGTCTGATGCTTGTGGAAGTCTGATGCTTGTGGAAGTCTGATGCCTGATGTCTGATGCCCGATGTCTGATGCTTGTGGATGTGTGTTGCCTGATGTCTGATGCATGATGTCTGATGCTTGTGGATGTTTGATTCCTGATGTCTGATGCTTGTGGCTGTCTGATGCCTGATGTCTGATGCTTGTGGATGTCTGATGCATGATGTCTGACACCTGATGTCTGATGCATGTCTGATGCAGGATGTCTGATGCTTGTGGATGTCTGACGCATGATGTTTGTGGATGTCTGATGCCTGATGTCTGATGCCTGATGTTTGTGAATGTCTGATGCCTGATGTCCGATGCTTGTGGATGTCTGATGCCTGATGCTTGTGGATGTCTGATGCCTGATGCTTGTGGATGTGTGTTGCCTGATGTCTGATGCATGATGTCTGATGCTTGTGGATGTTTGATGCCTGATGTCTGATGCTTGTGGATGTCTCATGCATGATGTCTGATGCATGATGTCTGATGCCTGATGCTTGTGGATGTCTGATGCTTGATGTCTGATGTTTGTGGATGTCTGATGTCTGATGCATGATGTCTGATGTCTGATGCCTTAATGTCTGATACTTGTAGATGTCTGATACTTGTGGATGTCTGATGTCTGAGGCCTGATGTCTGATGTGTGATACCTGATGTCTGATTCCTGATGTCTGATGCTTGTGGATGTCTGATGCCTGATGTCTGATGCTTCTGGGAGTCTGATGCCTGATGTCTGATGCTTGTGAATGTCTGACGCATGATGTCTGACACCTGATGTCTGATGCATGATGTCTGATGCATGATGTCTGATGCTTGTGGATGTCTGATGCCTCATGCATGATGCTTGTGGATGTCTGATGCTTGTAGATGTTTGATGCCTGATGTCTGATGCTTGTGGATGTCTCATGCATGATGTCTGATGCATGATGTCTGATGCTTGTGGATGTCGGATGCTTGATGTCTGATGTTTGTGGATGTCTGATGCCTTATGTCTGATGCTTGTGGATGTCTGATGCTTGATGTCTGATGTTTGTGGATGTCTGATACCTGATGTCTGATGCATGATGTCTGATGCCTGATGTTTGTAGATGTCTGATACTTGTGGATGTCTGATATCTGAGGCCTGATGTCTGATACCTGATGCTTGTGCATGTCTGGTGCCGGATGTCTAATGCCTGATGTCTGATGCTTGTGGATGTCTGGTGCCTGATGCCTGATGTCTGATTTCTGATGTCTGATGCCTTATGTCTGATGCTTGTGGATGTCTGATGCTTGTGGATGTCTGGTGCCTAATGTCTGATGCTTGCGGATGTCTGATGCTTGTGGATGTCTGGTGCCTGATGTCTGATGCCTGATGTCTGATGCTTGTGGATGTCTGATGCCTGATTCTTGTTGATGTCTGATGCCTGATGTCTGATGTCTGTTGCTTGTGGATGTCTGATGCCTGATGCTTGTGGATGTCTTATGCCTGATGGCTGATGTCTGGTGCCTGATGTTTGATGTCTGATTCTTGTGGATGTATGTTGCCTGATGTCTGATGCATGATGTCTGTTGCTTGTGGATGTCTGATGCCTGATGTCTGATGCTTGTGGATGTCTTATGCCTGATGGCTGATGTCTGGTGCCTGATGTCTGATGCTTGTGGATGTCTGATGTCCGATGCTTGTGGATGTCTGATGCCTGATGTCTGATGCCCGATGTTTGATGTCTGATGCTTGTGGATGTGTTGCCTGATGTCTGATGCATGATGTCTGATGCTTGTGGATGTCTGATGCCTGATGCTTGTGGATGTGTGTTGCCTGATGTCTGATGCATGATGCCTGATGCTTATGGATGTTTGATGCCTGATGTCTGATGCTTGTGGATGTCTCATGCATGATGTCTGATGCATGATGTCTGATGCCTGATGTCTGATGCTTGTGGATGTCTGATGCTTGAAGTCTGATGTTTGTGGATGTCTGATGCCTGATGTCTGATGCCTGATGCATGATGTCTGATGCCTGATGTCTAATGTCTGATGCTTGTAGATGTCTGATACTTGTGGATGTCTGATGTCTGATGCCAGATGTCTGATGCCTGATGCTTGTGGATGTCTGATGCTTGTGGATGTCTGGTGCCTGATGTCTGATGCCTGATGTCGGATGCCTGATGTCGGATGCCTGATGCCTGACGCTTGTGGATGTCTGATGCCTGATGCTTGTGTATGTCTGATGCCTGATGTTTGATGTCTGATGCCTGATGCTTGTGGATGTATGTTGCCTGATTTCTGATGTCTGTTGCTTGTGGATGTCTGATGCCTGATGCTTGTGGATGTCTTATGCCTGATGGCTGATGTCTGGTGCCTGATATCTGATGCTTGTGGATGTCTGATGCCTGATGTCTGATGCCCGATGTTTGATGTCTGATGCCTGATGCTTGTGGATGTGTGTTGCCTGATGTCTGATGCATGATGTCTGATGCTTGTGGATGTCTGATGCTTGTGGATGTGTGTTGCCTGATGTCTGAGGCATGATGTCTGATGCTTGTGGATGTTTGATGTCTGATGTCTGATGCTTGTGGATGTCTCATGCATGATGTCTGATGCTTGTGGATGTCTGATGCTTGATGTCTGATGTTTGTGGATGTCTGATGCCTGATGTCTGATGTCTGATACTTGTGGATGTCTGATGTCTGAGGCCTGATGTCTTATGCCTGATACCTGATGTCTGATTCCTGATGTCTGATGCTTGTGGATGTCTAATGCCTGATGTTTGATGCTTGTGGATGTCTGATGCCTGATGTCTGATGCTTGTGGCTGTCTGATGCCTGATGTCCGATGCTTGTGGATGTCTGATGCCTGATGTCTGATGCCCGATGTTTGATGTCTGATGCCTGATGCTTGTGGATGTGTGTTGCCTGATGTCTGATGCATGATGTCTGATGCTTGTGGATGTCTGATGCTTGTGGATGTGTGTTGCCTGATGTCTGAGGCATGATGTCTGATGCTTGTGGATGTTTGATGTCTGATGTCTCATGCATGATGTCTGATGTCTGATGCTTGTGGATGTCTGATGCTTGATGTCTGATGTTTGTGGATGTCTGATGCCTGATGTCTGATACTTGTGGATGTCTGATGTCTGAGGCCTGATGTCTTATGCCTGATACCTGATGTCTGATTCCTGATGTCTGATGCTTGTGGATGTCTAATGCCTGATGTTTGATGCTTGTGGATATCTGATGCCTGATGTCTGATGCTTGTGGCTGTCTGAGGCCTGATGTCTGATGCTTGTGGATGTCTGATAAATGATGTCTGACACCTGATGTCTGATGCATGATGTCTGATGCATGATGTCTGATGCTTGTGGATGTCTGATGCTTGTGGATGTCTGATGCCTGATGTCTGATGCTTGTGAATGTCTGATGCCTGATGCTTGTGGATGTCTGGTGCCTGATGTCTGATGTCTGATTCTTGATGTCTGATGCTTGTGGATGTCTGATGTCTGATGCTTGTGGATGTGTGTTGCCTGATGTCTGATGCATGATGTCTGACACCTGATGTCTGATGCCTGATGCTTGTGGAAGTCTGATGCCTGATGCCCGATGTTTGATGTCTGATGCCTTATGCTTGTGGATGCGTGTTGCCTGATGTCTGATGCATGATGTCTGATGCTTGTGGATGTCTGATGCTTGTGGATGTTTGATTCCTGATGTCTGATGCTTGTGGATGTCTGATGCTTGTGGCTGTCTGATGCCTGATATATGATGCTTGTGGATGTCTGACACCTGATGTCTGATGCATGATGTCTGATGCATGATGCTTGTGGATGTCTGATGCCTGATGCTTGTGGATGTGTGTTGCCTGATGCCTGATTCATGATGTCTGATGCTTGTGGATGTTTGATGCCTGATGTCTCATGCATGATGTCTCATGCATGATGTCTGATGCTTGTGGATGTCTGATGCTTGATGTCTGATGTTTGTGGATGTCTGATGTCTGATGCATGATGTCTGATGTCTTAATGTCTGATGCTTGTAGATGTCTGATACTTGTGGATGTCTGATGTCTGAGGCCTGATGTCTGATGTGTGATACCTGATGTCTGATTCCTGATGTCTGATGCTTGTGGATGTCTGATGCCTGATGTCTGTTGCTTGTGGATGTCTGATGCCTGATGTCTGATGCCTGATGCTTGTGGATGTCTGGTGCCTGATGTCTGATGCTTGTGGATGTCTGATGTCCGATGCTTGTGGATGTCTGATGCCTGATGTCTGATGCCCGATGTTTGATGTCTGATGCTTGTGGATGTGTTGCCTGATGTCTGATGCATGATGTCTGATGCTTGTGGATGTCTGATGCCTGATGCTTGTGGATGTGTGTTGCCTGATGTCTGATGCATGATGCCTGATGCTTATGGATGTTTGATGCCTGATGTCTGATGCTTGTGGATGTCTCATGCATGATGTCTGATGCATGATGTCTGATGCCTGATGTCTGATGCTTGTGGATGTCTGATGCTTGAAGTCTGATGTTTGTGGATGTCTGATGCCTGATGTCTGATGCCTGATGCATGATGTCTGATGCCTGATGTCTAATGTCTGATGCGTGTAGATGTCTGATACTTGTGGATGTCTGATGTCGGAGGCCTGATGTCTTATGCCTGATGTCTGATACCTGATGTCTGATTCCTGATGTCTGATGCTTGTGGATGTCTAATGCCTGATGTTTGATGCTTGTGGATGTCTGATGCCTGATGCTTGTGGCTGTCTGATGCCTGATGTCTGATGCTTGTGGATGTCTGATGCATGATGTCTGACACCTGATGTCTGATGCATGATGTCTGATGCTTGTGGATGTCTGATGCCTGATGCTTATGAATGTCTGATGCCTGATGCCTGATGTCTGATTCCTGATGTCTGATGCCTGTGGATGTCTGATGCCTGATGCTTGTGGATGTGTGTTGCCTGATGTCTGATACCTGATGTCTGATGCTTGTGGATGTCTGATGCCTGATGTCTGATGCTTGATGCTTGTGGAAGTCTGATGCCTGATGTCTGATGCCCGATGTCTGATGCTTGTGGATGTGTGTTGCCTGATGTCTGATGCATGATGACTGATGCTTGTGGATGTCTGATGCTTGTGGATGTTTGATTCCTGATGTCTGATGCTTGTGGATGTCTGATGCTTGTGGCTGTCCGATGCCTGATATCTGATGCTTGTGGATGTCTGATGCATGATGTCTGACACCTGATGTCTGACGCATGATGTCTGATGCCTGATGTTTGTGGATGTCTGATGCCTGATGCCTGATGTTTGTGGATATCTGATGCCTGATGTCTGATGCCTGATGTTTGTGAATGTCTGATGTCTGATGCCTGATGCTTGTGGATGTGTGTTGCCTGATGTCTGATGCTTGTGGATGTTTGATGCCTGATGTCTGATGCTTGTGGATGTTTGATGCCTGATGTCTGATGCTTGTGGATGTCTCATGAATGATGTCTGATGCATGATGTCTGATGCCTGATGCTTGTGGATGTCTGATGCTTGATGTCTGATGTTTGTGGATGTCTGATGCCTGATGTCTGATGCTTGTGGATGTCTGATGCTTGTGGATGTGTGTTGCCTGATGTCTGAGGCATGATGTCTGATGCTTGTGGATGTTTGATGTCTGATGTCTGATGCTTGTGGATGTCTCATGCATGATGTCTGATGCTTGTGGATGTCTGATGCTTGATGTCTGATGTTTGTGGATGTCTGATGCCTGATGTCTGATGTCTGATACTTGTGGATGTCTGATGTCTGAGGCCTGATGTCTTATGCCTGATACCTGATGTCTGATTCCTGATGTCTGATGCTTGTGGATGTCTAATGCCTGATGTTTGATGCTTGTGGATGTCTGATGCCTGATTTCTGATGCTTGTGGCTGTCTGATGCCTGATGTCCGATGCTTGTGGATGTCTGATGCCTGATGTCTGATGCCCGATGTTTGATGTCTGATGCCTGATGCTTGTGGATGTGTGTTGCCTGATGTCTGATGCATGATGTCTGATGCTTGTGGATGTCTGATGCTTGTGGATGTGTGTTGCCTGATGTCTGAGGCATGATGTCTGATGCTTGTGGATGTTTGATGTCTGATGTCTCATGCATGATGTCTGATGTCTGATGCTTGTGGATGTCTGATGCTTGATGTCTGATGTTTGTGGATGTCTGATGCCTGATGTCTGATACTTGTGGATGTCTGATGTCTGAGGCCTGATGTCTTATGCCTGATACCTGATGTCTGATTCCTGATGTCTGATGCTTGTGGATGTCTAATGCCTGATGTTTGATGCTTGTGGATATCTGATGCCTGATGTCTGATGCTTGTGGCTGTCTGAGGCCTGATGTCTGATGCTTGTGGATGTCTGATAAATGATGTCTGACACCTGATGTCTGATGCATGATGTCTGATGCATGATGTCTGATGCTTGTGGATGTCTGATGCTTGTGGATGTCTGATGCCTGATGTCTGATGCTTGTGAATGTCTGATGCCTGATGCTTGTGGATGTCTGGTGCCTGATGTCTGATGTCTGATTCTTGATGTCTGATGCTTGTGGATGTCTGATGTCTGATGCTTGTGGATGTGTGTTGCCTGATGTCTGATGCATGATGTCTGACACCTGATGTCTGATGCCTGATGCTTGTGGAAGTCTGATGCCTGATGCCCGATGTTTGATGTCTGATGCCTTATGCTTGTGGATGTGTGTTGCCTGATGTCTGATGAATGATGTCTGATGCTTGTGGATGTCTGATGCTTGTGGATGTTTGATTCCTGATGTCTGATGCTTGTGGATGTCTGATGCTTGTGGCTGTCTGATGCCTGATATATGATGCTTGTGGATGTCTGACACCTGATGTCTGATGCATGATGTCTGATGCATGATGCTTGTGGATGTCTGATGCTTGTGGATGTGTGTTGCCTGATGCCTGATGCATGATGTCTGATGCTTGTGGATGTTTGATGCCTGATGTCTCATGCATGATGTCTCATGCATGATGTCTGATGCTTGTGGATGTCTGATGCTTGATGTCTGATGTTTGTGGATGTCTGATGTCTGATGCATGATGTCTTAATGTCTGATGCTTGTAGATGTCTGATACTTGTGGATGTCTGATGTCTGAGGCCTGATGTCTGATGTGTGATACCTGATGTCTGATTCCTGATGTCTGATGCTTGTGGATGTCTGATGCCTGATGTCTGTTGCTTGTGGATGTCTGATGCCTGATGTCTGATGCTTGTGGATGTCTTATGCCTGATGGCTGATGTCTGGTGCCTGATGTCTGAGGCTTGTAGATGTCTGATGTCCGATGCTTGTGGATGTCTGATGCCTGATGTCTGATGCCCGATGTTTGATGTCTGATGCTTGTGGATGTGTTGCCTGATGTCTGATGCATGATGTCTGATGCTTGTGGATGTCTGATGCCTGATGCTTGTGGATGTGTGTTGCCTGATGTCTGATGCATGATGCCTGATGCTTATGGATGTTTGATGCCTGATGTCTGATGCTTGTGGATGTCTCATGCATGATGTCTGATGCATGATGTCTGATGCCTGATGTCTGATGCTTGTGGATGTCTGATGCTTGAAGTCTGATGTTTGTGGATGTCTGATGCCTGATGTCTGATGCCTGATGCATGATGTCTGATGCCTGATGTCTAATGTCTGATGCTTGTAGATGTCTGATACTTGTGGATGTCTGATGTCGGAGGCCTGATGTCTTATGCCTGATGTCTGATACCTGATGTCTGATTCCTGATGTCTGATGCTTGTGGATGTCTGATGCATGATGTTTGATGCTTGGGGATGTCTGATGCCTGATGCTTGTGGCTGTATGATGCCTGATGTCTGATGCTTGTGGATGTCTGATGCATGATGTCTGACACCTGATGTCTGATGCATGATATCTGATGCTTGTGGATGTCTGATGCCTGATGCTTATGAATGTCTGATGCCTGATGCCTGATGTCTGATTCCTGATGTCTGATGCCTGTGGATGTCTGATGCCTGATGCTTGTGGATGTGTGTTGCCTGATGTCTGATACCTGATGTCTGATGCTTGTGGATGTCTGATGCCTGATGTCTGATGCTTGATGCTTGTGGAAGTCTGATGCCTGATGTCTGATGCCCGATGTCTGATGCTTGTGGATGTCTGATGCCTGATGTCTGATGCTTGATGCTTGTGGAAGTCTGATGCCTGATGTCTGATGCCCGATGTCTGATGCTTGTGGATGTGTGTTGCCTGATGTCTGATGCATGATGACTGATGCTTGTGGATGTCTGATGCTTGTGGATGTTTGATTCCTGATGTCTGATGCTTGTGGATGTCTGATGCTTGTGGCTGTCTGATGCCTGATGTCTGATGCTTGTGGATGTCTGATGCATGATGTCTGACACCTGATGTCTGACGCATGATGTCTGATGCAGGATGTCTGATGCCTGATGTTTGTGGATGTCTGATGCCTGATGCCTGATGTTTGTGGATGTCTGATGCCTGATGTCTGATGCCTGATGTTTGTGAATGTCTGATGTCTGATGCCTGATGCTTGTGGATGTGTGTTGCCTGATGTCTGATGCTTGTGGATGTTTGATGCCTGATGTCTGATGCTTGTGGATGTTTGATGCCTGATGTCTGATGCTTGTGGATGTCTCATGCATGATGTCTGATGCATGATGTCTGATGCCTGATGCTTGTGGATGTCTGATGCTTGATGTCTGATGTTTGTGGATGTCTGATGCCTGATGTCTGATGCTTGTAGATGTCTGATGCTTGTGGATGTCTGGTGCCTGATGTCTGATGCCTGTGGATGTCTGATGCCAGATGTCTGATGCCTGATGCTTGTGGATGTCTGATGCTTGTGGATGTCTGGTGCCTGATGTCTGATGCCTGATGTCGGATGCCTGATGTCGGATGCCTGATGCCTGACGCTTGTGGATGTCTGATGCCTGATGCTTGTGTATGTCTGATGCCTGATGTTTGATGTCTGATGCCTGATGCTTGTGGATGTATGTTGCCTGATTTCTGATGTCTGTTGCTTGTGGATGTCTGATGCCTGATGCTTGTGGATGTCTTATGCCTGATGGCTGATGTCTGGTGCCTGATATCTGATGCTTGTGGATGTCTGATGCCTGATGTCTGATGCCCGATGTTTGATGTCTGATGCCTGATGCTTGTGGATGTGTGTTGCCTGATGTCTGATGCATGATGTCTGATGCTTGTGGATGTCTGATGCTTGTGGATGTGTGTTGCCTGATGTCTGAGGCATGATGTCTGATGCTTGTGGATGTTTGATGTCTGATGTCTGATGCTTGTGGATGTCTCATGCATGATGTCTGATGCTTGTGGATGTCTGATGCTTGATGTCTGATGTTTGTGGATGTCTGATGCCTGATGTCTGATGTCTGATACTTGTGGATGTCTGATGTCTGAGGCCTGATGTCTTATGCCTGATACCTGATGTCTGATTCCTGATGTCTGATGCTTGTGGATGTCTAATGCCTGATGTTTGATGCTTGTGGATGTCTGATGCCTGATGTCTGATGCTTGTGGCTGTCTGATGCCTGATGTCCGATGCTTGTGGATGTCTGATGCCTGATGTCTGATGCCCGATGTTTGATGTCTGATGCCTGATGCTTGTGGATGTGTGTTGCCTGATGTCTGATGCATGATGTCTGATGCTTGTGGATGTCTGATGCTTGTGGATGTGTGTTGCCTGATGTCTGAGGCATGATGTCTGATGCTTGTGGATGTTTGATGTCTGATGTCTCATGCATGATGTCTGATGTCTGATGCTTGTGGATGTCTGATGCTTGATGTCTGATGTTTGTGGATGTCTGATGCCTGATGTCTGATACTTGTGGATGTCTGATGTCTGAGGCCTGATGTCTTATGCCTGATACCTGATGTCTGATTCCTGATGTCTGATGCTTGTGGATGTCTAATGCCTGATGTTTGATGCTTGTTGATATCTGATGCCTGATGTCTGATGCTTGTGGCTGTCTGAGGCCTGATGTCTGATGCTTGTGGATGTCTGATAAATGATGTCTGACACCTGATGTCTGATGCATGATGTCTGATGCATGATGTCTGATGCTTGTGGATGTCTGATGCTTGTGGATGCCTGATGTCTGATGCTTGTGAATGTCTGATGCCTGATGCTTGTGGATGTCTGGTGCCTGATGTCTGATGTCTGATTCTTGATGTCTGATGCTTGTGGATGTCTGATGTCTGATGCTTGTGGATGTGTGTTGCCTGATGTCTGATGCATGATGTCTGACACCTGATGTCTGATGCCTGATGCTTGTGGAAGTCTGATGCCTGATGCCCGATGTTTGATGTCTGATGCCTTATGCTTGTGGATGCATGTTGCCTGATGTCTGATGCATGATGTCTGATGCTTGTGGATGTCTGATGCTTGTGGATGTTTGATTCCTGATGTCTGATGCTTGTGGATGTCTGATGCTTGTGGCTGTCTGATGCCTGATATGATGCTTGTGGATGTCTGACACCTGATGTCTGATGCATGATGTCTGATGCATGATGCTTGTGGATGTCTGATGCCTGATGCTTGTGGATGTGTGTTGCCTGATGCCTGATGCATGATGTCTGATGCTTGTGGATGTTTGATGCCTGATGTCTCATGCATGATGTCTCATGCATGATGTCTGATGCTTGTGGATGTCTGATGCTTGATGTCTGATGTTTGTGGATGTCTGATGCATGATGTCTGATGTCTTAATGTCTGATGCTTGTAGATGTCTGATACTTGTGGATGTCTGATGTCTGAGGCCTGATGTCTGATGTGTGATACCTGATGTCTGATTCCTGATGTCTGATGCTTGTGGATGTCTGATGCCTGATGTCTGTTGCTTGTGGATGTCTGATGCCTGATGTCTGATGCTTGTGGATGTCTTATGCCTGATGGCTGATGTCTGGTGCCTGATGTCTGATGCTTGTGGATGTCTGATGTCCGATGCTTGTGGATGTCTGATGCCTGATGTCTGATGCCCGATGTTTGATGTCTGATGCTTGTGGATGTGTTGCCTGATGTCTGATGCATGATGTCTGATGCTTGTGGATGTCTGATGCCTGATGCTTGTGGATGTGTGTTGCCTGATGTCTGATGCCTGATGCTTATGGATGTTTGATGCCTGATGTCTGATGCTTGTGGATGTCTCATGCATGATGTCTGATGCATGATGTCTGATGCCTGATGTCTGATGCTTGTGGATGTCTGATGCTTGAAGTCTGATGTTTGTGGATGTCTGATGCCTGATGTCTGATGCCTGATGCATGATGTCTGATGCCTGATGTCTAATGTCTGATGCTTGTAGATGTCTGATACTTGTGGATGTCTGATGTCGGAGGCCTGATGTCTTATGCCTGATGTCTGATACCTGATGTCTGATTCCTGATGTCTGATGCTTGTGGATGTCTAATGCCTGATGTTTGATGCTTGTGGATGTCTGATGCCTGATGCTTGTGGCTGTCTGATGCCTGATGTCTGATGCTTGTGGATGTCTGATGCATGATGTCTGACACCTGATGTCTGATGCATGATGTCTGATGCTTGTGGATGTCTGATGCCTGATGCTTATGAATGTCTGATGCCTGATGCCTGATGTCTGATTCCTGATGTCTGATGCCTGTGGATGTCTGATGCCTGATGCTTGTGGATGTGTGTTGCCTGATGTCTGATACCTGATGTCTGATGCTTGTGGATGTCTGATGCCTGATGTCTGATGCTTGATGCTTGTGGAAGTCTGATGCCTGATGTCTGATGCCCGATGTCTGATGCTTGTGGATGTGTGTTGCCTGATGTCTGATGCATGATGACTGATGCTTGTGGATGTCTGATGCTTGGGGATGTTTGATTCCTGATGTCTGATGCTTGTGGATGTCTGATGCTTGTGGCTGTCCGATGCCTGATATCTGATGCTTGTGGATGTCTGATGCATGATGTCTGACACCTGATGTCTGACGCATGATGTCTGATGCCTGATGTTTGTGGATGTCTGATGCCTGATGCCTGATGTTTGTGGATATCTGATGCCTGATGTCTGATGCCTGATGTTTGTGAATGTCTGATGTCTGATGCCTGATGCTTGTGGATGTGTGTTGCCTGATGTCTGATGCTTGTGGATGTTTGATGCCTGATGTCTGATGCTTGTGGATGTTTGATGCCTGATGTCTGATGCTTGTGGATGTCTCATGAATGATGTCTGATGCATGATGTCTGATGCCTGATGCTTGTGGATGTCTGATGCTTGATGTCTGATGTTTGTGGATGTCTGATGCCTGATGTCTGATGCTTGTGGATGTCTGATGCTTGTGGATGTGTGTTGCCTGATGTCTGAGGCATGATGTCTGATGCTTGTGGATGTTTGATGTCTGATGTCTGATGCTTGTGGATGTCTCATGCATGATGTCTGATGCTTGTGGATGTCTGATGCTTGATGTCTGATGTTTGTGGATGTCTGATGCCTGATGTCTGATGTCTGATACTTGTGGATGTCTGATGTCTGAGGCCTGATGTCTTATGCCTGATACCTGATGTCTGATTCCTGATGTCTGATGCTTGTGGATGTCTAATGCCTGATGTTTGATGCTTGTGGATGTCTGATGCCTGATTTCTGATGCTTGTGGCTGTCTGATGCCTGATGTCCGATGCTTGTGGATGTCTGATGCCTGATGTCTGATGCCCGATGTTTGATGTCTGATGCCTGATGCTTGTGGATGTGTGTTGCCTGATGTCTGATGCATGATGTCTGATGCTTGTGGATGTCTGATGCTTGTGGATGTGTGTTGCCTGATGTCTGAGGCATGATGTCTGATGCTTGTGGATGTTTGATGTCTGATGTCTCATGCATGATGTCTGATGTCTGATGCTTGTGGATGTCTGATGCTTGATGTCTGATGTTTGTGGATGTCTGATGCCTGATGTCTGATACTTGTGGATGTCTGATGTCTGAGGCCTGATGTCTTATGCCTGATACCTGATGTCTGATTCCTGATGTCTGATGCTTGTGGATGTCTAATGCCTGATGTTTGATGCTTGTGGATATCTGATGCCTGATGTCTGATGCTTGTGGCTGTCTGAGGCCTGATGTCTGATGCTTGTGGATGTCTGATAAATGATGTCTGACACCTGATGTCTGATGCATGATGTCTGATGCATGATGTCTGATGCTTGTGGATGTCTGATGCTTGTGGATGTCTGATGCCTGATGTCTGATGCTTGTGAATGTCTGATGCCTGATGCTTGTGGATGTCTGGTGCCTGATGTCTGATGTCTGATTTTTGATGTCTGATGCTTGTGGATGTCTGATGTCTGATGCTTGTGGATGTGTGTTGCCTGATGTCTGATGCATGATGTCTGACACCTGATGTCTGATGCCTGATGCTTGTGGAAGTCTGATGCCTGATGCCCGATGTTTGATGTCTGATGCCTTATGCTTGTGGATGTGTGTTGCCTGATGTCTGATGAATGATGTCTGATGCTTGTGGATGTCTGATGCTTGTGGATGTTTGATTCCTGATGTCTGATGCTTGTGGATGTCTGATGCTTGTGGCTGTCTGATGCCTGATATATGATGCTTGTGGATGTCTGACACCTGATGTCTGATGCATGATGTCTGATGCATGATGCTTGTGGATGTCTGATGCCTGATGCTTGTGGATGTGTGTTGCCTGATGCCTGATGCATGATGTCTGATGCTTGTGGATGTTTGATGCCTGATGTCTCATGCATGATGTCTCATGCATGATGTCTGATGCTTGTGGATGTCTGATGCTTGATGTCTGATGTTTGTGGATGTCTGATGTCTGATGCATGATGTCTTAATGTCTGATGCTTGTAGATGTCTGATACTTGTGGATGTCTGATGTCTGAGGCCTGATGTCTGATGTGTGATACCTGATGTCTGATTCCTGATGTCTGATGCTTGTGGATGTCTGATGCCTGATGTCTGTTGCTTGTGGATGTCTGATGCCTGATGTCTGATGCTTGTGGATGTCTTATGCCTGATGGCTGATGTCTGGTGCCTGATGTCTGAGGCTTGTAGATGTCTGATGTCCGATGCTTGTGGATGTCTGATGCCTGATGTCTGATGCCCGATGTTTGATGTCTGATGCTTGTGGATGTGTTGCCTGATGTCTGATGCATGATGTCTGATGCTTGTGGATGTCTGATGCCTGATGCTTGTGGATGTGTGTTGCCTGATGTCTGATGCATGATGCCTGATGCTTATGGATGTTTGATGCCTGATGTCTGATGCTTGTGGATGTCTCATGCATGATGTCTGATGCATGATGTCTGATGCCTGATGTCTGATGCTTGTGGATGTCTGATGCTTGAAGTCTGATGTTTGTGGATGTCTGATGCCTGATGTCTGATGCCTGATGCATGATGTCTGATGCCTGATGTCTAATGTCTGATGCTTGTAGATGTCTGATACTTGTGGATGTCTGATGTCGGAGGCCTGATGTCTTATGCCTGATGTCTGATACCTGATGTCTGATTCCTGATGTCTGATGCTTGTGGATGTCTAATGCCTGATGTTTGATGCTTGGGGATGTCTGATGCCTGATGCTTGTGGCTGTATGATGCCTGATGTCTGATGCTTGTGGATGTCTGATGCATGATGTCTGACACCTGATGTCTGATGCATGATGTCTGATGCTTGTGGATGTCTGATGCCTGATGCTTATGAATGTCTGATGCCTGATGCCTGATGTCTGATTCCTGATGTCTGATGCCTGTGGATGTCTGATGCCTGATGCTTGTGGATGTGTGTTGCCTGATGTCTGATACCTGATGTCTGATGCTTGTGGATGTCTGATGCCTGATGTCTGATGCTTGATGCTTGTGGAAGTCTGATGCCTGATGTCTGATGCCCGATGTCTGATGCTTGTGGATGTCTGATGCCTGATGTCTGATGCTTGATGCTTGTGGAAGTCTGATGCCTGATGTCTGATGCCCGATGTCTGATGCTTGTGGATGTGTGTTGCCTGATGTCTGATGCATGATGACTGATGCTTGTGGATGTCTGATGCTTGTGGATGTTTGATTCCTGATGTCTGATGCTTGTGGATGTCTGATGCTTGTGGCTGTCTGATGCCTGATGTCTGATGCTTGTGGATGTCTGATGCATGATGTCTGACACCTGATGTCTGACGCATGATGTCTGATGCAGGATGTCTGATGCCTGATGTTTGTGGATGTCTGATGCCTGATGCCTGATGTTTGTGGATGTCTGATGCCTGATGTCTGATGCCTGATGTTTGTGAATGTCTGATGTCTGATGCCTGAGGCTTGTGGATGTGTGTTGCCTGATGTCTGATGCTTGTGGATGTTTGATGCCTGATGTCTGATGCTTGTGGATGTTTGATGCCTGATGTCTGATGCTTGTGGATGTCTCATGCATGATGTCTGATGCATGATGTCTGATGCCTGATGCTTGTGGATGTCTGATGCTTGATGTCTGATGTTTGTGGATGTCTGATGCCTGATGTCTGATGCTTGTAGATGTCTGATGCTTGTGGATGTCTGGTGCCTGATGTCTGATGCCTGTGGATGTCTGATGCCAGATGTCTGATGCCTGATGCTTGTGGATGTCTGATGCTTGTGGATGTCTGGTGCCTGATGTCTGATGCCTGATGTCGGATGCCTGATGTCGGATGCCTGATGCCTGACGCTTGTGGATGTCTGATGCCTGATGCTTGTGTATGTCTGATGCCTGATGTTTGATGTCTGATGCCTGATGCTTGTGGATGTATGTTGCCTGATTTCTGATGTCTGTTGCTTGTGGATGTCTGATGCCTGATGCTTGTGGATGTCTTATGCCTGATGGCTGATGTCTGGTGCCTGATATCTGATGCTTGTGGATGTCTGATGCCTGATGTCTGATGCCCGATGTTTGATGTCTGATGCCTGATGCTTGTGGATGTGTGTTGCCTGATGTCTGATGCATGATGTCTGATGCTTGTGGATGTCTGATGCTTGTGGATGTGTGTTGCCTGATGTCTGAGGCATGATGTCTGATGCTTGTGGATGTTTGATGTCTGATGTCTGATGCTTGTGGATGTCTCATGCATGATGTCTGATGCTTGTGGATGTCTGATGCTTGATGTCTGATGTTTGTGGATGTCTGATGCCTGATGTCTGATGTCTGATACTTGTGGATGTCTGATGTCTGAGGCCTGATGTCTTATGCCTGATACCTGATGTCTGATTCCTGATGTCTGATGCTTGTGGATGTCTAATGCCTGATGTTTGATGCTTGTGGATGTCTGATGCCTGATGTCTGATGCTTGTGGCTGTCTGATGCCTGATGTCTGATGCTTGTGGATGTCTGATGCCTGATGTCTGATGCCCGATGTTTGATGTCTGATGCCTGATGCTTGTGGATGTGTGTTGCCTGATGTCTGATGCATGATGTCTGATGCTTGTGGATGTCTGATGCTTGTGGATGTGTGTTGCCTGATGTCTGAGGCATGATGTCTGATGCTTGTGGATGTTTGATGTCTGATGTCTCATGCATGATGTCTGATGTCTGATGCTTGTGGATGTCTGATGCTTGATGTCTGATGTTTGTGGATGTCTGATGCCTGATGTCTGATACTTGTGGATGTCTGATGTCTGAGGCCTGATGTCTTATGCCTGATACCTGATGTCTGATTCCTGATGTCTGATGCTTGTGGATGTCTAATGCCTGATGTTTGATGCTTGTGGATATCTGATGCCTGATGTCTGATGCTTGTGGCTGTCTGAGGCCTGATGTCTGATGCTTGTGGATGTCTGATAAATGATGTCTGACACCTGATGTCTGATGCATGATGTCTGATGCATGATGTCTGATGCTTGTGGATGTCTGATGCTTGTGGATGTCTGATGCCTGATGTCTGATGCTTGTGAATGTCTGATGCCTGATGCTTGTGGATGTCTGGTGCCTGATGTCTGATGTCTGATTCTTGATGTCTGATGCTTGTGGATGTCTGATGTCTGATGCTTGTGGATGTGTGTTGCCTGATGTCTGATGCATGATGTCTGACACCTGATGTCTGATGCCTGATGCTTGTGGAAGTCTGATGCCTGATGCCCGATGTTTGATGTCTGATGCCTTATGCTTGTGGATGCGTGTTGCCTGATGTCTGATGCATGATGTCTGATGCTTGTGGATGTCTGATGCTTGTGGATGTTTGATTCCTGATGTCTGATGCTTGTGGATGTCTGATGCTTGTGGCTGTCTGATGCCTGATATATGATGCTTGTGGATGTCTGACACCTGATGTCTGATGCATGATGTCTGATGCATGATGCTTGTGGATGTCTGATGCCTGATGCTTGTGGATGTGTGTTGCCTGATGCCTGATGCATGATGTCTGATGCTTGTGGATGTTTGATGCCTGATGTCTCATGCATGATGTCTCATGCATGATGTCTGATGCTTGTGGATGTCTGATGCTTGATGTCTGATGTTTGTGGATGTCTGATGTCTGATGCATGATGTCTGATGTCTTAATGTCTGATGCTTGTAGATGTCTGATACTTGTGGATGTCTGATGTCTGAGGCCTGATGTCTGATGTGTGATACCTGATGTCTGATTCCTGATGTCTGATGCTTGTGGATGTCTGATGCCTGATGTCTGTTGCTTGTGGATGTCTTATGCCTGATGGCTGATGTCTGGTGCCTGATGTCTGATGCTTGTGGATGTCTGATGTCCGATGCTTGTGGATGTCTGATGCCTGATGTCTGATGCCCGATGTTTGATGTCTGATGCTTGTGGATGTGTTGCCTGATGTCTGATGCATGATGTCTGATGCTTGTGGATGTCTGATGCCTGATGCTTGTGGATGTGTGTTGCCTGATGTCTGATGCATGATGCCTGATGCTTATGGATGTTTGATGCCTGATGTCTGATGCTTGTGGATGTCTCATGCATGATGTCTGATGCATGATGTCTGATGCCTGATGTCTGATGCTTGTGGATGTCTGATGCTTGAAGTCTGATGTTTGTGGATGTCTGATGCCTGATGTCTGATGCCTGATGCATGATGTCTGATGCCTGATGTCTAATGTCTGATGCTTGTAGATGTCTGATACTTGTGGATGTCTGATGTCGGAGGCCTGATGTCTTATGCCTGATGTCTGATACCTGATGTCTGATTCCTGATGTCTGATGCTTGTGGATGTCTAATGCCTGATGTTTGATGCTTGTGGATGTCTGATGCCTGATGCTTGTGGCTGTCTGATGCCTGATGTCTGATGCTTGTGGATGTCTGATGCATGATGTCTGACACCTGATGTCTGATGCATGATGTCTGATGCTTGTGGATGTCTGATGCCTGATGCTTATGAATGTCTGATGCCTGATGCCTGATGTCTGATTCCTGATGTCTGATGCCTGTGGATGTCTGATGCCTGATGCTTGTGGATGTGTGTTGCCTGATGTCTGATACCTGATGTCTGATGCTTGTGGATGTCTGATGCCTGATGTCTGATGCTTGATGCTTGTGGAAGTCTGATGCCTGATGTCTGATGCCCGATGTCTGATGCTTGTGGATGTGTGTTGCCTGATGTCTGATGCATGATGACTGATGCTTGTGGATGTCTGATGCTTGTGGATGTTTGATTCCTGATGTCTGATGCTTGTGGATGTCTGATGCTTGTGGCTGTCCGATGCCTGATATCTGATGCTTGTGGATGTCTGATGCATGATGTCTGACACCTGATGTCTGACGCATGATGTCTGATGCCTGATGTTTGTGGATGTCTGATGCCTGATGCCTGATGTTTGTGGATATCTGATGCCTGATGTCTGATGCCTGATGTTTGTGAATGTCTGATGTCTGATGCCTGATGCTTGTGGATGTGTGTTGCCTGATGTCTGATGCTTGTGGATGTTTGATGCCTGATGTCTGATGCTTGTGGATGTCTCATGAATGATGTCTGATGCATGATGTCTGATGCCTGATGCTTGTGGATGTCTGATGCTTGTGGATGTCTGGTGCCTGATGTCTGATGCCGGTGAATGTCTGATGCCAGATGTCTGATGCCTGATGCTTGTGGATGTCTGATGCTTGTGGATGTCTGGTGCCTGATGTCTGATGCCTGATGTCGGATGCCTGATGTCGGATGCCTGATGCCTGACGCTTGTGGATGTCTGATGCCTGATGCTTGTGGATGTATGTTGCCTGATTTCTGATGTCTGTTGCTTGTGGATGTCTGATGCCTGATGCTTGTGGATGTCTTATGCCTGATGGCTGATGTCTGGTGCCTGATATCTGATGCTTGTGGATGTCTGATGCCTGATGTCTGATGCCCGATGTTTGATGTCTGATGCCTGATGCTTGTGGATGTGTGTTGCCTGATGTCTGATGCATGATGTCTGATGCTTGTGGATGTCTGATGCTTGTGGATGTGTGTTGCCTGATGTCTGAGGCATGATGTCTGATGCTTGTGGATGTTTGATGTCTGATGTCTGATGCTTGTGGATGTCTCATGCATGATGTCTGATGCTTGTGGATGTCTGATGCTTGATGTCTGATGTTTGTGGATGTCTGATGCCTGATGTCTGATGTCTGATACTTGTGGATGTCTGATGTCTGAGGCCTGATGTCTTATGCCTCATACCTGATGTCTGATTCCTGATGTCTGATGCTTGTGGATGTCTAATGCCTGATGTTTGATGCTTGTGGATGTCTGATGCCTGATGTCTGATGCTTGTGGCTGTCTGATGCCTGATGTCCGATGCTTGTGGATGTCTGATGCCTGATGTCTGATGCCCGATGTTTGATGTCTGATGCCTGATGCTTGTGGATGTGTGTTGCCTGATGTCTGATGCATGATGTCTGATGCTTGTGGATGTCTGATGCTTGTGGATAAGTGTTGCCTGATGTCTGAGGCATGATGTCTGATGCTTGTGGATGTTTGATGTCTGATGTCTCATGCATGATGTCTGATGTCTGATGCTTGTGGATGTCTGATGCTTGATGTCTGATGTTTGTGGATGTCTGATGCCTGATGTCTGATACTTGTGGATGTCTGATGTCTGAGGCCTGATGTCTTATGCCTGATACCTGATGTCTGATTCCTGATGTCTGATGCTTGTGGATGTCTAATGCCTGATGTTTGATGCTTGTGGATATCTGATGCCTGATGTCTGATGCTTGTGGCTGTCTGAGGCCTGATGTCTGATGCTTGTGGATGTCTGATAAATGATGTCTGACACCTGATGTCTGATGCATGATGTCTGATGCATGATGTCTGATGCTTGTGGATGTCTGATGCTTGTGGATGTCTGATGCCTGATGTCTGATGCTTGTGAATGTCTGATGCCTGATGCTTGTGGATGTCTGGTGCCTGATGTCTGATGTCTGATTCTTGATGTCTGATGCTTGTGGATGTCTGATGTCTGATGCTTGTGGATGTGTGTTGCCTGATGTCTGATGCATGATGTCTGACACCTGATGTCTGATGCCTGATGCTTGTGGAAGTCTGATGCCTGATGCCCGATGTTTGATGTCTGATGCCTTATGCTTGTGGATGTGTGTTGCCTGATGTCTGATGCATGATGTCTGATGCTTGTGGATGTCTGATGATTGTGGATGTTTGATTCCTGATGTCTGATGCTTGTGGATGTCTGATGCTTGTGGCTGTCTGATGCCTGATATATGATGCTTGTGGATGTCTGACACCTGATGTCTGATGCATGATGTCTGATGCATGATGCTTGTGGATGTCTGATGCCTGATGCTTGTGGATGTGTGTTGCCTGATGTCTGATGCATGATGTCTGATGCTTGTGGATGTTTGATGCCTGATGTCTCATGCATGATGTCTCATGCATGATGTATGATGCTTGTGGATGTCTGATGCTTGATGTCTGATGTTTGTGGATGTCTGATGTCTGATGCATGATGTCTGATGTCTTAATGTCTGATGCTTGTAGATGTCTGATACTTGTGGATGTCTGATGTCTGAGGCCTGATGTCTGATGTGTGATACCTGATGTCTGATTCCTGATGTCTGATGCTTGTGGATGTCTGATGCCTGATGTCTGATGCTTGTGGCTGTCTGATGCCTGATGTTGATGCTTGTGGATGTCTGATGCATGATGTCTGACACCTGATGTCTGATGCATGATGTCTGATGCATGATGTCTGATGCTTGTGGATGTCTGATGCCTCATGCATGATGCTTGTGGATGTCTGATGCTTGTGGATGTCTGATGCCTGATGTCTGATGCTTGTGGATGTCTCATGCATGATGTCTGATGCATGATGTCTGATGCCTGATGTCTGATGCCTGATGCTTGTGGATGTCTGATGCTTGATGTCTGATGCTTGCGGATGTCTGATGCTTGCGGATGTCTGGTGCCTGATGTCTGATGCCTGTGGATGTCTGATGCCAGATGTCTGATGCCTGATGCTTGTGGATGTCTGGTGCCTGATGTCTGATGTCGAATGCCTGATGCTTGTGGATGTCTGATGCTTGTGGATGCCTGATGTCTGATGCCTGATGCTTGTGGATGTCTGATGCCTGATGCTTGTGGATGTCTGATGCCTGATGTTTGATGTCTGATGCTTGTGGATGTATGTTGCCTGATGTCTGATGCATGATGTCTTTTGCTTGTGGATGTCTGATGCCTGATGTACGATGCTTGTGGATGTCCGATGCCTGATGCTTGTGGATGTGTGTTGCCTGATTTCTGATGCATGATGTCTGATGCTTGTGGATGTTTGATGCCTGATGTCTGATGCTTGTCGATGTCTGATGCCTGATGTCTGATGCTTGTGGCTGTCTGATGCCTGATGCTTGTGGATGTCTGATGCATGATGTCTGACACCTGATGTCTGATGCATGATGTCTGATGCTTGTGGATGTCTGATGCTTGTGGATGTCTGATGCCTGATGTCTGATGCTTGTGAATGTCTGATGCCTGATGCTTGTGGATGTCTGGTGCCTGATGTCTGATGTCTGATTCCTGATGTCTGATGCTTGTGGATGTCTGATGCCTTATGCTTGTGGATGTGTGTTGCCTGATGTCTGATGCATGATGTCTGATGCTTGTGGATGTTTGATGCCTGATGTCTCATGCATGATGTCTGATGCATGATGTCTGATGCTTGTGGATGTCTGATGCTTGATGTCTGATGTTTGTGGATGTCTGATGTCTGATGTCTTAATGTCTGATGCTTGTAGATGTCTGATACTTGTGGATGTCTGATGTCTGAGGCCTGATGTCTGATGTGTGATACCTGATGTCTGATTCCTGATGTCTGATGCTTGTGGATGTCTGATGCCTGATGTCTGATGCTTGTGGCTGTCTGATGCCTGATGTTGATGCTTGTGGATGTCTGATGCATGATGTCTGACACCTGATGTCTGATGCATGATGTCTGATGCATGATGTCTGATGCTTGTGGATGTCTGATGCCTCATGCATGATGCTTGTGGATGTCTGATGCTTGTGGATGTCTGATGCCTGATGTCTGATGCTTGTGGATGTCTCATGCATGATGTCTGATGCATGATGTCTGATGCCTGATGCTTGTGGATGTCTGATGCTTGATGTCTGATGCTTGTGGATGTCTGATGCTTGTGGCTGTCTGGTGCCTGATGTCTGATGCCTGTGGATGTCTGATGCCAGAAGTCTGATGCCTGATGCTTGTGGATGTCTGGTGCCTGATGTCTGATGCCTGATGTCGAATGCCTGATGCTTGTGGATGTCTGATGCTTGTGGATGCCTGATGCTTGTGGATGTCTGATGCCTGATGCTTGTGGATGTCTGATGCCTGATGTTTGATGTCTGATGCCTGATGCTTGTGGATGTATGTTGCCTGATGTCTGATGCATGATGTCTTTTGCTTGTGGATGTCTGATGCCTGATGTCCGATGCTTGTGGATGTCTGATGCCTGATGCTTGGGGATGTGTGTTGCCTGATGTCTGATGCATGATGTCTGATGCTTGTGGATGTTTGATGCCTGATGTCTGATGCTTGTGGATGTCTCCTGCATGATGTCTGATGCCTGATGCTTGTGGATGTCTGATGCTTGATGTCTGATGTTTGTGGATGTCTGATGCCTGATGTCTGATGCATGATGTCTGATGCCTGACGCTTGTGGAAGTCTGATGCCTGATGCTTGTGTATGTCTGATGCCTGATGTTTGATGTCTGATGCCTGATGCTTGTGGATGTATGTTGCCTGATGTCTGATGTATGTTGCTTGTGGATGTCTGATGCCTGATGCTTGTGGATGTCTTATGCTTGATGGCTGATGTCTGGTGCCTGATGTCTGATGCTTGTGGATGTCTGATGCCTGATGTCTGATGCCTGATGTCTGATGCCCGATGTTTGATGTCTGATGCCTGATGCTTGTGGATGTGTGTTGCCTGATGTCTGATGCATGATGTCTGATGCTTGTGGATGTCTGATGCTTGTGGATGTGTGTTGCCTGATGTCTGAGGCATGATGTCTGATGCTTGTGGATGTTTGATGCCTGATGTCTGATGCTTGTGGATGTCTCATGCATGATGTCTGATGTCTGATGCTTGTGGATGTCTGATTCTTGATGTCTGATGTTTGTGGATGTCTGATGCCTGATGTCTGATACTTGTGGATGTCTGATGTCTGAGGCCTGATGTCTTATGCCTGATACCTGATGTCTGATTCCTGATGTCTGATGCTTGTGGATGTCTAATGCCTGATGTTTGTGGATGTCTGATGCCTGATGTCTGATGCTTGTGGCTGTCTGATGCCTGATGTCCGATGCTTGTGTATGTCTGATGCCTGATGCTTGTGGATGTGTTGCCTGATGCCTGATGCCTGATGCTTGTGGATGTGTGTTGCCTGATGTCTGATGCATGATGTCTGATGCTTGTGGATGTCTGATGCTTGTGGATGTGTGTTGCCTGATGTCTGAGGCATGATGTCTGATGCTTGTGGATGTTTGATGTCTGATGTCTCATGCATGATGTCTGATGCTTGTGGATGTCTGATGCTTGATGTCTGATGTTTGTGGATGTCTGATGCCTGATGTCTGATACTTGTGGATGTCTGATGTCTGAGGCCTGATGTCTTATGCCTGATACCTGATGTCTGATTCCTGATGTCTGATGCTTGTGGATGTCTAATGCCTGATGTTTGATGCTTGTGGATGTCTGATGCCTGATGTCTGATGCTTGTGGCTGTCTGAGGCCTGATGTCTGATGCTTGTGGATGTCTGATAAATGATGTCTGACACCTGATGTCTGATGCATGATGTCTGATGCATGATGTCTGATGCTTGTGGATGTCTGATGCTTGTGGATGTCTGATGCCTGATGTCTGATGCTTGTGAATGTCTGATGCCTGATGCTTGTGGATGTCTGGTGCCTGATGTCTGATTCTTGATGTCTGATGCTTGTGGATGTCTGATGTCTGATGCTTGTGGATGTGTGTTGCCTGATGTCTGATGCATGATGTCTGACACCTGATGTCTGATGCCTGATGCTTGTGGAAGTCTGATGCCTGATGTCTGATGCCCGATGTTTGATGTCTGATGCCTTATGCTTGTGGATGTGTGTTGCCTGATGTCTGATGCATGATGTCTGATGCTTGTGGATGTCTGATGCTTGTGGATGTTTGATTCCTGATGTCTGATGCTTGTGGATGTCTGATGCTTGTGGCTGTCTGATGCCTGATATATGATGCTTGTGGATGTCTGACACCTGATGTCTGATGCATGATGTCTGATGCATGATGCTTGTGGATGTCTGATGCCTGATGCTTGTGGATGTGTGTTGCCTGATGTCTGATGCATGATGTCTGATGCTTGTGGACGTTTGATGCCTGATGTCTCATGCATGATGTCTGATGCATGATGTCTGATGCTTGTGGATGTCTGATGCTTGATGTCTGATGTTTGTGGATGTCTGATGTCTGATGCATGATGTCTGATGTCTTAATGTCTGATGCTTGTAGATGTCTGATACTTGTGGATGTCTGATGTCTGAGGCCTGATGTCTGATGTGTGATACCTGATGTCAGATTCCTGATGTCTGATGCTTGTGGATGTCTGATGCCTGATGTCTGATGCTTGTGGCTGTCTGATGCCTGATGTTGATGCTTGTGGATGTCTGATGCATGATGTCTGACACCTGATGTCTGATGCATGATGTCTGATGCATGATGTCTGATGCATGATGTCTGATGCTTGTGGATGTCTGATGCCTCATGCATGATGCTTGTGGATGTCTGATGCTTGTGGATGTCTGATGCCTGATGTCTGATGCTTGTGGATGTCTCATGCATGATGTCTGATGCATGATGTCTGATGCCTGATGCTTGTGGATGTCTGATGCTTGATGTCTGATGCTTGTGGATGTCTGATGCTTGTGGATGTCTGGTGCCTGATGTCTGATGCCTGTGGATGTCTGATGCCAGATGTCTGATGCCTGATGCTTGTGGATGTCTGGTGCCTGATGTCTGATGTCGAATGCCTGATGCTTGTGGATGTCTCATGCTTGTGGATGCCTGATGTCTGATGCCTGACGCTTGTGGATGTCTGATGCCTGATGATGTCTGATGCCTGATGTCTGATGCATGATGTCTGATGCCTGATATCTTAATGTCTGATGCTTGTAGATGTCTGATACTTGTGGATGTCTGATGTCTGAGGCCTGATGTCTTATCAGGTATCACACATCAGACATCAGGCATCAGACAGCCACAAGCATCAGACATCAGGCATCAGACATCTACAAGCATCAAACATCAGGCATTAGACATCCACAAACATCAGACATCAGGAATCAGACATCAGGTATCACACATCAGGCATCAGGCATGTCTGATTCCTGATGTCTAATGCTTGTGGATGTCTGATGCCTGATGCTTGTGGCTGTCTGATGCCCGATGTCTGATGCTTGTGGATGTCTGATGCATGATGTCTGACACCTGATGTCTGATGCATGATGTCTGATGCATGATGTCTGATGCTTGTGGATGTCTGATGCTTGTGGATGTCTGGTGCCTGATGTCTGATGCTTGTGAATGTCTGAGTCCTGATGCTTGTGGATGTCTAGGGCCTGATGTCTGATGCTTGTGGATGTCTGATGCATGATGTCTGACACCTGATGTCTGATGCATGATGTCTGATGCTTGTGGATGTTTGATTCCTGATGTCTGATGCTTGTGGCTGTCTGATGCCTGATGTCTGATGCTTGTGGATGTCTGATGCATGATGTCTGACACCTGATGTCTGATGCATGTCTGATGCAGGATGTCTGATGCTTGTGGATGTCTGACGCATGATGTTTGTGGATGTCTGATGCCTGATGTCTGATGCCTGATGTTTGTGAATGTCTGACACCTGATGTCTGATGCATGATGTCTGATGCATGATGTCTGATGCTTGTGCATGTCTGATGCCTGATGCTTGTGCATGTCTGGTGCCGGATGTCTAATGCCTGATGTCTGATGCTTGTGGATGTCTGGTGCCTGATGCCTGATGTCTGATTTCTGATGTCTGATGCCTTATGTCTGATGCTTGTGGATGTCTGATGCTTGTGGATGTCTGGTGCCTGATGTCTGATGCTTGTGGATATCTGATGCTTGTGGATGTCTGGTGCCTGATGTCTGATGCCTGATGTCTGATGCTTGTGGATGTCTGATGTCTGATGTCTGATGTCTGTTGCTTGTGGATGTCTGATGCCTGATGCTTGTGGATGTCTTATGCCTGATGGCTGATGTCTGGTACCTGATGTTTGATGTCTGATGCATGTGGATGTATGTTGCCTGATGTCTGATGCATGATGTCTGTTGCTTGTGGATGTCTGATGCCTGATGTCTGATGCTTGTGGATGTCTTATGCCTGATGGCTGATGGCTGGTGCCTGATGTCTGATGCTTGTGGATGTCTGATGTCCGATGCTTGTGGATGTCTGATGCCTGATGTCTGATGCCCGATGTTTGATGTCTGATGCTTGTGGATGTGTTGCCTGATGTCTGATGCATGATGTCTGATGCTTGTGGATGTCTGATGCCTGATACTTGTGGATGTGTGTTGCCTGATGTCTGATGCATGATGCCTGATGCTTGTGGATGTTTGATGCCTGATGTCTGATGCTTGTGGATGTCTCATGCATGATGTCTGATGCATGATGTCTGATGCCTGATGTCTGATGCTTGAAGTCTGATGTTTGTGGATGTCTGATGCCTGATGCATGATGTCTGATGCCTGATGTCTAATGTCTGATGCTTGTAGATGTCTGATACTTGTGGATGTCTGATGTCAGAGGCCTGATGTCTTATGCCTGATGTCTGATACCTGATGTCTGATTCCTGATGTCTGATGCTTGTGGATGTCTAATGCCTGATGTTTGATGCTTGTGGATGTCTGATGCCTGATGCTTGTGGCTGTCTGATGCCTGATGTCTGATGCTTGTGGCTGTCTGACACCTGATGTCTGATGCATGATGTCTGATGCTTGTGGATGTCTGATGCCTGATGCTTGTGAATGTCTGATGCCTGATGCCTGATGTCTGATTCCTGATGTCTGATGCCTGTGGATGTCTGATGCCTGATGCTTGTGGATGTGTGTGTCCTGATGTCTGATACCTGATGTCTGATGCTTGTGGATGTCTGATGCCTGATGTCTGATGCTTGATGCTTGTGGAAGTCTGATGCCTGATGTCTGATGCCCAATGTCTGATGCTTGTGGATGTGTGTTGCCTGATGTCTGATGCATGATGTCTGATGCTTGTGGATGTCTGATGCTTGTGGATGTTTGATTCCTGATGTCTGATGCTTGTGGATGTCTGATGCTTGTGGCTGTCTGATGCCTGATGTCTGATGCTTGTGGATGTCTGATGCATGATGTCTGACACCTGATGTCTGACGCATGATGTCTGATGCAGGATGTCTGATGCATGATGTTTGTGGATGTCTGATGCCTGATGCCTGATGTTTGTGGATGTCTGATGCCTGATGTCTGATGCCTGATATTTGTGAATGTCTGATGTCTGATGCCTGATGCTTGTGGATGTTTGATGCCTGATGCTTGTGGATGTTTGATGCCTGATGTCTGATGCTTGTGGATGTCTCATGCATGATGTCTGATGCATGATGTCTGATGCCTGATGCTTGTGGATGTTTGATGCTTGATGTCTGATGTTTGTGGATGTCTGATGCCTGATGTCTGATGCTTGTGGATGTCTGATGCTTGTGGATGTCTGGTGCCTGATGTCTGATGCCTGTGGATGTCTGATGCCAGATGTCTGATGCCTGATGCTTGTGGATGTCTAATGCTTGTGGATGTCTGGTGCCTGATGTCTGATGCCTGATGTCGGATGCCTGATATCGGATGCCTGATGTCTGATGCCTGACGCTTGTGGATGTCTGATGCCTGATGCTTGTGTATGTCTGATGCCTGATGTTTGATGTCTGATGCCTGATGCTTGTGGATGTATGTTGCCTGATGTCTGATGTCTGTTGCTTGTGGATGTCTGATGCCTGATGCTTGTGGATGTCCTATGCCTGATGGCTGATGTCTGGTGCCTGATGTCTGATGCTTGTGGATGTCTGATGCCTGATGTCTGATGCCTGATGTCTGATGCCCGATGTCTGATGCCTGATGCTTGTGGATGTGTGTTGCCTGATGTCTGATGCATGATGTCTGATGCTTGTGGATGTCTGATGCTTGTGGATGTGTGTTGCCTGATGTCTGAGGCATGATGTCTGATGCTTGTGGATGTTTGATGCCTGATGTCTGATGCTTGTGGATGTCTCATGCATGATGTCTGATGTCTGATGCTTGTGGATGTCTGATGCTTGATGTCTGATGTTTGTGGATGTCTGATGCCTGATGTCTGATACTTGTGGATGTCTGATGTCTGAGGCCTGATGTCTTATGCCTGATACCTGATGTCTGATTCCTGATGTCTGATGCTTGTGGATGTCTAATGCCTAATGTTTGTGGATGTCTGATGCCTGATGTCTGATGCTTGTGGCTGTCTGATGCCTGATGTCCGATGCTTGTGTATGTCTGATGCCTGATGCTTGTGGATGTGTTGCCTGATGCCTGATGCCTGATGCTTTTGGATGTGTGTTGCCTGATGTCTGATGCATGATGTCTGATGCTTGTGGATGTCTGATGCTTGTGGATGTGTGTTGCCTGATGTCTGAGGCATGATGTCTGATGCTTGTGGATGTTTGATGTCTGATGTCTCATGCATGATGTCTGATGCTTGTGGATGTCTGATGCTTGATGTCTGATGTTTGTGGATGTCTGATGCCTGATGTCTGATACTTGTGGATGTCTGATGTCTGAGGCCTGATGTCTTATGCCTGATACCTGATGTCTGATTCCTGATGTCTGATGCTTGTGGATGTCTAATGCCTGATGTCTGATGCTTGTGGCTGTCTGAGGCCTGATGTCTGATGCTTGTGGATGTCTGATAAATGATGTCTGACACCTGATGTCTGATGCATGATGTCTGATGCATGATGTCTGATGCTTGTGGATGTCTGATGCTTGTGGATGTCTGATGCCTGATGTCTGATGCTTGTGGATGTCTGGTGCCTGATGTCTGATTCTTGATGTCTGATGCTTGTGGATGTCTGATGTCTGATGCTTGTGGATGTGTGTTGCCTGATGTCTGATGCATGATGTCTGACACCTGATGTCTGATGCCTGATGCTTGTGGAAGTCTGATGCCTGATGTCTGATGCCCGATGTTTGATGTCTGATGCCTTATGCTTGTGGATGTGTGTTGCCTGATGTCTGATGCATGATGTCTGATGCTTGTGGATGTCTGATGCTTGTGGATGTTTGATTCCTGATGTCTGATGCTTGTGGATGTCTGATGCTTGTGGCTGTCTGATGCCTGATATATGATGCTTGTGGATGTCTGACACCTGATGTCTGATGCATGATGTCTGATGCATGATGCTTGTGGATGTCTGATGCCTGATGCTTGTGGATGTGTGTTGCCTGATGTCTGATGCATGATGTCTGATGCTTGTGGATGTTTGATGCCTGATGTCTCATGCATGATGTCTGATGCATGATGTCTGATGCTTGTGGATGTCTGATGCTTGATGTCTGATGTTTGTGGATGTCTGATGTCTGATGCATGATGTCTGATGTCTTAATGTCTGATGCTTGTAGATGTCTGATACTTGTGGATGTCTGATGTCTGAGGCCTGATGTCTGATGTGTGATACCTGATGTCAGATTCCTGATGTCTGATGCTTGTGGATGTCTGATGCCTGATGTCTGATGCTTGTGGCTGTCTGATGCCTGATATTGATGTTTGTGGATGTCTGATGCATGATGTCTGACACCTGATGTCTGATGCATGATGTCTGATGCATGATGTCTGATGCATGATGTCTGATGCTTGTGGATGTCTGATGCCTCATGCATGATGCTTGTGGATGTCTGATGCTTGTGGATGTCTGATGCCTGATGTCTGATGCTTGTGGATGTCTCATTCATGATGTCTGATGCCTGATGTCTGATGCCTGATGTCTGATGCCTGATGCTTGTGGATGTCTGATGCTTGATGTCTGATGCTTGTGGATGTCTGATGCTTGTGGATGTCTGGTGCCTGATGTCTGATGCCTGTGGATGTCTGATGCCAGATGTCTGATGCCTGATGCTTGTGGATGTCTGGTGCCTGATGTCTGATGTCGAATGCCTGATGCTTGTGGATGTCTCATGCTTGTGGATGCCTGATGTCTGATGCCTGATGCTTGTGGATGTCTGATGCCTGATGCTTGTGGATGTCTGATGCCTGATGTCTGATGCATGATGTCTGATGCCTGATGTCTGATGCCTGATGCTTGTGGAAGTCTGATGCCTGATGTCTGATGCCCGATGTTTGATGTCTGATGCCTTATGCTTGTGGATGTGTGTTGCCTGATGTCTGATGCATGATGTCTGATGCTTGTGGATGTCTGATGCTTGTGGATGTTTGATTCCTGATGTCTGATGCTTGTGGATGTCTGATGCTTGTGGATGTCTGATGCCTGATATATGATGCTTGTGGATGTCTGACACCTGATGTCTGATGCATGATGTCTGATGCATGATGCTTGTGGCTGTCTGAGGCCTGATGTCTGATGCTTGTGGATGTCTGATAAATGATGTCTGACACCTGATGTCTGATGCATGATGTCTGATGCATGATGTCTGATGCTTGTGGATGTCTGATGCTTGTGGATGTCTGATGCCTGATGTCTGATGCTTGTGGATGTCTGGTGCCTGATGTCTGATTCTTGATGTCTGATGCTTGTGGATGTCTGATGTCTGATGCTTGTGGATGTGTGTTGCCTGATGTCTGATGCATGATGTCTGACACCTGATGTCTGATGCCTGATGCTTGTGGAAGTCTGATGCCTGATGTCTGATGCCCGATGTTTGATGTCTGATGCCTTATGCTTGTGGATGTGTGTTGCCTGATGTCTGATGCATGATGTCTGATGCTTGTGGATGTCTGATGCTTGTGGATGTTTGATTCCTGATGTCTGATGCTTGTGGATGTCTGATGCTTGTGGCTGTCTGATGCCTGATATATGATGCTTGTGGATGTCTGACACCTGATGTCTGATGCATGATGTCTGATGCATGATGCTTGTGGATGTCTGATGCCTGATGCTTGTGGATGTGTGTTGCATGATGTCTGATGCATGATGTCTGATGCTTGTGGATGTTTGATGCCTGATGTCTCATGCATGATGTCTGATGCATGATGTCTGATGCTTGTGGATGTCTGATGCTTGATGTCTGATGTTTGTGGATGTCTGATGTCTGATGCATGATGTCTGATGTCTTAATGTCTGATGCTTGTAGATGTCTGATACTTGTGGATGTCTGATGTCTGAGGCCTGATGTCTGATGTGTGATACCTGATGTCAGATTCCTGATGTCTGATGCTTGTGGATGTCTGATGCCTGATGTCTGATGCTTGTGGCTGTCTGATGCCTGATATTGATGTTTGTGGATGTCTGATGCATGATGTCTGACACCTGATGTCTGATGCATGATGTCTGATGCATGATGTCTGATGCATGATGTCTGATGCTTGTGGATGTCTGATGCCTCATGCATGATGCTTGTGGATGTCTGATGCTTGTGGATGTCTGATGCCTGATGTCTGATGCTTGTGGATGTCTCATGCATGATGTCTGATGCATGATGTCTGATGCCTGATGCTTGTGGATGTCTGATGCTTGATGTCTGATGCTTGTGGATGTCTGATGCTTGTGGATGTCTGGTGCCTGATGTCTGATGCCTGTGGATGTCTGATGCCAGATGTCTGATGCCTGATGCTTGTGGATGTCTGGTGCCTGATGTCTGATGTCGAATGCCTGATGCTTGTGGATGTCTCATGCTTGTGGATGCCTGATGTCTGATGCCTGACGCTTGTGGATGTCTGATGCCTGATGCTTGTGGATGTCTGATGCCTGATGTCTGATGCATGATGTCTGATGCCTGATATCTTAATGTCTGATGCTTGTAGATGTCTGATACTTGTGGATGTCTGATGTCTGAGGCCTGATGTCTTATCAGGTATCACACATCAGACATCAGGCATCAGACAGCCACAAGCATCAGACATCAGGCATCAGACATCTACAAGCATCAAACATCAGGCATTAGACATCCACAAACATCAGACATCAGGAATCAGACATCAGGTATCACACATCAGGCATCAGGCATGTCTGATTCCTGATGTCTAATGCTTGTGGATGTCTGATGCCTGATGCTTGTGGCTGTCTGATGCCCGATGTCTGATGCTTGTGGATGTCTGATGCATGATGTCTGACACCTGATGTCTGATGCATGATGTCTGATGCATGATGTCTGATGCTTGTGGATGTCTGATGCTTGTGGATGTCTGGTGCCTGATGTCTGATGCTTGTGAATGTCTGAGTCCTGATGCTTGTGGATGTCTAGGGCCTGATGTCTGATGCTTGTGGATGTCTGATGCATGATGTCTGACACCTGATGTCTGATGCATGATGTCTGATGCTTGTGGATGTTTGATTCCTGATGTCTGATGCTTGTGGCTGTCTGATGCCTGATGTCTGATGCTTGTGGATGTCTGATGCATGATGTCTGACACCTGATGTCTGATGCATGTCTGATGCAGGATGTCTGATGCTTGTGGATGTCTGACGCATGATGTTTGTGGATGTCTGATGCCTGATGTCTGATGCCTGATGTTTGTGAATGTCTGACACCTGATGTCTGATGCATGATGTCTGATGCATGATGTCTGATGCTTGTGCATGTCTGATGCCTGATGCTTGTGCATGTCTGGTGCCGGATGTCTAATGCCTGATGTCTGATGCTTGTGGATGTCTGGTGCCTGATGCCTGATGTCTGATTTCTGATGTCTGATGCCTTATGTCTGATGCTTGTGGATGTCTGATGCTTGTGGATGTCTGGTGCCTGATGTCTGATGCTTGTGGATATCTGATGCTTGTGGATGTCTGGTGCCTGATGTCTGATGCCTGATGTCTGATGCTTGTGGATGTCTGATGTCTGATGTCTGATGTCTGTTGCTTGTGGATGTCTGATGCCTGATGCTTGTGGATGTCTTATGCCTGATGGCTGATGTCTGGTACCTGATGTTTGATGTCTGATGCATGTGGATGTATGTTGCCTGATGTCTGATGCATGATGTCTGTTGCTTGTGGATGTCTGATGCCTGATGTCTGATGCTTGTGGATGTCTTATGCCTGATGGCTGATGGCTGGTGCCTGATGTCTGATGCTTGTGGATGTCTGATGTCCGATGCTTGTGGATGTCTGATGCCTGATGTCTGATGCCCGATGTTTGATGTCTGATGCTTGTGGATGTGTTGCCTGATGTCTGATGCATGATGTCTGATGCTTGTGGATGTCTGATGCCTGATACTTGTGGATGTGTGTTGCCTGATGTCTGATGCATGATGCCTGATGCTTGTGGATGTTTGATGCCTGATGTCTGATGCTTGTGGATGTCTCATGCATGATGTCTGATGCATGATGTCTGATGCCTGATGTCTGATGCTTGAAGTCTGATGTTTGTGGATGTCTGATGCCTGATGCATGATGTCTGATGCCTGATGTCTAATGTCTGATGCTTGTAGATGTCTGATACTTGTGGATGTCTGATGTCAGAGGCCTGATGTCTTATGCCTGATGTCTGATACCTGATGTCTGATTCCTGATGTCTGATGCTTGTGGATGTCTAATGCCTGATGTTTGATGCTTGTGGATGTCTGATGCCTGATGCTTGTGGCTGTCTGATGCCTGATGTCTGATGCTTGTGGCTGTCTGACACCTGATGTCTGATGCATGATGTCTGATGCTTGTGGATGTCTGATGCCTGATGCTTGTGAATGTCTGATGCCTGATGCCTGATGTCTGATTCCTGATGTCTGATGCCTGTGGATGTCTGATGCCTGATGCTTGTGGATGTGTGTGTCCTGATGTCTGATACCTGATGTCTGATGCTTGTGGATGTCTGATGCCTGATGTCTGATGCTTGATGCTTGTGGAAGTCTGATGCCTGATGTCTGATGCCCAATGTCTGATGCTTGTGGATGTGTGTTGCCTGATGTCTGATGCATGATGTCTGATGCTTGTGGATGTCTGATGCTTGTGGATGTTTGATTCCTGATGTCTGATGCTTGTGGATGTCTGATGCTTGTGGCTGTCTGATGCCTGATGTCTGATGCTTGTGGATGTCTGATGCATGATGTCTGACACCTGATGTCTGACGCATGATGTCTGATGCAGGATGTCTGATGCATGATGTTTGTGGATGTCTGATGCCTGATGCCTGATGTTTGTGGATGTCTGATGCCTGATGTCTGATGCCTGATATTTGTGAATGTCTGATGTCTGATGCCTGATGCTTGTGGATGTTTGATGCCTGATGCTTGTGGATGTTTGATGCCTGATGTCTGATGCTTGTGGATGTCTCATGCATGATGTCTGATGCATGATGTCTGATGCCTGATGCTTGTGGATGTTTGATGCTTGATGTCTGATGTTTGTGGATGTCTGATGCCTGATGTCTGATGCTTGTGGATGTCTGATGCTTGTGGATGTCTGGTGCCTGATGTCTGATGCCTGTGGATGTCTGATGCCAGATGTCTGATGCCTGATGCTTGTGGATGTCTAATGCTTGTGGATGTCTGGTGCCTGATGTCTGATGCCTGATGTCGGATGCCTGATATCGGATGCCTGATGTCTGATGCCTGACGCTTGTGGATGTCTGATGCCTGATGCTTGTGTATGTCTGATGCCTGATGTTTGATGTCTGATGCCTGATGCTTGTGGATGTATGTTGCCTGATGTCTGATGTCTGTTGCTTGTGGATGTCTGATGCCTGATGCTTGTGGATGTCCTATGCCTGATGGCTGATGTCTGGTGCCTGATGTCTGATGCTTGTGGATGTCTGATGCCTGATGTCTGATGCCTGATGTCTGATGCCCGATGTCTGATGCCTGATGCTTGTGGATGTGTGTTGCCTGATGTCTGATGCATGATGTCTGATGCTTGTGGATGTCTGATGCTTGTGGATGTGTGTTGCCTGATGTCTGAGGCATGATGTCTGATGCTTGTGGATGTTTGATGCCTGATGTCTGATGCTTGTGGATGTCTCATGCATGATGTCTGATGTCTGATGCTTGTGGATGTCTGATGCTTGATGTCTGATGTTTGTGGATGTCTGATGCCTGATGTCTGATACTTGTGGATGTCTGATGTCTGAGGCCTGATGTCTTATGCCTGATACCTGATGTCTGATTCCTGATGTCTGATGCTTGTGGATGTCTAATGCCTAATGTTTGTGGATGTCTGATGCCTGATGTCTGATGCTTGTGGCTGTCTGATGCCTGATGTCCGATGCTTGTGTATGTCTGATGCCTGATGCTTGTGGATGTGTTGCCTGATGCCTGATGCCTGATGCTTTTGGATGTGTGTTGCCTGATGTCTGATGCATGATGTCTGATGCTTGTGGATGTCTGATGCTTGTGGATGTGTGTTGCCTGATGTCTGAGGCATGATGTCTGATGCTTGTGGATGTTTGATGTCTGATGTCTCATGCATGATGTCTGATGCTTGTGGATGTCTGATGCTTGATGTCTGATGTTTGTGGATGTCTGATGCCTGATGTCTGATACTTGTGGATGTCTGATGTCTGAGGCCTGATGTCTTATGCCTGATACCTGATGTCTGATTCCTGATGTCTGATGCTTGTGGATGTCTAATGCCTGATGTTTGATGCTTGTGGATGTCTGATGCCTGATGTCTGATGCTTGTGGCTGTCTGAGGCCTGATGTCTGATGCTTGTGGATGTCTGATAAATGATGTCTGACACCTGATGTCTGATGCATGATGTCTGATGCATGATGTCTGATGCTTGTGGATGTCTGATGCTTGTGGATGTCTGATGCCTGATGTCTGATGCTTGTGGATGTCTGGTGCCTGATGTCTGATTCTTGATGTCTGATGCTTGTGGATGTCTGATGTCTGATGCTTGTGGATGTGTGTTGCCTGATGTCTGATGCATGATGTCTGACACCTGATGTCTGATGCCTGATGCTTGTGGAAGTCTGATGCCTGATGTCTGATGCCCGATGTTTGATGTCTGATGCCTTATGCTTGTGGATGTGTGTTGCCTGATGTCTGATGCATGATGTCTGATGCTTGTGGATGTCTGATGCTTGTGGATGTTTGATTCCTGATGTCTGATGCTTGTGGATGTCTGATGCTTGTGGCTGTCTGATGCCTGATATATGATGCTTGTGGATGTCTGACACCTGATGTCTGATGCATGATGTCTGATGCATGATGCTTGTGGATGTCTGATGCCTGATGCTTGTGGATGTGTGTTGCCTGATGTCTGATGCATGATGTCTGATGCTTGTGGATGTTTGATGCCTGATGTCTCATGCATGATGTCTGATGCATGATGTCTGATGCTTGTGGATGTCTGATGCTTGATGTCTGATGTTTGTGGATGTCTGATGTCTGATGCATGATGTCTGATGTCTTAATGTCTGATGCTTGTAGATGTCTGATACTTGTGGATGTCTGATGTCTGAGGCCTGATGTCTGATGTGTGATACCTGATGTCAGATTCCTGATGTCTGATGCTTGTGGATGTCTGATGCCTGATGTCTGATGCTTGTGGCTGTCTGATGCCTGATATTGATGTTTGTGGATGTCTGATGCATGATGTCTGACACCTGATGTCTGATGCATGATGTCTGATGCATGATGTCTGATGCATGATGTCTGATGCTTGTGGATGTCTGATGCCTCATGCATGATGCTTGTGGATGTCTGATGCTTGTGGATGTCTGATGCCTGATGTCTGATGCTTGTGGATGTCTCATTCATGATGTCTGATGCCTGATGTCTGATGCCTGATGTCTGATGCCTGATGCTTGTGGATGTCTGATGCTTGATGTCTGATGCTTGTGGATGTCTGATGCTTGTGGATGTCTGGTGCCTGATGTCTGATGCCTGTGGATGTCTGATGCCAGATGTCTGATGCCTGATGCTTGTGGATGTCTGGTGCCTGATGTCTGATGTCGAATGCCTGATGCTTGTGGATGTCTCATGCTTGTGGATGCCTGATGTCTGATGCCTGATGCTTGTGGATGTCTGATGCCTGATGCTTGTGGATGTCTGATGCCTGATGTCTGATGCATGATGTCTGATGCCTGATGTCTGATGCCTGATGCTTGTGGAAGTCTGATGCCTGATGTCTGATGCCCGATGTTTGATGTCTGATGCCTTATGCTTGTGGATGTGTGTTGCCTGATGTCTGATGCATGATGTCTGATGCTTGTGGATGTCTGATGCTTGTGGATGTTTGATTCCTGATGTCTGATGCTTGTGGATGTCTGATGCTTGTGGATGTCTGATGCCTGATATATGATGCTTGTGGATGTCTGACACCTGATGTCTGATGCATGATGTCTGATGCATGATGCTTGTGGCTGTCTGAGGCCTGATGTCTGATGCTTGTGGATGTCTGATAAATGATGTCTGACACCTGATGTCTGATGCATGATGTCTGATGCATGATGTCTGATGCTTGTGGATGTCTGATGCTTGTGGATGTCTGATGCCTGATGTCTGATGCTTGTGGATGTCTGGTGCCTGATGTCTGATTCTTGATGTCTGATGCTTGTGGATGTCTGATGTCTGATGCTTGTGGATGTGTGTTGCCTGATGTCTGATGCATGATGTCTGACACCTGATGTCTGATGCCTGATGCTTGTGGAAGTCTGATGCCTGATGTCTGATGCCCGATGTTTGATGTCTGATGCCTTAAGCTTGTGGATGTGTGTTGCCTGATGTCTGATGCATGATGTCTGATGCTTGTGGATGTCTGATGCTTGTGGATGTTTGATTCCTGATGTCTGATGCTTGTGGATGTCTGATGCTTGTGGCTGTCTGATGCCTGATATATGATGCTTGTGGATGTCTGACACCTGATGTCTGATGCATGATGTCTGATGCATGATGCTTGTGGATGTCTGATGCCTGATGCTTGTGGATGTGTGTTGCCTGATGTCTGATGCATGATGTCTGATGCTTGTGGATGTTTGATGCCTGATGTCTCATGCATGATGTCTGATGCATGATGTCTGATGCTTGTGGATGTCTGATGCTTGATGTCTGATGTTTGTGGATGTCTGATGTCTGATGCATGATGTCTGATGTCTTAATGTCTGATGCTTGTAGATGTCTGATACTTGTGGATGTCTGATGTCTGAGGCCTGATGTCTGATGTGTGATACCTGATGTCAGATTCCTGATGTCTGATGCTTGTGGATGTCTGATGCCTGATGTCTGATGCTTGTGGCTGTCTGATGCCTGATGTTGATGCTTGTGGATGCCTGATGCATGATGTCTGACACCTGATGTCTGATGCATGATGTCTGATGCATGATGTCTGATGCATGATGTCTGATGCTTGTGGATGTCTGATGCCTCATGCATGATGCTTGTGGATGTCTGATGCTTGTGGATGTCTGATGCCTGATGTCTGATGCTTGTGGATGTCTCATGCATGATGTCTGATGCATGATGTCTGATGCCTGATGTATGATGCCTGATGCTTGTGGATGTCTGATGCTTGATGTCTGATGCTTGTGGATGTCTGATGCTTGTGGATGTCTGGTGCCTGATGTCTGATGCCTGTGGATGTCTGATGCCAGATGTCTGATGCCTGATGCTTGTGGATGTCTGGTGCCTGATGTCTGATGTCGAATGCCTGATGCTTGTGGATGTCTCATGCTTGTGGATGCCTGATGTCTGATGCCTGACGCTTGTGGATGTCTGATGCCTGATGCTTGTGGATGTCTGATGCCTGATGTCTGATGCATGATGTCTGATGCCTGATATCTTAATGTCTGATGCTTGTAGATGTCTGATACTTGTGGATGTCTGATGTCTGAGGCCTGATGTCTTATCAGGTATCACACATCAGACATCAGGCATCAGACAGCCACAAGCATCAGACATCAGGCATCAGACATCTACAAGCATCAAACATCAGGCATTAGACATCCACAAACATCAGACATCAGGAATCAGACATCAGGTATCACACATCAGGCATCAGGCATGTCTGATTCCTGATGTCTAATGCTTGTGGATGTCTGATGCCTGATGCTTGTGGCTGTCTGATGCCCGATGTCTGATGCTTGTGGATGTCTGATGCATGATGTCTGACACCTGATGTCTGATGCATGATGTCTGATGCATGATGTCTGATGCTTGTGGATGTCTGATGCTTGTGGATGTCTGGTGCCTGATGTCTGATGCTTGTGAATGTCTGAGTCCTGATGCTTGTGGATGTCTGGGGCCTGATGTCTGATGCTTGTGGATGTCTGATGCATGATGTCTGACACCTGATGTCTGATGCATGATGTCTGATGCTTGTGGATGTTTGATTCCTGATGTCTGATGCTTGTGGCTGTCTGATGCCTGATGTCTGATGCTTGTGGATGTCTGATGCATGATGTCTGACACCTGATGTCTGATGCATGTCTGATGCAGGATGTCTGATGCTTGTGGATGTCTGACGCATGATGTTTGTGGATGTCTGATGCCTGATGTCTGATGCCTGATGTTTGTGAATGTCTGATGCCTGATGTCCGATGCTTGTGGATGTCTGATGCCTGATGCTTGTGGATGTCTGATGCCTGATGCTTGTGGATGTGTGTTGCCTGATGTCTGATGCATGATGTCTGATGCTTGTGGATGTTTGATGCCTGATGTCTGATGCTTGTGGATGTCTCATGCATGATGTCTGATGCATGATGTCTGATGCCTGATGCTTGTGGATGTCTGATGCTTGATGTCTGATGTTTGTGGATGTCTGATGTCTGATGCATGATGTCTGATGTCTTAATGTCTGATGCTTGTAGATGTCTGATACTTGTGGACGTCTGATGTCTGATTCCTGATGTCTGATGCTTGTGGATGTCTGATGCCTGATGTCTGATGCTTGTGGGAGTCTGATGCCTGATGTCTGATGCTTGTGAATGTCTGACGCATGATGTCTGACACCTGATGTCTGATGCATGATGTCTGATGCATGATGTCTGATGCTTTTGGATGTCTGATGCCTCATGCATGATGCTTGTAGATGTCTGATGCTTGTAAATGTTTGATGCCTGATGTCTGATGCTTGTGGATGTCTCATGCATGATGTCTGATGCATGATGTCTGATGCTTGTGGATGTCGGATGCTTGATGTCTGATGTTTGTGGATGTCTGATGCCTGATGTCTGATGCTTGTGGATGTCTGATGCTTGATGTCTGATGTTTGTGGATGTCTGATACCCGATGTCTGATGCATGATGTCTGATGCCTGATGTTTGTAGATGTCTGATACTTGTGGATGTCTGATATCTGAGGCCTGATGTCTGATACCTGATGCTTGTGCATGTCTGGTGCCGGATGTCTAATGCCTGATGTCTGATGCTTGTGGATGTCTGGTGCCTGATGTCTGATTTCTGATGTCTGATGCCTTATGTCTGATGCTTGTGGATGTCTGATGCTTGTGGATGTCTGGTGCCTGATGTCTGATGCTTGCGCATGTCTGATGCTTGTGGATGTCTGGTGCCTGATGTCTGATGCCTGATGTCTGATGCTTGTGGATGTCTGATGCCTGATGCTTGTGGATGTCTGATGCCTGATGTCTGATGTCTGTTGCTTGTGGATGTCTGATGCCTGATGCTTGTGGATGTCTTATGCCTGATGGCTGATGTCTGGTGCCTGATGTTTGATGTCTGATTCTTGTGGATGTATGTTGCCTGATGTCTGATGCATGATGTCTGTTGCTTGTGGATGTCTGATGCCTGATGTCTGATGCTTGTGGATGTCTTATGCCTGATGGCTGATGTCTGGTGCCTGATGTCTGATGCTTGTGGATGTCTGATGTCCGATGCTTGTGGATGTCTGATGCCTGATGTCTGATGCCCGATGTTTGATGTCTGATGCTTGTGGATTTGTTGCCTGATGTCTGATGCATGATGTCTGATGCTTGTGGATGTCTGATGCCTGATGTCTGATGCTTGTGGATGTCTCATGCATGATGTCTGATGCATGGTGTCTGATGCCTGATGTCTGATGCTTGTGGATGTCTGATGCTTGAAGTCTGATGTTTGTGGATATCTGATGCCTGATGTCTGATGTCTGATGCCTGATGTCTAATGTCTGATGCTTGTAGATGTCTGATGCTTGTGGATGTCTGATAAATGATGTCTGACACCTGATGTCTGATGCATGATGTCTGATGCATGATGTCTGATGCTTGTGGATGTCTGATGCTTGTGGATGTCTGACACCTGATGTCTGATGCATGATGTCTGATGCATGATGCTTGTGGATGTCTGATGCCTGATGCTTGTGGATGTGTGTTGCCTGATGTCTGATGCATGATGTCTGATGCTTGTGGACGTTTGATGCCTGATGTCTGATGTCTGATGCCTGATGTCTAATGTCTGATGCTTGTAGATGTCTGATGCTTGTGGATGTCTGATAAATGATGTCTGACACCTGATGTCTGATGCATGATGTCTGATGCCTGATGTCTGATGCTTGTGAATGTCTGATGCCTGATGCTTGTGGATGTCTGGTGCCTGATGTCTGATTCTTGATGTCTGATGCTTGTGGATGTCTGATGTCTGATGCTTGTGGATGTGTGTTGCCTGATGTCTGATGCATGATGTCTGACACCTGATGTCTGATGCCTGATGCTTGTGGAAGTCTGATGCCTGATGTCTGATGCCCGATGTTTGATGTCTGATGCCTTATGCTTGTGGATGTGTGTTGCCTGATGTCTGATGCATGATGTCTGATGCTTGTGGATGTCTGATGCTTGTGGATGTTTGATTCCTGATGTCTGATGCTTGTGGATGTCTGATGCTTGTGGCTGTCTGATGCCTGATATATGATGCTTGTGGATGTCTGACACCTGATGTCTGATGCATGATGTCTGATGCATGATGCTTGTGGATGTCTGATGCCTGATGCTTGTGGATGTGTGTTGCCTGATGTCTGATGCATGATGTCTGATGCTTGTGGACGTTTGATGCCTGATGTCTCATGCATGATGTCTGATGCATGATGTCTGATGCTTGTGGATGTCTGATGCTTGATGTCTGATGTTTGTGGATGTCTGATGTCTGATGCATGATGTCTGATGTCTTAATGTCTGATGCTTGTAGATGTCTGATACTTGTGGATGTCTGATGTCTGAGGCCTGATGTCTGATGTGTGATACCTGATGTCAGATTCCTGATGTCTGATGCTTGTGGATGTCTGATGCCTGATGTCTGATGCTTGTGGCTGTCTGATGCCTGATGTTGATGCTTGTGGATGTCTGATGCATGATGTCTGACACCTGATGTCTGATGCATGATGTCTGATGCATGATGTCTGATGCATGATGTCTGATGCTTGTGGATGTCTGATGCCTCATGCATGATGCTTGTGGATGTCTGATGCTTGTGGATGTCTGATGCCTGATGTCTGATGCTTGTGGATGTCTCATGCATGATGTCTGATGCATGATGTCTGATGCCTGATGTCTGATGCCTGATGCTTGTGGATGTCTGATGCTTGATGTCTGATGCTTGTGGATGTCTGATGCTTGTGGATGTCTGGTGCCTGATGTCTGATGCCTGTGGATGTCTGATGCCAGATGTCTGATGCCTGATGCTTGTGGATGTCTGGTGCCTGATGTCTGATGTCGAATGCCTGATGCTTGTGGATGTCTCATGCTTGTGGATGCCTGATGTCTGATGCCTGACGCTTGTGGATGTCTGATGCCTGATGCTTGTGGATGTCTGATGCCTGATGTCTGATGCATGATGTCTGATGCCTGATATCTTAATGTCTGATGCTTGTAGATGTCTGATACTTGTGGATGTCTGATGTCTGAGGCCTGATGTCTTATCAGGTATCACACATCAGACATCAGGCATCAGACAGCCACAAGCATCAGACATCAGGCATCAGACATCTACAAGCATAAAACATCAGGCATTAGACATCCACAAACATCAGACATCAGGAATCAGACATCAGGTATCACACATCAGGCATCAGGCATGTCTGATTCCTGATGTCTAATGCTTGTGGATGTCTGATGCCTGATGCTTGTGGCTGTCTGATGCCCGATGTCTGATGCTTGTGGATGTCTGATGCATGATGTCTGACACCTGATGTCTGATGCATGATGTCTGATGCATGATGTCTGATGCTTGTGGATGTCTGATGCTTGTGGATGTCTGGTGCCTGATGTCTGATGCTTGTGAATGTCTGAGTCCTGATGCTTGTGGATGTCTAGGGCCTGATGTCTGATGCTTGTGGATGTCTGATGCATGATGTCTGACACCTGATGTCTGATGCATGATGTCTGATGCTTGTGGATGTTTGATTCCTGATGTCTGATGCTTGTGGCTGTCTGATGCCTGATGTCTGATGCTTGTGGATGTCTGATGCATGATGTCTGACACCTGATGTCTGATGCATGTCTGATGCAGGATGTCTGATGCTTGTGGATGTCTGACGCATGATGTTTGTGGATGTCTGATGCCTGATGTCTGATGCCTGATGTTTGTGAATGTCTGACACCTGATGTCTGATGCATGATGTCTGATGCATGATGTCTGATGCTTGTGCATGTCTGATGCCTGATGCTTGTGCATGTCTGGTGCCGGATGTCTAATGCCTGATGTCTGATGCTTGTGGATGTCTGGTGCCTGATGTCTGATTTCTGATGTCTGATGCCTTATGTCTGATGCTTGTGGATGTCTGATGCTTGTGGATGTCTGGTGCCTGATGTCTGATGCTTGTGGATATCTGATGCTTGTGGATGTCTGGTGCCTGATGTCTGATGCCTGATGTCTGATGCTTGTGGATGTCTGATGTCTGATGTCTGATGTCTGTTGCTTGTGGATGTCTGATGCCTGATGCTTGTGGATGTCTTATGCCTGATGGCTGATGTCTGGTACCTGATGTTTGATGTCTGATGCATGTGGATGTATGTTGCCTGATGTCTGATGCATGATGTCTGTTGCTTGTGGATGTCTGATGCCTGATGTCTGATGCTTGTGGATGTCTTATGCCTGATGGCTGATGTCTGGTGCCTGATGTCTGATGCTTGTGGATGTCTGATGTCCGATGCTTGTGGATGTCTGATGCCTGATGTCTGATGCCCGATGTTTGATGCCTGATACTTGTGGATGTGTGTTGCCTGATGTCTGATGCATGATGCCTGATGCTTGTGGATGTTTGATGCCTGATGTCTGATGCTTGTGGATGTCTCATGCATGATGTCTGATGCATGATGTCTGATGCCTGATGTCTGATGCTTGAAGTCTGATGTTTGTGGATGTCTGATGCCTGATGCATGATGTCTGATGCCTGATGTCTAATGTCTGATGCTTGTAGATGTCTGATACTTGTGGATGTCTGATGTCAGAGGCCTGATGTCTTATGCCTGATGTCTGATACCTGATGTCTGATTCCTGATGTCTGATGCTTGTGGATGTCTAATGCCTGATGTTTGATGCTTGTGGATGTCTGATGCCTGATGCTTGTGGCTGTCTGATGCCTGATGTCTGATGCTTGTGGCTGTCTGACACCTGATGTCTGATGCATGATGTCTGATGCTTGTGGATGTCTGATGCCTGATGCTTGTGAATGTCTGATGCCTGATGCCTGATGTCTGATTCCTGATGTCTGATGCCTGTGGATGTCTGATGCCTGATGCTTGTGGATGTGTGTGTCCTGATGTCTGATACCTGATGTCTGATGCTTGTGGATGTCTGATGCCTGATGTCTGATGCTTGATGCTTGTGGAAGTCTGATGCCTGATGTCTGATGCCCAATGTCTGATGCTTGTGGATGTGTGTTGCCTGATGTCTGATGCATGATGTCTGATGCTTGTGGATGTCTGATGCTTGTGGATGTTTGATTCCTGATGTCTGATGCTTGTGGATGTCTGATGCTTGTGGCTGTCTGATGCCTGATGTCTGATGCTTGTGGATGTCTGATGCATGATGTCTGACACCTGATGTCTGACGCATGATGTCTGATGCAGGATGTCTGATGCATGATGTTTGTGGATGTCTGATGCCTGATGCCTGATGTTTGTGAATGTCTGATGCCTGATGTCTGATGCCTGATATTTGTGAATGTCTGATGTCTGATGCCTGATGCTTGTGGATGTTTGATGCCTGATGTCTGATGCTTGTGGATGTTTGATGCCTGATGTCTGATGCTTGTGGATGTCTCATGCATGATGTCTGATGCATGATGTCTGATGCCTGATGCTTGTGGATGTTTGATGCTTGATGTCTGATGTTTGTGGATGTCTGATGCCTGATGTCTGATGCTTGTGGATGTCTGATGCTTGTGGATGTCTGGTGCCTGATGTCTGATGCCTGTGGATGTCTGATGCCAGATGTCTGATGCCTGATGCTTGTGGATGTCTGATGCTTGTGGATGTCTGGTGCCTGATGTCTGATGCCTGATGTTGGATGCCTGATGTCTGATGCCTGACGCTTGTGGATGTCTGATGCCTGATGCTTGTGTATGTCTGATGCCTGATGTTTGATGTCTGATGCCTGATGCTTGTGGATGTATGTTGCCTGATGTCTGATGTCTGTTGCTTGTGGATGTCTGATGCCTGATGCTTGTGGATGTCCTATGCCTGATGGCTGATGTCTGGTGCCTGATGTCTGATGCTTGTGGATGTCTGATGCCTGATGTCTGATGCCTGATGTCTGATGCCCGATGTCTGATGCCTGATGCTTGTGGATGTGTGTTGCCTGATGTCTGATGCATGATGTCTGATGCTTGTGGATGTCTGATGCTTGTGGATGTGTGTTGCCTGATGTCTGAGGCATGATGTCTGATGCTTGTGGATGTTTGATGCCTGATGTCTGATGCTTGTGGATGTCTCATGCATGATGTCTGATGTCTGATGCTTGTGGATGTCTGATGCTTGATGTCTGATGTTTGTGGATGTCTGATGCCTGATGTCTGATACTTGTGGATGTCTGATGTCTGAGGCCTGATGTCTTATGCCTGATACCTGATGTCTGATTCCTGATGTCTGATGCTTGTGGATGTCTAATGCCTAATGTTTGTGGATGTCTGATGCCTGATGTCTGATGCTTGTGGCTGTCTGATGCCTGATGTCCGATGCTTGTGTATGTCTGATGCCTGATGCTTGTGGATGTGTTGCCTGATGCCTGATGCCTGATGCTTTTGGATGTGTGTTGCCTGATGTCTGATGCATGATGTCTGATGCTTGTGGATGTCTGATGCTTGTGGATGTGTGTTGCCTGATGTCTGAGGCATGATGTCTGATGCTTGTGGATGTTTGATGTCTGATGTCTCATGCATGATGTCTGATGCTTGTGGATGTCTGATGCTTGATGTCTGATGTTTGTGGATGTCTGATGCCTGATGTCTGATACTTGTGGATGTCTGATGTCTGAGGCCTGATGTCTTATGCCTGATACCTGATGTCTGATTCCTGATGTCTGATGCTTGTGGATGTCTAATGCCTGATGTTTGATGCTTGTGGATGTCTGATGCCTGATGTCTGATGCTTGTGGCTGTCTGAGGCCTGATGTCTGATGCTTGTGGATGTCTGATAAATGATGTCTGACACCTGATGTCTGATGCATGATGTCTGATGCATGATGTCTGATGCTTGTGGATGTCTGATGCTTGTGGATGTCTGATGCCTGATGTCTGATGCTTGTGGATGTCTGGTGCCTGATGTCTGATTCTTGATGTCTGATGCTTGTGGATGTCTGATGTCTGATGCTTGTGGATGTGTGTTGCCTGATGTCTGATGCATGATGTCTGACACCTGATGTCTGATGCCTGATGCTTGTGGAAGTCTGATGCCTGATGTCTGATGCCCGATGTTTGATGTCTGATGCCTTATGCTTGTGGATGTGTGTTGCCTGATGTCTGATGCATGATGTCTGATGCTTGTGGATGTCTGATGCTTGTGGATGTTTGATTCCTGATGTCTGATGCTTGTGGATGTCTGATGCTTGTGGCTGTCTGATGCCTGATATATGATGCTTGTGGATGTCTGACACCTGATGTCTGATGCATGATGTCTGATGCATGATGCTTGTGGATGTCTGATGCCTGATGCTTGTGGATGTGTGTTGCCTGATGTCTGATGCATGATGTCTGATGCTTGTGGATGTTTGATGCCTGATGTCTCATGCATGATGTCTGATGCATGATGTCTGATGCTTGTGGATGTCTGATGCTTGATGTCTGATGTTTGTGGATGTCTGATGTCTGATGCATGATGTCTGATGTCTTAATGTCTGATGCTTGTAGATGTCTGATACTTGTGGATGTCTGATGTCTGAGGCCTGATGTCTGATGTGTGATACCTGATGTCAGATTCCTGATGTCTGATGCTTGTGGATGTCTGATGCCTGATGTCTGATGCTTGTGGCTGTCTGATGCCTGATGTTGATGCTTGTGGATGTCTGATGCATGATGTCTGACACCTGATGTCTGATGCATGATGTCTGATGCATGATGTCTGATGCATGATGTCTGATGCTTGTGGATGTCTGATGCCTCATGCATGATGCTTGTGGATGTCTGATGCTTGTGGATGTCTGATGCCTGATGTCTGATGCTTGTGGATGTCTCATGCATGATGTCTGATGCATGATGTCTGATGCCTGATGCTTGTGGATGTCTGATGCTTGATGTCTGATGCTTGTGGATGTCTGATGCTTGTGGATGTCTGGTGCCTGATGTCTGATGCCTGTGGATGTCTGATGCCAGATGTCTGATGCCTGATGCTTGTGGATGTCTGGTGCCTGATGTCTGATGTCGAATGCCTGATGCTTGTGGATGTCTCATGCTTGTGGATGCCTGATGTCTGATGCCTGACGCTTGTGGATGTCTGATGCCTGATGCTTGTGGATGTCTGATGCCTGATGTCTGATGCATGATGTCTGATGCCTGATATCTTAATGTCTGATGCTTGTAGATGTCTGATACTTGTGGATGTCTGATGTCTGAGGCCTGATGTCTTATCAGGTATCACACATCAGACATCAGGCATCAGACAGCCACAAGCATCAGACATCAGGCATCAGACATCTACAAGCATCAAACATCAGGCATTAGACATCCACAAACATCAGACATCAGGAATCAGACATCAGGTATCACACATCAGGCATCAGGCATGTCTGATTCCTGATGTCTAATGCTTGTGGATGTCTGATGCCTGATGCTTGTGGCTGTCTGATGCCCGATGTCTGATGCTTGTGGATGTCTGATGCATGATGTCTGACACCTGATGTCTGATGCATGATGTCTGATGCATGATGTCTGATGCTTGTGGATGTCTGATGCTTGTGGATGTCTGGTGCCTGATGTCTGATGCTTGTGAATGTCTGAGTCCTGATGCTTGTGGATGTCTAGGGCCTGATGTCTGATGCTTGTGGATGTCTGATGCATGATGTCTGACACCTGATGTCTGATGCATGATGTCTGATGCTTGTGGATGTTTGATTCCTGATGTCTGATGCTTGTGGCTGTCTGATGCCTGATGTCTGATGCTTGTGGATGTCTGATGCATGATGTCTGACACCTGATGTCTGATGCATGTCTGATGCAGGATGTCTGATGCTTGTGGATGTCTGACGCATGATGTTTGTGGATGTCTGATGCCTGATGTCTGATGCCTGATGTTTGTGAATGTCTGACACCTGATGTCTGATGCATGATGTCTGATGCATGATGTCTGATGCTTGTGCATGTCTGATGCCTGATGCTTGTGCATGTCTGGTGCCGGATGTCTAATGCCTGATGTCTGATGCTTGTGGATGTCTGGTGCCTGATGCCTGATGTCTGATTTCTGATGTCTGATGCCTTATGTCTGATGCTTGTGGATGTCTGATGCTTGTGGATATCTGATGCTTGTGGATGTCTGGTGCCTGATGTCTGATGCCTGATGTCTGATGCTTGTGGATGTCTGATGTCTGATGTCTGATGTCTGTTGCTTGTGGATGTCTGATGCCTGATGCTTGTGGATGTCTTATGCCTGATGGCTGATGTCTGGTACCTGATGTTTGATGTCTGATGCATGTGGATGTATGTTGCCTGATGTCTGATGCATGATGTCTGTTGCTTGTGGATGTCTGATGCCTGATGTCTGATGCTTGTGGATGTCTTATGCCTGATGGCTGATGTCTGGTGCCTGATGTCTGATGCTTGTGGATGTCTGATGTCCGATGCTTGTGGATGTCTGATGCCTGATGTCTGATGCCCGATGTTTGATGTCTGATGCTTGTGGATGTGTTGCCTGATGTCTGATGCATGATGTCTGATGCTTGTGGATGTCTGATGCCTGATACTTGTGGATGTGTGTTGCCTGATGTCTGATGCATGATGCCTGATGCTTGTGGATGTTTGATGCCTGATGTCTGATGCTTGTGGATGTCTCATGCATGATGTCTGATGCATGATGTCTGATGCCTGATGTCTGATGCTTGAAGTCTGATGTTTGTGGATGTCTGATGCCTGATGCATGATGTCTGATGCCTGATGTCTGATACCTGATGTCTGATTCCTGATGTCTGATGCTTGTGGATGTCTAATGCCTGATGTTTGATGCTTGTGGATGTCTGATGCCTGATGCTTGTGGCTGTCTGATGCCTGATGTCTGATGCTTGTGGCTGTCTGACACCTGATGTCTGATGCATGATGTCTGATGCTTGTGGATGTCTGATGCCTGATGCTTGTGAATGTCTGATGCCTGATGCCTGATGTCTGATTCCTGATGTCTGATGCCTGTGGATGTCTGATGCCTGATGCTTGTGGATGTGTGTGTCCTGATGTCTGATACCTGATGTCTGATGCTTGTGGATGTCTGATGCCTGATGTCTGATGCTTGATGCTTGTGGAAGTCTGATGCCTGATGTCTGATGCCCAATGTCTGATGCTTGTGGATGTGTGTTGCCTGATGTCTGATGCATGATGTCTGATGCTTGTGGATGTCTGATGCTTGTGGATGTTTGATTCCTGATGTCTGATGCTTGTGGATGTCTGATGCTTGTGGCTGTCTGATGCCTGATGTCTGATGCTTGTGGATGTCTGATGCATGATGTCTGACACCTGATGTCTGACGCATGATGTCTGATGCAGGATGTCTGATGCATGATGTTTGTGGATGTCTGATGCCTGATGCCTGATGTTTGTGGATGTCTGATGCCTGATGTCTGATGCCTGATATTTGTGAATGTCTGATGTCTGATGCCTGATGCTTGTGGATGTTTGATGCCTGATGTCTGATGCTTGTGGATGTTTGATGCCTGATGTCTGATGCTTGTGGATGTCTCATGCATGATGTCTGATGCATGATGTCTGATGCCTGATGCTTGTGGATGTTTGATGCTTGATGTCTGATGTTTGTGGATGTCTGATGCCTGATGTCTGATGCTTGTGGATGTCTGATGCTTGTGGATGTCTGGTGCCTGATGTCTGATGCCTGTGGATGTCTGATGCCAGATGTCTGATGCCTGATGCTTGTGGATGTCTAATGCTTGTGGATGTCTGGTGCCTGATGTCTGATGCCTGATGTCGGATGCCTGATATCGGATGCCTGATGTCTGATGCCTGACGCTTGTGGATGTCTGATGCCTGATGCTTGTGTATGTCTGATGCCTGATGTTTGATGTCTGATGCCTGATGCTTGTGGATGTATGTTGCCTGATGTCTGATGTTTGTTGCTTGTGGATGTCTGATGCCTGATGCTTGTGGATGTCCTATGCCTGATGGCTGATGTCTGGTGCCTGATGTCTGATGCTTGTGGATGTCTGATGCCTGATGTCTGATGCCTGATGTCTGATGCCCGATGTCTGATGCCTGATGCTTGTGGATGTGTGTTGCCTGATGTCTGATGCATGATGTCTGATGCTTGTGGATGTCTGATGCTTGTGGATGTGTGTTGCCTGATGTCTGAGGCATGATGTCTGATGCTTGTGGATGTTTGATGCCTGATGTCTGATGCTTGTGGATGTCTCATGCATGATGTCTGATGTCTGATGCTTGTGGATGTCTGATGCTTGATGTCTGATGTTTGTGGATGTCTGATGCCTGATGTCTGATACTTGTGGATGTCTGATGTCTGAGGCCTGATGTCTTATGCCTGATACCTGATGTCTGATTCCTGATGTCTGATGCTTGTGGATGTCTAATGCCTAATGTTTGTGGATGTCTGATGCCTGATGTCTGATGCTTGTGGCTGTCTGATGCCTGATGTCCGATGCTTGTGTATGTCTGATGCCTGATGCTTGTGGATGTGTTGCCTGATGCCTGATGCCTGATGCTTTTGGATGTGTGTTGCCTGATGTCTGATGCATGATGTCTGATGCTTGTGGATGTCTGATGCTTGTGGATGTGTGTTGCCTGATGTCTGAGGCATGATGTCTGATGCTTGTGGATGTTTGATGTCTGATGTCTCATGCATGATGTCTGATGCTTGTGGATGTCTGATGCTTGATGTCTGATGTTTGTGGATGTCTGATGCCTGATGTCTGATACTTGTGGATGTCTGATGTCTGAGGCCTGATGTCTTATGCCTGATACCTGATGTCTGATTCCTGATGTCTGATGCTTGTGGATGTCTAATGCCTGATGTTTGATGCTTGTGGATGTCTGATGCCTGATGTCTGATGCTTGTGGCTGTCTGAGGCCTGATGTCTGATGCTTGTGGATGTCTGATAAATGATGTCTGACACCTGATGTCTGATGCATGATGTCTGATGCATGATGTCTGATGCTTGTGGATGTCTGATGCTTGTGGATGTCTGATGCCTGATGTCTGATGCTTGTGGATGTCTGGTGCCTGATGTCTGATTCTTGATGTCTGATGCTTGTGGATGTCTGATGTCTGATGCTTGTGGATGTGTGTTGCCTGATGTCTGATGCATGATGTCTGACACCTGATGTCTGATGCCTGATGCTTGTGGAAGTCTGATGCCTGATGTCTGATGCCCGATGTTTGATGTCTGATGCCTTATGCTTGTGGATGTGTGTTGCCTGATGTCTGATGCATGATGTCTGATGCTTGTGGATGTCTGATGCTTGTGGATGTTTGATTCCTGATGTCTGATGCTTGTGGATGTCTGATGCTTGTGGCTGTCTGATGCCTGATATATGATGCTTGTGGATGTCTGACACCTGATGTCTGATGCATGATGTCTGATGCATGATGCTTGTGGATGTCTGATGCCTGATGCTTGTGGATGTGTGTTGCCTGATGTCTGATGCATGATGTCTGATGCTTGTGGATGTTTGATGCCTGATGTCTCATGCATGATGTCTGATGCATGATGTCTGATGCTTGTGGATGTCTGATGCTTGATGTCTGATGTTTGTGGATGTCTGATGTCTGATGCATGATGTCTGATGTCTTAATGTCTGATGCTTGTAGATGTCTGATACTTGTGGATGTCTGATGTCTGAGGCCTGATGTCTGATGTGTGATACCTGATGTCAGATTCCTGATGTCTGATGCTTGTGGATGTCTGATGCCTGATGTCTGATGCTTGTGGCTGTCTGATGCCTGATATTGATGTTTGTGGATGTCTGATGCATGATGTCTGACACCTGATGTCTGATGCATGATGTCTGATGCATGATGTCTGATGCATGATGTCTGATGCTTGTGGATGTCTGATGCCTCATGCATGATGCTTGTGGATGTCTGATGCTTGTGGATGTCTGATGCCTGATGTCTGATGCTTGTGGATGTCTCATTCATGATGTCTGATGCCTGATGTCTGATGCCTGATGTCTGATGCCTGATGCTTGTGGATGTCTGATGCTTGATGTCTGATGCTTGTGGATGTCTGATGCTTGTGGATGTCTGGTGCCTGATGTCTGATGCCTGTGGATGTCTGATGCCAGATGTCTGATGCCTGATGCTTGTGGATGTCTGGTGCCTGATGTCTGATGTCGAATGCCTGATGCTTGTGGATGTCTCATGCTTGTGGATGCCTGATGTCTGATGCCTGATGCTTGTGGATGTCTGATGCCTGATGCTTGTGGATGTCTGATGTCTGATGCTTGTGGATGTGTGTTGCCTGATGTCTGATGCATGATGTCTGACACCTGATGTCTGATGCCTGATGCTTGTGGAAGTCTGATGCCTGATGCCCGATGTTTGATGTCTGATGCCTTATGCTTGTGGATGTGTGTTGCCTGATGTCTGATGCATGATGTCTGATGCTTGTGGATGTCTGATGCTTGTGGATGTTTGATTCCTGATGTCTGATGCTTGTGGATGTCTGATGCTTGTGGATGTCTGATGCCTGATATATGATGCTTGTGGATGTCTGACACCTGATGTCTGATGCATGATGTCTGATGCATGATGCTTGTGGCTGTCTGAGGCCTGATGTCTGATGCTTGTGGATGTCTGATAAATGATGTCTGACACCTGATGTCTGATGCATGATGTCTGATGCATGATGTCTGATGCTTGTGGATGTCTGATGCTTGTGGATGTCTGATGCCTGATGTCTGATGCTTGTGGATGTCTGGTGCCTGATGTCTGATTCTTGATGTCTGATGCTTGTGGATGTCTGATGTCTGATGCTTGTGGATGTGTGTTGCCTGATGTCTGATGCATGATGTCTGACACCTGATGTCTGATGCCTGATGCTTGTGGAAGTCTGATGCCTGATGTCTGATGCCCGATGTTTGATGTCTGATGCCTTAAGCTTGTGGATGTGTGTTGCCTGATGTCTGATGCATGATGTCTGATGCTTGTGGATGTCTGATGCTTGTGGATGTTTGATTTCTGATGTCTGATGCTTGTGGATGTCTGATGCTTGTGGCTGTCTGATGCCTGATATATGATGCTTGTGGATGTCTGACACCTGATGTCTGATGCATGATGTCTGATGCATGATGCTTGTGGATGTCTGATGCCTGATGCTTGTGGATGTGTGTTGCCTGATGTCTGATGCATGATGTCTGATGCTTGTGGATGTTTGATGCCTGATGTCTCATGCATGATGTCTGATGCATGATGTCTGATGCTTGTGGATGTCTGATGCTTGATGTCTGATGTTTGTGGATGTCTGATGTCTGATGCATGATGTCTGATGTCTTAATGTCTGATGCTTGTAGATGTCTGATACTTGTGGATGTCTGATGTCTGAGGCCTGATGTCTGATGTGTGATACCTGATGTCAGATTCCTGATGTCTGATGCTTGTGGATGTCTGATGCCTGATGTCTGATGCTTGTGGCTGTCTGATGCCTGATGTTGATGCTTGTGGATGCCTGATGCATGATGTCTGACACCTGATGTCTGATGCATGATGTCTGATGCATGATGTCTGATGCATGATGTCTGATGCTTGTGGATGTCTGATGCCTCATGCATGATGCTTGTGGATGTCTGATGCTTGTGGATGTCTGATGCCTGATGTCTGATGCTTGTGGATGTCTCATGCATGATGTCTGATGCATGATGTCTGATGCCTGATGTATGATGCCTGATGCTTGTGGATGTCTGATGCTTGATGTCTGATGCTTGTGGATGTCTGATGCTTGTGGATGTCTGGTGCCTGATGTCTGATGCCTGTGGATGTCTGATGCCAGATGTCTGATGCCTGATGCTTGTGGATGTCTGGTGCCTGATGTCTGATGTCGAATGCCTGATGCTTGTGGATGTCTCATGCTTGTGGATGCCTGATGTCTGATGCCTGACGCTTGTGGATGTCTGATGCCTGATGCTTGTGGATGTCTGATGCCTGATGTCTGATGCATGATGTCTGATGCCTGATATCTTAATGTCTGATGCTTGTAGATGTCTGATACTTGTGGATGTCTGATGTCTGAGGCCTGATGTCTTATCAGGTATCACACATCAGACATCAGGCATCAGACAGCCACAAGCATCAGACATCAGGCATCAGACATCTACAAGCATCAAACATCAGGCATTAGACATCCACAAACATCAGACATCAGGAATCAGACATCAGGTATCACACATCAGGCATCAGGCATGTCTGATTCCTGATGTCTAATGCTTGTGGATGTCTGATGCCTGATGCTTGTGGCTGTCTGATGCCCGATGTCTGATGCTTGTGGATGTCTGATGCATGATGTCTGACACCTGATGTCTGATGCATGATGTCTGATGCATGATGTCTGATGCTTGTGGATGTCTGATGCTTGTGGATGTCTGGTGCCTGATGTCTGATGCTTGTGAATGTCTGAGTCCTGATGCTTGTGGATGTCTGGGGCCTGATGTCTGATGCTTGTGGATGTCTGATGCATGATGTCTGACACCTGATGTCTGATGCATGATGTCTGATGCTTGTGGATGTTTGATTCCTGATGTCTGATGCTTGTGGCTGTCTGATGCCTGATGTCTGATGCTTGTGGATGTCTGATGCATGATGTCTGACACCTGATGTCTGATGCATGTCTGATGCAGGATGTCTGATGCTTGTGGATGTCTGACGCATGATGTTTGTGGATGTCTGATGCCTGATGTCTGATGCCTGATGTTTGTGAATGTCTGATGCCTGATGTCCGATGCTTGTGGATGTCTGATGCCTGATGCTTGTGGATGTCTGATGCCTGATGCTTGTGGATGTGTGTTGCCTGATGTCTGATGCATGATGTCTGATGCTTGTGGATGTTTGATGCCTGATGTCTGATGCTTGTGGATGTCTCATGCATGATGTCTGATGCATGATGTCTGATGCCTGATGCTTGTGGATGTCTGATGCTTGATGTCTGATGTTTGTGGATGTCTGATGTCTGATGCATGATGTCTGATGCCTGATGTCTTAATGTCTGATGCTTGTAGATGTCTGATACTTGTGGACGTCTGATGTCTGAGGCCTGATGTCTGATGTGTGATACCTGATGTCTGATTCCTGATGTCTGATGCTTGTGGATGTCTGATGCCTGATGTCTGATGCTTGTGGGAGTCTGATGCCTGATGTCTGATGCTTGTGAATGTCTGACGCATGATGTCTGACACCTGATGTCTGATGCATGATGTCTGATGCATGATGTCTGATGCTTTTGGATGTCTGATGCCTCATGCATGATGCTTGTAGATGTCTGATGCTTGTAAATGTTTGATGCCTGATGTCTGATGCTTGTGGATGTCTCATGCATGATGTCTGATGCATGATGTCTGATGCTTGTGGATGTCGGATGCTTGATGTCTGATGTTTGTGGATGTCTGATGCCTGATGTCTGATGCTTGTGGATGTCTGATGCTTGATGTCTGATGTTTGTGGATGTCTGATACCCGATGTCTGATGCATGATGTCTGATGCCTGATGTTTGTAGATGTCTGATACTTGTGGATGTCTGATATCTGAGGCCTGATGTCTGATACCTGATGCTTGTGCATGTCTGGTGCCGGATGTCTAATGCCTGATGTCTGATGCTTGTGGATGTCTGGTGCCTGATGTCTGATTTCTGATGTCTGATGCCTTATGTCTGATGCTTGTGGATGTCTGATGCTTGTGGATGTCTGGTGCCTGATGTCTGATGCTTGCGCATGTCTGATGCTTGTGGATGTCTGGTGCCTGATGTCTGATGCCTGATGTCTGATGCTTGTGGATGTCTGATGCCTGATGCTTGTGGATGTCTGATGCCTGATGTCTGATGTCTGTTGCTTGTGGATGTCTGATGCCTGATGCTTGTGGATGTCTTATGCCTGATGGCTGATGTCTGGTGCCTGATGTTTGATGTCTGATTCTTGTGGATGTATGTTGCCTGATGTCTGATGCATGATGTCTGTTGCTTGTGGATGTCTGATGCCTGATGTCTGATGCTTGTGGATGTCTTATGCCTGATGGCTGATGTCTGGTGCCTGATGTCTGATGCTTGTGGATGTCTGATGTCCGATGCTTGTGGATGTCTGATGCCTGATGTCTGATGCCCGATGTTTGATGTCTGATGCTTGTGGATTTGTTGCCTGATGTCTGATGCATGATGTCTGATGCTTGTGGATGTCTGATGCCTGATGTCTGATGCTTGTGGATGTCTCATGCATGATGTCTGATGCATGGTGTCTGATGCCTGATGTCTGATGCTTGTGGATGTCTGATGCTTGAAGTCTGATGTTTGTGGATGTCTGATGCCTGATGTCTGATGTCTGATGCCTGATGTCTAATGTCTGATGCTTGTAGATGTCTGATGCTTGTGGATGTCTGATAAATGATGTCTGACACCTGATGTCTGATGCATGATGTCTGATGCATGATGTCTGATGCTTGTGGATGTCTGATGCTTGTGGATGTCTGATGCCTGATGTCTGATGCTTGTGAATGTCTGATGCCTGATGCTTGTGGATGTCTGGTGCCTGATGTCTGATTCTTGATGTCTGATGCTTGTGGATGTCTGATGTCTGATGCTTGTGGATGTGTGTTGCCTGATGTCTGATGCATGATGTCTGACACCTGATGTCTGATGCCTGATGCTTGTGGAAGTCTGATGCCTGATGTCTGATGCCCGATGTTTGATGTCTGATGCCTTATGCTTGTGGATGTGTGTTGCCTGATGTCTGATGCATGATGTCTGATGCTTGTGGATGTCTGATGCTTGTGGATGTTTGATTCCTGATGTCTGATGCTTGTGGATGTCTGATGCTTGTGGCTGTCTGATGCCTGATATATGATGCTTGTGGATGTCTGACACCTGATGTCTGATGCATGATGTCTGATGCATGATGCTTGTGGATGTCTGATGCCTGATGCTTGTGGATGTGTGTTGCCTGATGTCTGATGCATGATGTCTGATGCTTGTGGACGTTTGATGCCTGATGTCTCATGCATGATGTCTGATGCATGATGTCTGATGCTTGTGGATGTCTGATGCTTGATGTCTGATGTTTGTGGATGTCTGATGCATGATGTCTGATGTCTTAATGTCTGATGCTTGTAGATGTCTGATACTTGTGGATGTCTGATGTCTGAGGCCTGATGTCTGATGTGTGATACCTGATGTCAGATTCCTGATGTCTGATGCTTGTGGATGTCTGATGCCTGATGTCTGATGCTTGTGGCTGTCTGATGCCTGATGTTGATGCTTGTGGATGTCTGATGCATGATGTCTGACACCTGATGTCTGATGCATGATGTCTGATGCATGATGTCTGATGCATGATGTCTGATGCTTGTGGATGTCTGATGCCTCATGCATGATGCTTGTGGATGTCTGATGCTTGTGGATGTCTGATGCCTGATGTCTGATGCTTGTGGATGTCTCATGCATGATGTCTGATGCATGATGTCTGATGCCTGATGTCTGATGCCTGATGCTTGTGGATGTCTGATGCTTGATGTCTGATGCTTGTGGATGTCTGATGCTTGTGGATGTCTGGTGCCTGATGTCTGATGCCTGTGGATGTCTGATGCCAGATGTCTGATGCCTGATGCTTGTGGATGTCTGGTGCCTGATGTCTGATGTCGAATGCCTGATGCTTGTGGATGTCTCATGCTTGTGGATGCCTGATGTCTGATGCCTGACGCTTGTGGATGTCTGATGCCTGATGCTTGTGGATGTCTGATGCCTGATGTCTGATGCATGATGTCTGATGCCTGATATCTTAATGTCTGATGCTTGTAGATGTCTGATACTTGTGGATGTCTGATGTCTGAGGCCTGATGTCTTATCAGGTATCACACATCAGACATCAGGCATCAGACAGCCACAAGCATCAGACATCAGGCATCAGACATCTACAAGCATAAAACATCAGGCATTAGACATCCACAAACATCAGACATCAGGAATCAGACATCAGGTATCACACATCAGGCATCAGGCATGTCTGATTCCTGATGTCTAATGCTTGTGGATGTCTGATGCCTGATGCTTGTGGCTGTCTGATGCCCGATGTCTGATGCTTGTGGATGTCTGATGCATGATGTCTGACACCTGATGTCTGATGCATGATGTCTGATGCATGATGTCTGATGCTTGTGGATGTCTGATGCTTGTGGATGTCTGGTGCCTGATGTCTGATGCTTGTGAATGTCTGAGTCCTGATGCTTGTGGATGTCTAGGGCCTGATGTCTGATGCTTGTGGATGTCTGATGCATGATGTCTGACACCTGATGTCTGATGCATGATGTCTGATGCTTGTGGATGTTTGATTCCTGATGTCTGATGCTTGTGGCTGTCTGATGCCTGATGTCTGATGCTTGTGGATGTCTGATGCATGATGTCTGACACCTGATGTCTGATGCATGTCTGATGCAGGATGTCTGATGCTTGTGGATGTCTGACGCATGATGTTTGTGGATGTCTGATGCCTGATGTCTGATGCCTGATGTTTGTGAATGTCTGACACCTGATGTCTGATGCATGATGTCTGATGCATGATGTCTGATGCTTGTGCATGTCTGATGCCTGATGCTTGTGCATGTCTGGTGCCGGATGTCTAATGCCTGATGTCTGATGCTTGTGGATGTCTGGTGCCTGATGCCTGATGTCTGATTTCTGATGTCTGATGCCTTATGTCTGATGCTTGTGGATGTCTGATGCTTGTGGATGTCTGGTGCCTGATGTCTGATGCTTGTGGATATCTGATGCTTGTGGATGTCTGGTGCCTGATGTCTGATGCCTGATGTCTGATGCTTGTGGATGTCTGATGTCTGATGTCTGATGTCTGTTGCTTGTGGATGTCTGATGCCTGATGCTTGTGGATGTCTTATGCCTGATGGCTGATGTCTGGTACCTGATGTTTGATGTCTGATGCATGTGGATGTATGTTGCCTGATGTCTGATGCATGGTGTCTGTTGCTTGTGGATGTCTGATGCCTGATGTCTGATGCTTGTGGATGTCTTATGCCTGATGGCTGATGTCTGGTGCCTGATGTCTGATGCTTGTGGATGTCTGATGTCCGATGCTTGTGGATGTCTGATGCCTGATGTCTGATGCCCGATGTTTGATGTCTGATGCTTGTGGATGTGTTGCCTGATGTCTGATGCATGATGTCTGATGCTTGTGGATGTCTGATGCCTGATACTTGTGGATGTGTGTTGCCTGATGTCTGATGCATGATGCCTGATGCTTGTGGATGTTTGATGCCTGATGTCTGATGCTTGTGGATGTCTCATGCATGATGTCTGATGCATGATGTCTGATGCCTGATGTCTGATGCTTGAAGTCTGATGTTTGTGGATGTCTGATGCCTGATGCATGATGTCTGATGCCTGATGTCTAATGTCTGATGCTTGTAGATGTCTGATACTTGTGGATGTCTGATGTCAGAGGCCTGATGTCTTATGCCTGATGTCTGATACCTGATGTCTGATTCCTGATGTCTGATGCTTGTGGATGTCTAATGCCTGATGTTTGATGCTTGTGGATGTCTGATGCCTGATGCTTGTGGCTGTCTGATGCCTGATGTCTGATGCTTGTGGCTGTCTGACACCTGATGTCTGATGCATGATGTCTGATGCTTGTGGATGTCTGATGCCTGATGCTTGTGAATGTCTGATGCCTGATGCATGATGTCTGATTCCTGATGTCTGATGCCTGTGGATGTCTGATGCCTGATGCTTGTGGATGTGTGTGTCCTGATGTCTGATACCTGATGTCTGATGCTTGTGGATGTCTGATGCCTGATGTCTGATGCTTGATGCTTGTGGAAGTCTGATGCCTGATGTCTGATGCCCAATGTCTGATGCTTGTGGATGTGTGTTGCCTGATGTCTGATGCATGATGTCTGATGCTTGTGGATGTCTGATGCTTGTGGATGTTTGATTCCTGATGTCTGATGCTTGTGGATGTCTGATGCTTGTGGCTGTCTGATGCCTGATGTCTGATGCTTGTGGATGTCTGATGCATGATGTCTGACACCTGATGTCTGACGCATGATGTCTGATGCAGGATGTCTGATGCATGATGTTTGTGGATGTCTGATGCCTGATGCCTGATGTTTGTGAATGTCTGATGCCTGATGTCTGATGCCTGATATTTGTGAATGTCTGATGTCTGATGCCTGATGCTTGTGGATGTTTGATGCCTGATGTCTGATGCTTGTGGATGTTTGATGCCTGATGTCTGATGCTTGTGGATGTCTCATGCATGATGTCTGATGCATGATGTCTGATGCCTGATGCTTGTGGATGTTTGATGCTTGATGTCTGATGTTTGTGGATGTCTGATGCCTGATGTCTGATGCTTGTGGATGTCTGATGCTTGTGGATGTCTGGTGCCTGATGTCTGATGCCTGTGGATGTCTGATGCCAGATGTCTGATGCCTGATGCTTGTGGATGTCTGATGCTTGTGGATGTCTGGTGCCTGATGTCTGATGCCTGATGTTGGATGCCTGATATCGGATGCCTGATGTCTGATGCCTGACGCTTGTGGATGTCTGATGCCTGATGCTTGTGTATGTCTGATGCCTGATGTTTGATGTCTGATGCCTGATGCTTGTGGATGTATGTTGCCTGATGTCTGATGTCTGTTGCTTGTGGATGTCTGATGCCTGATGCTTGTGGATGTCCTATGCCTGATGGCTGATGTCTGGTGCCTGATGTCTGATGCTTGTGGATGTCTGATGCCTGATGTCTGATGTCTGATGCCCGATGTCTGATGCCTGATGCTTGTGGATGTGTGTTGCCTGATGTCTGATGCATGATGTCTGATGCTTGTGGATGTCTGATGCTTGTGGATGTGTGTTGCCTGATGTCTGAGGCATGATGTCTGATGCTTGTGGATGTTTGATGCCTGATGTCTGATGCTTGTGGATGTCTCATGCATGATGTCTGATGTCTGATGCTTGTGGATGTCTGATGCTTGATGTCTGATGTTTGTGGATGTCTGATGCCTGATGTCTGATACTTGTGGATGTCTGATGTCTGAGGCCTGATGTCTTATGCCTGATACCTGATGTCTGATTCCTGATGTCTGATGCTTGTGGATGTCTAATGCCTAATGTTTGTGGATGTCTGATGCCTGATGTCTGATGCTTGTGGCTGTCTGATGCCTGATGTCCGATGCTTGTGTATGTCTGATGCCTGATGCTTGTGGATGTGTTGCCTGATGCCTGATGCCTGATGCTTTTGGATGTGTGTTGCCTGATGTCTGATGCATGATGTCTGATGCTTGTGGATGTCTGATGCTTGTGGATGTGTGTTGCCTGATGTCTGAGGCATGATGTCTGATGCTTGTGGATGTTTGATGTCTGATGTCTCATGCATGATGTCTGATGCTTGTGGATGTCTGATGCTTGATGTCTGATGTTTGTGGATGTCTGATGCCTGATGTCTGATACTTGTGGATGTCTGATGTCTGAGGCCTGATGTCTTATGCCTGATACCTGATGTCTGATTCCTGATGTCTGATGCTTGTGGATGTCTAATGCCTGATGTTTGATGCTTGTGGATGTCTGATGCCTGATGTCTGATGCTTGTGGCTGTCTGAGGCCTGATGTCTGATGCTTGTGGATGTCTGATAAATGATGTCTGACACCTGATGTCTGATGCATGATGTCTGATGCATGATGTCTGATGCTTGTGGATGTCTGATGCTTGTGGATGTCTGATGCCTGATGTCTGATGCTTGTGGATGTCTGGTGCCTGATGTCTGATTCTTGATGTCTGATGCTTGTGGATGTCTGATGTCTGATGCTTGTGGATGTGTGTTGCCTGATGTCTGATGCATGATGTCTGACACCTGATGTCTGATGCCTGATGCTTGTGGAAGTCTGATGCCTGATGTCTGATGCCCGATGTTTGATGTCTGATGCCTTATGCTTGTGGATGTGTGTTGCCTGATGTCTGATGCATGATGTCTGATGCTTGTGGATGTCTGATGCTTGTGGATGTTTGATTCCTGATGTCTGATGCTTGTGGATGTCTGATGCTTGTGGCTGTCTGATGCCTGATATATGATGCTTGTGGATGTCTGACACCTGATGTCTGATGCATGATGTCTGATGCATGATGCTTGTGGATGTCTGATGCCTGATGCTTGTGGATGTGTGTTGCCTGATGTCTGATGCATGATGTCTGATGCTTGTGGATGTTTGATGCCTGATGTCTCATGCATGATGTCTGATGCATGATGTCTGATGCTTGTGGATGTCTGATGCTTGATGTCTGATGTTTGTGGATGTCTGATGTCTGATGCATGATGTCTGATGTCTTAATGTCTGATGCTTGTAGATGTCTGATACTTGTGGATGTCTGATGTCTGAGGCCTGATGTCTGATGTGTGATACCTGATGTCAGATTCCTGATGTCTGATGCTTGTGGATGTCTGATGCCTGATGTCTGATGCTTGTGGCTGTCTGATGCCTGATGTTGATGTTTGTGGATGTCTGATGCATGATGTCTGACACCTGATGTCTGATGCATGATGTCTGATGCATGATGTCTGATGCATGATGTCTGATGCTTGTGGATGTCTGATGCCTCATGCATGATGCTTGTGGATGTCTGGTGCTTGTGGATGTCTGATGCCTGATGTCTGATGCTTGTGGATGTCTCATTCATGATGTCTGATGCCTGATGTCTGATGCCTGATGTCTGATGCCTGATGCTTGTGGATGTCTGATGCTTGATGTCTGATGCTTGTGGATGTCTGATGCTTGTGGATGTCTGGTGCCTGATGTCTGATGCCTGTGGATGTCTGATGCCAGATGTCTGATGCCTGATGCTTGTGGATGTCTGGTGCCTGATGTCTGATGTCGAATGCCTGATGCTTGTGGATGTCTCATGCTTGTGGATGCCTGATGTCTGATGCCTGATGCTTGTGGATGTCTGATGCCTGATGCTTGTGGATGTCTGATGCCTGATGTCTGATGCATGATGTCTGATGCCTGATGTCTGATGCCTGATGCTTGTGGAAGTCTGATGCCTGATGTCTGATGCCCGATGTTTGATGTCTGATGCCTTATGCTTGTGGATGTGTGTTGCCTGATGTCTGATGCATGATGTCTGATGCTTGTGGATGTCTGATGCTTGTGGATGTTTGATTCCTGATGTCTGATGCTTGTGGATGTCTGATGCTTGTGGATGTCTGATGCCTGATATATGATGCTTGTGGATGTCTGACACCTGATGTCTGATGCATGATGTCTGATGCATGATGCTTGTGGCTGTCTGAGGCCTGATGTCTGATGCTTGTGGATGTCTGATAAATGATGTCTGACACCTGATGTCTGATGCATGATGTCTGATGCATGATGTCTGATGCTTGTGGATGTCTGATGCTTGTGGATGTCTGATGCCTGATGTCTGATGCTTGTGGATGTCTGGTGCCTGATGTCTGATTCTTGATGTCTGATGCTTGTGGATGTCTGATGGCTGATGCTTGTGGATGTGTGTTGCCTGATGTCTGATGCATGATGTCTGACACCTGATGTCTGATGCCTGATGCTTGTGGAAGTCTGATGCCTGATGTCTGATGCCCGATGTTTGATGTCTGATGCCTTAAGCTTGTGGATGTGTGTTGCCTGATGTCTGATGCATGATGTCTGATGCTTGTGGATGTCTGATGCTTGTGGATGTTTGATTCCTGATGTCTGATGCTTGTGGATGTCTGATGCTTGTGGCTGTCTGATGCCTGATATATGATGCTTGTGGATGTCTGACACCTGATGTCTGATGCATGATGTCTGATGCATGATGCTTGTGGATGTCTGATGCCTGATGCTTGTGGATGTGTGTTGCCTGATGTCTGATGCATGATGTCTGATGCTTGTGGATGTTTGATGCCTGATGTCTCATGCATGATGTCTGATGCATGATGTCTGATGCTTGTGGATGTCTGATGCTTGATGTCTGATGTTTGTGGATGTCTGATGTTTGATGCATGATGTCTGATGTCTTAATGTCTGATGCTTGTAGATGTCTGATACTTGTGGATGTCTGATGTCTGAGGCCTGATGTCTGATGTGTGATACCTGATGTCAGATTCCTGATGTCTGATGCTTGTGGATGTCTGATGCCTGATGTCTGATGCTTGTGGCTGTCTGATGCCTGATGTTGATGCTTGTGGATGCCTGATGCATGATGTCTGACACCTGATGTCTGATGCATGATGTCTGATGCATGATGTCTGATGCATGATGTCTGATGCTTGTGGATGTCTGATGCCTCATGCATGATGCTTGTGGATGTCTGATGCTTGTGGATGTCTGATGCCTGATGTCTGATGCTTGTGGATGTCTCATGCATGATGTCTGATGCATGTCTGATGCCTGATGTCTGATGCCTGATGCTTGTGGATGTCTGATGCTTGATGTCTGATGCTTGTGGATGTCTGATGCTTGTGGATGTCTGGTGCCTGATGTCTGATGCCTGTGGATGTCTGATGCCAGATGTCTGATGCCTGATGCTTGTGGATGTCTGGTGCCTGATGTCTGATGTCGAATGCCTGATGCTTGTGGATGTCTCATGCTTGTGGATGCCTGATGTCTGATGCCTGACGCTTGTGGATGTCTGATGCCTGATGCTTGTGGATGTCTGATGCCTGATGTCTGATGCATGATGTCTGATTCCTGATATCTTAATGTCTGATGCTTGTAGATGTCTGATACTTGTGGATGTCTGATGTCTGAGGCCTGATGTCTTATCAGGTATCACACATCAGACATCAGGCATCAGACAGCCACAAGCATCAGACATCAGGCATCAGACATCTACAAGCATCAAACATCAGGCATTAGACATCCACAAACATCAGACATCAGGAATCAGACATCAGGTATCACACATCAGGCATCAGGCATGTCTGATTCCTGATGTCTAATGCTTGTGGATGTCTGATGCCTGATGCTTGTGGCTGTCTGATGGCCGATGTCTGATGCTTGTGGATGTCTGATGCATGATGTCTGACACCTGATGTCTGATGCATGATGTCTGATGCATGATGTCTGATGCTTGTGGATGTCTGATGCTTGTGGATGTCTGGTGCCTGATGTCTGATGCTTGTGAATGTCTGAGTCCTGATGCTTGTGGATGTCTGGGGCCTGATGTCTGATGCTTGTGGATGTCTGATGCATGATGTGTGACACCTGATGTCTGATGCATGATGTCTGATGCTTGTGGATGTTTGATTCCTGATGTCTGATGCTTGTGGCTGTCTGATGCCTGATGTCTGATGCATGTCTGATGCAGGATGTCTGATGCTTGTGGATGTCTGACGCATGATGTTTGTGGATGTCTGATGCCTGATGTCTGATGCCTGATGTTTGTGAATGTCTGATGCTTGATGTCCGATGCTTGTGGATGTCTGATGCCTGATGCTTGTGGATGTCTGATGCCTGATGCTTGTGGATGTGTGTTGCCTGATGTCTGATGCATGATGTCTGATGCTTGTGGATGTTTGATGCCTGATGTCTGATGCTTGTGGATGTCTCATGCATGATGTCTGATGCATGATGTCTGATGCCTGATGCTTGTGGATGTCTGATGCTTGATGTCTGATGTTTGTGGATGTCTGATGTCTGATGCATGATGTCTGATGCCTGATGTCTTAATGTCTGATGCTTGTAGATGTCTGATACTTGTGGACGTCTGATGTCTGAGGCCTGATGTCTGATGTGTGATACCTGATGTCTGATTCCTGATGTCTGATGCTTGTGGATGTCTGATGCCTGATGCTTGTGGGAGTCTGATGCCTGATGTCTGATGCTTGTGAATGTCTGACGCATGATGTCTGACACCTGATGTCTGATGCATGATGTCTGATGCATGATGTCTGATGCTTTTGGATGTCTGATGCCTCATGCATGATGCTTGTAGATGTCTGATGCTTGTAAATGTTTGATGCCTGATGTCTGATGCTTGTGGATGTCTCATGCATGATGTCTGATGCATGATGTCTGATGCTTGTGGATGTCGGATGCTTGATGTCTGATGTTTGTGGATGTCTGATGCCTGATGTCTGATGCTTGTGGATGTCTGATGCTTGATGTCTGATGTTTGTGGATGTCTGATACCTGATGTCTGATGCATGATGTCTGATGCCTGATGTTTGTAGATGTCTGATACTTGTGGATGTCTGATATCTGAGGCCTGATGTCTGATACCTGATGCTTGTGCATGTCTGGTGCCGGATGTCTAATGCCTGATGTCTGATGCTTGTGGATGTCTGGTGCCTGATGTCTGATTTCTGATGTCTGATGCCTTATGTCTGATGCTTGTGGATGTCTGATGCTTGTGGATGTCTGGTGCCTGATGTCTGATGCTTGCGCATGTCTGATGCTTGTGGATGTCTGGTGCCTGATGTCTGATGCCTGATGTCTGATGCTTGTGGATGTCTGATGCCTGATGCTTGTGGATGTCTGATGCCTGATGTCTGATGTCTGTTGCTTGTGGATGTCTGATGCCTGATGCTTGTGGATGTCTTATGCCTGATGGCTGATGTCTGGTGCCTGATGTTTGATGTCTGATTCTTGTGGATGTATGTTGCCTGATGTCTGATGCATGATGTCTGTTGCTTGTGGATGTCTGATGCCTGATGTCTGATGCTTGTGGATGTCTTATGCCTGATGGCTGATGTCTGGTGCCTGATGTCTGATGCTTGTGGATGTCTGATGTCCGATGCTTGTGGATGTCTGATGCCTGATGTCTGATGCCCGATGTTTGATGTCTGATGCTTGTGGATTTGTTGCCTGATGTCTGATGCATGATGTCTGATGCTTGTGGATGTCTGATGCCTGATGTCTGATGCTTGTGGATGTCTCATGCATGATGTCTGATGCATGGTGTCTGATGCCTGATGTCTGATGCTTGTGGATGTCTGATGCTTGAAGTCTGATGTTTGTGGATGTCTGATGCCTGATGTCTGATGCATGATGTCTGATGCCTGATGTCTAATGTCTGATGCTTGTAGATGTCTGATACTTGTGGATGTCTGATGTCGGAGGCCTGATGTCTTATGCCTGATGTCTGATACCTGATGTCTGATTCCTGATGTCTGATGCTTGTGGATGTCTAATGCCTGATGTTTGATGCTTGTGGATGTCTGATGCCTGATGCTTGTGGCTGTCTGATGCCTGATGTCTGATGCTTGTGGATGTCTGATGCATGATGTCTGACACCTGATGTCTGATGCATGATGTCTGCTGCATGATGTCTGATGCTTGTGGATGTCTGATGCCTGATGCTTATGAATGTCTGATGCCTGATGCCTGATGTCTGATTCCTGATGTCTGATGCCTGTGGATGTCTGATGCCTGATGCTTGTGGATGTGTGTTGCCTGATGTCTGATACCTGATGTCTGATGCTTGTGGATGTCTGATGCCTGATGTCTGATGCTTGATGCTTGTGGAAGTCTGATGCCTGATGTCTGATGCCCGATGTCTGATGCTTGTGGATGTGTGTTGCCTGATGTCTGATGCATGATGACTGATGCTTGTGGATGTCTGATGCTTGTGGATGTTTGATTCCTGATGTCTGATGCTTGTGGATGTCTGATGCTTGTGGCTGTCTGATGCCTGATGTCTGATGCTTGTGGATGTCTGATGCATGATGTCTGACACCTGATGTCTGACGCATGATGTCTGATGCAGGATGTCTGATGCTTGATGTTTGTGGATGTCTGATGCCTGATGCCTGATGTTTGTGGATGTCTGATGCCTGATGTCTGATGCCTGATGTTTGTGAATGTCTGATGTCTGATGTCTGATGCCTGATGCTTGTGGATGTGTGTTGCCTGATGTCTGATGCTTGTGGATGTTTGATGCCTGATGTCTGATGCTTGTGGATGTTTGATGCCTGATGTCTGATGCTTGTGGATGTCTCATGCATGATGTCTGATGCATGATGTCTGATGCCTGATGCTTGTGGATGTCTGATGCTTGATGTCTGATGTTTGTGGATGTCTGATGCCTGATGTCTGATGCTTGTGGATGTCTGATGCTTGTGGATGTCTGGTGCCTGATGTCTGATGCCTGTGGATGTCTGATGCCAGATGTCTGATGCTTGTGGATGTCTGATGCTTGTGGATGTCTGGTGCCTGATGTCTGATGCTTGATGTCGGATGCCTGATGTCGGATGCCTGATGCCTGACGCTTGTGGATGTCTGATGCCTGATGCTTGTGTATGTCTGATGCCTGATGTTTGATGTCTGATGCCTGATTATTGTGGATGTATGTTGCCTGATGTCTGATGTCTGTTGCTTGTGGATGTCTGATGCCTGATGCTTGTGGATGTCTTATGCCTGATGGCTGATGTCTAGTGCCTGATGTCTGATGCTTGTGGATGTCTGATGCCTGATGTCTGATGCCCGATGTTTGATGTCTGATGCCTGATGCTTGTGGATGTGTGTTGCCTGATGTCTGATGCATGATGTCTGATGCTTGTGGATGTCTGATGCTTGTGGATGTGTGTTGCCTGATGTCTGAGGCATGATGTCTGATGCTTGTGGATGTTTGATGTCTGATGTCTGATGCTTGTGGATGTCTCATGCATGATGTCTGATGCTTATGGATGTCTGATGCTTGATGTCTGATGTTCGTGGATGTCTGATGTCTGATGTCTGATACTTGTGAATGTCTGATGTCTGAGGCCTGATGTCTTATGCCTGATACCTGATGTCTGATTCCTGATGTCTGATGCTTGTGGATGTCTAATGCCTGATGTTTGATGCTTGTGGATGTCTGATGCCTGATGTCTGATGCTTGTGGCTGTCTGATGCCTGATGTCCGATGCTTGTGGATGTCTGATGCCTGATGTCTGATGCCCGATGTTTGATGTCTGATGCCTGATGCCTGATGCTTGTGGATGTGTGTTGCCTGATGTCTGATGCATGATGTCTGATGCTTGTGGGTGTCTGATGCTTGTGGATGTGTGTTGCCTGATGTCTGAGGCATGATGTCTGATGCTTGTGGATGTTTGATGTCTGATGTCTCATGCATGATGTCTGATGTCTGATGCTTGTGGATGTCTGATGCTTGATGTCTGATGTTTGTGGATGTCTGATGCCTGATGCCTGATACTTGTGGATGTCTGATGTCTGAGGCCTGATGTCTTATGCCTGATACCTGATGTCTGATTCCTGATGTCTGATGCTTGTGGATGTCTAATGCCTGATGTTTGATGCTTGTGGATATCTGATGCCTGATGTCTGATGCTTGTGGCTGTCTGAGGCCTGATGTCTGATGCTTGTGGATGTCTGATAAATGATGTCTGACACCTGATGTCTGATGCATGATGTCTGATGCATGATGTCTGATGCTTGTGGATGTCTGATGCTTGTGGATGTCTGATGCCTGATGTCTGATGCTTGTGAATGTCTGATGCCTGATGCTTATGGATGTCTGGTGCCTGATGTCTGATTCTTGATGTCTGATGCTTGTGGATGTCTGATGTCTGATGCTTGTGGATGTGTGTTGCCTGATGTCTGATGCATGATGTCTGACACCTGATGTCTGATGCCTGATGCTTGTGGAAGTCTGATGCCTGATGCCCGATGTTTGATGTCTGATGCCTTATGCTTGTGGATGTGTGTTGCCTGATGTCTGATGCATGATGTCTGATGCTTGTGGATGTCTGATGCTTGTGGATGTTTGATTCCTGATGTCTGATGCTTGTGGATGTCTGATGCTTGTGGCTGTCTGATGCCTGATATATGATGCTTGTGGATGTCTGACACCTGATGTCTGATGCATGATGTCTGATGCATGATGCTTGTGGATGTCTGATGCCTGATGCTTGTGGATGTGTGTTGCCTGATGTCTGATGCATGATGTCTGATGCTTGTGGATGTTTGATGCCTGATGTCTCATGCATGATGTCTGATGCATGATGTCTGATGCTTGTGGATGTCTGATGCTTGATGTCTGATGTTTGTGGATGTCTGATGTCTGATGCATGATGTCTGATGTCTTAATGTCTGATGCTTGTAGATGTCTGATACTTGTGGATGTCTGATGTCTGAGGCCTGATGTCTGATGTGTGATACCTGATGTCTGATTCCTGATGTCTGATGCTTGTGGATGTCTGATGCCTGATGTCTGATGCTTGTGGCTGTCTGATGCCTGATGTTGATGCTTGTGGATGTCTGATGCATGATGTCTGACACCTGATGTCTGATGCATGATGTCTGATGCACGATGTCTGATGCTTGTGGATGTCTGATGCCTCATGCATGATGCTTGTGGATGTCTGATGCTTGTGGATGTCTGATGCCTGATGTCTGATGCTTGTGGATGTCTCATGCATGATGTCTGATGCATGATGTCTGATGCCTGATGTCTGATGCCTGATGCTTGTGGATGTCTGATGCTTGATGTCTGATGCTTGTGGATGTCTGATGCCTGTGGATGTCGGATGCCAGATGTCTGATGCCTGATGCTTGTGGATGTCTGGTGCCTGATGTCTGATGTCGAATGCCTGATGCTTGTGGATGTCTCATGCTTGTGGATGCCTGATGTCTGATGCCTGACGCTTGTGGATGTCTGATGCCTGATGCTTGTGGATGTCTGATGCCTGATGTCTGATGCATGATGTCTGATGCCTGATGTCTTAATGTCTGATGCTTGTAGATGTCTGATACTTGCGGATGTCTGATGTCTGAGGCCTGATGTCTTATCAGGTATCACACATCAGACATCAGGCATCAGACAGCCACAAGCATCAGACATCAGGCATCAGACATCCACAAGCATCAAACATCAGGCATTAGACATCCACAAACATCAGACATCAGGAATCAGACATCAGGTATCACACATCAGGCATCAGGCATATCTGATTCCTGATGTCTGATGCTTGTGGATGTCTGATGCCTGATGCTTGTGGCTGTCTGATGCCCGATGTCTGATGCTTGTGGATGTCTGATGCATGATGTCTGACACCTGATGTCTGATGCATGATGTCTGATGCATGATGTCTGATGCTTGTGGATGTCTGATGCTTGTGGATGTCTGGTGCCTGATGTCTGATGCTTGTGAATGTCTGAGTACTGATGCTTGTGGATGTCTGGGGCCTGATGTCTGATGCTTGTGGATGTCTGATGCATGATGTCTGACACCTGATGTCTGATGCATGATGTCTGATGCTTGTGGATGTCTGATGCCTGATGTCTGATGCTTGTGAATGTCTAATGCCTGATGCTTGTTGATGTCTGGTGCCTGATGTCTGATGCCTGATTCCTGATGTCTGATGCTTGTGGATGTCTGATACCTAATGTCTGATGCCTGTGGATGTCTGATGCCTGATGCTTGTGGATGTGTGTTGCCTGATGTCTGATACCTGATGTCTGATGCTTGTGGATGTCTGATGCCTGATGTCTGATGCTTGTGGAAGTCTGATGCTTGTGGAAGTCTGATGCCTGATGTCTGATGCCCGATGTCTGATGCTTGTGGATGTGTGTTGCCTGATGTCTGATGCATGATGTCTGATGCATGATGTCTGATGCTTGTGGATGTTTGATTCCTGATGTCTGATGCTTGTGGATGTCTGATGCTTGTGGATGTTTGATTCCTGATGTCTGATGCTTGTGGGTGTCTGATGCCTGATGTCTGATGCTTGTGGATGTCTGATGCATGATGCCTGACACCTGATGTCTGACGCATGTCTGATGCAGGATGTCTGATGCTTGTGGATGTCTGACACATGATGTTTGTGGATGTCTGATGCCTGATGTCTGATGCCTGATATTTGTGAATGTCTGATGCCTGATGTCTGACGCATGATGTCTGATGCCTGATGTCCGATGCTTGTGGATGTCTGATGCCTGATGCTTGTGGATGTCTGATGCCTGATGCTTGTGGATGTGTGTTGCCTGATGTCTGATGCATGATGTCTGATGCTTGTGGATGTTTGATTCCTCATGTCTGATGCTTGTGGATGTCTGATGCATGATGTCTGATGCATGATGTCTGATGCCTGATGCTTGTGGATGTCTGATGCTTGATGTCTGATGTTTGTGGATGTCTGATGCATGATGTCTGATGCCTGATGTCTTAATGTCTGATGCTTGTAGATGTCTGATACTTGTGGATGTCTGATGTCTGAGGCCTGATGTCTGATGTGTGATACCTGATGTCTGATTCCTGATGTCTGATGCTTGTGGATGTCTGATGCCTGATGTCTGATGCTTGTGGCTGTCTGATGCCTGATGTCTGATGCTTGTGGATGTCTGACGCATGATGTCTGACACCTGATGTCTGATGCATGATGTCTGATGCATGATGTCTGATGCTTGTGGATGTCTGATGCCTCATGCATGATGCTTGTGGATGTCTGATGCTTGTAGATGTCGGATGCTTGATGTCTGATGTTTGTGGATGTCTGATGCCTGATGTCTGATGCTTGTGGATGTCTGATGCTTGATGTCTGATGTTTGGGGATGTCTGATACCTGATGTCTGATGCATGATGTCTGATGCCTGATGTTTGTAGATGTCTGATACTTGTGGATGTCTGATATCTGAGGCCTGATGTCTGATACCTGATGTCTGATTCCTGATGTCTGATGCTTGTGGATGTCTAATGCCTTATGTTTGATGCTTGTGGATGTCTGATGCCTGATGCTTGTGGCTGTCTGATGCCTGATGTCTGATGCTTGTGGATGTCTGATGCATGTCTGACACCTGATGTCTGATGCATGATGTCTGATGCTTGTGCATGTCTGATGCCTGATGCTTGTGCATGTCTGGTGCCGGATGTCTAATGCCTGATGTCTAATGCTTGTGGATGTCTGGTGCCTGATGCCTGATGTCTGATTTCTGATGTCTGATGCCTTATGTCTGATGCTTGTGGATGTCTGATGCTTGTGGATGTCTGGTGCCTGATGTCTGATGCTTGCGGATGTCTGATGCTTGTGGATGTCTGGTGCCTGATGTCTGATGCCTGATGTCTGATGCTTGTGGATGTCTGATGCCTGATGCTTGTGGATGTCTGATGCCTGATGTCTGATGTCTGTTGCTTGTGGATGTCTGATGCCTGATGCTTGTGGATGTCTTATGCCTGATGGCTGATGTCTGGTGCCTGATGTTTGATGTCTGATTCTTGTGGATGTATGTTGCCTGATGTCTGATGCATGATGTCTGTTGCTTGTGGATGTCTGATGCCTGATGTCTGATGCTTGTGGATGTCTTATGCCTGATGGCTGATGTCTGGTGCCTGATGTCTGATGCTTGTGGATGTCGGATGTCCGATGCTTGTGGATGTCTGATGCCTGATGTCTGATGCCCGATGTTTGATGTCTAATGCTTGTGGATGTGTTGCCTGATGTCTGATGCATGATGTCTGATGCTTGTGGATGTCTGATACCTGATGCTTGTGGATGTGTGTTGCCTGATGTCTGATGCATGATGCCTGATGCTTGTGGATGTTTGATGCCTGATGTCTGATGCTTGTGGATGTCTCATGCATGATGTCTGATGCATGATGTCTGATGCCTGATGTCTGATGCTTGTGGATGTCTGATGCTTGAAGTCTGATGTTTATGGATGTCTGATGCCTGATGTCTGATGCCTGATGCCTGATGTCTAATGTCTGATGCTTGTAGATGTCTGATACTTGTGGATGTCTGATGTCAGAGGCCTGATGTCTTATGCCTGATGTCTGATACCGGATGTCTGATTCCTGATGTCTGATGCTTGTGGATGTCTAATGCCTGATGTTTGATGCTTGTGGATGTCTGATGCCTGATGCTTGTGGCTGTCTGATGCCTGATGTCTGATGCTTGTGGATGTCTGATGCATGATGTGTGACACCTGATGTCTGATGCATGATGTCTGATGCTTGTGGATGTCTGATGCCTGATGCTTGTGAATGTCTGATGCCTGATGTCTGATTCCTGATGTCTGATGCCTGTGGATGTCTGATGCCTGATGCTTGTGGATGTGTGTTGCCTGATGTCTGATACCTGATGTCTGATGCTTGTGGATGTCTGATGCCTGATGTCTGATGCTTGATGCTTGTGGAAGTCTGATGCCTGATGTCTGATGCCCGATGTCTGATGCTTGTGGATGTGTGTTGCCTGATGTCTGATGCATGATGTCTGATGCTTGTGGATGTTTGATGCCTGATGTCTGATGCTTGTGGATGTCTCATGCATGATGTCTGATGCATGATGTCTGATGCCTGATGTCTGATGCTTGTGGATGTCTGATGCTTGAAGTCTGATGTTTGTGGATGTCTGATTCCTGATGTCTGATGCCTGATGCATGATGTCTGATGCCTGATGTCTAATGTCTGATGCTTGTAGATGTCTGATACTTGTGGATGTCTGATGTCAGAGGCCTGATGTCTTATGCCTGATGTCTGATACCTGATGTCTGATTCCTGATGTCTGATGCTTGTGGATGTCTAATGCCTGATGTTTGATGCTTGTGGATGTCTGATGCCTGATGCTTGTGGCTGTCTGATGCCTGATGTCTGATGCTTGTGGATGTCTGATGCATGATGTCTGACACCTGATGTCTGATGCATGATGTCTGATGCTTGTGGATATCTGATGCCTGATGCTTGTGAATGTCTGATGCCTGATGCCTGATGTCTGATTCCTGATGTCTGATGCCTGTGGATGTCTGATGCCTGATGCTTGTGGATGTGTGTTGCCTGATGTCTGATACCTGATGTCTGATGCTTGTGGATGTCTGATGCCTGATGTCTGATGCTTGATGCTTGTGGAAGTCTGATGCCTGATGTCTGATGCCCGATGTCTGATGCTTGTGGATGTGTGTTGCCTGATGTCTGATGCATGATGTCTGACACCTGATGTCTGACGCATGATGTCTGATGCAGGATGTCTGATGCCTGATGTTTGTGGATGTCTGATGCCTGATGCCTGATGTTTGTGGATGTCTGATGCCTGATGTCTGATGCCTGATGTTTGTGAATGTCTGATGTCTGATGTCTGATGCCTGATGCCTGATGCTTGTGGATGTGTATTGCCTGATGTCTGATGCTTGTGGATGTTTGATGCCTGATGTCTGATGCTTGTGGATGTTTGATGCCTGATGTCTGATGCTTGTGGATGTCTCATGCATGATGTCTGATGCATGATGTCTGATGCCTGATGCTGGTGGATGTCTGATGCTTGATGTCTGATGTTTGTGGATGTCTGATGCCTGATGTCTGATGCTTGTGGATGTCTGTGTCTTGTGGATGTCTGGTGCCTGATGTCTGATGCCTGTGGATGTCTGATGCCAGATGTCTGATGCCTGATGCTTGTGGATGTCTGATGCTTGTGGATGTCTGGTGCCTGATGTCTGATGCCTGATGTCGGATGCCTGATGTCGGATGCCTGATGTCTGATGCCTGACGCTTGTGGATGTCTGATGCCTGATGCTTGTGTATGTCTGATGCCTGATGTTTGATGTCTGATGCCTGATGCTTGTGGATGTATGTTGCCTGATGTCTGATGTCTGTTGCTTGTGGATGTCTGATGCCTGATGCTTGTGGATGTCTTATGCCTGATGGCTGATGTCTGGTGCCTGATGTCTGATGCTTGTGGATGTCTGATGCCTGATGTCTGATGCCCGATGTTTGATGTCTGATGCCTGATGCTTGTGGATGTGTGTTGCCTGATGTCTGATGCATGATGTCTGATGCTTGTGGATGTCTGATGCTTGTGGATGTGTGTTGCCTGATGTCTGATGCTTGTGGATGTTTGATGCCTGATGTCTGATGCTTGTGGATGTCTCATGCATGATGTCTGATGTCTGATGCTTGTGGATGTCTGATGCTTGATGTCTGATGTTTGTGGATGTCTGATGCCTGATGTCTGATGTCTGATACTTGTGGATGTCTGATGTCTGAGGCCTGATGTCTTATGCCTGATACCTGATGTCTGATTCCTGATGTCTGATGCTTGTGGATGTCTAATGCCTGATGTTTGATGCTTGTGGATGTCTGATGCTTGATGTCTGATGCTTGTGGCTGTCTGATGCCTGATGCCTGATGCTTGTGGATGTGTGTTGCCTGATGTCTGATGCATGATGTCTGATGCTTGTGGATGTGTGTTGCCTGATGTCGGAGGCATGATGTCTGATGCTTGTGGATGTTTGATGTCTGATGTCTCATGCATGATGTCTGATGTCTGATGCTTGTGGATGTCTGATGCTTGATGTCTGATGTTTGTGGATGTCTGATGCCTGATGTCTGATACTTGTGGATGTCTGATGTCTGAGGCCTGATGTCTTATGCCTGATACCTGATGCCTGATGTTTGATGTCTGATGCTTGTGGATGTCTAATGCCTGATGTTTGATGCTTGTGGATGTCTGATGCCTGATGTCTGATGCTTGTGGCTGTCTGATGCCTGATGTCTGATGCTTGTGGATGTCTGATAAATGATGTCTGACACCTGATGTCTGATGCATGATGTCTGATGCATGATGTCTGATGCTTGTGGATGTCTGATGCTTGTGGATGTCTGATGCCTGATGTCTGATGCTTGTGAATGTCTGATGCCTGATGCTTGTGGATGTCTGGTGCCTGATGTCTGATTACTGATGTCTGATGCTTGTGGATGTCTGATGTCTGATGCTTGTGGATGTGTGTTGCCTGATGTCTGATGCATGATGTCTGACACCTGATGTCTGATGCCTGATGCTTGTGGAAGTCTGATGCCTGATGTCTGATGCCCGATGTTTGATGTCTGATGCCTTATGCTTGTGGATGTGTGTTGCCTGATGTCTGATGCATGATGTCTGATGCTTGTGGATGTCTGATGCTTGTGGATGTTTGATTCCTGATGTCTGATGCTTGTGGATGTCTGATGCTTGTGGCTGTCTGATGCCTGATATATGATGCTTGTGGATGTCTGACACCTGATGTCTGATGTCTGATGCATGATGTCTGATGCTTGTGGATGTCTGATGCCTGATGCTTGTGGAAGTCTGATGCCTGATGTCTGATGCCCGATGTTTGATGTCTGATGCCTTATGCTTGTGGATGTGTGTTGCCTGATGTCTGATGCATGATGTCTGATGCTTGTGGATGTCTGATGCTTGTGGATGTTTGATTCCTGATGTCTGATGCTTGTGGATGTCTGATGCTTGTGGCTGTCTGATGCCTGATATATGATGCTTGTGGATGTCTGACACCTGATGTCTGATGTCTGATGCATGATGTCTGATGCTTGTGGATGTTTGATGCCTGATGTCTCATGCATGATGTCTGATGCTTGTGGATGTCTGATGTTTGTGGATGTCTGATGTCTGATGCATGATGTCTGATGTCTTAATGTCTGATGCTTGTAGATGTCTGATACTTGTGGATGTCTGATGCCTGATGTCTGATGCTTGTGGCTGTCTGATGCCTGATGTTGATGCCTGTGGATGTCTGATGCCTGATGCTTGTGGATGTGTGTTGCCTGATGTCTGATACCTGATGTCTGATGCTTGTGGATGTCTGATGCCTGATGTCTGATGCTTGATGCTTGTGGAAGTCTGATGCCTGATGTCTGATGCCCGATGTCTGATGCTTGTGGATGTGTGTTGCCTGATGTCTGACGCATGATGTCTGACGCATGATGTCTGATGCAGGATGTCTGATGCCTGATGTTTGTGGATGTCTGATGCCTGATGCCTGATGTTTGTGGATGTCTGAGACCTGATGTCTGATGCCTGATGTTTGTGAATGTCTGATGTCTGATGTCTGATGCCTGATGCTTGTGGATGTGTATTGCCTGATGTCTGATGCTTGTGGATGTTTGATGCCTGATGTCTGATGCTTGTGGATGTTTGATGCCTGATGTCTTATGCTTGTGGATGTCTCATGCATGATGTCTGATGCATGATGTCTGATGCCTGATGCTGGTGGATGTCTGATGCTTGATGTCTGATGTTTGTGGATGTCTGATGCCTGATGTCTGATGCTTGTGGATGTCTGATGCTTGTGGATGTCTGGTGCCTGATGTCTGATGCCTGTGGATGTCTGATGCCAGATGTCTGATGCCTGATGCTTGTGGATGTCTGATGCTTGTGGATGTCTGGTGCCTGATGTCTGATGCCTGATGTCGGATGCCTGTTGTCGGATGCCTGATGTCTGATGCCTGACGCTTGTGGATGTCTGATGCCTGATGCTTGTGTATGTCTGATGCCTGATGTTTGATGTCTGATGCCTGATGCTTGTGGATGTATGTTGCCTGATGTCTGATGTCTGTTGCTTGTGGATGTCTGATGCCTGATGCTTGTGGATGTCTTATGCCTGATGGCTGATGTCTGGTGCCTGATGTCTGATGCTTGTGGATGTCTGATGCCTGATGCCCGATGTTTGATGTCTGATGCCTGATGCTTGTGGATGTGTGTTGCCTGATGTCTGATGCATGATGTCTGATGCTTGTGGATGTCTGATGCTTGTGGATGTGTGTTGCCTGATGTCTGATGCTTGTGGATGTTTGATGCCTGATGTCTGATGCTTGTGGATGTCTCATGCATGATGTCTGATGTCTGATGCTTGTGGATGTCTGATGCTTGATGTCTGATGTTTGTGGATGTCTGATGCCTGATGTCTGATGTCTGATACTTGTGGATGTCTGATGTCTGAGGCCTGATGTCTTATGCCTGATACCTGATGTATGATTCCTGATGTCTGATGCTTGTGGATGTCTAATGCCTGATGTTTGATGCTTGTGGATGTCTGATGCTTGATGTCTGATGCTTGTGGCTGTCTGATGCCTGATGTCTGATGCCCAATGTTTGATGCCTGATGCCTGATGCCTGATGCTTGTGGATGTGTGTTGCCTGATGTCTGATGCATGATGTCTGATGCTTGTGGATGTGTGTTGCCTGATGTCTGAGGCATGATGTCTGATGCTTGTGGATGTTTGATGTCTGATGTCTGATGTCTGATGCTTGATGTCTGATGCTTGTGGATGTCTGATGCTTGATGTCTGATGTTTGTGGATGTCTGATGCCTGATGTCTGATACTTGTGGATGTCTGATGTCTGAGGCCTGATGTCTTATGCCTGATACCTGATGCCTGATGTTTGATGTCTGATGCTTGTGGATGTCTAATGCCTGATGTTTGATGCTTGTGGATGTCTGATGCCTGATGTCTGATGCTTGTGGCTGTCTGATGCCTGATGTCTGATGCTTGTGGATGTCTGATAAATGATGTCTGACACCTGATGTCTGATGCATGATGTCTGATGCATGATGTCTGATGCTTGTGGATGTCTGATGCTTGTGGATGTCTAATGCCTGATGTCTGATGCTTGTGAATGTCTGATGCCTGATGCTTGTGGATGTCTGGTGCCTGATGTCTGATTCCTGATGTCTGATGCTTGTGGATGTCTGATGTCTGATGCTTGTGGATGTGTGTTGCCTGATGTCTGACACCTGATGTCTGATGCCTGATGCTTGTGGAAGTCTGATGCCTGATGTCCGATGTTTGATGTCTGATGCGTTATGCTTGTGGATGTGTGTTGCCTGATGTCTGATGCATGATGTCTGATGCTTGTGGATGTCTGATGCTTGTGGATGTTTGATTCCTGATGTCTGATGCTTGTAGATGTCTGATGCTTGTGGCTGTCTGATGCCTGATATATGATGCTTGTGGATGTCTGACACCTGATGTCTGATGTCTGATGCATGATGTCTGATGCTTGTGGATGTCTGATGCCTGATGCTTGTGGAAGTCTGATGCCTGATGTCTGATGCCCGATGTTTGATGTCTGATGCCTTATGCTTGTGGATGTGTGTTGCCTGATGTCTGATGCATGATGTCTGATGCTTGTGGATGTCTGATGCTTGTGGATGTTTGATTCCTGATGTCTGATGCTTGTGGATGTCTGATGCTTGTGGCTGTCTGATGCCTGATATATGATGCTTGTGGATGTCTGACACCTGATGTCTGATGTCTGATGCATGATGTCTGATGCTTGTGGATGTTTGATGCCTGATGTCTCATGCATGATGTCTGATGCATGATGTCTGATGCTTGTGGATGTCTGATGTTTGTGGATGTCTGATGTCTGATGCATGATGTCTGATGACTTAATGTCTGATGCTTGTAGATGTCTGATACTTGTGGATGTCTGATGTCTGAGGCCTGATGTGTGATACCTGATGTCTGATTCCTGATGTCTGATGCTTGTGGATGTCTGATGCCTGATGTCTGATGCTTGTGGCTGTCTGATGCCTGATGTTGATGCTTGTGGATGTCTGATGCATGATGTCTGACACCTGATGTCTGATGCATGATGTCTGATGCATGATGTCTGATGCATGATGTCTGATGCTTGTGGATGTCTGATGCCTCATGCATGATGCTTGTGGATGTCTGATGCTTGTGGATGTCTGGTGCCTGATGTCTGATGCCTGATGTCTGATGCTTGTGGATGTCTGATGCCTGATGCTTGTGGATGTCTGATGCCTGATATCTGATGTCTGTTGCTTGTGGATGTCTGATGCCTGATGCTTGTGGATGTCTTATGTCTGATGGATGATGTCTGGTGCCTGATGTTTGATGTCTGATTCTTGTGGATGTATGTTGCCTGATGTCTGATGCATGATGTCTGTTGCTTGTGGATGTCTGATGCCTGATGTCTGATGCTTGTGGATGTCTTATGCCTGATGGCTGATGTCTGGTGCCTGATGTCTGATGCTTGTGGATGTCTGATGTCCGATGCTTGTGGATGTCTGATGACTGATGTCTGATGCCCGATGTTTGATGTCTGATGCTTGTGGATTTGTTGCCTGATGTCTGATGCATGATGTCTGATGCTTGTGGATGTCTGATGCCTGATGCTTGTGGATGTGTGTTGCCTGATGTCTGATGCATGATGCCTGATGCTTGTGGATGTTTGATGCCTGATGTCTGATGCTTGTGGATGTCTCATGCATGATGTCTGATGCATGATGTCTGATGCCTGATGTCTGATGCTGGTGGATGTCTGATGCTTGAAGTCTGATGTTTGTGGATGTCTGATGCCTGATGTCTGATGTCTGATGCCTGATGCTTGTAGATGTCTGATACTTGTGGATGTCTGATGTCGGAGGCCTGATGTCTTATGCCTGATGTCTGATACCTGATGTCTGATTCCTGATGTCTGATGCTTGTGGATGTCTAATGCCTGATGTTTGATGCTTGTGGATGTCTGATGCCTGATGCTTGTGGCTGTCTGATGCCTGATGTCTGATGCTTGTGGATGTCTGATGCATGATGTCTGACACCTGATGTCTGATGCATGATGTCTGATGCTTGTGGATGTCTGATGCCTGATGCTTATGAATGTCTGATGCCTGATGCCTGATGTCTGATTCCTGATGTCTGATGCCTGTGGATGTCTGATGCCTGATGCTTGTGGATGTGTGTTGCCTGATGTCTGATACCTGATGTCTGATGCTTGTGGATGTCTGATGCCTGATGTCTGATGCTTGATGCTTGTGGAAGTCTGATGCCTGATGTCTGATGCCCGATGTCTGATGCTTGTGGATGTGTGTTGCCTGATGTCTGATGCATGATGACTGATGCTTGTGGATGTCTGATGCTTGTGGATGTTTGATTCCTGATGTCTGATGCTTGTGGATGTCTGATGCTTGTGGCTGTCTGATGCCTGATGTCTGATGCTTGTGGATGTCTGATGCATGATGTCTGACACCTGATGTCTGACGCATGATGTCTGATGCAGGATGTCTGATGCTTGATGTTTGTGGATGTCTGATGCCTGATGTTTGTGGATGTCTGATGCCTGATGTCTGATGCCTGATGTTTGTGAATGTCTGATGTCTGATGTCTGATGCCTGATGCTTGTGGATGTGTGTTGCCTGATGTCTGATGCTTGTGGATGTTTGATGCCTGATGTCTGATGCTTGTGGATGTTTGATGCCTGATGTCTGATGCTTGTGGATGTCTCATGCATGATGTCTGATGCATGATGTCTGATGCCTGATGCTTGGGGATGTCTGATGCTTGATGTCTGATGTTTGTGGATGTCTGATGCCTGATGTCTGATGCTTGTGGATGTCTGATGCTTGTGGATGTCTGGTGCCTGATGTCTGATGCCTGTGGATGTCTGATGCCAGATGTCTGATGCCTGATGCTTGTGGATGTCTGATGCTTGTGGATGTCTGGTGCCTGATGTCTGATGCCTGATGTCGGATGCCTGATGTCGGATGCCTGATGCCTGACGCTTGTGGATGTCTGATGCCTGATGCTTGTGTATGTCTGATGCCTGATGTTTGATGTCTGATGCCTGATTATTGTGGATGTATGTTGCCTGATGTCTGATGTCTGTTGCTTGTGGATGTCTGATGCCTGATGCTTGTGGATGTCTTATGCCTGATGGCTGATGTCTGGTGCCTGATGTCTGATGCTTGTGGATGTCTGATGCCTGATGTCTGATGCCCGATGTTTGATGTCTGATGCCTGATGCTTGTGGATGTGTGTTGCCTGATGTCTGATGCATGATGTCTGATGCTTGTGGATGTCTGATGCTTGTGGATGTGTGTTGCCTGATGTCTGAGGCATGATGTCTGATGCTTGTGGATGTTTGATGTCTGATGTCTGATGCTTGTGGATGTCTCATGCATGATGTCTGATGCTTGTGGATGTCTGATGCTTGATGTCTGATGTTCGTGGATGTCTGATGCCTGATGTCTGATGTCTGATGTCTGATACTTGTGGATGTCTGATGTCTGAGGCCTGATGTCTTATGCCTGATACCTGATGTCTGATTCCTGATGTCTGATGCTTGTGGATGTCTAATGCCTGATGTTTGATGCTTGTGGATGTCTGATGCCTGATGTCTGATGCTTGTGGCTGTCTGATGCCTGATGTCCGATGCTTGTGGATGTCTGATGCCTGATGTCTGATGCCCGATGTTTGATGTCTGATGCCTGATGCCTGATGCTTGTGGATGTGTGTTGCCTGATGTCTGATGCATGATGTCTGTTGCTTGTGGATGTCTGATGCTTGTGGATGTGTGTTGCCTGATGTCTGAGGCATGATGTCTGATGCTTGTGGATGTTTGATGTCTGATGTCTCATGCATGATGTCTGATGTCTGATGCTTGTGGATGTCTGATGCTTGATGTCTGATGTTTGTGGATGTCTGATGCCTGATGTCTGATACTTGTGGATGTCTGATGTCTGAGGCCTGATGTCTTATGCCTGATACCTGATGTCTGATTCCTGATGTCTGATGCTTGTGGATGTCTAATGCCTGATGTTTGATGCTTGTGGATATCTGATGTCTGATGCTTGTGGCTGTCTGAGGCCTGATGTCTGATGCTTGTGGATGTCTGATAAATGATGTCTGACACCTGATGTCTGATGCATGATGTCTGATGCATGATGTCTGATGCTTGTGGATGTCTGATGCTTGTGGATGTCTGATGCCTGATGTCTGATGCTTGTGAATGTCTGATGCCTGATGCTTGTGGATGTCTGGTGCCTGATGTCTGATTCTTGATGTCTGATGCTTGTGGATGTCTGATGTCTGATGCTTGTGGATGTGTGTTGCCTGATGTCTGATGCATGATGTCTGACACCTGATGTCTGATGCCTGATGCTTGTGGAAGTCTGATGCCTGATGCCCGATGTTTGATGTCTGATGCCTTATGCTTGTGGATGTGTGTTGCCTGATGTCTGATGCATGATGTCTGATGCTTGTGGATGTCTGATGCTTGTGGATGTTTGATTCCTGATGTCTGATGCTTGTGGATGTCTGATGCTTGTGGCTGTCTGATGCCTGATATATGATGCTTGTGGATGTCTGACACCTGATGTCTGATGCATGATGTCTGATGCATGATGCTTGTGGATGTGTGTTGCCTGATGTCTGATGCATGATGTCTGATGCTTGTGGATGTTTGATGCCTGATGTCTCATGCATGATGTCTGATGCATGATGTCTGATGCTTGTGGATGTCTGATGCTTGATGTCTGATGTTTGTGGATGTCTGATGTCTGATGCATGATGTCTGATGTCTTAATGTCTGATGCTTGTAGATGTCTGATACTTGTGGATGTCTGATGTCTGAGGCCTGATGTCTGATGTGTGATACCTGATGTCTGATTCCTGATGTCTGATGCTTGTGGATGTCTGATGCCTGATGTCTGATGCTTGTGGCTGTCTGATGCCTGATGTTGATGCTTGTGGATGTCTGATGCATGATGTCTGACACCTGATGTCTGATGCATGATGTCTGATGCATGATGTCTGATGCTTGTGGATGTCTGATGCCTCATGCATGATGCTTGTGGATGTCTGATGCTTGTGGATGTCTGATGCCTGATGTCTGATGCTTGTGGATGTCTCATGCATGATGTCTGATGCATGATGTCTGATGCCTGATGTCTGATGCCTGATGCTTGTGGATGTCTGATGCTTGATGTCTGATGCTTGTGGATGTCTGATGCTTGTGGATGTCTGGTGCCTGATGTCTGATGCCTGTGGATGTCTGATGCCAGATGTCTGATGCCTGATGCTTGTGGATGTCTGGTGCCTGATGTCTGATGTCGAATGCCTGATGCTTGTGGATGTCTCATGCTTGTGGATGCCTGATGTCTGATGCCTGACGCTTGTGGATGTCTGATGCCTGATGCTTGTGGATGTCTGATGCCTGATGTCTGATGCATGATGTCTGATGCCTGATGTCTTAATGTCTGATGCTTGTAGATGTCTGATACTTGCGGATGTCTGATGTCTGAGGCCTGATGTCTTATCAGGTATCACACATCAGACATCAGGCATCAGACAGCCACAAGCATCAGACATCAGGCATCAGACATCCACAAGCATCAAACATCAGGCATTAGACATCCACAAACATCAGACATCAGGAATCAGACATCAGGTATCACACATCAGGCATCAGGCATGTCTGATTCCTGATGTCTGATGCTTGTGGATGTCTGATGCCTGATGCTTGTGGCTGTCTGATGCCCGATGTCTGATGCTTGTGGATGTCTGATGCATGATGTCTGACACCTGATGTCTGATGCATGATGTCTGATGCATGATGTCTGATGCTTGTGGATGTCTGATGCTTGTGGATGTCTGGTGCCTGATGTCTGATGCTTGTGAATGTCTGAGTCCTGATGCTTGTGGATGTCTGGGGCCTGATGTCTGATGCTTGTGGATGTCTGATGAATGATGTCTGACACCTGATGTCTGATGCATGATGTCTGATGCTTGTGGATGTCTGATGCCTGATGCTTGTGAATGTCTAATGCCTGATGCTTGTTGATGTCTGGTGCCTGATGTCTGATGCCTGATTCCTGATGTCTGATGCCTGTGGATGTCTGATGCCTGATGCTTGTGGATGTGTGTTGCCTGATGTCTGATACCTGATGTCTGATGCTTGTGGATGTCTGATGCCTGATGTGTGATGCTTGTGGAAGTCTGATGCTTGTGGAAGTCTGATGCCTGATGTCTGATGCCCGATGTCTGATGCTTGTGGATGTGTGTTGCCTGATGTCTGATGCATGATGTCTGATGCTTGTGGATGTTTGATTCCTGATGTCTGATGCTTGTGGCTGTCTGATGCCTGATGTCTGATGCTTGTGGATGTCTGATGCATGATGTCTGACACCTGATGTCTGATGCATGTCTGATGCAGGATGTCTGATGCTTGTGGATGTCTGACGCATGATGTTTGTGGATGTCTGATGCCTGATGTCTGATGCCTGATGTTTGTGAATGTCTGATGCCTGATGTCCGATGCTTGTGGATGTCTGATGCCTGATGCTTGTGGATGTCTGATGCCTGATGCTTGTGGATGTGTGTTGCCTGATGTCTGATGCATGATGTCTGATGCTTGTGGATGTTTGATGCCTGATGTCTGATGCTTGTGGATGTCTCATGCATGATGTCTGATGCATGATGTCTGATGCCTGATGCTTGTGGATGTCTGATGCTTGATGTCTGATGTTTGTGGATGTCTGATGTCTGATGCATGATGTCTGATGCCTGATGTCTTAATGTCTGATGCTTGTAGATGTCTGATACTTGTGGACGTCTGATGTCTGAGGCCTGTCTGATGTGTGATACCTGATGTCTGATTCCTGATGTCTGATGCTTGTGGATGTCTGATGCCTGATGTCTGATGCTTGTGGATGTCTGATGCCTGATGTCTGATGCTTGTGGCTGTCTGATGCCTGATGTCTGATGCTTGTGGATGTCTGACGCATGATGTCTAACACCTGATGTCTGATGCATGATGTCTGATGCATGATGTCTGATGCTTGTGGATGTCTGATGCCTCATGCATGATGCTTGTGGATGTCTGATGCTTGTAGATGTCGGATGCTTGATGTCTGATGTTTGTGGATGTCTGATGCCTGATGTCTGATGCTTGTGGATGTCTGATGCTTGATGTCTGATGTTTGTGGATGTCTGATACCTGATGTCTGATGCATGATGTCTGATGCCTGATGTTTGTAGATGTCTGATACTTGTGGATGTCTGATATCTGAGGCCTGATGTCTGATACCTGATGTCTGATTCCTGATGTCTGATGCTTGTGGATGTCTAATGCCTTATGTTTGATGCTTGTGGATGTCTGATGCCTGATGCTTGTGGCTGTCTGATGCCTGATGTCTGATGCTTGTGCATGTCTGATGCCTGATGCTTGTGCATGTCTGGTGCCGGATGTCTAATGCCTGATGTCTAATGCTTGTGGATGTCTGGTGCCTGATGCCTGATGTCTGATTTCTGATGTCTGATGCCTTATGTCTGATGCTTGTGGATGTCTGATGCTTGTGGATGTCTGGTGCCTGATGTCTGATGCTTGCGGATGTCTGATGCTTGTGGATGTCTGGTGCCTGATGTCTGATGCCTGATGTCTGATGCTTGTGGATGTCTGATGCCTGATGCTTGTGGATGTCTGATGCCTGATGTCTGATGTCTGTTGCTTGTGGATGTCTGATGCCTGATGCTTGTGGATGTCTTATGCCTGATGGCTGATGTCTGGTGCCTGATGTTTGATGTCTGATTCTTGTGGATGTATGTTGCCTGATGTCTGATGCATGATGTCTGTTGCTTGTGGATGTCTGATGCCTGATGTCTGATGCTTGTGGATGTCTTATGCCTGATGGCTGATGTCTGGTGCCTGATGTCTGATGCTTGTGGATGTCTGATGTCTGATGCTTGTGGATGTCTGATGCCTGATGTCTGATGCCCGATGTTTGATGTCTAATGCTTGTGGATGTGTTGCCTGATGTCTTATGCATGATGTCTGATGCTTGTGGATGTCTGATACCTGATGCTTGTGGATGTGTGTTGCCTGATGTCTGATGCATGATGCCTGATGCTTGTGGATGTTTGATGCCTGATGTCTGATGCTTGTGGATGTCTCATGCATGATGTCTGATGCAGGATGTCTGATGCCTGATGTCTGATGCTTGTGGATGTCTGATGCTTGAAGTCTGATGTTTATGGATGTCTGATGCCTGATGTCTGATGCCTGATGCCTGATGTCTAATGTCTGATGCTTGTAGATGTCTGATACTTGTGGATGTCTGATGTCAGAGGCCTGATGTCTTATGCCTGATGTCTGATACCTGATGTCTGCTTCCTGATGTCTGATGCTTGTGGATGTCTAATGCCTGATGTTTGATGCTTGTGGATGTCTGATGCCTGATGCTTGTGGCTGTCTGATGCCTGATGTCTGATGCTTGTGGATGTCTGATGCATGATGTGTGACACCTGATGTCTGATGCATGATGTCTGATGCTTGTGGATGTCTGATGCCTGATGCTTGTGAATGTCTGATGCCTGATGCCTGATGTCTGATTCCTGATGTCTGATGCCTGTGGATGTCTGATGCCTGATGCTTGTGGATGTGTGTTGCCTGATGTCGGATACCTGATGTCTGATGCTTGTGGATGTCTGATTCCTGATGTCTGATGCTTGATGCTTGTGGAAGTCTGATGCCTGATGTCTGATGCCCGATGTCTGATGCTTGTGGATGTGTGTTGCCTGATGTCTGATGCATGATGTCTGATGCTTGTGGATGTTTGATGCCTGATGTCTGATGCTTGTGGATGTCTCATGCATGATGTCTGATGCATGATGTCTGATGCCTGATGTCTGATGCTTGTGGATGTCTGATGCTTGAAGTCAGATGTTTGTGGATGTCTGATGCCTGATGTCTGATGCCAGATGCATGATGTCTGATGCCTGATGTCTAATGTCTGATGCTTGTAGATGTCTGATACTTGTGGATGTCTGATGTCAGAGGCCTGATGTCTTATGCCTGATGTCTGATACCTGATGTCTGATTCCTGATGTCTGATTCCTGATGTCTGATGCTTGTGGATGTCTAATGCCTGATGTTTGATGCTTGTGGATGTCTGATGCCTGATGCTTGTGGCTGTCTGATGCCTGATGTCTGATGCTTGTGGATGTCTGATGCATGATGTCTGACACCTGATGTCTGATGCATGATGTCTGATGCGTGTGGATGTCTGATGCCTGATGCTTGTGAATGTCTGATGCCTGATGCCTGATGTCTGATTCCTGATGTCTGATGCCTGTGGATGTCTGATGCCTGATGCTTGTGGATGTGTGTTGCCTGATGTCTGATACCTGATGTCTGATGCTTGTGGATGTCTGATGCCTGATGTCTGATGCTTGAGGAAGTCTGATGCCTGATGTCTGATGCCCGATGTCTGATGCTTGTGGATGTGTGTTGCCTGATGTCTGATGCATGATGTCTGACACCTGATGTCTGATGCAGGATGTCTGATGCCTGATGTTTGTGGATGTCTGATGCCTGATATTTGTGGATGTCTGATGCCTGATGTCTGATGCCTGATGTTTGTGAATGTCTGATGTCTGATGTCTGATGCCTGATGCTTGTGGATGTGTATTGCCTGATGTCTGATGCTTGTGGATGTTTGATGCCTGATGTCTGATGCTTGTGGATGTCTCATGCATGATGTCTGATGCATGATGTCTGATGCCTGATGCTGGTGGATGTCTGATGCTTGATGTCTGATGTTTGTGGATGTCTGATGCCTGATGTCTGATGCTTGTGGATGTCTGATGCTTGTGGATGTCTGGTGCCTGATGTCTGATGCCTGTGGATGTCTGATGCCAGATGTCTGATGCCTGATGCTTGTGGATGTCTGATGCTTGTGGATGTCTGGTGCCTGATGTCTGATGCCTGATGTCGGATGCCTGATGTCGGATGCCTGCTGTCTGATGCCTGACGCTTGTGGATGTCTGATGCCTGATGCTTGTGTATGTCTGATGCCTGATGTTTGATGTCTGATGCCTGATGCTTGTGGATGTATGTTGCCTGATGTCTGATGTCTGTTGCTTGTGGATGTCTGATGCCTGATGCTTGTGGATGTCTTATGCCTGATGGCTGATGTCTGGTGCCTGATGTCTGATGCTTGTGGATGTCTGATGCCTGATGTCTGATGCCCGATGTTTGATGTCTGATGCCTGATGCTTGTGGATGTGTGTTGCCTGATGTCTGATGCATGATGTCTGATGCTTGTGGATGTCTGATGCTTGTGGATGTGTGTTGCCTGATGTCTGATGCTTGTGGATGTTTGATGCCTGATGTCTGATGCTTGTGGATGTCTCATGCATGATGTCTGATGTCTGATGCTTGTGGATGTCTGATGCTTGATGTCTGATGTTTGTGGATGTCTGATGCCTGATGTCTGATGTCTGATACTTGTGGATGTCTGATGTCTGAGGCCTGATGTCTTATGCCTGATACCTGATGTCTGATTCCTGATGTCTGATGCTTGTGGATATCTAATGCCTGATGTTTGATGCTTGTGGATGTCTGATGCTTGATGTCTGATGCTTGTGGCTGTCTGATGCCTGATGTCCGATGCTTGTGGATGTCTGATGCCTGATGTCTGATGCCCAATGTTTGATGTCTGATGCCTGATGCCTGATGCTTGTGGATGTGTGTTGCCTGATGTCTGATGCATGATGTCTGATGCTTGTGGATGTGTGTTGCCTGATGTCTGAGGCATGATGTCTGATGCTTGTGGATGTTTGATGTCTGATGTCTCATGCATGATGTCTGATGTCTGATGCTTGTGGATGTCTGATGCTTGATGTCTGATGTTTGTGGATGTCTGATGCCTGATGTCTGATACTTGTGGATGTCTGATGTCTGAGGCCTGATGTCTTATGCCTGATACCTGATGCCTGATGTTTGATGTCTGATGCTTGTGGATGTCTAATGCCTGATGTTTGATGCTTGTGGATGTCTGATGCCTGATGTCTGATGCTTGTGGCTGTCTGATGCCTGATGTCTGATGCTTGTGGATGTCTGATAAATGATGTCTGACACCTGATGTCTGATGCATGATGTCTGATGCATGATGTCTGATGCTTGTGGATGTCTGATGCTTGTGGATGTCTGATGCCTGATGTCTGATGCTTGTGAATGTCTGATGCCTGATGCTTGTGGATGTCTGGTGCCTGATGTCTGATTCCTGATGTCTGATGCTTGTGGATGTCTGATGTCTGATGCTTGTGGATGTGTGTTGCCTGATGTCTGATGCATGATGTCTGACACCTGATGTCTGATGCCTGATGCTTGTGGAAGTCTGATGCCTGATGTCTGATGCCCGATGTTTGATGTCTGATGCCTTATGCTTGTGGATGTGTGTTGCCTGATGTCTGATGCATGATGTCTGATGCTTGTGGATGTCTGATGCTTGTGGATGTTTGATTCCTGATGTCTGATGCTTGTGGATGTCTGATGCTTGTGGCTGTCTGATGCCTGATATATGATGCTTGTGGATGTCTGACACCTGATGTCTGATGTCTGATGCATGATGTCTGATGCTTGTGGATGTCTGATGCCTGATGCTTGTGGAAGTCTGATGCCTGATGTCTGATGCCCGATGTTTGATGTCTGATGCCTTATGCTTGTGGATGTGTGTTGCCTGATGTCTGATGCATGATGTCTGATGCTTGTGGATGTCTGATGCTTGTGGATGTTTGATTCCTGATGTCTGATGCTTGTGGATGTCTGATGCTTGTGGCTGTCTGATGCCTGATATATGATGCTTGTGGATGTCTGACACCTGATGTCTGATGTCTGATGCATGATGTCTGATGCTTGTGGATGTTTGATGCCTGATGTCTCATGCATGATGTCTGATGCATGATGTCTGATGCTTGTGGATGTCTGATGTTTGTGGATGTCTGATGTCTGATGCATGATGTCTGATGTCTTAATGTCTGATGCTTGTAGATGTCTGATACTTGTGGATGTCTGATGTCTGAGGCCTGATGTGTGATACCTGATGTCTGATTCCTGATGTCTGATGCTTGTGGATGTCTGATGCCTGATGTCTGATGCTTGTGGCTGTCTGATGCCTGATGTTGATGCCTGTGGATGTCTGATGCCTGATGCTTGTGGATGTGTGTTGCCTGATGTCTGATACCTGATGTCTGATGCTTGTGGATGTCTGATGCCTGATGTCTGATTCTTGATGCTTGTGGAAGTCTGATGCCTGATGTCTGATGCCCGATGTATGATGCTTGTGGATGTGTGTTGCCTGATGTCTGATGCATGATGTCTGACACCTGATGTCTGACGCATGATGTCTGATGCAGGATGTCTGATGCCTGATGTTTGTGGATGTCTGATGCCTGATGCCTGATGTTTGTGGATGTCTGATGCCTGATGTCTGATGCCTGATGTTTGTGAATGTCTGATGTCTGATGCCTGATGCTTGTGGATGTGTATTGCCTGATGTCTGATGCTTGTGGATGTTTGATGCCTGATGTCTGATGCTTGTGGATGTTTGATGCCTGATGTCTGATGCTAGTGGATGTCTCATGCATGATGTCTGATGCATGATGTCTGATGCCTGATGCTGGTGGATGTCTGATGCTTGATGTCTGATGTTTGTGGATGTCTGATGCCTGATGTCTGATGCTTGTGGATGTCTGATGCTTGTGGATGTCTGGTGCCTGATGTCTGATGCCTGTGGATGTCTGATGCCAGATGTCTGATGCCTGATGCTTGTGGATGTCTGATGCTTGTGGATGTCTGGTGCCTGATGTCTGATGCCTGATGTCGGATGCCTGATGTCGGATGCCTGATGTCTGATGCCTGATGCTTGTGGATGTCTGATGCCTGATGCTTGTGTATGTCTGATGCCTGATGTTTGAAGTCTGATGCCTGATGCTTGTGGATGTATGTTGCCTGATGTCTGATGTCTGTTGCTTGTGGATGTCTGATGCCTGATGCTTGTGGATGTCTTATGCCTGATGGCTGATGTCTGGTGCCTGATGTCTGATGCTTGTGGATGTCTGATGCCTGATGTCTGATGCCCGATGTTTGATGTCTGATGCCTGATGCTTGTGGATGTGTGTTGGCTGATGTCTGATGCATGATGTCTGATGCTTGTGGATGTCTGATGCTTGTGGATGTGTGTTGCTTGATGTCTGATGCTTGTGGATGTTTGATGCCTGATGTCTGATGCTTGTGGATGTCTCATGCATGATGTCTGATGCTTGTGGATGTCTGATGCTTGATGTCTGATGTTTGTGGATGTCTGATGCCTGATGTCTGATGTCTGATACTTGTGGATGTCTGATGTCTGAGGCCTGATGTCTTATGCCTGATACCTGATGTCTGATTCCTGATGTCTGATGCTTGTGGATGTCTAATGCCTGATGTTTGATGCTTGTGGATGTCTGATGCTTGATGTCTGATGCTTGTGGCTGTCTGATGCCTGATGTCCGATGCTTGTGGATGTCTGATGCCTGATGTCTGATGCCCAATGTTTGATGTCTGATGCCTGATGCTTGTGGATGTGTGTTGCCTGATGTCTAATGCATGATGTCTGATGCTTGTGGATGTGTGTTGCCTGATGTCTGAGGCATGATGTCTGATGCTTGTGGATGTATGATGTCTGATGTCTCATGCATGATGTCTGATGTCTGATGCTTGTGGATGTCTGATGCTTGATGTCTGATGTTTGTGGATGTCTGATGCCTGATGTCTGATACTTGTGGATGTCTGATGTCTGAGGCCTGATGTCTTATGCCTGATACCTGATGCCTGATGTTTGATGTCTGATGCTTGTGGATGTCTAATGCCTGATGTTTGATGCTTGTGGATGTCTGATGCCTGATGTCTGATGCTTGTGGCTGTCTGATGCCTGATGCTTGTGGATGTCTGATAAATGATGTCTGACACCTGATGTCTGATGCATGATGTCTGATGCATGATGTCTGATGCTTGTGGATGTCTGATGCTTGTGGATGTCTGATGCCTGATGTCTGATGCTTGTGAATGTCTGATGCCTGATGCTTGTGGATGTCTGGTGCCTGATGTCTGATTCCTGATGTCTGATGCTTGTGGATGTCTGATGTCTGATGCTTGTGGATGTGTGTTGCCTGATGTCTGACACCTGATGTCTGATGCCTGATGCTTGTGGAAGTCTGATGCCTGATGTCTGATGCCCGATGTTTGATGTCTGATGCCTTATGCTTGTGGATGTGTGTTGCCTGATGTCTGATGCATGATGTCTGATGCTTGTGGATGTCTGATGCTTGTGGATGTTTGATTCCTGATGTCTGATGCTTGTGGATGTCTGATGCTTGTGGCTGTCTGATGCCTGATATATGATGCTTGTGGATGTCTGACACCTGATGTCTGATGTCTGATGCATGATGTCTGATGCTTGTGGATGTCTGATTCCTGATGCTTGTGGAAATCTGATGCCTGATGTCTGATGCCCGATGTTTGATGTCTGATGCCTTATGCTTGTGGATGTGTGTTGCCTGATGTCTGATGCATGATGTCTGATGCTTGTGGATGTCTGATGCTTGTGGATGTTTGATTCCTGATGTCTGATGCTTGTGGATGTCTGATGCTTGTGGCTGTCTGATGCCTGATATATGATGCTTGTGGATGTCTGACACCTGATGTCTGATGTCTGATGCATGATGTCTGATGCTTGTGGATGTTTGATGCCTGATGTCTCATGCATGATGTCTGATGCATGATGTCTGATGCTTGTGGATGTCTGATGTTTGTGGATGTCTGATGTCTGATGCATGATGTCTGATGTCTTAATGTCTGATGCTTGTAGATGTCTGATACTTGTGGATGTCTGATGTCTGAGGCCTGATGTGTGATACCTGATGTCTGATTCCTGATGTCTGATGCTTGTGGATGTCTGATGCCTGATGTCTGATGCTTGTGGCTGTCTGATGCCTGATGTTGATGCTTGTGGATGTCTGATGCATGATGTCTGACACCTGATGTCTGATGCATGATGTCTGATGCATGATGTCTGATGCATGATGTCTGATGCTTGTGGATGTCTGATGCCTCATGCATGATGCTTGTGGATGTCTGATGCTTGTGGATGTCTGGTGCCTGATGTCTGATGCCTGATGTCTGATGCTTGTGGATGTCTGATGCCTGATGCTTGTGGATGTCTGATGCCTGATGTCTGATGTCTGTTGCTTGTGGATGTCTGATGCCTGATGCTTGTGGATGTCTTATGCCTGATGGCTGATGTCTGGTGCCTGATGTTTGATGTCTGATTCTTGTGGATGTATGTTGCCTGATGTCTGATGCATGATGTCTGTTGCTTGTGGATGTCTGATGCCTGATGTCTGATGCTTGTGGATGTCTTATGCCTGATGGCTGATGTCTGGTGCCTGATGTCTGATGCTTGTGGATGTCTGATGTCCGATGCTTGTGGATGTCTGATGCCTGATGTCTGATGCCCGATGTTTGATGTCTGATGCTTGTGGATTTGTTGCCTGATGTCTGATGCATGATGTCTGATGCTTGTGGATGTCTGATGCCTGATGCTTGTGGATGTGTGTTGCCTGATGTCTGATGCATGATGCCTGATGCTTGTGGATGTTTGATGCCTGATGTCTGATGCTTGTGGATGTCTCATGCATGATGTCTGATGCATGATGTCTGATGCCTGATGTCTGATGCTTGTGGATGTCTGATGCTTGAAGTCTGATGTTTGTGGATGTCTGATGCCTGATGTCTGATGTCTGATGCCTGATGTCTAATGTCTGATGCTTGTAGATGTCTGATACTTGTGGATGTCTGATGTCGGAGGCCTGATGTCTTATGCCTGATGTCTGATACCTGATGTCTGATTCCTGATGTCTGATGCTTGTGGATGTCTAATGCCTGATGTTTGATGCTTGTGGATGTCTGATGCCTGATGCTTGTGGCTGTCTGATGCCTGATGTCTGATGCTTGTGGATGTCTGATGCATGATGTCTGACACCTGATGTCTGATGCATGATGTCTGATGCTTGTGGATGTCTGATGCCTGATGCTTATGAATGTCTGATGCCTGATGCCTGATGTCTGATTCCTGATGTCTGATGCATGTGGATGTCTGATGCCTGATGCTTGTGGATGTGTGTTGCCTGATGTCTGATACCTGATGTCTGATGCTTGTGGATGTCTGATGCCTGATGTCTGATGCTTGATGCTTGTGGAAGTCTGATGCCTGATGTCTGATGCCCGATGTCTGATGCTTGTGGATGTGTGTTGCCTGATGTCTGATGCATGATGACTGATGCTTGTGGATGTCTGATGCTTGTGGATGTTTGATTCCTGATGTCTGATGCTTGTGGATGTCTGATGCTTGTGGCTGTCTGATGCCTGATGTCTGATGCTTGTGGATGTCTGATGCATGATGTCTGACACCTGATGTCTGACGCATGATGTCTGATGCAGGATGTCTGATGCTTGATGTTTGTGGATGTCTGATGCCTGATGTTTGTGGATGTCTGATGCCTGATGTCTGATGCCTGATGTTTGTGAATGTCTGATGTCTGATGTCTGATGCCTGATGCTTGTGGATGTGTGTTGCCTGATGTCTGATGCTTGTGGATGTTTGATGCCTGATGTCTGATGCTTGTGGATGTTTGATGCCTGATGTCTGATGCTTGTGGATGTCTCATGCATGATGTCTGATGCATGATGTCTGATGCCTGATGCTTGTGGATGTCTGATGCTTGATGTCTGATGTTTGTGGATGTCTGATGCCTGATGTCTGATGCTTGTGGATGTCTGATGCTTGTGGATGTCTGGTGCCTGATGTCTGATGCCTGTGAATGTCTGATGCCAGATGTCTGATGCCTGATGCTTGTGGATGTCTGATGCTTGTGGATGTCTGGTGCCTGATGTCTGATGCCTGATGTCGGATGCCTGATGTCGGATGCCTGATGCCTGACGCTTGTGGATGTCTGATGCCTGATGCTTGTGTATGTCTGATGCCTGATGTTTGATGTCTGATGCCTGATTATTGTGGATGTATGTTGCCTGATGTCTGATGTCTGTTGCTTGTGGATGTCTGATGCCTGATGCTTGTGGATGTCTTATGCCTGATGGCTGATGTCTGGTGCCTGATGTCTGATGCTTGTGGATGTCTGATGCCTGATGTCTGATGCCCGATGTTTGATGTCTGATGCCTGATGCTTGTGGATGTGTGTTGCCTAATGTCTGATGCATGATGTCTGATGCTTGTGGATGTCTGATGCTTGTGGATGTGTGTTGCCTGATGTCTGAGGCATGATGTCTGATGCTTGTGGATGTTTGATGTCTGATGTCTGATGCTTGTGGATGTCTCATGCATGATGTCTGATGCTTGTGGATGACTGATGCTTGATGTCTGATGTTCGTGGATGTCTGATGCCTGATGTCTGATGTCTGATACTTGTGGATGTCTGATGTCTGAGGCCTGATGTCTTATGCCTGATACCTGATGTCTGATTCCTGATGTCTGATGCTTTTGGATGTCTAATGCCTGATGTTTGATGCTTGTGGATGTCTGATGCCTGATGTCTGATGCTTGTGGCTGTCTGATGCCTGATGTCCGATGCTTGTGGATGTCTGATGCCTGATGTCTGATGCCCGATGTTTGATGTCTGATGCCTGATGCCTGATGCTTGTGGATGTGTGTTGCCTGATGTCTGATGCATGATGTCTGATGCTTGTGGATGTCTGATGCTTGTGGATGTGTGTTGCCTGATGTCTGAGGCATGATGTCTGATGCTTGTGGATGTTTGATGTCTGATGTCTCATGCATGATGTCTGATGTCTGATGCTTGTGGATGTCTGATGCTTGATGTCTGATGTTTGTGGATGTCTGATGCCTGATGTCTGATACTTGTGGATGTCTGATGTCTGAGGCCTGATGTCTTATGCCTGATACCTGATGTCTGATTCCTGATGTCTGATGCTTGTGGATGTCTAATGCCTGATGTTTGATGCTTGTGGATATCTGATGCCTGATGTCTGATGCTTGTGGCTGTCTGAGGCCTGATGTCTGATGCTTGTGGATGTCTGATAAATGATGTCTGACACCTGATGTCTGATGCATGATGTCTGATGCATGATGTCTGATGCTTGTGGATGTCTGATGCTTGTGGATGTCTGATGCCTGATGTCTGATGCTTGTGAATGTCTGATGCCTGATGCTTGTGGATGTCTGGTGCCTGATGTCTGATTCTTGATGTCTGATGCTTGTGGATGTCTGATGTCTGATGCTTGTGGATGTGTGTTGCCTGATGTCTGATGCATGATGTCTGACACCTGATGTCTGATGCCTGATGCTTGTGGAAGTCTGATGCCTGATGCCCGATGTTTGATGTCTGATGCCTTATGCTTGTGGATGTGTGTTGCCTGATGTCTGATGCATGATGTCTGATGCTTGTGGATGTCTGATGCTTGTGGATGTTTGATTCCTGATGTCTGATGCTTGTGGATGTCTGATGCTTGTGGCTGTCTGATGCCTGATATATGATGCTTGTGGATGTCTGACACCTGATGTCTGATGCATGATGTCTGATGCATGATGCTTGTGGATGTCTGATGCCTGATGCTTGTGGATGTGTGTTGCCTGATGTCTGATGCATGATGTCTGATGCTTGTGGATGTTTGATGCCTGATGTCTCATGCATGATGTCTGATGCATGATGTCTGATGCTTGTGGATGTCTGATGCTTGATGTCTGATGTTTGTGGATGTCTGATGTCTGATGCATGATGTCTGATGTCTTAATGTCTGATGCTTGTAGATGTCTGATACTTGTGGATGTCTGATGTCTGAGGCCTGATGTCTGATGTGTGATACCTGATGTCTGATTCCTGATGTCTGATGCTTGTGGATGTCTGATGCCTGAAGTCTGATGCTTGTGGCTGTCTGATGCCTGATGTTGATGCTTGTGGATGTCTGATGCATGATGTCTGACACCTGATGTCTGATGCATGATGTCTGATGCATGATGTCTGATGCTTGTGGATGTCTGATGCCTCATGCATGATGCTTGTGGATGTCTGATGCTTGTGGATGTCTGATGCCTGATGTCTGATGCTTGTGGATGTCTCATGCATGATGTCTGATGCATGATGTCTGATGCCTGATGTCTGATGCCTGATGCTTGTGGATGTCTGATGCTTGATGTCTGATGCTTGTGGATGTCTGATGCTTGTGGATGTCTGGTGCCTGATGTCTGATGCCTGTGGATGTCTGATGCCAGATGTCTGATGCCTGATGCTTGTGGATGTCTGGTGCCTGATGTCTGATGTCGAATGCCTGATGCTTGTGGATGTCTCATGCTTGTGGATGCCTGATGTCTGATGCCTGACGCTTGTGGATGTCTGATGCCTGATGCTTGTGGATGTCTGATGCCTGATGTCTGATGCATGATGTCTGATGCCTGATGTCTTAATGTCTGATGCTTGTAGATGTCTGATACTTGCGGATGTCTGATGTCTGAGGCCTGATGTCTTATCAGGTATCACACATCAGACATCAGGCATCAGACAGCCACAAGCATCAGACATCAGGCATCAGACATCCACAAGCATCAAACATCAGGCATTAGACATCCACAAACATCAGACATCAGGAATCAGACATCAGGTATCACACATCAGGCATCAGGCATGTCTGATTCCTGATGTCTGATGCTTGTGGATGTCTGATGCCTGATGCTTGTGGCTGTCTGATGCCCGATGTCTGATGCTTGTGGATGTCTGATGCATGATGTCTGACACCTGATGTCTGATGCATGATGTCTGATGCATGATGTCTGATGCTTGTGGATGTTTGATGCTTGTGGATGTCTGGTGCCTGATGTCTGATGCTTGTGAATGTCTGAGTCCTGATGCTTGTGGATGTCTGGGGCCTGATGTCTGATGCTTGTGGATGTCTGATGCATGATGTCTGACACCTGATGTCTGATGCATGATGTCTGATGCTTGTGGATGTCTGATGCCTGATGTCTGATGCTTGTGAATGTCTAATGCCTGATGCTTGTTGATGTCTGGTGCCTGATGTCTGATGCCTGATTCCTGATGTCTGATGCTTGTGGATGTCTGATACCTAATGTCTGATGCCTGTGGATGTCTGATGCCTGATGCTTGTGGATGTGTGTTGCCTGATGTCTGATACCTGATGTCTGATGCTTGTGGATGTCTGATGCCTGATGTCTGATGCTTGTGGAAGTCTGATGCTTGTGGAAGTCTGATGCCTGATGTCTGATGCCCGATGTCTGATGCTTGTGGATGTGTGTTGCCTGATGTCTGATGCATGATGTCTGATGCTTGTGGATGTTTGATTCCTGATGTCTGATGCTTGTGGCTGTCTGATGCCTGATGTCTGATGCTTGTGGATGTCTGATGCATGATGTCTGACACCTGATGTCTGATGCATGTCTGATGCAGGATGTCTGATGCTTGTGGATGTCTGACGCATGATGTTTGTGGATGTCTGATGCCTGATGTCTGATGCCTGATGTTTGTGAATGTCTGATGCCTGATGTCCGATGCTTGTGGATGTCTGATGCCTGATGCTTGTGGATGTCTGATGCCTGATGCTTGTGGATGTGTGTTGCCTGATGTCTGATGCATGATGTCTGATGCTTGTGGATGTTTGATGCCTGATGTCTGATGCTTGTGGATGTCTCATGCATGATGTTTGATGCATGATGTCTGATGCCTGATGCTTGTGGATGTCTGATGCATGATGTCTGACACCTGATGTCTGACGCATGATGTCTGATGCAGGATGTCTGATGCTTGATGTTTGTGGATGTCTGATGCCTGATGTTTGTGGATGTCTGATGCCTGATGTCTGATGCCTGATGTTTGTGAATGTCTGATGTCTGATGTCTGATGCCTGATGCTTGTGGATGTGTGTTGCCTGATGTCTGATGCTTGTGGATGTTTGATGCCTGATGTCTGATGCTTGTGGATGTTTGATGCCTGATGTCTGATGCTTGTGGATGTCTCATGCATGATGTCTGATGCATGATGTCTGATGCCTGATGCTTGTGGATGTCTGATGCTTGATGTCTGATGTTTGTGGATGTCTGATGCCTGATGTCTGATGCTTGTGGATGTCTGATGCTTGTGGATGTCTGGTGCCTGATGTCTGATGCCTGTGGATGTCTGATGCCAGATGTCTGATGCCTGATGCTTGTGGATGTCTGATGCTTGTGGATGTCTGGTGCCTGATGTCTGATGCCTGATGTCGGATGCCTGATGTCGGATGCCTGATGCCTGACGCTTGTGGATGTCTGATGCCTGATGCTTGTGTATGTCTGATGCCTGATGTTTGATGTCTGATGCCTGATTATTGTGGATGTATGTTGCCTGATGTCTGATGTCTGTTGCTTGTGGATGTCTGATGCCTGATGCTTGTGGATGTCTTATGCCTGATGGCTGATGTCTGGTGCCTGATGTCTGATGCTTGTGGATGTCTGATGCCTGATGTCTGATGCCCGATGTTTGATGTCTGATGCCTGATGCTTGTGGATGTGTGTTGCCTGATGTCTGATGCATGATGTCTGATGCTTGTGGATGTCTGATGCTTGTGGATGTGTGTTGCCTGATGTCTGAGGCATGATGTCTGATGCTTGTGGATGTTTGATGTCTGATGTCTGATGCTTGTGGATGTCTCATGCATGATGTCTGATGCTTGTGGATGTCTGATGCTTGATGTCTGATGTTCGTGGATGTCTGATGCCTGATGTCCGATGCTTGTGGATGTCTGATGTCTGAGGCCTGATGTCTTATGCCTGATACCTGATGTCTGATTCCTGATGTCTGATGCTTGTGGATGTCTAATGCCTGATGTTTGATGCTTGTGGATGTCTGATGCCTGATGTCTGATGCTTGTGGCTGTCTGATGCCTGATGTCCGATGCTTGTGGATGTCTGATGCCTGATGTCTGATGCCCGATGTTTGATGTCTGATGCCTGATGCCTGATGCTTGTGGATGTGTGTTGCCTGATGTCTGATGCATGATGTCTGATGCTTGTGGATGTCTGATGCTTGTGGATGTGTGTTGCCTGATGTCTGAGGCATGATGTCTGATGCTTGTGGATGTTTGATGTCTGATGTCTCATGCATGATGTCTGATGTCTGATGCTTGTGGATGTCTGATGCTTGATGTCTGATGTTTGTGGATGTCTGATGCCTGATGTCTGATACTTGTGGATGTCTGATGTCTGAGGCCTGATGTCTTATGCCTGATACCTGATGTCTGATTCCTGATGTCTGATGCTTGTGGATGTCTAATGCCTGATGTTTGATGCTTGTGGATATCTGATGCCTGATGTCTGATGCTTGTGGCTGTCTGAGGCCTGATGTCTGATGCTTGTGGATGTCTGATAAATGATGTCTGACACCTGATGTCTGATGCATGATGTCTGATGCATGATGTCTGATGCTTGTGGATGTCTGATGCTTGTGGATGTTTGATTCCTGATGCCTGATGCTTGTGGATGTTTGTTGCCTGATGTCTGATGCATGATGTCTGATGCTTGTGGATGTCTGATGCTTGTGGATGTTTGATTCCTGATGTCTGATGCTTGTGGCTGTCTGATGCCTGATATCTGATGCATGATGTCTGATGCATGATGTCTGATGCATGATGTCTGATGCATGATGTCTGATGCTTGTGGATGTCTGATGCTTGTGGATGTCTGATGCTTGTGGATGTCTGATGCTTGTGGATGTCTGGTGCTTGTGGATATCTGATGCTTGTGGATGTCTGGTGCCTGATGTCTGATGCCTGATGTCTGATGCTTGTGGATGTCTGATGTCTGATGTCTGATGTCTGTTGCTTGTGGATGTCTGATGCCTGATGCTTGTGGATGTCTTATGCCTGATGGCTGATGTCTGGTACCTGATGTTTGATGTCTGATGCATGTGGATGTATGTTGCCTGATGTCTGATGCATGATGTCTGTTGCTTGTGGATGTCTGATGCCTGATGTCTGATGCTTGTGGATGTCTTATGCCTGATGGCTGATGGCTGGTGCCTGATGTCTGATGCTTGTGGATGTCTGATGTCCGATGCTTGTGGATGTCTGATGCCTGATGTCTGATGCCCGATGTTTGATGTCTGATGCTTGTGGATGTGTTGCCTGATGTCTGATGCATGATGTCTGATGCTTGTGGATGTCTGATGCCTGATACTTGTGGATGTGTGTTGCCTGATGTCTGATGCATGATGCCTGATGCTTGTGGATGTTTGATGCCTGATGTCTGATGCTTGTGGATGTCTCATGCATGATGTCTGATGCATGATGTCTGATGCCTGATGCCTGATGTCTGATGCTTGAAGTCTGATGTTTGTGGATGTCTGATGCCTGATGCATGATGTCTGATGCCTGATGTCTAATGTCTGATGCTTGTAGATGTCTGATACTTGTGGATGTCTGATGTCAGAGGCCTGATGTCTTATGCCTGATGTCTGATACCTGATGTCTGATTCCTGATGTCTGATGCTTGTGGATGTCTAATGCCTGATGTTTGATGCTTGTGGATGTCTGATGCCTGATGCTTGTGGCTGTCTGATGCCTGATGTCTGATGCTTGTGGCTGTCTGACACCTGATGTCTGATGCATGATGTCTGATGCTTGTGGATGTCTGATGCCTGATGCTTGTGAATGTCTGATGCCTGATGCCTGATGTCTGATTCCTGATGTCTGATGCCTGTGGATGTCTGATGCCTGATGCTTGTGGATGTGTGTGTCCTGATGTCTGATACCTGATGTCTGATGCTTGTGGATGTCTGATGCCTGATGTCTGATGCTTGATGCTTGTGGAAGTCTGATGCCTGATGTCTGATGCCCAATGTCTGATGCTTGTGGATGTGTGTTGCCTGATGTCTGATGCATGATGTCTGATGCTTGTGGATGTCTGATGCTTGTGGATGTTTGATTCCTGATGTCTGATGCTTGTGGATGTCTGATGCTTGTGGCTGTCTGATGCCTGATGTCTGATGCTTGTGGATGTCTGATGCATGATGTCTGACACCTGATGTCTGACGCATGATGTCTGATGCAGGATGTCTGATGCATGATGTTTGTGGATGTCTGATGCCTGATGCCTGATGTTTGTGGATGTCTGATGCCTGATGTCTGATGCCTGATATTTGTGAATGTCTGATGTCTGATGCCTGATGCTTGTGGATGTTTGATGCCTGATGCTTGTGGATGTTTGATGCCTGATGTCTGATGCTTGTGGATGTCTCATGCATGATGTCTGATGCATGATGTCTGATGCCTGATGCTTGTGGATGTTTGATGCTTGATGTCTGATGTTTGTGGATGTCTGATGCCTGATGTCTGATGCTTGTGGATGTCTGATGCTTGTGGATGTCTGGTGCCTGATGTCTGATGCCTGTGGATGTCTGATGCCAGATGTCTGATGCCTGATGCTTGTGGATGTCTAATGCTTGTGGATGTCTGGTGCCTGATGTCTGATGCCTGATGTCGGATGCCTGATATCGGATGCCTGATGTCTGATGCCTGACGCTTGTGGATGTCTGATGCCTGATGCTTGTGTATGTCTGATGCCTGATGTTTGATGTCTGATGCCTGATGCTTGTGGATGTATGTTGCCTGATGTCTGATGTCTGTTGCTTGTGGATGTCTGATGCCTGATGCTTGTGGATGTCCTATGCCTGATGGCTGATGTCTGGTGCCTGATGTCTGATGCTTGTGGATGTCTGATGCCTGATGTCTGATGCCTGATGTCTGATGCCCGATGTCTGATGCCTGATGCTTGTGGATGTGTGTTGCCTGATGTCTGATGCATGATGTCTGATGCTTGTGGATGTCTGATGCTTGTGGATGTGTGTTGCCTGATGTCTGAGGCATGATGTCTGATGCTTGTGGATGTTTGATGCCTGATGTCTGATGCTTGTGGATGTCTCATGCATGATGTCTGATGTCTGATGCTTGTGGATGTCTGATGCTTGATGTCTGATGTTTGTGGATGTCTGATGCCTGATGTCTGATACTTGTGGATGTCTGATGTCTGAGGCCTGATGTCTTATGCCTGATACCTGATGTCTGATTCCTGATGTCTGATGCTTGTGGATGTCTAATGCCTAATGTTTGTGGATGTCTGATGCCTGATGTCTGATGCTTGTGGCTGTCTGATGCCTGATGTCCGATGCTTGTGTATGTCTGATGCCTGATGCTTGTGGATGTGTTGCCTGATGCCTGATGCCTGATGCTTTTGGATGTGTGTTGCCTGATGTCTGATGCATGATGTCTGATGCTTGTGGATGTCTGATGCTTGTGGATGTGTGTTGCCTGATGTCTGAGGCATGATGTCTGATGCTTGTGGATGTTTGATGTCTGATGTCTCATGCATGATGTCTGATGCTTGTGGATGTCTGATGCTTGATGTCTGATGTTTGTGGATGTCTGATGCCTGATGTCTGATACTTGTGGATGTCTGATGTCTGAGGCCTGATGTCTTATGCCTGATACCTGATGTCTGATTCCTGATGTCTGATGCTTGTGGATGTCTAATGCCTGATGTTTGATGCTTGTGGATGTCTGATGCCTGATGTCTGATGCTTGTGGCTGTCTGAGGCCTGATGTCTGATGCTTGTGGATGTCTGATAAATGATGTCTGACACCTGATGTCTGATGCATGATGTCTGATGCATGATGTCTGATGCTTGTGGATGTCTGATGCTTGTGGATGTCTGATGCCTGATGTCTGATGCTTGTGGATGTCTGGTGCCTGATGTCTGATTCTTGATGTCTGATGCTTGTGGATGTCTGATGTCTGATGCTTGTGGATGTGTGTTGCCTGATGTCTGATGCATGATGTCTGACACCTGATGTCTGATGCCTGATGCTTGTGGAAGTCTGATGCCTGATGTCTGATGCCCGATGTTTGATGTCTGATGCCTTATGCTTGTGGATGTGTGTTGCCTGATGTCTGATGCATGATGTCTGATGCTTGTGGATGTCTGATGCTTGTGGATGTTTGATTCCTGATGTCTGATGCTTGTGGATGTCTGATGCTTGTGGCTGTCTGATGCCTGATATATGATGCTTGTGGATGTCTGACACCTGATGTCTGATGCATGATGTCTGATGCATGATGCTTGTGGATGTCTGATGCCTGATGCTTGTGGATGTGTGTTGCCTGATGTCTGATGCATGATGTCTGATGCTTGTGGATGTTTGATGCCTGATGTCTCATGCATGATGTCTGATGCATGATGTCTGATGCTTGTGGATGTCTGATGCTTGATGTCTGATGTTTGTGGATGTCTGATGTCTGATGCATGATGTCTGATGTCTTAATGTCTGATGCTTGTAGATGTCTGATACTTGTGGATGTCTGATGTCTGAGGCCTGATGTCTGATGTGTGATACCTGATGTCAGATTCCTGATGTCTGATGCTTGTGGATGTCTGATGCCTGATGTCTGATGCTTGTGGCTGTCTGATGCCTGATATTGATGTTTGTGGATGTCTGATGCATGATGTCTGACACCTGATGTCTGATGCATGATGTCTGATGCATGATGTCTGATGCATGATGTCTGATGCTTGTGGATGTCTGATGCCTCATGCATGATGCTTGTGGATGTCTGATGCTTGTGGATGTCTGATGCCTGATGTCTGATGCTTGTGGATGTCTCATTCATGATGTCTGATGCCTGATGTCTGATGCCTGATGTCTGATGCCTGATGCTTGTGGATGTCTGATGCTTGATGTCTGATGCTTGTGGATGTCTGATGCTTGTGGATGTCTGGTGCCTGATGTCTGATGCCTGTGGATGTCTGATGCCAGATGTCTGATGCCTGATGCTTGTGGATGTCTGGTGCCTGATGTCTGATGTCGAATGCCTGATGCTTGTGGATGTCTCATGCTTGTGGATGCCTGATGTCTGATGCCTGATGCTTGTGGATGTCTGATGCCTGATGCTTGTGGATGTCTGATGCCTGATGTCTGATGCATGATGTCTGATGCCTGATGTCTGATGCCTGATGCTTGTGGAAGTCTGATGCCTGATGTCTGATGCCCGATGTTTGATGTCTGATGCCTTATGCTTGTGGATGTGTGTTGCCTGATGTCTGATGCATGATGTCTGATGCTTGTGGATGTCTGATGCTTGTGGATGTTTGATTCCTGATGTCTGATGCTTGTGGATGTCTGATGCTTGTGGATGTCTGATGCCTGATATATGATGCTTGTGGATGTCTGACACCTGATGTCTGATGCATGATGTCTGATGCATGATGCTTGTGGCTGTCTGAGGCCTGATGTCTGATGCTTGTGGATGTCTGATAAATGATGTCTGACACCTGATGTCTGATGCATGATGTCTGATGCATGATGTCTGATGCTTGTGGATGTCTGATGCTTGTGGATGTCTGATGCCTGATGTCTGATGCTTGTGGATGTCTGGTGCCTGATGTCTGATTCTTGATGTCTGATGCTTGTGGATGTCTGATGTCTGATGCTTGTGGATGTGTGTTGCCTGATGTCTGATGCATGATGTCTGACACCTGATGTCTGATGCCTGATGCTTGTGGAAGTCTGATGCCTGATGTCTGATGCCCGATGTTTGATGTCTGATGCCTTAAGCTTGTGGATGTGTGTTGCCTGATGTCTGATGCATGATGTCTGATGCTTGTGGATGTCTGATGCTTGTGGATGTTTGATTCCTGATGTCTGATGCTTGTGGATGTCTGATGCTTGTGGCTGTCTGATGCCTGATATATGATGCTTGTGGATGTCTGACACCTGATGTCTGATGCATGATGTCTGATGCATGATGCTTGTGGATGTCTGATGCCTGATGCTTGTGGATGTGTGTTGCCTGATGTCTGATGCATGATGTCTGATGCTTGTGGATGTTTGATGCCTGATGTCTCATGCATGATGTCTGATGCATGATGTCTGATGCTTGTGGATGTCTGATGCTTGATGTCTGATGTTTGTGGATGTCTGATGTCTGATGCATGATGTCTGATGTCTTAATGTCTGATGCTTGTAGATGTCTGATACTTGTGGATGTCTGATGTCTGAGGCCTGATGTCTGATGTGTGATACCTGATGTCAGATTCCTGATGTCTGATGCTTGTGGATGTCTGATGCCTGATGTCTGATGCTTGTGGCTGTCTGATGCCTGATGTTGATGCTTGTGGATGCCTGATGCATGATGTCTGACACCTGATGTCTGATGCATGATGTCTGATGCATGATGTCTGATGCATGATGTCTGATGCTTGTGGATGTCTGATGCCTCATGCATGATGCTTGTGGATGTCTGATGCTTGTGGATGTCTGATGCCTGATGTCTGATGCTTGTGGATGTCTCATGCATGATGTCTGATGCATGATGTCTGATGCCTGATGTATGATGCCTGATGCTTGTGGATGTCTGATGCTTGATGTCTGATGCTTGTGGATGTCTGATGCTTGTGGATGTCTGGTGCCTGATGTCTGATGCCTGTGGATGTCTGATGCCAGATGTCTGATGCCTGATGCTTGTGGATGTCTGGTGCCTGATGTCTGATGTCGAATGCCTGATGCTTGTGGATGTCTCATGCTTGTGGATGCCTGATGTCTGATGCCTGACGCTTGTGGATGTCTGATGCCTGATGCTTGTGGATGTCTGATGCCTGATGTCTGATGCATGATGTCTGATGCCTGATATCTTAATGTCTGATGCTTGTAGATGTCTGATACTTGTGGATGTCTGATGTCTGAGGCCTGATGTCTTATCAGGTATCACACATCAGACATCAGGCATCAGACAGCCACAAGCATCAGACATCAGGCATCAGACATCTACAAGCATCAAACATCAGGCATTAGACATCCACAAACATCAGACATCAGGAATCAGACATCAGGTATCACACATCAGGCATCAGGCATGTCTGATTCCTGATGTCTAATGCTTGTGGATGTCTGATGCCTGATGCTTGTGGCTGTCTGATGCCCGATGTCTGATGCTTGTGGATGTCTGATGCATGATGTCTGACACCTGATGTCTGATGCATGATGTCTGATGCATGATGTCTGATGCTTGTGGATGTCTGATGCTTGTGGATGTCTGGTGCCTGATGTCTGATGCTTGTGAATGTCTGAGTCCTGATGCTTGTGGATGTCTGGGGCCTGATGTCTGATGCTTGTGGATGTCTGATGCATGATGTCTGACACCTGATGTCTGATGCATGATGTCTGATGCTTGTGGATGTTTGATTCCTGATGTCTGATGCTTGTGGCTGTCTGATGCCTGATGTCTGATGCTTGTGGATGTCTGATGCATGATGTCTGACACCTGATGTCTGATGCATGTCTGATGCAGGATGTCTGATGCTTGTGGATGTCTGACGCATGATGTTTGTGGATGTCTGATGCCTGATGTCTGATGCCTGATGTTTGTGAATGTCTGATGCCTGATGTCCGATGCTTGTGGATGTCTGATGCCTGATGCTTGTGGATGTCTGATGCCTGATGCTTGTGGATGTGTGTTGCCTGATGTCTGATGCATGATGTCTGATGCTTGTGGATGTTTGATGCCTGATGTCTGATGCTTGTGGATGTCTCATGCATGATGTCTGATGCATGATGTCTGATGCCTGATGCTTGTGGATGTCTGATGCTTGATGTCTGATGTTTGTGGATGTCTGATGTCTGATGCATGATGTCTGATGCCTGATGTCTTAATGTCTGATGCTTGTGGATGTCTGATGCCTGATGTCTGATGCTTGTGGCTGTCTGATGCCTGATATTGATGTTTGTGGATGTCTGATGCATGATGTCTGACACCTGATGTCTGATGCATGATGTCTGATGCATGATGTCTGATGCATGATGTCTGATGCTTGTGGATGTCTGATGCCTCATGCATGATGCTTGTGGATGTCTGATGCTTGTGGATGTCTGATGCCTGATGTCTGATGCTTGTGGATGTCTCATTCATGATGTCTGATGCCTGATGTCTGATGCCTGATGTCTGATGCCTGATGCTTGTGGATGTCTGATGCTTGATGTCTGATGCTTGTGGATGTCTGATGCTTGTGGATGTCTGGTGCCTGATGTCTGATGCCTGTGGATGTCTGATGCCAGATGTCTGATGCCTGATGCTTGTGGATGTCTGGTGCCTGATGTCTGATGTCGAATGCCTGATGCTTGTGGATGTCTCATGCTTGTGGATGCCTGATGTCTGATGCCTGATGCTTGTGGATGTCTGATGCCTGATGCTTGTGGATGTCTGATGCCTGATGTCTGATGCATGATGTCTGATGCCTGATGTCTGATGCCTGATGCTTGTGGAAGTCTGATGCCTGATGTCTGATGCCCGATGTTTGATGTCTGATGCCTTATGCTTGTGGATGTGTGTTGCCTGATGTCTGATGCATGATGTCTGATGCTTGTGGATGTCTGATGCTTGTGGATGTTTGATTCCTGATGTCTGATGCTTGTGGATGTCTGATGCTTGTGGATGTCTGATGCCTGATATATGATGCTTGTGGATGTCTGACACCTGATGTCTGATGCATGATGTCTGATGCATGATGCTTGTGGCTGTCTGAGGCCTGATGTCTGATGCTTGTGGATGTCTGATAAATGATGTCTGACACCTGATGTCTGATGCATGATGTCTGATGCATGATGTCTGATGCTTGTGGATGTCTGATGCTTGTGGATGTCTGATGCCTGATGTCTGATGCTTGTGGATGTCTGGTGCCTGATGTCTGATTCTTGATGTCTGATGCTTGTGGATGTCTGATGTCTGATGCTTGTGGATGTGTGTTGCCTGATGTCTGATGCATGATGTCTGACACCTGATGTCTGATGCCTGATGCTTGTGGAAGTCTGATGCCTGATGTCTGATGCCCGATGTTTGATGTCTGATGCCTTAAGCTTGTGGATGTGTGTTGCCTGATGTCTGATGCATGATGTCTGATGCTTGTGGATGTCTGATGCTTGTGGATGTTTGATTCCTGATGTCTGATGCTTGTGGATGTCTGATGCTTGTGGCTGTCTGATGCCTGATATATGATGCTTGTGGATGTCTGACACCTGATGTCTGATGCATGATGTCTGATGCATGATGCTTGTGGATGTCTGATGCCTGATGCTTGTGGATGTGTGTTGCCTGATGTCTGATGCATGATGTCTGATGCTTGTGGATGTTTGATGCCTGATGTCTCATGCATGATGTCTGATGCATGATGTCTGATGCTTGTGGATGTCTGATGCTTGATGTCTGATGTTTGTGGATGTCTGATGTCTGATGCATGATGTCTGATGTCTTAATGTCTGATGCTTGTAGATGTCTGATACTTGTGGATGTCTGATGTCTGAGGCCTGATGTCTGATGTGTGATACCTGATGTCAGATTCCTGATGTCTGATGCTTGTGGATGTCTGATGCCTGATGTCTGATGCTTGTGGCTGTCTGATGCCTGATGTTGATGCTTGTGGATGCCTGATGCATGATGTCTGACACCTGATGTCTGATGCATGATGTCTGATGCATGATGTCTGATGCATGATGTCTGATGCTTGTGGATGTCTGATGCCTCATGCATGATGCTTGTGGATGTCTGATGCTTGTGGATGTCTGATGCCTGATGTCTGATGCTTGTGGATGTCTCATGCATGATGTCTGATGCATGATGTCTGATGCCTGATGTATGATGCCTGATGCTTGTGGATGTCTGATGCTTGATGTCTGATGCTTGTGGATGTCTGATGCTTGTGGATGTCTGGTGCCTGATGTCTGATGCCTGTGGATGTCTGATGCCAGATGTCTGATGCCTGATGCTTGTGGATGTCTGGTGCCTGATGTCTGATGTCGAATGCCTGATGCTTGTGGATGTCTCATGCTTGTGGATGCCTGATGTCTGATGCCTGACGCTTGTGGATGTCTGATGCCTGATGCTTGTGGATGTCTGATGCCTGATGTCTGATGCATGATGTCTGATGCCTGATATCTTAATGTCTGATGCTTGTAGATGTCTGATACTTGTGGATGTCTGATGTCTGAGGCCTGATGTCTTATCAGGTATCACACATCAGACATCAGGCATCAGACAGCCACAAGCATCAGACATCAGGCATCAGACATCTACAAGCATCAAACATCAGGCATTAGACATCCACAAACATCAGACATCAGGAATCAGACATCAGGTATCACACATCAGGCATCAGGCATGTCTGATTCCTGATGTCTAATGCTTGTGGATGTCTGATGCCTGATGCTTGTGGCTGTCTGATGCCCGATGTCTGATGCTTGTGGATGTCTGATGCATGATGTCTGACACCTGATGTCTGATGCATGATGTCTGATGCATGATGTCTGATGCTTGTGGATGTCTGATGCTTGTGGATGTCTGGTGCCTGATGTCTGATGCTTGTGAATGTCTGAGTCCTGATGCTTGTGGATGTCTGGGGCCTGATGTCTGATGCTTGTGGATGTCTGATGCATGATGTCTGACACCTGATGTCTGATGCATGATGTCTGATGCTTGTGGATGTTTGATTCCTGATGTCTGATGCTTGTGGCTGTCTGATGCCTGATGTCTGATGCTTGTGGATGTCTGATGCATGATGTCTGACACCTGATGTCTGATGCATGTCTGATGCAGGATGTCTGATGCTTGTGGATGTCTGACGCATGATGTTTGTGGATGTCTGATGCCTGATGTCTGATGCCTGATGTTTGTGAATGTCTGATGCCTGATGTCCGATGCTTGTGGATGTCTGATGCCTGATGCTTGTGGATGTCTGATGCCTGATGCTTGTGGATGTGTGTTGCCTGATGTCTGATGCATGATGTCTGATGCTTGTGGATGTTTGATGCCTGATGTCTGATGCTTGTGGATGTCTCATGCATGATGTCTGATGCATGATGTCTGATGCCTGATGCTTGTGGATGTCTGATGCTTGATGTCTGATGTTTGTGGATGTCTGATGTCTGATGCATGATGTCTGATGCCTGATGTCTTAATGTCTGATGCTTGTAGATGTCTGATACTTGTGGACGTCTGATGTCTGATTCCTGATGTCTGATGCTTGTGGATGTCTGATGCCTGATGTCTGATGCTTGTGGGAGTCTGATGCCTGATGTCTGATGCTTGTGAATGTCTGACGCATGATGTCTGACACCTGATGTCTGATGCATGATGTCTGATGCATGATGTCTGATGCTTTTGGATGTCTGATGCCTCATGCATGATGCTTGTAGATGTCTGATGCTTGTAAATGTTTGATGCCTGATGTCTGATGCTTGTGGATGTCTCATGCATGATGTCTGATGCATGATGTCTGATGCTTGTGGATGTCGGATGCTTGATGTCTGATGTTTGTGGATGTCTGATGCCTGATGTCTGATGCTTGTGGATGTCTGATGCTTGATGTCTGATGTTTGTGGATGTCTGATACCCGATGTCTGATGCATGATGTCTGATGCCTGATGTTTGTAGATGTCTGATACTTGTGGATGTCTGATATCTGAGGCCTGATGTCTGATACCTGATGCTTGTGCATGTCTGGTGCCGGATGTCTAATGCCTGATGTCTGATGCTTGTGGATGTCTGGTGCCTGATGTCTGATTTCTGATGTCTGATGCCTTATGTCTGATGCTTGTGGATGTCTGATGCTTGTGGATGTCTGGTGCCTGATGTCTGATGCTTGCGCATGTCTGATGCTTGTGGATGTCTGGTGCCTGATGTCTGATGCCTGATGTCTGATGCTTGTGGATGTCTGATGCCTGATGCTTGTGGATGTCTGATGCCTGATGTCTGATGTCTGTTGCTTGTGGATGTCTGATGCCTGATGCTTGTGGATGTCTTATGCCTGATGGCTGATGTCTGGTGCCTGATGTTTGATGTCTGATTCTTGTGGATGTATGTTGCCTGATGTCTGATGCATGATGTCTGTTGCTTGTGGATGTCTGATGCCTGATGTCTGATGCTTGTGGATGTCTTATGCCTGATGGCTGATGTCTGGTGCCTGATGTCTGATGCTTGTGGATGTCTGATGTCCGATGCTTGTGGATGTCTGATGCCTGATGTCTGATGCCCGATGTTTGATGTCTGATGCTTGTGGATTTGTTGCCTGATGTCTGATGCATGATGTCTGATGCTTGTGGATGTCTGATGCCTGATGTCTGATGCTTGTGGATGTCTCATGCATGATGTCTGATGCATGGTGTCTGATGCCTGATGTCTGATGCTTGTGGATGTCTGATGCTTGAAGTCTGATGTTTGTGGATGTCTGATGCCTGATGTCTGATGTCTGATGCCTGATGTCTAATGTCTGATGCTTGTAGATGTCTGATGCTTGTGGATGTCTGATAAATGATGTCTGACACCTGATGTCTGATGCATGATGTCTGATGCATGATGTCTGATGCTTGTGGATGTCTGATGCTTGTGGATGTCTGACACCTGATGTCTGATGCATGATGTCTGATGCATGATGCTTGTGGATGTCTGATGCCTGATGCTTGTGGATGTGTGTTGCCTGATGTCTGATGCATGATGTCTGATGCTTGTGGACGTTTGATGCCTGATGTCTGATGTCTGATGCCTGATGTCTAATGTCTGATGCTTGTAGATGTCTGATGCTTGTGGATGTCTGATAAATGATGTCTGACACCTGATGTCTGATGCATGATGTCTGATGCCTGATGTCTGATGCTTGTGAATGTCTGATGCCTGATGCTTGTGGATGTCTGGTGCCTGATGTCTGATTCTTGATGTCTGATGCTTGTGGATGTCTGATGTCTGATGCTTGTGGATGTGTGTTGCCTGATGTCTGATGCATGATGTCTGACACCTGATGTCTGATGCCTGATGCTTGTGGAAGTCTGATGCCTGATGTCTGATGCCCGATGTTTGATGTCTGATGCCTTATGCTTGTGGATGTGTGTTGCCTGATGTCTGATGCATGATGTCTGATGCTTGTGGATGTCTGATGCTTGTGGATGTTTGATTCCTGATGTCTGATGCTTGTGGATGTCTGATGCTTGTGGCTGTCTGATGCCTGATATATGATGCTTGTGGATGTCTGACACCTGATGTCTGATGCATGATGTCTGATGCATGATGCTTGTGGATGTCTGATGCCTGATGCTTGTGGATGTGTGTTGCCTGATGTCTGATGCATGATGTCTGATGCTTGTGGACGTTTGATGCCTGATGTCTCATGCATGATGTCTGATGCATGATGTCTGATGCTTGTGGATGTCTGATGCTTGATGTCTGATGTTTGTGGATGTCTGATGTCTGATGCATGATGTCTGATGTCTTAATGTCTGATGCTTGTAGATGTCTGATACTTGTGGATGTCTGATGTCTGAGGCCTGATGTCTGATGTGTGATACCTGATGTCAGATTCCTGATGTCTGATGCTTGTGGATGTCTGATGCCTGATGTCTGATGCTTGTGGCTGTCTGATGCCTGATGTTGATGCTTGTGGATGTCTGATGCATGATGTCTGACACCTGATGTCTGATGCATGATGTCTGATGCTTGTGGATGTCTGATGCCTCATGCATGATGCTTGTGGATGTCTGATGCTTGTGGATGTCTGATGCCTGATGTCTGATGCTTGTGGATGTCTCATGCATGATGTCTGATGCATGATGTCTGATGCCTGATGTCTGATGCCTGATGCTTGTGGATGTCTGATGCTTGATGTCTGATGCTTGTGGATGTCTGATGCTTGTGGATGTCTGGTGCCTGATGTCTGATGCCTGTGGATGTCTGATGCCAGATGTCTGATGCCTGATGCTTGTGGATGTCTGGTGCCTGATGTCTGATGTCGAATGCCTGATGCTTGTGGATGTCTCATGCTTGTGGATGCCTGATGTCTGATGCCTGACGCTTGTGGATGTCTGATGCCTGATGCTTGTGGATGTCTGATGCCTGATGTCTGATGCATGATGTCTGATGCCTGATATCTTAATGTCTGATGCTTGTAGATGTCTGATACTTGTGGATGTCTGATGTCTGAGGCCTGATGTCTTATCAGGTATCACACATCAGACATCAGGCATCAGACAGCCACAAGCATCAGACATCAGGCATCAGACATCTACAAGCATAAAACATCAGGCATTAGACATCCACAAACATCACACATCAGGCATCAGGCATGTCTGATTCCTGATGTCTAATGCTTGTGGATGTCTGATGCCTGATGCTTGTGGCTGTCTGATGCCCGATGTCTGATGCTTGTGGATGTCTGATGCATGATGTCTGACACCTGATGTCTGATGCATGATGTCTGATGCATGATGTCTGATGCTTGTGGATGTCTGATGCTTGTGGATGTCTGGTGCCTGATGTCTGATGCTTGTGAATGTCTGAGTCCTGATGCTTGTGGATGTCTAGGGCCTGATGTCTGATGCTTGTGGATGTCTGATGCATGATGTCTGACACCTGATGTCTGATGCATGATGTCTGATGCTTGTGGATGTTTGATTCCTGATGTCTGATGCTTGTGGCTGTCTGATGCCTGATGTCTGATGCTTGTGGATGTCTGATGCATGATGTCTGACACCTGATGTCTGATGCATGTCTGATGCAGGATGTCTGATGCTTGTGGATGTCTGACGCATGATGTTTGTGGATGTCTGATGCCTGATGTCTGATGCCTGATGTTTGTGAATGTCTGACACCTGATGTCTGATGCATGATGTCTGATGCATGATGTCTGATGCTTGTGCATGTCTGATGCCTGATGCTTGTGCATGTCTGGTGCCGGATGTCTAATGCCTGATGTCTGATGCTTGTGGATGTCTGGTGCCTGATGTCTGATTTCTGATGTCTGATGCCTTATGTCTGATGCTTGTGGATGTCTGATGCTTGTGGATGTCTGGTGCCTGATGTCTGATGCTTGTGGATATCTGATGCTTGTGGATGTCTGGTGCCTGATGTCTGATGCCTGATGTCTGATGCTTGTGGATGTCTGATGTCTGATGTCTGATGTCTGTTGCTTGTGGATGTCTGATGCCTGATGCTTGTGGATGTCTTATGCCTGATGGCTGATGTCTGGTACCTGATGTTTGATGTCTGATGCATGTGGATGTATGTTGCCTGATGTCTGATGCATGATGTCTGTTGCTTGTGGATGTCTGATGCCTGATGTCTGATGCTTGTGGATGTCTTATGCCTGATGGCTGATGTCTGGTGCCTGATGTCTGATGCTTGTGGATGTCTGATGTCCGATGCTTGTGGATGTCTGATGCCTGATGTCTGATGCCCGATGTTTGATGTCTGATGCTTGTGGATGTGTTGCCTGATGTCTGATGCATGATGTCTGATGCTTGTGGATGTCTGATGCCTGATACTTGTGGATGTGTGTTGCCTGATGTCTGATGCATGATGCCTGATGCTTGTGGATGTTTGATGCCTGATGTCTGATGCTTGTGGATGTCTCATGCATGATGTCTGATGCATGATGTCTGATGCCTGATGTCTGATGCTTGAAGTCTGATGTTTGTGGATGTCTGATGCCTGATGCATGATGTCTGATGCCTGATGTCTAATGTCTGATGCTTGTAGATGTCTGATACTTGTGGATGTCTGATGTCAGAGGCCTGATGTCTTATGCCTGATGTCTGATACCTGATGTCTGATTCCTGATGTCTGATGCTTGTGGATGTCTAATGCCTGATGTTTGATGCTTGTGGATGTCTGATGCCTGATGCTTGTGGCTGTCTGATGCCTGATGTCTGATGCTTGTGGATGTCTGATGTCCGATGCTTGTGGATGTCTGATGCCTGATGTCTGATGCCCGATGTTTGATGTCTGATGCTTGTGGATGTGTTGCCTGATGTCTGATGCATGATGTCTGATGCTTGTGGATGTCTGATGCCTGATACTTGTGGATGTGTGTTGCCTGATGTCTGATGCATGATGCCTGATGCTTGTGGATGTTTGATGCCTGATGTCTGATGCTTGTGGATGTCTCATGCATGATGTCTGATGCATGATGTCTGATGCCTGATGTCTGATGCTTGAAGTCTGATGTTTGTGGATGTCTGATGCCTGATGCATGATGTCTGATGCCTGATGTCTAATGTCTGATGCTTGTAGATGTCTGATACTTGTGGATGTCTGATGTCAGAGGCCTGATGTCTTATGCCTGATGTCTGATACCTGATGTCTGATTCCTGATGTCTGATGCTTGTGGATGTCTAATGCCTGATGTTTGATGCTTGTGGATGTCTGATGCCTGATGCTTGTGGATGTGTGTTGCCTGATGTCTGATGCATGATGTCTGATGCTTGTGGATGTCTGATGCTTGTGGATGTTTGATTCCTGATGTCTGATGCTTGTGGATGTCTGATGCTTGTGGCTGTCTGATGCCTGATGTCTGATGCTTGTGGATGTCTGATGCATGATGTCTGACACCTGATGTCTGACGCATGATGTCTGATGCAGGATGTCTGATGCATGATGTTTGTGGATGTCTGATGCCTGATGCCTGATGTTTGTGAATGTCTGATGCCTGATGTCTGATGCCTGATATTTGTGAATGTCTGATGTCTGATGCCTGATGCTTGTGGATGTTTGATGCCTGATGTCTGATGCTTGTGGATGTTTGATGCCTGATGTCTGATGCTTGTGGATGTCTCATGCATGATGTCTGATGCATGATGTCTGATGCCTGATGCTTGTGGATGTTTGATGCTTGATGTCTGATGTTTGTGGATGTCTGATGCCTGATGTCTGATGCTTGTGGATGTCTGATGCTTGTGGATGTCTGGTGCCTGATGTCTGATGCCTGTGGATGTCTGATGCCAGATGTCTGATGCCTGATGCTTGTGGATGTCTGATGCTTGTGGATGTCTGGTGCCTGATGTCTGATGCCTGATGTTGGATGCCTGATGTCTGATGCCTGACGCTTGTGGATGTCTGATGCCTGATGCTTGTGTATGTCTGATGCCTGATGTTTGATGTCTGATGCCTGATGCTTGTGGATGTATGTTGCCTGATGTCTGATGTCTGTTGCTTGTGGATGTCTGATGCCTGATGCTTGTGGATGTCCTATGCCTGATGGCTGATGTCTGGTGCCTGATGTCTGATGCTTGTGGATGTCTGATGCCTGATGTCTGATGCCTGATGTCTGATGCCCGATGTCTGATGCCTGATGCTTGTGGATGTGTGTTGCCTGATGTCTGATGCATGATGTCTGATGCTTGTGGATGTCTGATGCTTGTGGATGTGTGTTGCCTGATGTCTGAGGCATGATGTCTGATGCTTGTGGATGTTTGATGCCTGATGTCTGATGCTTGTGGATGTCTCATGCATGATGTCTGATGTCTGATGCTTGTGGATGTCTGATGCTTGATGTCTGATGTTTGTGGATGTCTGATGCCTGATGTCTGATACTTGTGGATGTCTGATGTCTGAGGCCTGATGTCTTATGCCTGATACCTGATGTCTGATTCCTGATGTCTGATGCTTGTGGATGTCTAATGCCTAATGTTTGTGGATGTCTGATGCCTGATGTCTGATGCTTGTGGCTGTCTGATGCCTGATGTCCGATGCTTGTGTATGTCTGATGCCTGATGCTTGTGGATGTGTTGCCTGATGCCTGATGCCTGATGCTTTTGGATGTGTGTTGCCTGATGTCTGATGCATGATGTCTGATGCTTGTGGATGTCTGATGCTTGTGGATGTGTGTTGCCTGATGTCTGAGGCATGATGTCTGATGCTTGTGGATGTTTGATGTCTGATGTCTCATGCATGATGTCTGATGCTTGTGGATGTCTGATGCTTGATGTCTGATGTTTGTGGATGTCTGATGCCTGATGTCTGATACTTGTGGATGTCTGATGTCTGAGGCCTGATGTCTTATGCCTGATACCTGATGTCTGATTCCTGATGTCTGATGCTTGTGGATGTCTAATGCCTGATGTTTGATGCTTGTGGATGTCTGATGCCTGATGTCTGATGCTTGTGGCTGTCTGAGGCCTGATGTCTGATGCTTGTGGATGTCTGATAAATGATGTCTGACACCTGATGTCTGATGCATGATGTCTGATGCATGATGTCTGATGCTTGTGGATGTCTGATGCTTGTGGATGTCTGATGCCTGATGTCTGATGCTTGTGGATGTCTGGTGCCTGATGTCTGATTCTTGATGTCTGATGCTTGTGGATGTCTGATGTCTGATGCTTGTGGATGTGTGTTGCCTGATGTCTGATGCATGATGTCTGACACCTGATGTCTGATGCCTGATGCTTGTGGAAGTCTGATGCCTGATGTCTGATGCCCGATGTTTGATGTCTGATGCCTTATGCTTGTGGATGTGTGTTGCCTGATGTCTGATGCATGATGTCTGATGCTTGTGGATGTCTGATGCTTGTGGATGTTTGATTCCTGATGTCTGATGCTTGTGGATGTCTGATGCTTGTGGCTGTCTGATGCCTGATATATGATGCTTGTGGATGTCTGACACCTGATGTCTGATGCATGATGTCTGATGCATGATGCTTGTGGATGTCTGATGCCTGATGCTTGTGGATGTGTGTTGCCTGATGTCTGATGCATGATGTCTGATGCTTGTGGATGTTTGATGCCTGATGTCTCATGCATGATGTCTGATGCATGATGTCTGATGCTTGTGGATGTCTGATGCTTGATGTCTGATGTTTGTGGATGTCTGATGTCTGATGCATGATGTCTGATGTCTTAATGTCTGATGCTTGTAGATGTCTGATACTTGTGGATGTCTGATGTCTGAGGCCTGATGTCTGATGTGTGATACCTGATGTCAGATTCCTGATGTCTGATGCTTGTGGATGTCTGATGCCTGATGTCTGATGCTTGTGGCTGTCTGATGCCTGATGTTGATGCTTGTGGATGTCTGATGCATGATGTCTGACACCTGATGTCTGATGCATGATGTCTGATGCATGATGTCTGATGCATGATGTCTGATGCTTGTGGATGTCTGATGCCTCATGCATGATGCTTGTGGATGTCTGATGCTTGTGGATGTCTGATGCCTGATGTCTGATGCTTGTGGATGTCTCATGCATGATGTCTGATGCATGATGTCTGATGCCTGATGCTTGTGGATGTCTGATGCTTGATGTCTGATGCTTGTGGATGTCTGATGCTTGTGGATGTCTGGTGCCTGATGTCTGATGCCTGTGGATGTCTGATGCCAGATGTCTGATGCCTGATGCTTGTGGATGTCTGGTGCCTGATGTCTGATGTCGAATGCCTGATGCTTGTGGATGTCTCATGCTTGTGGATGCCTGATGTCTGATGCCTGACGCTTGTGGATGTCTGATGCCTGATGCTTGTGGATGTCTGATGCCTGATGTCTGATGCATGATGTCTGATGCCTGATATCTTAATGTCTGATGCTTGTAGATGTCTGATACTTGTGGATGTCTGATGTCTGAGGCCTGATGTCTTATCAGGTATCACACATCAGACATCAGGCATCAGACAGCCACAAGCATCAGACATCAGGCATCAGACATCTACAAGCATCAAACATCAGGCATTAGACATCCACAAACATCAGACATCAGGAATCAGACATCAGGTATCACACATCAGGCATCAGGCATGTCTGATTCCTGATGTCTAATGCTTGTGGATGTCTGATGCCTGATGCTTGTGGCTGTCTGATGCCCGATGTCTGATGCTTGTGGATGTCTGATGCATGATGTCTGACACCTGATGTCTGATGCATGATGTCTGATGCATGATGTCTGATGCTTGTGGATGTCTGATGCTTGTGGATGTCTGGTGCCTGATGTCTGATGCTTGTGAATGTCTGAGTCCTGATGCTTGTGGATGTCTAGGGCCTGATGTCTGATGCTTGTGGATGTCTGATGCATGATGTCTGACACCTGATGTCTGATGCATGATGTCTGATGCTTGTGGATGTTTGATTCCTGATGTCTGATGCTTGTGGCTGTCTGATGCCTGATGTCTGATGCTTGTGGATGTCTGATGCATGATGTCTGACACCTGATGTCTGATGCATGTCTGATGCAGGATGTCTGATGCTTGTGGATGTCTGACGCATGTTTGTGGATGTCTGATGCCTGATGTCTGATGCCTGATGTTTGTGAATGTCTGACACCTGATGTCTGATGCATGATGTCTGATGCATGATGTCTGATGCTTGTGCATGTCTGATGCCTGATGCTTGTGCATGTCTGGTGCCGGATGTCTAATGCCTGATGTCTGATGCTTGTGGATGTCTGGTGCCTGATGCCTGATGTCTGATTTCTGATGTCTGATGCCTTATGTCTGATGCTTGTGGATGTCTGATGCTTGTGGATATCTGATGCTTGTGGATGTCTGGTGCCTGATGTCTGATGCCTGATGTCTGATGCTTGTGGATGTCTGATGTCTGATGTCTGATGTCTGTTGCTTGTGGATGTCTGATGCCTGATGCTTGTGGATGTCTTATGCCTGATGGCTGATGTCTGGTACCTGATGTTTGATGTCTGATGCATGTGGATGTATGTTGCCTGATGTCTGATGCATGATGTCTGTTGCTTGTGGATGTCTGATGCCTGATGTCTGATGCTTGTGGATGTCTTATGCCTGATGGCTGATGTCTGGTGCCTGATGTCTGATGCTTGTGGATGTCTGATGTCCGATGCTTGTGGATGTCTGATGCCTGATGTCTGATGCCCGATGTTTGATGTCTGATGCTTGTGGATGTGTTGCCTGATGTCTGATGCATGATGTCTGATGCTTGTGGATGTCTGATGCCTGATACTTGTGGATGTGTGTTGCCTGATGTCTGATGCATGATGCCTGATGCTTGTGGATGTTTGATGCCTGATGTCTGATGCTTGTGGATGTCTCATGCATGATGTCTGATGCATGATGTCTGATGCCTGATGTCTGATGCTTGAAGTCTGATGTTTGTGGATGTCTGATGCCTGATGCATGATGTCTGATGCCTGATGTCTAATGTCTGATGCTTGTAGATGTCTGATACTTGTGGATGTCTGATGTCAGAGGCCTGATGTCTTATGCCTGATGTCTGATACCTGATGTCTGATTCCTGATGTCTGATGCTTGTGGATGTCTAATGCCTGATGTTTGATGCTTGTGGATGTCTGATGCCTGATGCTTGTGGCTGTCTGATGCCTGATGTCTGATGCTTGTGGCTGTCTGACACCTGATGTCTGATGCATGATGTCTGATGCTTGTGGATGTCTGATGCCTGATGCTTGTGAATGTCTGATGCCTGATGCCTGATGTCTGATTCCTGATGTCTGATGCCTGTGGATGTCTGATGCCTGATGCTTGTGGATGTGTGTGTCCTGATGTCTGATACCTGATGTCTGATGCTTGTGGATGTCTGATGCCTGATGTCTGATGCTTGATGCTTGTGGAAGTCTGATGCCTGATGTCTGATGCCCAATGTCTGATGCTTGTGGATGTGTGTTGCCTGATGTCTGATGCATGATGTCTGATGCTTGTGGATGTCTGATGCTTGTGGATGTTTGATTCCTGATGTCTGATGCTTGTGGATGTCTGATGCTTGTGGCTGTCTGATGCCTGATGTCTGATGCTTGTGGATGTCTGATGCATGATGTCTGACACCTGATGTCTGACGCATGATGTCTGATGCAGGATGTCTGATGCATGATGTTTGTGGATGTCTGATGCCTGATGCCTGATGTTTGTGGATGTCTGATGCCTGATGTCTGATGCCTGATATTTGTGAATGTCTGATGTCTGATGCCTGATGCTTGTGGATGTTTGATGCCTGATGTCTGATGCTTGTGGATGTTTGATGCCTGATGTCTGATGCTTGTGGATGTCTCATGCATGATGTCTGATGCATGATGTCTGATGCCTGATGCTTGTGGATGTTTGATGCTTGATGTCTGATGTTTGTGGATGTCTGATGCCTGATGTCTGATGCTTGTGGATGTCTGATGCTTGTGGATGTCTGGTGCCTGATGTCTGATGCCTGTGGATGTCTGATGCCAGATGTCTGATGCCTGATGCTTGTGGATGTCTAATGCTTGTGGATGTCTGGTGCCTGATGTCTGATGCCTGATGTCGGATGCCTGATATCGGATGCCTGATGTCTGATGCCTGACGCTTGTGGATGTCTGATGCCTGATGCTTGTGTATGTCTGATGCCTGATGTTTGATGTCTGATGCCTGATGCTTGTGGATGTATGTTGCCTGATGTCTGATGTTTGTTGCTTGTGGATGTCTGATGCCTGATGCTTGTGGATGTCCTATGCCTGATGGCTGATGTCTGGTGCCTGATGTCTGATGCTTGTGGATGTCTGATGCCTGATGTCTGATGCCTGATGTCTGATGCCCGATGTCTGATGCCTGATGCTTGTGGATGTGTGTTGCCTGATGTCTGATGCATGATGTCTGATGCTTGTGGATGTCTGATGCTTGTGGATGTGTGTTGCCTGATGTCTGAGGCATGATGTCTGATGCTTGTGGATGTTTGATGCCTGATGTCTGATGCTTGTGGATGTCTCATGCATGATGTCTGATGTCTGATGCTTGTGGATGTCTGATGCTTGATGTCTGATGTTTGTGGATGTCTGATGCCTGATGTCTGATACTTGTGGATGTCTGATGTCTGAGGCCTGATGTCTTATGCCTGATACCTGATGTCTGATTCCTGATGTCTGATGCTTGTGGATGTCTAATGCCTAATGTTTGTGGATGTCTGATGCCTGATGTCTGATGCTTGTGGCTGTCTGATGCCTGATGTCCGATGCTTGTGTATGTCTGATGCCTGATGCTTGTGGATGTGTTGCCTGATGCCTGATGCCTGATGCTTTTGGATGTGTGTTGCCTGATGTCTGATGCATGATGTCTGATGCTTGTGGATGTCTGATGCTTGTGGATGTGTGTTGCCTGATGTCTGAGGCATGATGTCTGATGCTTGTGGATGTTTGATGTCTGATGTCTCATGCATGATGTCTGATGCTTGTGGATGTCTGATGCTTGATGTCTGATGTTTGTGGATGTCTGATGCCTGATGTCTGATACTTGTGGATGTCTGATGTCTGAGGCCTGATGTCTTATGCCTGATACCTGATGTCTGATTCCTGATGTCTGATGCTTGTGGATGTCTAATGCCTGATGTTTGATGCTTGTGGATGTCTGATGCTTGTGGCTGTCTGAGGCCTGATGTCTGATGCTTGTGGATGTCTGATAAATGATGTCTGACACCTGATGTCTGATGCATGATGTCTGATGCATGATGTCTGATGCTTGTGGATGTCTGATGCTTGTGGATGTCTGATGCCTGATGTCTGATGCTTGTGGATGTCTGGTGCCTGATGTCTGATTCTTGATGTCTGATGCTTGTGGATGTCTGATGTCTGATGCTTGTGGATGTGTGTTGCCTGATGTCTGATGCATGATGTCTGACACCTGATGTCTGATGCCTGATGCTTGTGGAAGTCTGATGCCTGATGTCTGATGCCCGATGTTTGATGTCTGATGCCTTATGCTTGTGGATGTGTGTTGCCTGATGTCTGATGCATGATGTCTGATGCTTGTGGATGTCTGATGCTTGTGGATGTTTGATTCCTGATGTCTGATGCTTGTGGATGTCTGATGCTTGTGGCTGTCTGATGCCTGATATATGATGCTTGTGGATGTCTGACACCTGATGTCTGATGCATGATGTCTGATGCATGATGCTTGTGGATGTCTGATGCCTGATGCTTGTGGATGTGTGTTGCCTGATGTCTGATGCATGATGTCTGATGCTTGTGGATGTTTGATGCCTGATGTCTCATGCATGATGTCTGATGCATGATGTCTGATGCTTGTGGATGTCTGATGCTTGATGTCTGATGTTTGTGGATGTCTGATGTCTGATGCATGATGTCTGATGTCTTAATGTCTGATGCTTGTAGATGTCTGATACTTGTGGATGTCTGATGTCTGAGGCCTGATGTCTGATGTGTGATACCTGATGTCAGATTCCTGATGTCTGATGCTTGTGGATGTCTGATGCCTGATGTCTGATGCTTGTGGCTGTCTGATGCCTGATATTGATGTTTGTGGATGTCTGATGCATGATGTCTGACACCTGATGTCTGATGCATGATGTCTGATGCATGATGTCTGATGCATGATGTCTGATGCTTGTGGATGTCTGATGCCTCATGCATGATGCTTGTGGATGTCTGATGCTTGTGGATGTCTGATGCCTGATGTCTGATGCTTGTGGATGTCTCATTCATGATGTCTGATGCCTGATGTCTGATGCCTGATGTCTGATGCCTGATGCTTGTGGATGTCTGATGCTTGATGTCTGATGCTTGTGGATGTCTGATGCTTGTGGATGTCTGGTGCCTGATGTCTGATGCCTGTGGATGTCTGATGCCAGATGTCTGATGCCTGATGCTTGTGGATGTCTGGTGCCTGATGTCTGATGTCGAATGCCTGATGCTTGTGGATGTCTCATGCTTGTGGATGCCTGATGTCTGATGCCTGATGCTTGTGGATGTCTGATGCCTGATGCTTGTGGATGTCTGATGCCTGATGTCTGATGCATGATGTCTGATGCCTGATGTCTGATGCCTGATGCTTGTGGAAGTCTGATGCCTGATGTCTGATGCCCGATGTTTGATGTCTGATGCCTTATGCTTGTGGATGTGTGTTGCCTGATGTCTGATGCATGATGTCTGATGCTTGTGGATGTCTGATGCTTGTGGATGTTTGATTCCTGATGTCTGATGCTTGTGGATGTCTGATGCTTGTGGATGTCTGATGCCTGATATATGATGCTTGTGGATGTCTGACACCTGATGTCTGATGCATGATGTCTGATGCATGATGCTTGTGGCTGTCTGAGGCCTGATGTCTGATGCTTGTGGATGTCTGATAAATGATGTCTGACACCTGATGTCTGATGCATGATGTCTGATGCATGATGTCTGATGCTTGTGGATGTCTGATGCTTGTGGATGTCTGATGCCTGATGTCTGATGCTTGTGGATGTCTGGTGCCTGATGTCTGATTCTTGATGTCTGATGCTTGTGGATGTCTGATGTCTGATGCTTGTGGATGTGTGTTGCCTGATGTCTGATGCATGATGTCTGACACCTGATGTCTGATGCCTGATGCTTGTGGAAGTCTGATGCCTGATGTCTGATGCCCGATGTTTGATGTCTGATGCCTTAAGCTTGTGGATGTGTGTTGCCTGATGTCTGATGCATGATGTCTGATGCTTGTGGATGTCTGATGCTTGTGGATGTTTGATTTCTGATGTCTGATGCTTGTGGATGTCTGATGCTTGTGGCTGTCTGATGCCTGATATATGATGCTTGTGGATGTCTGACACCTGATGTCTGATGCATGATGTCTGATGCATGATGCTTGTGGATGTCTGATGCCTGATGCTTGTGGATGTGTGTTGCCTGATGTCTGATGCATGATGTCTGATGCTTGTGGATGTTTGATGCCTGATGTCTCATGCATGATGTCTGATGCATGATGTCTGATGCTTGTGGATGTCTGATGCTTGATGTCTGATGTTTGTGGATGTTTGATGCCTGATGTCTGATGCATGATGTCTGATGTCTTAATGTCTGATGCTTGTAGATGTCTGATACTTGTGGATGTCTGATGTCTGAGGCCTGATGTCTGATGTGTGATACCTGATGTCAGATTCCTGATGTCTGATGCTTGTGGATGTCTGATGCCTGATGTCTGATGCTTGTGGCTGTCTGATGCCTGATGTTGATGCTTGTGGATGCCTGATGCATGATGTCTGACACCTGATGTCTGATGCATGATGTCTGATGCATGATGTCTGATGCATGATGTCTGATGCTTGTGGATGTCTGATGCCTCATGCATGATGCTTGTGGATGTCTGATGCTTGTGGATGTCTGATGCCTGATGTCTGATGCTTGTGGATGTCTCATGCATGATGTCTGATGCATGATGTCTGATGCCTGATGTATGATGCCTGATGCTTGTGGATGTCTGATGCTTGATGTCTGATGCTTGTGGATGTCTGATGCTTGTGGATGTCTGGTGCCTGATGTCTGATGCCTGTGGATGTCTGATGCCAGATGTCTGATGCCTGATGCTTGTGGATGTCTGGTGCCTGATGTCTGATGTCGAATGCCTGATGCTTGTGGATGTCTCATGCTTGTGGATGCCTGATGTCTGATGCCTGACGCTTGTGGATGTCTGATGCCTGATGCTTGTGGATGTCTGATGCCTGATGTCTGATGCATGATGTCTGATGCCTGATATCTTAATGTCTGATGCTTGTAGATGTCTGATACTTGTGGATGTCTGATGTCTGAGGCCTGATGTCTTATCAGGTATCACACATCAGACATCAGGCATCAGACAGCCACAAGCATCAGACATCAGGCATCAGACATCTACAAGCATCAAACATCAGGCATTAGACATCCACAAACATCAGACATCAGGAATCAGACATCAGGTATCACACATCAGGCATCAGGCATGTCTGATTCCTGATGTCTAATGCTTGTGGATGTCTGATGCCTGATGCTTGTGGCTGTCTGATGCCCGATGTCTGATGCTTGTGGATGTCTGATGCATGATGTCTGACACCTGATGTCTGATGCATGATGTCTGATGCATGATGTCTGATGCTTGTGGATGTCTGATGCTTGTGGATGTCTGGTGCCTGATGTCTGATGCTTGTGAATGTCTGAGTCCTGATGCTTGTGGATGTCTGGGGCCTGATGTCTGATGCTTGTGGATGTCTGATGCATGATGTCTGACACCTGATGTCTGATGCATGATGTCTGATGCTTGTGGATGTTTGATTCCTGATGTCTGATGCTTGTGGCTGTCTGATGCCTGATGTCTGATGCTTGTGGATGTCTGATGCATGATGTCTGACACCTGATGTCTGATGCATGTCTGATGCAGGATGTCTGATGCTTGTGGATGTCTGACGCATGATGTTTGTGGATGTCTGATGCCTGATGTCTGATGCCTGATGTTTGTGAATGTCTGATGCCTGATGTCCGATGCTTGTGGATGTCTGATGCCTGATGCTTGTGGATGTCTGATGCCTGATGCTTGTGGATGTGTGTTGCCTGATGTCTGATGCATGATGTCTGATGCTTGTGGATGTTTGATGCCTGATGTCTGATGCTTGTGGATGTCTCATGCATGATGTCTGATGCATGATGTCTGATGCCTGATGCTTGTGGATGTCTGATGCTTGATGTCTGATGTTTGTGGATGTCTGATGTCTGATGCATGATGTCTGATGCCTGATGTCTTAATGTCTGATGCTTGTAGATGTCTGATACTTGTGGACGTCTGATGTCTGAGGCCTGATGTCTGATGTGTGATACCTGATGTCTGATTCCTGATGTCTGATGCTTGTGGATGTCTGATGCCTGATGTCTGATGCTTGTGGGAGTCTGATGCCTGATGTCTGATGCTTGTGAATGTCTGACGCATGATGTCTGACACCTGATGTCTGATGCATGATGTCTGATGCATGATGTCTGATGCTTTTGGATGTCTGATGCCTCATGCATGATGCTTGTAGATGTCTGATGCTTGTAAATGTTTGATGCCTGATGTCTGATGCTTGTGGATGTCTCATGCATGATGTCTGATGCATGATGTCTGATGCTTGTGGATGTCGGATGCTTGATGTCTGATGTTTGTGGATGTCTGATGCCTGATGTCTGATGCTTGTGGATGTCTGATGCTTGATGTCTGATGTTTGTGGATGTCTGATACCCGATGTCTGATGCATGATGTCTGATGCCTGATGTTTGTAGATGTCTGATACTTGTGGATGTCTGATATCTGAGGCCTGATGTCTGATACCTGATGCTTGTGCATGTCTGGTGCCGGATGTCTAATGCCTGATGTCTGATGCTTGTGGATGTCTGGTGCCTGATGTCTGATTTCTGATGTCTGATGCCTTATGTCTGATGCTTGTGGATGTCTGATGCTTGTGGATGTCTGGTGCCTGATGTCTGATGCTTGCGCATGTCTGATGCTTGTGGATGTCTGGTGCCTGATGTCTGATGCCTGATGTCTGATGCTTGTGGATGTCTGATGCCTGATGCTTGTGGATGTCTGATGCCTGATGTCTGATGTCTGTTGCTTGTGGATGTCTGATGCCTGATGCTTGTGGATGTCTTATGCCTGATGGCTGATGTCTGGTGCCTGATGTTTGATGTCTGATTCTTGTGGATGTATGTTGCCTGATGTCTGATGCATGATGTCTGTTGCTTGTGGATGTCTGATGCCTGATGTCTGATGCTTGTGGATGTCTTATGCCTGATGGCTGATGTCTGGTGCCTGATGTCTGATGCTTGTGGATGTCTGATGTCCGATGCTTGTGGATGTCTGATGCCTGATGTCTGATGCCCGATGTTTGATGTCTGATGCTTGTGGATTTGTTGCCTGATGTCTGATGCATGATGTCTGATGCTTGTGGATGTCTGATGCCTGATGTCTGATGCTTGTGGATGTCTCATGCATGATGTCTGATGCATGGTGTCTGATGCCTGATGTCTGATGCTTGTGGATGTCTGATGCTTGAAGTCTGATGTTTGTGGATGTCTGATGCCTGATGTCTGATGTCTGATGCCTGATGTCTAATGTCTGATGCTTGTAGATGTCTGATGCTTGTGGATGTCTGATAAATGATGTCTGACACCTGATGTCTGATGCATGATGTCTGATGCATGATGTCTGATGCTTGTGGATGTCTGATGCTTGTGGATGTCTGATGCCTGATGTCTGATGCTTGTGAATGTCTGATGCCTGATGCTTGTGGATGTCTGGTGCCTGATGTCTGATTCTTGATGTCTGATGCTTGTGGATGTCTGATGTCTGATGCTTGTGGATGTGTGTTGCCTGATGTCTGATGCATGATGTCTGACACCTGATGTCTGATGCCTGATGCTTGTGGAAGTCTGATGCCTGATGTCTGATGCCCGATGTTTGATGTCTGATGCCTTATGCTTGTGGATGTGTGTTGCCTGATGTCTGATGCATGATGTCTGATGCTTGTGGATGTCTGATGCTTGTGGATGTTTGATTCCTGATGTCTGATGCTTGTGGATGTCTGATGCTTGTGGCTGTCTGATGCCTGATATATGATGCTTGTGGATGTCTGACACCTGATGTCTGATGCATGATGTCTGATGCATGATGCTTGTGGATGTCTGATGCCTGATGCTTGTGGATGTGTGTTGCCTGATGTCTGATGCATGATGTCTGATGCTTGTGGACGTTTGATGCCTGATGTCTCATGCATGATGTCTGATGCATGATGTCTGATGCTTGTGGATGTCTGATGCTTGATGTCTGATGTTTGTGGATGTCTGATGCATGATGTCTGATGTCTTAATGTCTGATGCTTGTAGATGTCTGATACTTGTGGATGTCTGATGTCTGAGGCCTGATGTCTGATGTGTGATACCTGATGTCAGATTCCTGATGTCTGATGCTTGTGGATGTCTGATGCCTGATGTCTGATGCTTGTGGCTGTCTGATGCCTGATGTTGATGCTTGTGGATGTCTGATGCATGATGTCTGACACCTGATGTCTGATGCATGATGTCTGATGCATGATGTCTGATGCATGATGTCTGATGCTTGTGGATGTCTGATGCCTCATGCATGATGCTTGTGGATGTCTGATGCTTGTGGATGTCTGATGTCTGATGCTTGTGGATGTCTCATGCATGATGTCTGATGCATGATGTCTGATGCCTGATGTCTGATGCCTGATGCTTGTGGATGTCTGATGCTTGATGTCTGATGCTTGTGGATGTCTGATGCTTGTGGATGTCTGGTGCCTGATGTCTGATGCCTGTGGATGTCTGATGCCAGATGTCTGATGCCTGATGCTTGTGGATGTCTGGTGCCTGATGTCTGATGTCGAATGCCTGATGCTTGTGGATGTCTCATGCTTGTGGATGCCTGATGTCTGATGCCTGACGCTTGTGGATGTCTGATGCCTGATGCTTGTGGATGTCTGATGCCTGATGTCTGATGCATGATGTCTGATGCCTGATATCTTAATGTCTGATGCTTGTAGATGTCTGATACTTGTGGATGTCTGATGTCTGAGGCCTGATGTCTTATCAGGTATCACACATCAGACATCAGGCATCAGACAGCCACAAGCATCAGACATCAGGCATCAGACATCTACAAGCATAAAACATCAGGCATTAGACATCCACAAACATCAGACATCAGGAATCAGACATCAGGTATCACACATCAGGCATCAGGCATGTCTGATTCCTGATGTCTAATGCTTGTGGATGTCTGATGCCTGATGCTTGTGGCTGTCTGATGCCCGATGTCTGATGCTTGTGGATGTCTGATGCATGATGTCTGACACCTGATGTCTGATGCATGATGTCTGATGCATGATGTCTGATGCTTGTGGATGTCTGATGCTTGTGGATGTCTGGTGCCTGATGTCTGATGCTTGTGAATGTCTGAGTCCTGATGCTTGTGGATGTCTAGGGCCTGATGTCTGATGCTTGTGGATGTCTGATGCATGATGTCTGACACCTGATGTCTGATGCATGATGTCTGATGCTTGTGGATGTTTGATTCCTGATGTCTGATGCTTGTGGCTGTCTGATGCCTGATGTCTGATGCTTGTGGATGTCTGATGCATGATGTCTGACACCTGATGTCTGATGCATGTCTGATGCAGGATGTCTGATGCTTGTGGATGTCTGACGCATGATGTTTGTGGATGTCTGATGCCTGATGTCTGATGCCTGATGTTTGTGAATGTCTGACACCTGATGTCTGATGCATGATGTCTGATGCATGATGTCTGATGCTTGTGCATGTCTGATGCCTGATGCTTGTGCATGTCTGGTGCCGGATGTCTAATGCCTGATGTCTGATGCTTGTGGATGTCTGGTGCCTGATGCCTGATGTCTGATTTCTGATGTCTGATGCCTTATGTCTGATGCTTGTGGATGTCTGATGCTTGTGGATGTCTGGTGCCTGATGTCTGATGCTTGTGGATATCTGATGCTTGTGGATGTCTGGTGCCTGATGTCTGATGCCTGATGTCTGATGCTTGTGGATGTCTGATGTCTGATGTCTGATGTCTGTTGCTTGTGGATGTCTGATGCCTGATGCTTGTGGATGTCTTATGCCTGATGGCTGATGTCTGGTACCTGATGTTTGATGTCTGATGCATGTGGATGTATGTTGCCTGATGTCTGATGCATGGTGTCTGTTGCTTGTGGATGTCTGATGCCTGATGTCTGATGCTTGTGGATGTCTTATGCCTGATGGCTGATGTCTGGTGCCTGATGTCTGATGCTTGTGGATGTCTGATGTCCGATGCTTGTGGATGTCTGATGCCTGATGTCTGATGCCCGATGTTTGATGTCTGATGCTTGTGGATGTGTTGCCTGATGTCTGATGCATGATGTCTGATGCTTGTGGATGTCTGATGCCTGATACTTGTGGATGTGTGTTGCCTGATGTCTGATGCATGATGCCTGATGCTTGTGGATGTTTGATGCCTGATGTCTGATGCTTGTGGATGTCTCATGCATGATGTCTGATGCATGATGTCTGATGCCTGATGTCTGATGCTTGAAGTCTGATGTTTGTGGATGTCTGATGCCTGATGCATGATGTCTGATGTCTAATGTCTGATGCTTGTAGATGTCTGATACTTGTGGATGTCTGATGTCAGAGGCCTGATGTCTTATGCCTGATGTCTGATACCTGATGTCTGATTCCTGATGTCTGATGCTTGTGGATGTCTAATGCCTGATGTTTGATGCTTGTGGATGTCTGATGCCTGATGCTTGTGGCTGTCTGATGCCTGATGTCTGATGCTTGTGGCTGTCTGACACCTGATGTCTGATGCATGATGTCTGATGCTTGTGGATGTCTGATGCCTGATGCTTGTGAATGTCTGATGCCTGATGCATGATGTCTGATTCCTGATGTCTGATGCCTGTGGATGTCTGATGCCTGATGCTTGTGGATGTGTGTGTCCTGATGTCTGATACCTGATGTCTGATGCTTGTGGATGTCTGATGCCTGATGTCTGATGCTTGATGCTTGTGGAAGTCTGATGCCTGATGTCTGATGCCCAATGTCTGATGCTTGTGGATGTGTGTTGCCTGATGTCTGATGCATGATGTCTGATGCTTGTGGATGTCTGATGCTTGTGGATGTTTGATTCCTGATGTCTGATGCTTGTGGATGTCTGATGCTTGTGGCTGTCTGATGCCTGATGTCTGATGCTTGTGGATGTCTGATGCATGATGTCTGACACCTGATGTCTGACGCATGATGTCTGATGCAGGATGTCTGATGCATGATGTTTGTGGATGTCTGATGCCTGATGCCTGATGTTTGTGAATGTCTGATGCCTGATGTCTGATGCCTGATATTTGTGAATGTCTGATGTCTGATGCCTGATGCTTGTGGATGTTTGATGCCTGATGTCTGATGCTTGTGGATGTTTGATGCCTGATGTCTGATGCTTGTGGATGTCTCATGCATGATGTCTGATGCATGATGTCTGATGCCTGATGCTTGTGGATGTTTGATGCTTGATGTCTGATGTTTGTGGATGTCTGATGCCTGATGTCTGATGCTTGTGGATGTCTGATGCTTGTGGATGTCTGGTGCCTGATGTCTGATGCCTGTGGATGTCTGATGCCAGATGTCTGATGCCTGATGCTTGTGGATGTCTGATGCTTGTGGATGTCTGGTGCCTGATGTCTGGTGCCTGATGTCTGATGCCTGATGTTGGATGCCTGATATCGGATGCCTGATGTCTGATGCCTGACGCTTGTGGATGTCTGATGCCTGATGCTTGTGTATGTCTGATGCCTGATGTTTGATGTCTGATGCCTGATGCTTGTGGATGTATGTTGCCTGATGTCTGATGTCTGTTGCTTGTGGATGTCTGATGCCTGATGCTTGTGGATGTCCTATGCCTGATGGCTGATGTCTGGTGCCTGATGTCTGATGCTTGTGGATGTCTGATGCCTGATGTCTGATGCCTGATGTCTGATGCCCGATGTCTGATGCCTGATGCTTGTGGATGTGTGTTGCCTGATGTCTGATGCATGATGTCTGATGCTTGTGGATGTCTGATGCTTGTGGATGTGTGTTGCCTGATGTCTGAGGCATGATGTCTGATGCTTGTGGATGTTTGATGCCTGATGTCTGATGCTTGTGGATGTCTCATGCATGATGTCTGATGTCTGATGCTTGTGGATGTCTGATGCTTGATGTCTGATGTTTGTGGATGTCTGATGCCTGATGTCTGATACTTGTGGATGTCTGATGTCTGAGGCCTGATGTCTTATGCCTGATACCTGATGTCTGATTCCTGATGTCTGATGCTTGTGGATGTCTAATGCCTAATGTTTGTGGATGTCTGATGCCTGATGTCTGATGCTTGTGGCTGTCTGATGCCTGATGTCCGATGCTTGTGTATGTCTGATGCCTGATGCTTGTGGATGTGTTGCCTGATGCCTGATGCCTGATGCTTTTGGATGTGTGTTGCCTGATGTCTGATGCATGATGTCTGATGCTTGTGGATGTCTGATGCTTGTGGATGTGTGTTGCCTGATGTCTGAGGCATGATGTCTGATGCTTGTGGATGTTTGATGTCTGATGTCTCATGCATGATGTCTGATGCTTGTGGATGTCTGATGCTTGATGTCTGATGTTTGTGGATGTCTGATGCCTGATGTCTGATACTTGTGGATGTCTGATGTCTGAGGCCTGATGTCTTATGCCTGATACCTGATGTCTGATTCCTGATGTCTGATGCTTGTGGATGTCTAATGCCTGATGTTTGATGCTTGTGGATGTCTGATGCCTGATGTCTGATGCTTGTGGCTGTCTGAGGCCTGATGTCTGATGCTTGTGGATGTCTGATAAATGATGTCTGACACCTGATGTCTGATGCATGATGTCTGATGCATGATGTCTGATGCTTGTGGATGTCTGATGCTTGTGGATGTCTGATGCCTGATGTCTGATGCTTGTGGATGTCTGGTGCCTGATGTCTGATTCTTGATGTCTGATGCTTGTGGATGTCTGATGTCTGATGCTTGTGGATGTGTGTTGCCTGATGTCTGATGCATGATGTCTGACACCTGATGTCTGATGCCTGATGCTTGTGGAAGTCTGATGCCTGATGTCTGATGCCCGATGTTTGATGTCTGATGCCTTATGCTTGTGGATGTGTGTTGCCTGATGTCTGATGCATGATGTCTGATGCTTGTGGATGTCTGATGCTTGTGGATGTTTGATTCCTGATGTCTGATGCTTGTGGATGTCTGATGCTTGTGGCTGTCTGATGCCTGATATATGATGCTTGTGGATGTCTGACACCTGATGTCTGATGCATGATGTCTGATGCATGATGCTTGTGGATGTCTGATGCCTGATGCTTGTGGATGTGTGTTGCCTGATGTCTGATGCATGATGTCTGATGCTTGTGGATGTTTGATGCCTGATGTCTCATGCATGATGTCTGATGCATGATGTCTGATGCTTGTGGATGTCTGATGCTTGATGTCTGATGTTTGTGGATGTCTGATGTCTGATGCATGATGTCTGATGTCTTAATGTCTGATGCTTGTAGATGTCTGATACTTGTGGATGTCTGATGTCTGAGGCCTGATGTCTGATGTGTGATACCTGATGTCAGATTCCTGATGTCTGATGCTTGTGGATGTCTGATGCCTGATGTCTGATGCTTGTGGCTGTCTGATGCCTGATGTTGATGTTTGTGGATGTCTGATGCATGATGTCTGACACCTGATGTCTGATGCATGATGTCTGATGCATGATGTCTGATGCATGATGTCTGATGCTTGTGGATGTCTGATGCCTCATGCATGATGCTTGTGGATGTCTGATGCTTGTGGATGTCTGATGCCTGATGTCTGATGCTTGTGGATGTCTCATTCATGATGTCTGATGCCTGATGTCTGATGCCTGATGTCTGATGCCTGATGCTTGTGGATGTCTGATGCTTGATGTCTGATGCTTGTGGATGTCTGATGCTTGTGGATGTCTGGTGCCTGATGTCTGATGCCTGTGGATGTCTGATGCCAGATGTCTGATGCCTGATGCTTGTGGATGTCTGGTGCCTGATGTCTGATGTCGAATGCCTGATGCTTGTGGATGTCTCATGCTTGTGGATGCCTGATGTCTGATGCCTGATGCTTGTGGATGTCTGATGCCTGATGCTTGTGGATGTCTGATGCCTGATGTCTGATGCATGATGTCTGATGCCTGATGTCTGATGCCTGATGCTTGTGGAAGTCTGATGCCTGATGTCTGATGCCCGATGTTTGATGTCTGATGCCTTATGCTTGTGGATGTGTGTTGCCTGATGTCTGATGCATGATGTCTGATGCTTGTGGATGTCTGATGCTTGTGGATGTTTGATTCCTGATGTCTGATGCTTGTGGATGTCTGATGCTTGTGGATGTCTGATGCCTGATATATGATGCTTGTGGATGTCGGACACCTGATGTCTGATGCATGATGTCTGATGCATGATGCTTGTGGCTGTCTGAGGCCTGATGTCTGATGCTTGTGGATGTCTGATAAATGATGTCTGACACCTGATGTCTGATGCATGATGTCTGATGCATGATGTCTGATGCTTGTGGATGTCTGATGCTTGTGGATGTCTGATGCCTGATGTCTGATGCTTGTGGATGTCTGGTGCCTGATGTCTGATTCTTGATGTCTGATGCTTGTGGATGTCTGATGGCTGATGCTTGTGGATGTGTGTTGCCTGATGTCTGATGCATGATGTCTGACACCTGATGTCTGATGCCTGATGCTTGTGGAAGTCTGATGCCTGATGTCTGATGCCCGATGTTTGATGTCTGATGCCTTAAGCTTGTGGATGTGTGTTGCCTGATGTCTGATGCATGATGTCTGATGCTTGTGGATGTCTGATGCTTGTGGATGTTTGATTCCTGATGTCTGATGCTTGTGGATGTCTGATGCTTGTGGCTGTCTGATGCCTGATATATGATGCTTGTGGATGTCTGACACCTGATGTCTGATGCATGATGTCTGATGCATGATGCTTGTGGATGTCTGATGCCTGATGCTTGTGGATGTGTGTTGCCTGATGTCTGATGCATGATGTCTGATGCTTGTGGATGTTTGATGCCTGATGTCTCATGCATGATGTCTGATGCATGATGTCTGATGCTTGTGGATGTCTGATGCTTGATGTCTGATGTTTGTGGATGTCTGATGTTTGATGCATGATGTCTGATGTCTTAATGTCTGATGCTTGTAGATGTCTGATACTTGTGGATGTCTGATGTCTGAGGCCTGATGTCTGATGTGTGATACCTGATGTCAGATTCCTGATGTCTGATGCTTGTGGATGTCTGATGCCTGATGTCTGATGCTTGTGGCTGTCTGATGCCTGATGTTGATGCTTGTGGATGCCTGATGCATGATGTCTGACACCTGATGTCTGATGCATGATGTCTGATGCATGATGTCTGATGCATGATGTCTGATGCTTGTGGATGTCTGATGCCTCATGCATGATGCTTGTGGATGTCTGATGCTTGTGGATGTCTGATGCCTGATGTCTGATGCTTGTGGATGTCTCATGCATGATGTCTGATGCATGATGTCTGATGCCTGATGTCTGATGCCTGATGCTTGTGGATGTCTGATGCTTGATGTCTGATGCTTGTGGATGTCTGATGCTTGTGGATGTCTGGTGCCTGATGTCTGATGCCTGTGGATGTCTGATGCCAGATGTCTGATGCCTGATGCTTGTGGATGTCTGGTGCCTGATGTCTGATGTCGAATGCCTGATGCTTGTGGATGTCTCATGCTTGTGGATGCCTGATGTCTGATGCCTGACGCTTGTGGATGTCTGATGCCTGATGCTTGTGGATGTCTGATGCCTGATGTCTGATGCATGATGTCTGATGCCTGATATCTTAATGTCTGATGCTTGTAGATGTCTGATACTTGTGGATGTCTGATGTCTGAGGCCTGATGTCTTATCAGGTATCACACATCAGACATCAGGCATCAGACAGCCACAAGCATCAGACATCAGGCATCAGACATCTACAAGCATCAAACATCAGGCATTAGACATCCACAAACATCAGACATCAGGAATCAGACATCAGGTATCACACATCAGGCATCAGGCATGTCTGATTCCTGATGTCTAATGCTTGTGGATGTCTGATGCCTGATGCTTGTGGCTGTCTGATGCCCGATGTCTGATGCTTGTGGATGTCTGATGCATGATGTCTGACACCTGATGTCTGATGCATGATGTCTGATGCTTGTGGATGTCTGATGCTTGTGGATGTCTGGTGCCTGATGTCTGATGCTTGTGAATGTCTGAGTCCTGATGCTTGTGGATGTCTGGGGCCTGATGTCTGATGCTTGTGGATGTCTGATGCATGATGTCTGACACCTGATGTCTGATGCATGATGTCTGATGCTTGTGGATGTTTGATTCCTGATGTCTGATGCTTGTGGCTGTCTGATGCCTGATGTCTGATGCTTGTGGATGTCTGATGCATGATGTCTGACACCTGATGTCTGATGCATGTCTGATGCAGGATGTCTGATGCTTGTGGATGTCTGACGCATGATGTTTGTGGATGTCTGATGCCTGATGTCTGATGCCTGATGTTTGTGAATGTCTGATGCCTGATGTCCGATGCTTGTGGATGTCTGATGCCTGATGCTTGTGGATGTCTGATGCCTGATGCTTGTGGATGTGTGTTGCCTGATGTCTGATGCATGATGTCTGATGCTTGTGGATGTTTGATGCCTGATGTCTGATGCTTGTGGATGTCTCATGCATGATGTCTGATGCATGATGTCTGATGCCTGATGCTTGTGGATGTCTGATGCTTGATGTCTGATGTTTGTGGATGTCTGATGTCTGATGCATGATGTCTGATGCCTGATGTCTTAATGTCTGATGCTTGTAGATGTCTGATACTTGTGGACGTCTGATGTCTGAGGCCTGATGTCTGATGTGTGATTTCTGATGTCTGATTCCTGATGTCTGATGCTTGTGGATGTCTGATGCCTGATGTCTGATGCTTGTGGGAGTCTGATGCCTGATGTCTGATGCTTGTGAATGTCTGACGCATGATGTCTGACACCTGATGTCTGATGCATGATGTCTGATGCATGATGTCTGATGCTTTTGGATGTCTGATGCCTCATGCATGATGCTTGTAGATGTCTGATGCTTGTAAATGTTTGATGCCTGATGTCTGATGCTTGTGGATGTCTCATGCATGATGTCTGATGCATGATGTCTGATGCTTGTGGATGTCGGATGCTTGATGTCTGATGTTTGTGGATGTCTGATGCCTGATGTCTGATGCTTGTGGATGTCTGATGCTTGATGTCTGATGTTTGTGGATGTCTGATACCTGATGTCTGATGCATGATGTCTGATGCCTGATGTTTGTAGATGTCTGATACTTGTGGATGTCTGATATCTGAGGCCTGATGTCTGATACCTGATGCTTGTGCATGTCTGGTGCCGGATGTCTAATGCCTGATGTCTGATGCTTGTGGATGTCTGGTGCCTGATGTCTGATTTCTGATGTCTGATGCCTTATGTCTGATGCTTGTGGATGTCTGATGCTTGTGGATGTCTGGTGCCTGATGTCTGATGCTTGCGCATGTCTGATGCTTGTGGATGTCTGGTGCCTGATGTCTGATGCCTGATGTCTGATGCTTGTGGATGTCTGATGCCTGATGCTTGTGGATGTCTGATGCCTGATGTCTGATGTCTGTTGCTTGTGGATGTCTGATGCCTGATGCTTGTGGATGTCTTATGCCTGATGGCTGATGTCTGGTGCCTGATGTTTGATGTCTGATTCTTGTGGATGTATGTTGCCTGATGTCTGATGCATGATGTCTGTTGCTTGTGGATGTCTGATGCCTGATGTCTGATGCTTGTGGATGTCTTATGCCTGATGGCTGATGTCTGGTGCCTGATGTCTGATGCTTGTGGATGTCTGATGTCCGATGCTTGTGGATGTCTGATGCCTGATGTCTGATGCCCGATGTTTGATGTCTGATGCTTGTGGATTTGTTGCCTGATGTCTGATGCATGATGTCTGATGCTTGTGGATGTCTGATGCCTGATGTCTGATGCTTGTGGATGTCTCATGCATGATGTCTGATGCATGGTGTCTGATGCCTGATGTCTGATGCTTGTGGATGTCTGATGCTTGAAGTCTGATGTTTGTGGATGTCTGATGCCTGATGTCTGATGCATGATGTCTGATGCCTGATGTCTAATGTCTGATGCTTGTAGATGTCTGATACTTGTGGATGTCTGATGTCGGAGGCCTGATGTCTTATGCCTGATGTCTGATACCTGATGTCTGATTCCTGATGTCTGATGCTTGTGGATGTCTAATGCCTGATGTTTGATGCTTGTGGATGTCTGATGCCTGATGCTTGTGGCTGTCTGATGCCTGATGTCTGATGCTTGTGGATGTCTGATGCATGATGTCTGACACCTGATGTCTGATGCATGATGTCTGCTGCATGATGTCTGATGCTTGTGGATGTCTGATGCCTGATGCTTATGAATGTCTGATGCCTGATGCCTGATGTCTGATTCCTGATGTCTGATGCCTGTGGATGTCTGATGCCTGATGCTTGTGGATGTGTGTTGCCTGATGTCTGATACCTGATGTCTGATGCTTGTGGATGTCTGATGCCTGATGTCTGATGCTTGATGCTTGTGGAAGTCTGATGCCTGATGTCTGATGCCCGATGTCTGATGCTTGTGGATGTGTGTTGCCTGATGTCTGATGCATGATGACTGATGCTTGTGGATGTCTGATGCTTGTGGATGTTTGATTCCTGATGTCTGATGCTTGTGGATGTCTGATGCTTGTGGCTGTCTGATGCCTGATGTCTGATGCTTGTGGATGTCTGATGCATGATGTCTGACACCTGATGTCTGACGCATGATGTCTGATGCAGGATGTCTGATGCTTGATGTTTGTGGATGTCTGATGCCTGATGCCTGATGTTTGTGGATGTCTGATGCCTGATGTCTGATGCCTGATGTTTGTGAATGTCTGATGTCTGATGTCTGATGCCTGATGCTTGTGGATGTGTGTTGCCTGATGTCTGATGCTTGTGGATGTTTGATGCCTGATGTCTGATGCTTGTGGATGTTTGATGCCTGATGTCTGATGCTTGTGGATGTCTCATGCATGATGTCTGATGCATGATGTCTGATGCCTGATGCTTGTGGATGTCTGATGCTTGATGTCTGATGTTTGTGGATGTCTGATGCCTGATGTCTGATGCTTGTGGATGTCTGATGCTTGTGGATGTCTGGTGCCTGATGTCTGATGCCTGTGGATGTCTGATGCCAGATGTCTGATGCTTGTGGATGTCTGATGCTTGTGGATGTCTGGTGCCTGATGTCTGATGCTTGATGTCGGATGCCTGATGTCGGATGCCTGATGCCTGACGCTTGTGGATGTCTGATGCCTGATGCTTGTGTATGTCTGATGCCTGATGTTTGATGTCTGATGCCTGATTATTGTGGATGTATGTTGCCTGATGTCTGATGTCTGTTGCTTGTGGATGTCTGATGCCTGATGCTTGTGGATGTCTTATGCCTGATGGCTGATGTCTAGTGCCTGATGTCTGATGCTTGTGGATGTCTGATGCCTGATGTCTGATGCCCGATGTTTGATGTCTGATGCCTGATGCTTGTGGATGTGTGTTGCCTGATGTCTGATGCATGATGTCTGATGCTTGTGGATGTCTGATGCTTGTGGATGTGTGTTGCCTGATGTCTGAGGCATGATGTCTGATGCTTGTGGATGTTTGATGTCTGATGTCTGATGCTTGTGGATGTCTCATGCATGATGTCTGATGCTTATGGATGTCTGATGCTTGATGTCTGATGTTCGTGGATGTCTGATGTCTGATGTCTGATACTTGTGAATGTCTGATGTCTGAGGCCTGATGTCTTATGCCTGATACCTGATGTCTGATTCCTGATGTCTGATGCTTGTGGATGTCTAATGCCTGATGTTTGATGCTTGTGGATGTCTGATGCCTGATGTCTGATGCTTGTGGCTGTCTGATGCCTGATGTCCGATGCTTGTGGATGTCTGATGCCTGATGTCTGATGCCCGATGTTTGATGTCTGATGCCTGATGCCTGATGCTTGTGGATGTGTGTTGCCTGATGTCTGATGCATGATGTCTGATGCTTGTGGGTGTCTGATGCTTGTGGATGTGTGTTGCCTGATGTCTGAGGCATGATGTCTGATGCTTGTGGATGTTTGATGTCTGATGTCTCATGCATGATGTCTGATGTCTGATGCTTGTGGATGTCTGATGCTTGATGTCTGATGTTTGTGGATGTCTGATGCCTGATGCCTGATACTTGTGGATGTCTGATGTCTGAGGCCTGATGTCTTATGCCTGATACCTGATGTCTGATTCCTGATGTCTGATGCTTGTGGATGTCTAATGCCTGATGTTTGATGCTTGTGGATATCTGATGCCTGATGTCTGATGCTTGTGGCTGTCTGAGGCCTGATGTCTGATGCTTGTGGATGTCTGATAAATGATGTCTGACACCTGATGTCTGATGCATGATGTCTGATGCATGATGTCTGATGCTTGTGGATGTCTGATGCTTGTGGATGTCTGATGCCTGATGTCTGATGCTTGTGAATGTCTGATGCCTGATGCTTATGGATGTCTGGTGCCTGATGTCTGATTCTTGATGTCTGATGCTTGTGGATGTCTGATGTCTGATGCTTGTGGATGTGTGTTGCCTGATGTCTGATGCATGATGTCTGACACCTGATGTCTGATGCCTGATGCTTGTGGAAGTCTGATGCCTGATGCCCGATGTTTGATGTCTGATGCCTTATGCTTGTGGATGTGTGTTGCCTGATGTCTGATGCATGATGTCTGATGCTTGTGGATGTCTGATGCTTGTGGATGTTTGATTCCTGATGTCTGATGCTTGTGGATGTCTGATGCTTGTGGCTGTCTGATGCCTGATATATGATGCTTGTGGATGTCTGACACCTGATGTCTGATGCATGATGTCTGATGCATGATGCTTGTGGATGTCTGATGCCTGATGCTTGTGGATGTGTGTTGCCTGATGTCTGATGCATGATGTCTGATGCTTGTGGATGTTTGATGCCTGATGTCTCATGCATGATGTCTGATGCATGATGTCTGATGCTTGTGGATGTCTGATGCTTGATGTCTGATGTTTGTGGATGTCTGATGTCTGATGCATGATGTCTGATGTCTTAATGTCTGATGCTTGTAGATGTCTGATACTTGTGGATGTCTGATGTCTGAGGCCTGATGTCTGATGTGTGATACCTGATGTCTGATTCCTGATGTCTGATGCTTGTGGATGTCTGATGCCTGATGTCTGATGCTTGTGGCTGTCTGATGCCTGATGTTGATGCTTGTGGATGTCTGATGCATGATGTCTGACACCTGATGTCTGATGCATGATGTCTGATGCACGATGTCTGATGCTTGTGGATGTCTGATGCCTCATGCATGATGCTTGTGGATGTCTGATGCTTGTGGATGTCTGATGCCTGATGTCTGATGCTTGTGGATGTCTCATGCATGATGTCTGATGCATGATGTCTGATGCCTGATGTCTGATGCCTGATGTCTGATGCCTGATGCTTGTGGATGTCTGATGCTTGATGTCTGATGCTTGTGGATGTCTGATGCCTGTGGATGTCGGATGCCAGATGTCTGATGCCTGATGCTTGTGGATGTCTGGTGCCTGATGTCTGATGTCGAATGCCTGATGCTTGTGGATGTCTCATGCTTGTGGATGCCTGATGTCTGATGCCTGACGCTTGTGGATGTCTGATGCCTGATGCTTGTGGATGTCTGATGCCTGATGTCTGATGCATGATGTCTGATGCCTGATGTCTTAATGTCTGATGCTTGTAGATGTCTGATACTTGCGGATGTCTGATGTCTGAGGCCTGATGTCTTATCAGGTATCACACATCAGACATCAGGCATCAGACAGCCACAAGCATCAGACATCAGGCATCAGACATCCACAAGCATCAAACATCAGGCATTAGACATCCACAAACATCAGACATCAGGAATCAGACATCAGGTATCACACATCAGGCATCAGGCATATCTGATTCCTGATGTCTGATGCTTGTGGATGTCTGATGCCTGATGCTTGTGGCTGTCTGATGCCCGATGTCTGATGCTTGTGGATGTCTGATGCATGATGTCTGACACCTGATGTCTGATGCATGATGTCTGATGCATGATGTCTGATGCTTGTGGATGTCTGATGCTTGTGGATGTCTGGTGCCTGATGTCTGATGCTTGTGAATGTCTGAGTACTGATGCTTGTGGATGTCTGGGGCCTGATGTCTGATGCTTGTGGATGTCTGATGCATGATGTCTGACACCTGATGTCTGATGCATGATGTCTGATGCTTGTGGATGTCTGATGCCTGATGTCTGATGCTTGTGAATGTCTAATGCCTGATGCTTGTTGATGTCTGGTGCCTGATGTCTGATGCCTGATTCCTGATGTCTGATGCTTGTGGATGTCTGATACCTAATGTCTGATGCCTGTGGATGTCTGATGCCTGATGCTTGTGGATGTGTGTTGCCTGATGTCTGATACCTGATGTCTGATGCTTGTGGATGTCTGATGCCTGATGTCTGATGCTTGTGGAAGTCTGATGCTTGTGGAAGTCTGATGCCTGATGTCTGATGCCCGATGTCTGATGCTTGTGGATGTGTGTTGCCTGATGTCTGATGCATGATGTCTGATGCATGATGTCTGATGCTTGTGGATGTTTGATTCCTGATGTCTGATGCTTGTGGATGTCTGATGCTTGTGGATGTTTGATTCCTGATGTCTGATGCTTGTGGGTGTCTGATGCCTGATGTCTGATGCTTGTGGATGTCTGATGCATGATGCCTGACACCTGATGTCTGACGCATGTCTGATGCAGGATGTCTGATGCTTGTGGATGTCTGACACATGATGTTTGTGGATGTCTGATGCCTGATGTCTGATGTCTGATGCCTGATATTTGTGAATGTCTGATGCCTGATGTCTGACGCATGATGTCTGATGCCTGATGTCCGATGCTTGTGGATGTCTGATGCCTGATGCTTGTGGATGTCTGATGCCTGATGCTTGTGGATGTGTGTTGCCTGATGTCTGATGCATGATGTCTGATGCTTGTGGATGTTTGATTCCTCATGTCTGATGCTTGTGGATGTCTGATGCATGATGTCTGATGCATGATGTCTGATGCCTGATGCTTGTGGATGTCTGATGCTTGATGTCTGATGTTTGTGGATGTCTGATGCATGATGTCTGATGCCTGATGTCTTAATGTCTGATGCTTGTAGATGTCTGATACTTGTGGATGTCTGATGTCTGAGGCCTGATGTCTGATGTGTGATACCTGATGTCTGATTCCTGATGTCTGATGCTTGTGGATGTCTGATGCCTGATGTCTGATGCTTGTGGCTGTCTGATGCCTGATGTCTGATGCTTGTGGATGTCTGACGCATGATGTCTGACACCTGATGTCTGATGCATGATGTCTGATGCATGATGTCTGATGCTTGTGGATGTCTGATGCCTCATGCATGATGCTTGTGGATGTCTGATGCTTGTAGATGTCGGATGCTTGATGTCTGATGTTTGTGGATGTCTGATGCCTGATGTCTGATGCTTGTGGATGTCTGATGCTTGATGTCTGATGTTTGGGGATGTCTGATACCTGATGTCTGATGCATGATGTCTGATGCCTGATGTTTGTAGATGTCTGATACTTGTGGATGTCTGATATCTGAGGCCTGATGTCTGATACCTGATGTCTGATTCCTGATGTCTGATGCTTGTGGATGTCTAATGCCTTATGTTTGATGCTTGTGGATGTCTGATGCCTGATGCTTGTGGCTGTCTGATGCCTGATGTCTGATGCTTGTGGATGTCTGATGCATGTCTGACACCTGATGTCTGATGCATGATGTCTGATGCTTGTGCATGTCTGATGCCTGATGCTTGTGCATGTCTGGTGCCGGATGTCTAATGCCTGATGTCTAATGCTTGTGGATGTCTGGTGCCTGATGCCTGATGTCTGATTTCTGATGTCTGATGCCTTATGTCTGATGCTTGTGGATGTCTGATGCTTGTGGATGTCTGGTGCCTGATGTCTGATGCTTGCGGATGTCTGATGCTTGTGGATGTCTGGTGCCTGATGTCTGATGCCTGATGTCTGATGCTTGTGGATGTCTGATGCCTGATGCTTGTGGATGTCTGATGCCTGATGTCTGATGTCTGTTGCTTGTGGATGTCTGATGCCTGATGCTTGTGGATGTCTTATGCCTGATGGCTGATGTCTGGTGCCTGATGTTTGATGTCTGATTCTTGTGGATGTATGTTGCCTGATGTCTGATGCATGATGTCTGTTGCTTGTGGATGTCTGATGCCTGATGTCTGATGCTTGTGGATGTCTTATGCCTGATGGCTGATGTCTGGTGCCTGATGTCTGATGCTTGTGGATGTCGGATGTCCGATGCTTGTGGATGTCTGATGCCTGATGTCTGATGCCCGATGTTTGATGTCTAATGCTTGTGGATGTGTTGCCTGATGTCTGATGCATGATGTCTGATGCTTGTGGATGTCTGATACCTGATGCTTGTGGATGTGTGTTGCCTGATGTCTGATGCATGATGCCTGATGCTTGTGGATGTTTGATGCCTGATGTCTGATGCTTGTGGATGTCTCATGCATGATGTCTGATGCATGATGTCTGATGCCTGATGTCTGATGCTTGTGGATGTCTGATGCTTGAAGTCTGATGTTTATGGATGTCTGATGCCTGATGTCTGATGCCTGATGCCTGATGTCTAATGTCTGATGCTTGTAGATGTCTGATACTTGTGGATGTCTGATGTCAGAGGCCTGATGTCTTATGCCTGATGTCTGATACCTGATGTCTGATTCCTGATGTCTGATGCTTGTGGATGTCTAATGCCTGATGTTTGATGCTTGTGGATGTCTGATGCCTGATGCTTGTGGCTGTCTGATGCCTGATGTCTGATGCTTGTGGATGTCTGATGCATGATGTGTGACACCTGATGTCTGATGCATGATGTCTGATGCTTGTGGATGTCTGATGCCTGATGCTTGTGAATGTCTGATGCCTGATGTCTGATTCCTGATGTCTGATGCCTGTGGATGTCTGATGCCTGATGCTTGTGGATGTGTGTTGCCTGATGTCTGATACCTGATGTCTGATGCTTGTGGATGTCTGATGCCTGATGTCTGATGCTTGATGCTTGTGGAAGTCTGATGCCTGATGTCTGATGCCCGATGTCTGATGCTTGTGGATGTGTGTTGCCTGATGTCTGATGCATGATGTCTGATGCTTGTGGATGTTTGATGCCTGATGTCTGATGCTTGTGGATGTCTCATGCATGATGTCTGATGCATGATGTCTGATGCCTGATGTCTGATGCTTGTGGATGTCTGATGCTTGAAGTCTGATGTTTGTGGATGTCTGATTCCTGATGTCTGATGCCTGATGCATGATGTCTGATGCCTGATGTCTAATGTCTGATGCTTGTAGATGTCTGATACTTGTGGATGTCTGATGTCAGAGGCCTGATGTCTTATGCCTGATGTCTGATACCTGATGTCTGATTCCTGATGTCTGATGCTTGTGGATGTCTAATGCCTGATGTTTGATGCTTGTGGATGTCTGATGCCTGATGCTTGTGGCTGTCTGATGCCTGATGTCTGATGCTTGTGGATGTCTGATGCATGATGTCTGACACCTGATGTCTGATGCATGATGTCTGATGCTTGTGGATATCTGATGCCTGATGCTTGTGAATGTCTGATGCCTGATGCCTGATGTCTGATTCCTGATGTCTGATGCCTGTGGATGTCTGATGCCTGATGCTTGTGGATGTGTGTTGCCTGATGTCTGATACCTGATGTCTGATGCTTGTGGATGTCTGATGCCTGATGTCTGATGCTTGATGCTTGTGGAAGTCTGATGCCTGATGTCTGATGCCCGATGTCTGATGCTTGTGGATGTGTGTTGCCTGATGTCTGATGCATGATGTCTGACACCTGATGTCTGACGCATGATGTCTGATGCAGGATGTCTGATGCCTGATGTTTGTGGATGTCTGATGCCTGATGCCTGATGTTTGTGGATGTCTGATGCCTGATGTCTGATGCCTGATGTTTGTGAATGTCTGATGTCTGATGTCTGATGCCTGATGCCTGATGCTTGTGGATGTGTATTGCCTGATGTCTGATGCTTGTGGATGTTTGATGCCTGATGTCTGATGCTTGTGGATGTTTGATGCCTGATGTCTGATGCTTGTGGATGTCTCATGCATGATGTCTGATGCATGATGTCTGATGCCTGATGCTGGTGGATGTCTGATGCTTGATGTCTGATGTTTGTGGATGTCTGGTGCCTGATGTCTGATGCCTGTGGATGTCTGATGCCAGATGTCTGATGCCTGATGCTTGTGGATGTCTGATGCTTGTGGATGTCTGGTGCCTGATGTCGGATGCCTGATGTCGGATGCCTGATGTCGGATGCCTGATGTCTGATGCCTGACGCTTGTGGATGTCTGATGCCTGATGCTTGTGTATGTCTGATGCCTGATGTTTGATGTCTGATGCCTGATGCTTGTGGATGTATGTTGCCTGATGTCTGATGTCTGTTGCTTGTGGATGTCTGATGCCTGATGCTTGTGGATGTCTTATGCCTGATGGCTGATGTCTGGTGCCTGATGTCTGATGCTTGTGGATGTCTGATGCCTGATGTCTGATGCCCGATGTCTGATGCCTGATGCCTGATGCTTGTGGATGTGTGTTGCCTGATGTCTGATGCATGATGTCTGATGCTTGTGGATGTCTGATGCTTGTGGATGTGTGTTGCCTGATGTCTGATGCTTGTGGATGTTTGATGCCTGATGTCTGATGCTTGTGGATGTCTCATGCATGATGTCTGATGTCTGATGCTTGTGGATGTCTGATGCTTGATGTCTGATGTTTGTGGATGTCTGATGCCTGATGTCTGATGTCTGATACTTGTGGATGTCTGATGTCTGAGGCCTGATGTCTTATGCCTGATACCTGATGTCTGATTCCTGATGTCTGATGCTTGTGGATGTCTAATGCCTGATGTTTGATGCTTGTGGATGTCTGATGCTTGATGTCTGATGCTTGTGGCTGTCTGATGCCTGATGCCTGATGCTTGTGGATGTGTGTTGCCTGATGTCTGATGCATGATGTCTGATGCTTGTGGATGTGTGTTGCCTGATGTCTGAGGCATGATGTCTGATGCTTGTGGATGTTTGATGTCTGATGTCTCATGCATGATGTCTGATGTCTGATGCTTGTGGATGTCTGATGCTTGATGTCTGATGTTTGTGGATGTCTGATGCCTGATGTCTGATACTTGTGGATGTCTGATGTCTGAGGCCTGATGTCTTATGCCTGATACCTGATGCCTGATGTTTGATGTCTGATGCTTGTGGATGTCTAATGCCTGATGTTTGATGCTTGTGGATGTCTGATGCCTGATGTCTGATGCTTGTGGCTGTCTGATGCCTGATGTCTGATGCTTGTGGATGTCTGATAAATGATGTCTGACACCTGATGTCTGATGCATGATGTCTGATGCATGATGTCTGATGCTTGTGGATGTCTGATGCTTGTGGATGTCTGATGCCTGATGTCTGATGCTTGTGAATGTCTGATGCCTGATGCTTGTGGATGTCTGGTGCCTGATGTCTGATTACTGATGTCTGATGCTTGTGGATGTCTGATGTCTGATGCTTGTGGATGTGTGTTGCCTGATGTCTGATGCATGATGTCTGACACCTGATGTCTGATGCCTGATGCTTGTGGAAGTCTGATGCCTGATGTCTGATGCCCGATGTTTGATGTCTGATGCCTTATGCTTGTGGATGTGTGTTGCCTGATGTCTGATGCATGATGTCTGATGCTTGTGGATGTCTGATGCTTGTGGATGTTTGATTCCTGATGTCTGATGCTTGTGGATGTCTGATGCTTGTGGCTGTCTGATGCCTGATATATGATGCTTGTGGATGTCTGACACCTGATGTCTGATGTCTGATGCATGATGTCTGATGCTTGTGGATGTTTGATGCCTGATGTCTCATGCATGATGTCTGATGCATGATGTCTGATGCTTGTGGATGTCTGATGTTTGTGGATGTCTGATGTCTGATGCATGATGTCTGATGTCTTAATGTCTGATGCTTGTAGATGTCTGATACTTGTGGATGTCTGATGTCTGAGGCCTGATGTGTGATACCTGATGTCTGATTCCTGATGTCTGATGCTTGTGGATGTCTGATGCCTGATGTCTGATGCTTGTGGCTGTCTGATGCCTGATGTTGATGCCTGTGGATGTCTGATGCCTGATGCTTGTGGATGTGTGTTGCCTGATGTCTGATACCTGATGTCTGATGCTTGTGGATGTCTGATGCCTGATGTCTGATGCTTGATGCTTGTGGAAGTCTGATGCCTGATGTCTGATGCCCGATGTCTGATGCTTGTGGATGTGTGTTGCCTGATGTCTGACGCATGATGTCTGACGCATGATGTCTGATGCAGGATGTCTGATGCCTGATGTTTGTGGATGTCTGATGCCTGATGCCTGATGTTTGTGGATGTCTGAGACCTGATGTCTGATGCCTGATGTTTGTGAATGTCTGATGTCTGATGTCTGATGCCTGATGCTTGTGGATGTGTATTGCCTGATGTCTGATGCTTGTGGATGTTTGATGCCTGATGTCTGATGCTTGTGGATGTTTGATGCCTGATGTCTTATGCTTGTGGATGTCTCATGCATGATGTCTGATGCATGATGTCTGATGCCTGATGCTGGTGGATGTCTGATGCTTGATGTCTGATGTTTGTGGATGTCTGATGCCTGATGTCTGATGCTTGTGGATGTCTGATGCTTGTGGATGTCTGGTGCCTGATGTCTGATGCCTGTGGATGTCTGATGCCAGATGTCTGATGCCTGATGCTTGTGGATGTCTGATGCTTGTGGATGTCTGGTGCCTGATGTCTGATGCCTGATGTCGGATGCCTGTTGTCGGATGCCTGATGTCTGATGCCTGACGCTTGTGGATGTCTGATGCCTGATGCTTGTGTATGTCTGATGCCTGATGTTTGATGTCTGATGCCTGATGCTTGTGGATGTATGTTGCCTGATGTCTGATGTCTGTTGCTTGTGGATGTCTGATGCCTGATGCTTGTGGATGTCTTATGCCTGATGGCTGATGTCTGGTGCCTGATGTCTGATGCTTGTGGATGTCTGATGCCTGATGTCTGATGCCCGATGTTTGATGTCTGATGCCTGATGCTTGTGGATGTGTGTTGCCTGATGTCTGATGCATGATGTCTGATGCTTGTGGATGTCTGATGCTTGTGGATGTGTGTTGCCTGATGTCTGATGCTTGTGGATGTTTGATGCCTGATGTCTGATGCTTGTGGATGTCTCATGCATGATGTCTGATGTCTGATGCTTGTGGATGTCTGATGCTTGATGTCTGATGTTTGTGGATGTCTGATGCCTGATGTCTGATGTCTGATACTTGTGGATGTCTGATGTCTGAGGCCTGATGTCTTATGCCTGATACCTGATGTATGATTCCTGATGTCTGATGCTTGTGGATGTCTAATGCCTGATGTTTGATGCTTGTGGATGTCTGATGCTTGATGTCTGATGCTTGTGGCTGTCTGATGCCTGATGTCTGATGCCCAATGTTTGATGCCTGATGCCTGATGCCTGATGCTTGTGGATGTGTGTTGCCTGATGTCTGATGCATGATGTCTGATGCTTGTGGATGTGTGTTGCCTGATGTCTGAGGCATGATGTCTGATGCTTGTGGATGTTTGATGTCTGATGTCTGATGTCTGATGCTTGATGTCTGATGCTTGTGGATGTCTGATGCTTGATGTCTGATGTTTGTGGATGTCTGATGCCTGATGTCTGATACTTGTGGATGTCTGATGTCTGAGGCCTGATGTCTTATGCCTGATACCTGATGCCTGATGTTTGATGTCTGATGCTTGTGGATGTCTAATGCCTGATGTTTGATGCTTGTGGATGTCTGATGCCTGATGTCTGATGCTTGTGGCTGTCTGATGCCTGATGTCTGATGCTTGTGGATGTCTGATAAATGATGTCTGACACCTGATGTCTGATGCATGATGTCTGATGCATGATGTCTGATGCTTGTGGATGTCTGATGCTTGTGGATGTCTAATGCCTGATGTCTGATGCTTGTGAATGTCTGATGCCTGATGCTTGTGGATGTCTGGTGCCTGATGTCTGATTCCTGATGTCTGATGCTTGTGGATGTCTGATGTCTGATGCTTGTGGATGTGTGTTGCCTGATGTCTGACACCTGATGTCTGATGCCTGATGCTTGTGGAAGTCTGATGCCTGATGTCCGATGTTTGATGTCTGATGCGTTATGCTTGTGGATGTGTGTTGCCTGATGTCTGATGCATGATGTCTGATGCTTGTGGATGTCTGATGCTTGTGGATGTTTGATTCCTGATGTCTGATGCTTGTAGATGTCTGATGCTTGTGGCTGTCTGATGCCTGATATATGATGCTTGTGGATGTCTGACACCTGATGTCTGATGTCTGATGCATGATGTCTGATGCTTGTGGATGTCTGATGCCTGATGCTTGTGGAAGTCTGATGCCTGATGTCTGATGCCCGATGTTTGATGTCTGATGCCTTATGCTTGTGGATGTGTGTTGCCTGATGTCTGATGCATGATGTCTGATGCTTGTGGATGTCTGATGCTTGTGGATGTTTGATTCCTGATGTCTGATGCTTGTGGATGTCTGATGCTTGTGGCTGTCTGATGCCTGATATATGATGCTTGTGGATGTCTGACACCTGATGTCTGATGTCTGATGCATGATGTCTGATGCTTGTGGATGTTTGATGCCTGATGTCTCATGCATGATGTCTGATGCATGATGTCTGATGCTTGTGGATGTCTGATGTTTGTGGATGTCTGATGTCTGATGCATGATGTCTGATGACTTAATGTCTGATGCTTGTAGATGTCTGATACTTGTGGATGTCTGATGTCTGAGGCCTGATGTGTGATACCTGATGTCTGATTCCTGATGTCTGATGCTTGTGGATGTCTGATGCCTGATGTCTGATGCTTGTGGCTGTCTGATGCCTGATGTTGATGCTTGTGGATGTCTGATGCATGATGTCTGACACCTGATGTCTGATGCATGATGTCTGATGCATGATGTCTGATGCATGATGTCTGATGCTTGTGGATGTCTGATGCCTCATGCATGATGCTTGTGGATGTCTGATGCTTGTGGATGTCTGGTGCCTGATGTCTGATGCCTGATGTCTGATGCTTGTGGATGTCTGATGCCTGATGCTTGTGGATGTCTGATGCCTGATATCTGATGTCTGTTGCTTGTGGATGTCTGATGCCTGATGCTTGTGGATGTCTTATGTCTGATGGATGATGTCTGGTGCCTGATGTTTGATGTCTGATTCTTGTGGATGTATGTTGCCTGATGTCTGATGCATGATGTCTGTTGCTTGTGGATGTCTGATGCCTGATGTCTGATGCTTGTGGATGTCTTATGCCTGATGGCTGATGTCTGGTGCCTGATGTCTGATGCTTGTGGATGTCTGATGTCCGATGCTTGTGGATGTCTGATGACTGATGTCTGATGCCCGATGTTTGATGTCTGATGCTTGTGGATTTGTTGCCTGATGTCTGATGCATGATGTCTGATGCTTGTGGATGTCTGATGCCTGATGCTTGTGGATGTGTGTTGCCTGATGTCTGATGCATGATGCCTGATGCTTGTGGATGTTTGATGCCTGATGTCTGATGCTTGTGGATGTCTCATGCATGATGTCTGATGCATGATGTCTGATGCCTGATGTCTGATGCTGGTGGATGTCTGATGCTTGAAGTCTGATGTTTGTGGATGTCTGATGCCTGATGTCTGATGTCTGATGCCTGATGCTTGTAGATGTCTGATACTTGTGGATGTCTGATGTCGGAGGCCTGATGTCTTATGCCTGATGTCTGATACCTGATGTCTGATTCCTGATGTCTGATGCTTGTGGATGTCTAATGCCTGATGTTTGATGCTTGTGGATGTCTGATGCCTGATGCTTGTGGCTGTCTGATGCCTGATGTCTGATGCTTGTGGATGTCTGATGCATGATGTCTGACACCTGATGTCTGATGCATGATGTCTGATGCTTGTGGATGTCTGATGCCTGATGCTTATGAATGTCTGATGCCTGATGCCTGATGTCTGATTCCTGATGTCTGATGCCTGTGGATGTCTGATGCCTGATGCTTGTGGATGTGTGTTGCCTGATGTCTGATACCTGATGTCTGATGCTTGTGGATGTCTGATGCCTGATGTCTGATGCTTGATGCTTGTGGAAGTCTGATGCCTGATGTCTGATGCCCGATGTCTGATGCTTGTGGATGTGTGTTGCCTGATGTCTGATGCATGATGACTGATGCTTGTGGATGTCTGATGCTTGTGGATGTTTGATTCCTGATGTCTGATGCTTGTGGATGTCTGATGCTTGTGGCTGTCTGATGCCTGATGTCTGATGCTTGTGGATGTCTGATGCATGATGTCTGACACCTGATGTCTGACGCATGATGTCTGATGCAGGATGTCTGATGCTTGATGTTTGTGGATGTCTGATGCCTGATGTTTGTGGATGTCTGATGCCTGATGTCTGATGCCTGATGTTTGTGAATGTCTGATGTCTGATGTCTGATGCCTGATGCTTGTGGATGTGTGTTGCCTGATGTCTGATGCTTGTGGATGTTTGATGCCTGATGTCTGATGCTTGTGGATGTTTGATGCCTGATGTCTGATGCTTGTGGATGTCTCATGCATGATGTCTGATGCATGATGTCTGATGCCTGATGCTTGGGGATGTCTGATGCTTGATGTCTGATGTTTGTGGATGTCTGATGCCTGATGTCTGATGCTTGTGGATGTCTGATGCTTGTGGATGTCTGGTGCCTGATGTCTGATGCCTGTGGATGTCTGATGCCAGATGTCTGATGCCTGATGCTTGTGGATGTCTGATGCTTGTGGATGTCTGGTGCCTGATGTCTGATGCCTGATGTCGGATGCCTGATGTCGGATGCCTGATGCCTGACGCTTGTGGATGTCTGATGCCTGATGCTTGTGTATGTCTGATGCCTGATGTTTGATGTCTGATGCCTGATTATTGTGGATGTATGTTGCCTGATGTCTGATGTCTGTTGCTTGTGGATGTCTGATGCCTGATGCTTGTGGATGTCTTATGCCTGATGGCTGATGTCTGGTGCCTGATGTCTGATGCTTGTGGATGTCTGATGCCTGATGTCTGATGCCCGATGTTTGATGTCTGATGCCTGATGCTTGTGGATGTGTGTTGCCTGATGTCTGATGCATGATGTCTGATGCTTGTGGATGTCTGATGCTTGTGGATGTGTGTTGCCTGATGTCTGAGGCATGATGTCTGATGCTTGTGGATGTTTGATGTCTGATGTCTGATGCTTGTGGATGTCTCATGCATGATGTCTGATGCTTGTGGATGTCTGATGCTTGATGTCTGATGTTCGTGGATGTCTGATGCCTGATGTCTGATGTCTGATACTTGTGGATGTCTGATGTCTGAGGCCTGATGTCTTATGCCTGATACCTGATGTCTGATTCCTGATGTCTGATGCTTGTGGATGTCTAATGCCTGATGTTTGATGCTTGTGGATGTCTGATGCCTGATGTCTGATGCTTGTGGCTGTCTGATGCCTGATGTCCGATGCTTGTGGATGTCTGATGCCTGATGTCTGATGCCCGATGTTTGATGTCTGATGCCTGATGCCTGATGCTTGTGGATGTGTGTTGCCTGATGTCTGATGCATGATGTCTGTTGCTTGTGGATGTCTGATGCTTGTGGATGTGTGTTGCCTGATGTCTGAGGCATGATGTCTGATGCTTGTGGATGTTTGATGTCTGATGTCTCATGCATGATGTCTGATGTCTGATGCTTGTGGATGTCTGATGCTTGATGTCTGATGTTTGTGGATGTCTGATGCCTGATGTCTGATACTTGTGGATGTCTGATGTCTGAGGCCTGATGTCTTATGCCTGATACCTGATGTCTGATTCCTGATGTCTGATGCTTGTGGATGTCTAATGCCTGATGTTTGATGCTTGTGGATATCTGATGTCTGATGCTTGTGGCTGTCTGAGGCCTGATGTCTGATGCTTGTGGATGTCTGATAAATGATGTCTGACACCTGATGTCTGATGCATGATGTCTGATGCATGATGTCTGATGCTTGTGGATGTCTGATGCTTGTGGATGTCTGATGCCTGATGTCTGATGCTTGTGAATGTCTGATGCCTGATGCTTGTGGATGTCTGGTGCCTGATGTCTGATTCTTGATGTCTGATGCTTGTGGATATCTGATGTCTGATGCTTGTGGATGTGTGTTGCCTGATGTCTGATGCATGATGTCTGACACCTGATGTCTGATGCCTGATGCTTGTGGAAGTCTGATGCCTGATGCCCGATGTTTGATGTCTGATGCCTTATGCTTGTGGATGTGTGTTGCCTGATGTCTGATGCATGATGTCTGATGCTTGTGGATGTCTGATGCTTGTGGATGTTTGATTCCTGATGTCTGATGCTTGTGGATGTCTGATGCTTGTGGCTGTCTGATGCCTGATATATGATGCTTGTGGATGTCTGACACCTGATGTCTGATGCATGATGTCTGATGCATGATGCTTGTGGATGTGTGTTGCCTGATGTCTGATGCATGATGTCTGATGCTTGTGGATGTTTGATGCCTGATGTCTCATGCATGATGTCTGATGCATGATGTCTGATGCTTGTGGATGTCTGATGCTTGATGTCTGATGTTTGTGGATGTCTGATGTCTGATGCATGATGTCTGATGTCTTAATGTCTGATGCTTGTAGATGTCTGATACTTGTGGATGTCTGATGTCTGAGGCCTGATGTCTGATGTGTGATACCTGATGTCTGATTCCTGATGTCTGATGCTTGTGGATGTCTGATGCCTGATGTCTGATGCTTGTGGCTGTCTGATGCCTGATGTTGATGCTTGTGGATGTCTGATGCATGATGTCTGACACCTGATGTCTGATGCATGATGTCTGATGCATGATGTCTGATGCTTGTGGATGTCTGATGCCTCATGCATGATGCTTGTGGATGTCTGATGCTTGTGGATGTCTGATGCCTGATGTCTGATGCTTGTGGATGTCTCATGCATGATGTCTGATGCATGATGTCTGATGCCTGATGTCTGATGCCTGATGCTTGTGGATGTCTGATGCTTGATGTCTGATGCTTGTGGATGTCTGATGCTTGTGGATGTCTGGTGCCTGATGTCTGATGCCTGTGGATGTCTGATGCCAGATGTCTGATGCCTGATGCTTGTGGATGTCTGGTGCCTGATGTCTGATGTCGAATGCCTGATGCTTGTGGATGTCTCATGCTTGTGGATGCCTGATGTCTGATGCCTGACGCTTGTGGATGTCTGATGCCTGATGCTTGTGGATGTCTGATGCCTGATGTCTGATGCATGATGTCTGATGCATGATGTCTTAATGTCTGATGCTTGTAGATGTCTGATACTTGCGGATGTCTGATGTCTGAGGCCTGATGTCTTATCAGGTATCACACATCAGACATCAGGCATCAGACAGCCACAAGCATCAGACATCAGGCATCAGACATCCACAAGCATCAAACATCAGGCATTAGACATCCACAAACATCAGACATCAGGAATCAGACATCAGGTATCACACATCAGGCATCAGGCATGTCTGATTCCTGATGTCTGATGCTTGTGGATGTCTGATGCCTGATGCTTGTGGCTGTCTGATGCCCGATGTCTGATGCTTGTGGATGTCTGATGCATGATGTCTGACACCTGATGTCTGATGCATGATGTCTGATGCATGATGTCTGATGCTTGTGGATGTCTGATGCTTGTGGATGTCTGGTGCCTGATGTCTGATGCTTGTGAATGTCTGAGTCCTGATGCTTGTGGATGTCTGGGGCCTGATGTCTGATGCTTGTGGATGTCTGATGAATGATGTCTGACACCTGATGTCTGATGCATGATGTCTGATGCTTGTGGATGTCTGATGCCTGATGCTTGTGAATGTCTAATGCCTGATGCTTGTTGATGTCTGGTGCCTGATGTCTGATGCCTGATTCCTGATGTCTGATGCCTGTGGATGTCTGATGCCTGATGCTTGTGGATGTGTGTTGCCTGATGTCTGATACCTGATGTCTGATGCTTGTGGATGTCTGATGCCTGATGTGTGATGCTTGTGGAAGTCTGATGCTTGTGGAAGTCTGATGCCTGATGTCTGATGCCCGATGTCTGATGCTTGTGGATGTGTGTTGCCTGATGTCTGATGCATGATGTCTGATGCTTGTGGATGTTTGATTCCTGATGTCTGATGCTTGTGGCTGTCTGATGCCTGATGTCTGATGCTTGTGGATGTCTGATGCATGATGTCTGACACCTGATGTCTGATGCATGTCTGATGCAGGATGTCTGATGCTTGTGGATGTCTGACGCATGATGTTTGTGGATGTCTGATGCCTGATGTCTGATGCCTGATGTTTGTGAATGTCTGATGCCTGATGTCCGATGCTTGTGGATGTCTGATGCCTGATGCTTGTGGATGTCTGATGCCTGATGCTTGTGGATGTGTGTTGCCTGATGTCTGATGCATGATGTCTGATGCTTGTGGATGTTTGATGCCTGATGTCTGATGCTTGTGGATGTCTCATGCATGATGTCTGATGCATGATGTCTGATGCCTGATGCTTGTGGATGTCTGATGCTTGATGTCTGATGTTTGTGGATGTCTGATGTCTGATGCATGATGTCTGATGCCTGATGTCTTAATGTCTGATGCTTGTAGATGTCTGATACTTGTGGACGTCTGATGTCTGAGGCCTGTCTGATGTGTGATACCTGATGTCTGATTCCTGATGTCTGATGCTTGTGGATGTCTGATGCCTGATGTCTGATGCTTGTGGATGTCTGATGCCTGATGTCTGATGCTTGTGGCTGTCTGATGCCTGATGTCTGATGCTTGTGGATGTCTGACGCATGATGTCTAACACCTGATGTCTGATGCATGATGTCTGATGCATGATGTCTGATGCTTGTGGATGTCTGATGCCTCATGCATGATGCTTGTGGATGTCTGATGCTTGTAGATGTCGGATGCTTGATGTCTGATGTTTGTGGATGTCTGATGCCTGATGTCTGATGCTTGTGGATGTCTGATGCTTGATGTCTGATGTTTGTGGATGTCTGATACCTGATGTCTGATGCATGATGTCTGATGCCTGATGTTTGTAGATGTCTGATACTTGTGGATGTCTGATATCTGAGGCCTGATGTCTGATACCTGATGTCTGATTCCTGATGTCTGATGCTTGTGGATGTCTAATGCCTTATGTTTGATGCTTGTGGATGTCTGATGCCTGATGCTTGTGGCTGTCTGATGCCTGATGTCTGATGCTTGTGGATGTCTGATGCATGTCTGACACCTGATGTCTGATGCATGATGTCTGATGCTTGTGCATGTCTGATGCCTGATGCTTGTGCATGTCTGGTGCCGGATGTCTAATGCCTGATGTCTAATGCTTGTGGATGTCTGGTGCCTGATGCCTGATGTCTGATTTCTGATGTCTGATGCCTTATGTCTGATGCTTGTGGATGTCTGATGCTTGTGGATGTCTGGTGCCTGATGTCTGATGCTTGCGGATGTCTGATGCTTGTGGATGTCTGGTGCCTGATGTCTGATGCCTGATGTCTGATGCTTGTGGATGTCTGATGCCTGATGCTTGTGGATGTCTGATGCCTGATGTCTGATGTCTGTTGCTTGTGGATGTCTGATGCCTGATGCTTGTGGATGTCTTATGCCTGATGGCTGATGTCTGGTGCCTGATGTTTGATGTCTGATTCTTGTGGATGTATGTTGCCTGATGTCTGATGCATGATGTCTGTTGCTTGTGGATGTCTGATGCCTGATGTCTGATGCTTGTGGATGTCTTATGCCTGATGGCTGATGTCTGGTGCCTGATGTCTGATGCTTGTGGATGTCTGATGTCTGATGCTTGTGGATGTCTGATGCCTGATGTCTGATGCCCGATGTTTGATGTCTAATGCTTGTGGATGTGTTGCCTGATGTCTTATGCATGATGTCTGATGCTTGTGGATGTCTGATACCTGATGCTTGTGGATGTGTGTTGCCTGATGTCTGATGCATGATGCCTGATGCTTGTGGATGTTTGATGCCTGATGTCTGATGCTTGTGGATGTCTCATGCATGATGTCTGATGCAGGATGTCTGATGCCTGATGTCTGATGCTTGTGGATGTCTGATGCTTGAAGTCTGATGTTTATGGATGTCTGATGCCTGATGTCTGATGCCTGATGCCTGATGCCTGATGCCTGATGTCTAATGTCTGATGCTTGTAGATGTCTGATACTTGTGGATGTCTGATGTCAGAGGCCTGATGTCTTATGCCTGATGTCTGATACCTGATGTCTGCTTCCTGATGTCTGATGCTTGTGGATGTCTAATGCCTGATGTTTGATGCTTGTGGATGTCTGATGCCTGATGCTTGTGGCTGTCTGATGCCTGATGTCTGATGCTTGTGGATGTCTGATGCATGATGTGTGACACCTGATGTCTGATGCATGATGTCTGATGCTTGTGGATGTCTGATGCCTGATGCTTGTGAATGTCTGATGCCTGATGCCTGATGTCTGATTCCTGATGTCTGATGCCTGTGGATGTCTGATGCCTGATGCTTGTGGATGTGTGTTGCCTGATGTCTGATACCTGATGTCTGATGCTTGTGGATGTCTGATTCCTGATGTCTGATGCTGGATGCTTGTGGAAGTCTGATGCCTGATGTCTGATGCCCGATGTCTGATGCTTGTGGATGTGTGTTGCCTGATGTCTGATGCATGATGTCTGATGCTTGTGGATGTTTGATGCCTGATGTCTGATGCTTGTGGATGTCTCATGCATGATGTCTGATGCATGATGTCTGATGCCTGATGTCTGATGCTTGTGGATGTCTGATGCTTGAAGTCAGATGTTTGTGGATGTCTGATGCCTGATGTCTGATGCCAGATGCATGATGTCTGATGCCTGATGTCTAATGTCTGATGCTTGTAGATGTCTGATACTTGTGGATGTCTGATGTCAGAGGCCTGATGTCTTATGCCTGATGTCTGATACCTGATGTCTGATTCCTGATGTCTGATGCTTGTGGATGTCTAATGCCTGATGTTTGATGCTTGTGGATGTCTGATGCCTGATGCTTGTGGCTGTCTGATGCCTGATGTCTGATGCTTGTGGATGTCTGATGCATGATGTCTGACACCTGATGTCTGATGCATGATGTCTGATGCGTGTGGATGTCTGATGCCTGATGCTTGTGAATGTCTGATGCCTGATGCCTGATGTCTGATTCCTGATGTCTGATGCCTGTGGATGTCTGATGCCTGATGCTTGTGGATGTGTGTTGCCTGATGTCTGATACCTGATGTCTGATGCTTGTGGATGTCTGATGCCTGATGTCTGATGCTTGATGCTTGTGGAAGTCTGATGCCTGATGTCTGATGCCCGATGTCTGATGCTTGTGGATGTGTGTTGCCTGATGTCTGATGCATGATGTCTGACACCTGATGTCTGATGCAGGATGTCTGATGCCTGATGTTTGTGGATGTCTGATGCCTGATATTTGTGGATGTCTGATGCCTGATGTCTGATGCCTGATGTTTGTGAATGTCTGATGTCTGATGTCTGATGCCTGATGCTTGTGGATGTGTATTGCCTGATGTCTGATGCTTGTGGATGTTTGATGCCTGATGTCTGATGCTTGTGGATGTCTCATGCATGATGTCTGATGCATGATGTCTGATGCCTGATGCTGGTGGATGTCTGATGCTTGATGTCTGATGTTTGTGGATGTCTGATGCCTGATGTCTGATGCTTGTGGATGTCTGATGCTTGTGGATGTCTGGTGCCTGATGTCTGATGCCTGTGGATGTCTGATGCCAGATGTCTGATGCCTGATGCTTGTGGATGTCTGATGCTTGTGGATGTCTGGTGCCTGATGTCTGATGCCTGATGTCGGATGCCTGATGTCGGATGCCTGCTGTCTGATGCCTGACGCTTGTGGATGTCTGATGCCTGATGCTTGTGTATGTCTGATGCCTGATGTTTGATGTCTGATGCCTGATGCTTGTGGATGTATGTTGCCTGATGTCTGATGTCTGTTGCTTGTGGATGTCTGATGCCTGATGCTTGTGGATGTCTTATGCCTGATGGCTGATGTCTGGTGCCTGATGTCTGATGCTTGTGGATGTCTGATGCCTGATGTCTGATGCCCGATGTTTGATGTCTGATGCCTGATGCTTGTGGATGTGTGTTGCCTGATGTCTGATGCATGATGTCTGATGCTTGTGGATGTCTGATGCTTGTGGATGTGTGTTGCCTGATGTCTGATGCTTGTGGATGTTTGATGCCTGATGTCTGATGCTTGTGGATGTCTCATGCATGATGTCTGATGTCTGATGCTTGTGGATGTCTGATGCTTGATGTCTGATGTTTGTGGATGTCTGATGCCTGATGTCTGATGTCTGATACTTGTGGATGTCTGATGTCTGAGGCCTGATGTCTTATGCCTGATACCTGATGTCTGATTCCTGATGTCTGATGCTTGTGGATATCTAATGCCTGATGTTTGATGCTTGTGGATGTCTGATGCTTGATGTCTGATGCTTGTGGCTGTCTGATGCCTGATGTCCGATGCTTGTGGATGTCTGATGCCTGATGTCTGATGCCCAATGTTTGATGTCTGATGCCTGATGCCTGATGCTTGTGGATGTGTGTTGCCTGATGTCTGATGCATGATGTCTGATGCTTGTGGATGTGTGTTGCCTGATGTCTGAGGCATGATGTCTGATGCTTGTGGATGTTTGATGTCTGATGTCTCATGCATGATGTCTGATGTCTGATGCTTGTGGATGTCTGATGCTTGATGTCTGATGTTTGTGGATGTCTGATGCCTGATGTCTGATACTTGTGGATGTCTGATGTCTGAGGCCTGATGTCTTATGCCTGATACCTGATGCCTGATGTTTGATGTCTGATGCTTGTGGATGTCTAATGCCTGATGTTTGATGCTTGTGGATGTCTGATGCCTGATGTCTGATGCTTGTGGCTGTCTGATGCCTGATGTCTGATGCTTGTGGATGTCTGATAAATGATGTCTGACACCTGATGTCTGATGCATGATGTCTGATGCATGATGTCTGATGCTTGTGGATGTCTGATGCTTGTGGATGTCTGATGCCTGATGTCTGATGCTTGTGAATGTCTGATGCCTGATGCTTGTGGATGTCTGGTGCCTGATGTCTGATTCCTGATGTCTGATGCTTGTGGATGTCTGATGTCTGATGCTTGTGGATGTGTGTTGCCTGATGTCTGATGCATGATGTCTGACACCTGATGTCTGATGCCTGATGCTTGTGGAAGTCTGATGCCTGATGTCTGATGCATGATGTCTGATGCTTGTGGATGTTTGATGCCTGATGTCTCATGCATGATGTCTGATGCATGATGTCTGATGCTTGTGGATGTCTGATGTTTGTGGATGTCTGATGTCTGATGCATGATGTCTGATGTCTTAATGTCTGATGCTTGTAGATGTCTGATACTTGTGGATGTCTGATGTCTGAGGCCTGATGTGTGATACCTGATGTCTGATTCCTGATGTCTGATGCTTGTGGATGTCTGATGCCTGATGTCTGATGCTTGTGGCTGTCTGATGCCTGATGTTGATGCCTGTGGATGTCTGATGCCTGATGCTTGTGGATGTGTGTTGCCTGATGTCTGATACCTGATGTCTGATGCTTGTGGATGTCTGATGCCTGATGTCTGATTCTTGATGCTTGTGGAAGTCTGATGCCTGATGTCTGATGCCCGATGTATGATGCTTGTGGATGTGTGTTGCCTGATGTCTGATGCATGATGTCTGACACCTGATGTCTGACGCATGATGTCTGATGCAGGATGTCTGATGCCTGATGTTTGTGGATGTCTGATGCCTGATGCCTGATGTTTGTGGATGTCTGATGCCTGATGTCTGATGCCTGATGTTTGTGAATGTCTGATGTCTGATGCCTGATGCTTGTGGATGTGTATTGCCTGATGTCTGATGCTTGTGGATGTTTGATGCCTGATGTCTGATGCTTGTGGATGTTTGATGCCTGATGTCTGATGCTAGTGGATGTCTCATGCATGATGTCTGATGCATGATGTCTGATGCCTGATGCTGGTGGATGTCTGATGCTTGATGTCTGATGTTTGTGGATGTCTGATGCCTGATGTCTGATGCTTGTGGATGTCTGATGCTTGTGGATGTCTGGTGCCTGATGTCTGATGCCTGTGGATGTCTGATGCCAGATGTCTGATGCCTGATGCTTGTGGATGTCTGATGCTTGTGGATGTCTGGTGCCTGATGTCTGATGCCTGATGTCGGATGCCTGATGTCGGATGCCTGATGTCTGATGCCTGATGCTTGTGGATGTCTGATGCCTGATGCTTGTGTATGTCTGATGCCTGATGTTTGAAGTCTGATGCCTGATGCTTGTGGATGTATGTTGCCTGATGTCTGATGTCTGTTGCTTGTGGATGTCTGATGCCTGATGCTTGTGGATGTCTTATGCCTGATGGCTGATGTCTGGTGCCTGATGTCTGATGCTTGTGGATGTCTGATGCCTGATGTCTGATGCCCGATGTTTGATGTCTGATGCCTGATGCTTGTGGATGTGTGTTGGCTGATGTCTGATGCATGATGTCTGATGCTTGTGGATGTCTGATGCTTGTGGATGTGTGTTGCTTGATGTCTGATGCTTGTGGATGTTTGATGCCTGATGTCTGATGCTTGTGGATGTCTCATGCATGATGTCTGATGCTTGTGGATGTCTGATGCTTGATGTCTGATGTTTGTGGATGTCTGATGCCTGATGTCTGATGTCTGATACTTGTGGATGTCTGATGTCTGAGGCCTGATGTCTTATGCCTGATACCTGATGTCTGATTCCTGATGTCTGATGCTTGTGGATGTCTAATGCCTGATGTTTGATGCTTGTGGATGTCTGATGCTTGATGTCTGATGCTTGTGGCTGTCTGATGCCTGATGTCCGATGCTTGTGGATGTCTGATGCCTGATGTCTGATGCCCAATGTTTGATGTCTGATGCCTGATGCTTGTGGATGTGTGTTGCCTGATGTCTAATGCATGATGTCTGATGCTTGTGGATGTGTGTTGCCTGATGTCTGAGGCATGATGTCTGATGCTTGTGGATGTTTGATGTCTGATGTCTCATGCATGATGTCTGATGTCTGATGCTTGTGGATGTCTGATGCTTGATGTCTGATGTTTGTGGATGTCTGATGCCTGATGTCTGATACTTGTGGATGTCTGATGTCTGAGGCCTGATGTCTTATGCCTGATACCTGATGCCTGATGTTTGATGTCTGATGCTTGTGGATGTCTAATGCCTGATGTTTGATGCTTGTGGATGTCTGATGCCTGATGTCTGATGCTTGTGGCTGTCTGATGCCTGATGCTTGTGGATGTCTGATAAATGATGTCTGACACCTGATGTCTGATGCATGATGTCTGATGCATGATGTCTGATGCTTGTGGATGTCTGATGCTTGTGGATGTCTGATGCCTGATGTCTGATGCTTGTGAATGTCTGATGCCTGATGCTTGTGGATGTCTGGTGCCTGATGTCTGATTCCTGATGTCTGATGCTTGTGGATGTCTGATGTCTGATGCTTGTGGATGTGTGTTGCCTGATGTCTGACACCTGATGTCTGATGCCTGATGCTTGTGGAAGTCTGATGCCTGATGTCTGATGCCCGATGTTTGATGTCTGATGCCTTATGCTTATGGATGTGTGTTGCCTGATGTCTGATGCATGATGTCTGATGCTTGTGGATGTCTGATGCTTGTGGATGTTTGATTCCTGATGTCTGATGCTTGTGGATGTCTGATGCTTGTGGCTGTCTGATGCCTGATATATGATGCTTGTGGATGTCTGACACCTGATGTCTGATGTCTGATGCATGATGTCTGATGCTTGTGGATGTCTGATTCCTGATGCTTGTGGAAATCTGATGCCTGATGTCTGATGCCCGATGTTTGATGTCTGATGCCTTATGCTTGTGGATGTGTGTTGCCTGATGTCTGATGCATGATGTCTGATGCTTGTGGATGTCTGATGCTTGTGGATGTTTGATTCCTGATGTCTGATGCTTGTGGATGTCTGATGCTTGTGGCTGTCTGATGCCTGATATATGATGCTTGTGGATGTCTGACACCTGATGTCTGATGTCTGATGCATGATGTCTGATGCTTGTGGATGTTTGATGCCTGATGTCTCATGCATGATGTCTGATGCATGATGTCTGATGCTTGTGGATGTCTGATGTTTGTGGATGTCTGATGTCTGATGCATGATGTCTGATGTCTTAATGTCTGATGCTTGTAGATGTCTGATACTTGTGGATGTCTGATGTCTGAGGCCTGATGTGTGATACCTGATGTCTGATTCCTGATGTCTGATGCTTGTGGATGTCTGATGCCTGATGTCTGATGCTTGTGGCTGTCTGATGCCTGATGTTGATGCTTGTGGATGTCTGATGCATGATGTCTGACACCTGATGTCTGATGCATGATGTCTGATGCATGATGTCTGATGCATGATGTCTGATGCTTGTGGATGTCTGATGCCTCATGCATGATGCTTGTGGATGTCTGATGCTTGTGGATGTCTGGTGCCTGATGTCTGATGCCTGATGTCTGATGCTTGTGGATGTCTGATGCCTGATGCTTGTGGATGTCTGATGCCTGATGTCTGTTGCTTGTGGATGTCTGATGCCTGATGCTTGTGGATGTCTTATGCCTGATGGCTGATGTCTGGTGCCTGATGTTTGATGTCTGATTCTTGTGGATGTATGTTGCCTGATGTCTGATGCATGATGTCTGTTGCTTGTGGATGTCTGATGCCTGATGTCTGATGCTTGTGGATGTCTTATGCCTGATGGCTGATGTCTGGTGCCTGATGTCTGATGCTTGTGGATGTCTGATGTCCGATGCTTGTGGATGTCTGATGCCTGATGTCTGATGCCCGATGTTTGATGTCTGATGCTTGTGGATTTGTTGCCTGATGTCTGATGCATGATGTCTGATGCTTGTGGATGTCTGATGCCTGATGCTTGTGGATGTGTGTTGCCTGATGTCTGATGCATGATGCCTGATGCTTGTGGATGTTTGATGCCTGATGTCTGATGCTTGTGGATGTCTCATGCATGATGTCTGATGCATGATGTCTGATGCCTGATGTCTGATGCTTGTGGATGTCTGATGCTTGAAGTCTGATGTTTGTGGATGTCTGATGCCTGATGTCTGATGTCTGATGCCTGATGTCTAATGTCTGATGCTTGTAGATGTCTGATACTTGTGGATGTCTGATGTCGGAGGCCTGATGTCTTATGCCTGATGTCTGATACCTGATGTCTGATTCCTGATGTCTGATGCTTGTGGATGTCTAATGCCTGATGTTTGATGCTTGTGGATGTCTGATGCCTGATGCTTGTGGCTGTCTGATGCCTGATGTCTGATGCTTGTGGATGTCTGATGCATGATGTCTGACACCTGATGTCTGATGCATGATGTCTGATGCTTGTGGATGTCTGATGCCTGATGCTTATGAATGTCTGATGCCTGATGCCTGATGTCTGATTCCTGATGTCTGATGCATGTGGATGTCTGATGCCTGATGCTTGTGGATGTGTGTTGCCTGATGTCTGATACCTGATGTCTGATGCTTGTGGATGTCTGATGCCTGATGTCTGATGCTTGATGCTTGTGGAAGTCTGATGCCTGATGTCTGATGCCCGATGTCTGATGCTTGTGGATGTGTGTTGCCTGATGTCTGATGCATGATGACTGATGCTTGTGGATGTCTGATGCTTGTGGAGGTTTGATTCCTGATGTCTGATGCTTGTGGATGTCTGATGCTTGTGGCTGTCTGATGCCTGATGTCTGATGCTTGTGGATGTCTGATGCATGATGTCTGACACCTGATGTCTGACGCATGATGTCTGATGCAGGATGTCTGATGCAGGATGTTTGTGGATGTCTGATGCCTGATGTTTGTGGATGTCTGATGCCTGATGTCTGATGCCTGATGTTTGTGAATGTCTGATGTCTGATGTCTGATGCCTGATGCTTGTGGATGTGTGTTGCCTGATGTCTGATGCTTGTGGATGTTTGATGCCTGATGTCTGATGCTTGTGGATGTTTGATGCCTGATGTCTGATGCTTGTGGATGTCTCATGCATGATGTCTGATGCATGATGTCTGATGCCTGATGCTTGTGGATGTCTGATGCTTGATGTCTGATGTTTGTGGATGTCTGATGCCTGATGTCTGATGCTTGTGGATGTCTGATGCTTGTGGATGTCTGGTGCCTGATGTCTGATGCCTGTGAATGTCTGATGCCAGATGTCTGATGCCTGATGCTTGTGGATGTCTGATGCTTGTGGATGTCTGGTGCCTGATGTCTGATGCCTGATGTCGGATGCCTGATGTCGGATGCCTGATGCCTGACGCTTGTGGATGTCTGATGCCTGATGCTTGTGTATGTCTGATGCCTGATGTTTGATGTCTGATGCCTGATTATTGTGGATGTATGTTGCCTGATGTCTGATGTCTGTTGCTTGTGGATGTCTGATGCCTGATGCTTGTGGATGTCTTATGCCTGATGGCTGATGTCTGGTGCCTGATGTCTGATGCTTGTGGATGTCTGATGCCTGATGTCTGATGCCCGATGTTTGATGTCTGATGCCTGATGCTTGTGGATGTGTGTTGCCTAATGTCTGATGCATGATGTCTGATGCTTGTGGATGTCTGATGCTTGTGGATGTGTGTTGCCTGATGTCTGAGGCATGATGTCTGATGCTTGTGGATGTTTGATGTCTGATGTCTGATGCTTGTGGATGTCTCATGCATGATGTCTGATGCTTGTGGATGACTGATGCTTGATGTCTGATGTTCGTGGATGTCTGATGCCTGATGTCTGATGTCTGATACTTGTGGATGTCTGATGTCTGAGGCCTGATGTCTTATGCCTGATACCTGATGTCTGATTCCTGATGTCTGATGCTTTTGGATGTCTAATGCCTGATGTTTGATGCTTGTGGATGTCTGATGCCTGATGTCTGATGCTTGTGGCTGTCTGATGCCTGATGTCCGATGCTTGTGGATGTCTGATGCCTGATGTCTGATGCCCGATGTTTGATGTCTGATGCCTGATGCCTGATGCTTGTGGATGTGTGTTGCCTGATGTCTGATGCATGATGTCTGATGCTTGTGGATGTCTGATGCTTGTGGATGTGTGTTGCCTGATGTCTGAGGCATGATGTCTGATGCTTGTGGATGTTTGATGTCTGATGTCTCATGCATGATGTCTGATGTCTGATGCTTGTGGATGTCTGATGCTTGATGTCTGATGTTTGTGGATGTCTGATGCCTGATGTCTGATACTTGTGGATGTCTGATGTCTGAGGCCTGATGTCTTATGCCTGATACCTGATGTCTGATTCCTGATGTCTGATGCTTGTGGATGTCTAATGCCTGATGTTTGATGCTTGTGGATATCTGATGCCTGATGTCTGATGCTTGTGGCTGTCTGAGGCCTGATGTCTGATGCTTGTGGATGTCTGATAAATGATGTCTGACACCTGATGTCTGATGCATGATGTCTGATGCATGATGTCTGATGCTTGTGGATGTCTGATGCTTGTGGATGTCTGATGCCTGATGTCTGATGCTTGTGAATGTCTGATGCCTGATGCTTGTGGATGTCTGGTGCCTGATGTCTGATTCTTGATGTCTGATGCTTGTGGATGTCTGATGCCTGATGTCTGATGCCTGATTCCTGATGTCTGATGCCTGTGGATGTCTGATGCCTGATGCTTGTGGATGTGTGTTGCCTGATGTCCGATGCATGATGTCTGACACCTGATGTCTGATGCCTGATGCTTGTGGAAGTCTGATGCCTGATGCCCGATGTTTGATGTCTGATGCCTTATGCTTGTGGATGTGTGTTGCCTGATGTCTGATGCATGATGTCTGATGCTTGTGGATGTCTGATGCTTGTGGATGTTTGATTCCTGATGTCTGATGCTTGTGGATGTCTGATGCTTGTGGCTGTCTGATGCCTGATATATGATGCTTGTGGATGTCTGACACCTGATGTCTGATGCATGATGTCTGATGCATGATGCTTGTGGATGTCTGATGCCTGATGCTTGTGGATGTGTGTTGCCTGATGTCTGATGCATGATGTCTGATGCTTGTGGATGTTTGATGCCTGATGTCTCATGCATGATGTCTGATGCATGATGTCTGATGCTTGTGGATGTCTGATGCTTGATGTCTGATGTTTGTGGATGTCTGATGTCTGATGCATGATGTCTGATGTCTTAATGTCTGATGCTTGTAGATGTCTGATACTTGTGGATGTCTGATGTCTGAGGCCTGATGTCTGATGTGTGATACCTGATGTCTGATTCCTGATGTCTGATGCTTGTGGATGTCTGATGCCTGAAGTCTGATGCTTGTGGCTGTCTGATGCCTGATGTTGATGCTTGTGGATGTCTGATGCATGATGTCTGACACCTGATGTCTGATGCATGATGTCTGATGCATGATGTCTGATGCTTGTGGATGTCTGATGCCTCATGCATGATGCTTGTGGATGTCTGATGCTTGTGGATGTCTGATGCCTGATGTCTGATGCTTGTGGATGTCTCATGCATGATGTCTGATGCATGATGTCTGATGCCTGATGTCTGATGCCTGATGCTTGTGGATGTCTGATGCTTGATGTCTGATGCTTGTGGATGTCTGATGCCTGTGGATGTCTGATGCCAGATGTCTGATGCCTGATGCTTGTGGATGTCTGGTGCCTGATGTCTGATGTCGAATGCCTGATGCTTGTGGATGTCTCATGCTTGTGGATGCCTGATGTCTGATGCCTGACGCTTGTGGATGTCTGATGCCTGATGCTTGTGGATGTCTGATGCCTGATGTCTGATGCATGATGTCTGATGCCTGATGTCTTAATGTCTGATGCTTGTAGATGTCTGATACTTGCGGATGTCTGATGTCTGAGGCCTGATGTCTTATCAGGTATCACACATCAGACATCAGGCATCAGACAGCCACAAGCATCAGACATCAGGCATCAGACATCCACAAGCATCAAACATCAGGCATTAGACATCCACAAACATCAGACATCAGGAATCAGACATCAGGTATCACACATCAGGCATCAGGCATGTCTGATTCCTGATGTCTGATGCTTGTGGATGTCTGATGCCTGATGCTTGTGGCTGTCTGATGCCCGATGTCTGATGCTTGTGGATGTCTGATGCATGATGTCTGACACCTGATGTCTGATGCATGATGTCTGATGCATGATGTCTGATGCTTGTGGATGTTTGATGCTTGTGGATGTCTGGTGCCTGATGTCTGATGCTTGTGAATGTCTGAGTCCTGATGCTTGTGGATGTCTGGGGCCTGATGTCTGATGCTTGTGGATGTCTGATGCATGATGTCTGACACCTGATGTCTGATGCATGATGTCTGATGCTTGTGGATGTCTGATGCCTGATGTCTGATGCTTGTGAATGTCTAATGCCTGATGCTTGTTGATGTCTGGTGCCTGATGTCTGATGCCTGATTCCTGATGTCTGATGCTTGTGGATGTCTGATACCTAATGTCTGATGCCTGTGGATGTCTGATGCCTGATGCTTGTGGATGTGTGTTGCCTGATGTCTGATACCTGATGTCTGATGCTTGTGGATGTCTGATGCCTGATGTCTGATGCTTGTGGAAGTCTGATGCTTGTGGAAGTCTGATGCCTGATGTCTGATGCCCGATGTCTGATGCTTGTGGATGTGTGTTGCCTGATGTCTGATGCATGATGTCTGATGCTTGTGGATGTTTGATTCCTGATGTCTGATGCTTGTGGCTGTCTGATGCCTGATGTCTGATGCTTGTGGATGTCTGATGCATGATGTCTGACACCTGATGTCTGATGCATGTCTGATGCAGGATGTCTGATGCTTGTGGATGTCTGACGCATGATGTTTGTGGATGTCTGATGCCTGATGTCTGATGCCTGATGTTTGTGAATGTCTGATGCCTGATGTCCGATGCTTGTGGATGTCTGATGCCTGATGCTTGTGGATGTCTGATGCCTGATGCTTGTGGATGTGTGTTGCCTGATGTCTGATGCATGATGTCTGATGCTTGTGGATGTTTGATGCCTGATGTCTGATGCTTGTGGATGTCTCATGCATGATGTTTGATGCATGATGTCTGATGCCTGATGCTTGTGGATGTCTGATGCATGATGTCTGACACCTGATGTCTGACGCATGATGTCTGATGCAGGATGTCTGATGCTTGATGTTTGTGGATGTCTGATGCCTGATGTTTGTGGATGTCTGATGCCTGATGTCTGATGCCTGATGTTTGTGAATGTCTGATGTCTGATGTCTGATGCTTGTGGATGTGTGTTGCCTGATGTCTGATGCTTGTGGATGTTTGATGCCTGATGTCTGATGCTTGTGGATGTTTGATGCCTGATGTCTGATGCTTGTGGATGTCTCATGCATGATGTCTGATGCATGATGTCTGATGCCTGATGCTTGTGGATGTCTGATGCTTGATGTCTGATGTTTGTGGATGTCTGATGCCTGATGTCTGATGCTTGTGGATGTCTGATGCTTGTGGATGTCTGGTGCCTGATGTCTGATGCCTGTGGATGTCTGATGCCAGATGTCTGATGCCTGATGCTTGTGGATGTCTGATGCTTGTGGATGTCTGGTGCCTGATGTCTGATGCCTGATGTCGGATGCCTGATGTCGGATGCCTGATGCCTGACGCTTGTGTATGTCTGATGCCTGATGTTTGATGTCTGATGCCTGATTATTGTGGATGTATGTTGCCTGATGTCTGATGTCTGTTGCTTGTGGATGTCTGATGCCTGATGCTTGTGGATGTCTTATGCCTGATGGCTGATGTCTGGTGCCTGATGTCTGATGCTTGTGGATGTCTGATGCCTGATGTCTGATGCCCGATGTTTGATGTCTGATGCCTGATGCTTGTGGATGTGTGTTGCCTGATGTCTGATGCATGATGTCTGATGCTTGTGGATGTCTGATGCTTGTGGATGTGTGTTGCCTGATGTCTGAGGCATGATGTCTGATGCTTGTGGATGTTTGATGTCTGATGTCTGATGCTTGTGGATGTCTCATGCATGATGTCTGATGCTTGTGGATGTCTGATGCTTGATGTCTGATGTTCGTGGATGTCTGATGCCTGATGTCTGATGCTTGTGGATGTCTGATGTCTGAGGCCTGATGTCTTATGCCTGATACCTGATGTCTGATTCCTGATGTCTGATGCTTGTGGATGTCTAATGCCTGATGTTTGATGCTTGTGGATGTCTGATGCCTGATGTCTGATGCTTGTGGCTGTCTGATGCCTGATGTCCGATGCTTGTGGATGTCTGATGCCTGATGTCTGATGCCCGATGTTTGATGTCTGATGCCTGATGCCTGATGCTTGTGGATGTGTGTTGCCTGATGTCTGATGCATGATGTCTGATGCTTGTGGATGTCTGATGCTTGTGGATGTGTGTTGCCTGATGTCTGAGGCATGATGTCTGATGCTTGTGGATGTTTGATGTCTGATGTCTCATGCATGATGTCTGATGTCTGATGCTTGTGGATGTCTGATGCTTGATGTCTGATGTTTGTGGATGTCTGATGCCTGATGTCTGATACTTGTGGATGTCTGATGTCTGAGGCCTGATGTCTTATGCCTGATACCTGATGTCTGATTCCTGATGTCTGATGCTTGTGGATGTCTAATGCCTGATGTTTGATGCTTGTGGATATCTGATGCCTGATGTCTGATGCTTGTGGCTGTCTGAGGCCTGATGTCTGATGCTTGTGGATGTCTGATAAATGATGTCTGACACCTGATGTCTGATGCATGATGTCTGATGCATGATGTCTGATGCTTGTGGATGTCTGATGCTTGTGGATGTCTGATGCCTGATGTCTGATGCTTGTGAATGTCTGATGCCTGATGCTTGTGGATGTCTGGTGCCTGATGTCTGATTCTTGATGTCTGATGCTTGTGGATGTCTGATGTCTGATGCTTGTGGATGTGTGTTGCCTGATGTCTGATGCATGATGTCTGACACCTGATGTCTGATGCCTGATGCTTGTGGAAGTCTGATGCCTGATGCCCGATGTTTGATGTCTGATGCCTTATGCTTGTGGATGTGTGTTGCCTGATGTCTGATGCATGATGTCTGATGCTTGTGGATGTCTGATGCTTGTGGATGTTTGATTCCTGATGTCTGATGCTTGTGGATGTCTGATGCTTGTGGCTGTCTGATGCCTGATATATGATGCTTGTGGATGTCTGACACCTGATGTCAGATGCATGATGTCTGATGCATGATGCTTGTGGATGTCTGATGCCTGATGCTTGTGGATGTGTGTTGCCTGATGTCTGATGCATGATGTCTGATGCTTGTGGATGTTTGATGCCTGATGTCTCATGCATGATGTCTGATGCATGATGTCTGATGCTTGTGGATGTCTGATGCTTGATGTCTGATGCTTGATGTCTGATGTTTGTGGATGTCTGATGTCTGATGCATGATGTCTGATGTCTTAATGTCTGATGCTTGTAGATGTCTGATACTTGTGGATGTCTGATGTCTGAGGCCTGATGTCTGATGTGTGATACCTGATGTCTGATTCCTGATGTCTGATGCTTGTGGATGTCTGATGCCTGATGTCTGATGCTTGTGGCTGTCTGATGCCTGATGTTGATGCTTGTGGATGTCTGATGCATGATGTCTGACACCTGATGTCTGATGCATGATGTCTGATGCATGATGTCTGATGCTTGTGGATGTCTGATGCCTCATGCATGATGCTTGTGGATGTCTGATGCTTGTGGATGTCTGATGCCTGATGTCTGATGCTTGTGGATGTCTCATGCATGATGTCTGATGCATGATGTCTGATGCATGATGTCTGATGCCTGATGCTTGTGGATGTCTGATGCTTGATGTCTGATGCTTGTGGATGTCTGATGCTTGTGGATGTCTGGTGCCTGATGTCTGATGCCTGTGGATGTCTGATGCCAGATGTCTGATGCCTGATGCTTGTGGATGTCTGGTGCCTGATGTCTGATGTCGAATGCCTGATGCTTGTGGATGTCTCATGCTTGTGGATGCCTGATGTCTGATGCCTGACGCTTGTGGATGTCTGATGCCTGATGCTTGTGGATGTCTGATGCCTGATGTCTGATGCATGATGTCTGATGCCTGATGTCTTAATGTCTGATGCTTGTAGATGTCTGATACTTGCGGATGTCTGATGTCTGAGGCCTGATGTCTTATCAGGTATCACACATCAGACATCAGGCATCAGACAGCCACAAGCATCAGACATCAGGCATCAGACATCCACAAGCATCAAACATCAGGCATTAGACATCCACAAACATCAGACATCAGGAATCAGACATCAGGTATCACACATCAGGCATCAGGCATGTCTGATTCCTGATGTCTGATGCTTGTGGATGTCTGATGCCTGATGCTTGTGGCTGTCTGATGCCCGATGTCTGATGCTTGTGGATGTCTGATGCATGATGTCTGACACCTGATGTCTGATGCATGATGTCTGATGCATGATGTCTGATGCTTGTGGATGTCTGATGCTTGTGGATGTCTGGTGCCTGATGTCTGATGCTTGTGAATGTCTGAGTCCTGATGCTTGTGGATGTCTGGGGCCTGATGTCTGATGCTTGTGGATGTCTGATGAATGATGTCTGACACCTGATGTCTGATGCATGATGTCTGATGCTTGTGGATGTCTGATGCCTGATGCTTGTGAATGTCTAATGCCTGATGCTTGTTGATGTCTGGTGCCTGATGTCTGATGCCTGATTCCTGATGTCTGATGCCTGTGGATGTCTGATGCCTGATGCTTGTGGATGTGTGTTGCCTGATGTCTGATACCTGATGTCTGATGCTTGTGGATGTCTGATGCCTGATGTCTGATGCTTGTGGAAGTCTGATGCTTGTGGAAGTCTGATGCCTGATGTCTGATGCCCGATGTCTGATGCTTGTGGATGTGTGTTGCCTGATGTCTGATGCATGATGTCTGATGCTTGTGGATGTTTGATTCCTGATGTCTGATGCTTGTGGCTGTCTGATGCCTGATGTCTGATGCTTGTGGCTGTCTGATGCCTGATGTCTGATGCTTGTGGATGTCTGATGCATGATGTCTGACACCTGATGTCTGATGCATGTCTGATGCAGGATGTCTGATGCTTGTGGATGTCTGACGCATGATGTTTGTGGATGTCTGATGCCTGATGTCTGATGCCTGATGTTTGTGAATGTCTGATGCCTGATGTCCGATGCTTGTGGATGTCTGATGCCTGATGCTTGTGGATGTCTGATGCCTGATGCTTGTGGATGTGTGTTGCCTGATGTCTGATGCATGATGTCTGATGCTTGTGGATGTTTGATGCCTGATGTCTGATGCTTGTGGATGTCTCATGCATGATGTCTGATGCATGATGTCTGATGCCTGATGCTTGTGGATGTCTGATGCTTGATGTCTGATGTTTGTGGATGTCTGATGTCTGATGCATGATGTCTGATGCCTGATGTCTTAATGTCTGATGCTTGTAGATGTCTGATACTTGTGGACGTCTGATGTCTGAGGCCTGTCTGATGTGTGATACCTGATGTCTGATTCCTGATGTCTGATGCTTGTGGATGTCTGATGCCTGATGTCTGATGCTTGTGGATGTCTGATGCCTGATGTCTGATGCTTGTGGCTGTCTGATGCCTGATGTCTGATGCTTGTGGATGTCTGACGCATGATGTCTGACACCTGATGTCTGATGCATGATGTCTGATGCATGATGTCTGATGCTTGTGGATGTCTGATGCCTCATGCATGATGCTTGTGGATGTCTGATGCTTGTAGATGTCGGATGCTTGATGTCTGATGTTTGTGGATGTCTGATGCCTGATGTCTGATGCTTGTGGATGTCTGATGCTTGATGTCTGATGTTTGTGGATGTCTGATACCTGATGTCTGATGCATGATGTCTGATGCCTGATGTTTGTAGATGTCTGATACTTGTGGATGTCTGATATCTGAGGCCTGATGTCTGATACCTGATGTCTGATTCCTGATGTCTGATGCTTGTGGATGTCTAATGCCTTATGTTTGATGCTTGTGGATGTCTGATGCCTGATGCTTGTGGCTGTCTGATGCCTGATGTCTGATGCTTGTGGATGTCTGATGCATGTCTGACACCTGATGTCTGATGCATGATGTCTGATGCTTGTGCATGTCTGATGCCTGATGCTTGTGCATGTCTGGTGCCGGATGTCTAATGCCTGATGTCTAATGCTTGTGGATATCTGGTGCCTGATGCCTGATGTCTGATTTCTGATGTCTGATGCCTTATGTCTGATGCTTGTGGATGTCTGATGCTTGTGGATGTCTGGTGCCTGATGTCTGATGCTTGCGGATGTCTGATGCTTGTGGATGTCTGGTGCCTGATGTCTGATGCCTGATGTCTGATGCTTGTGGATGTCTGATGCCTGATGCTTGTGGATGTCTGATGCCTGATGTCTGATGTCTGTTGCTTGTGGATGTCTGATGCCTGATGCTTGTGGATGTCTTATGCCTGATGGCTGATGTCTGGTGCCTGATGTTTGATGTCTGATTCTTGTGGATGTATGTTGCCTGATGTCTGATGCATGATGTCTGTTGCTTGTGGATGTCTGATGCCTGATGTCTGATGCTTGTGGATGTCTTATGCCTGATGGCTGATGTCTGGTGCCTGATGTCTGATGCTTGTGGATGTCTGATGTCCGATGCTTGTGGATGTCTGATGCCTGATGTCTGATGCCCGATGTTTGATGTCTAATGCTTGTGGATGTGTTGCCTGATGTCTGATGCATGATGTCTGATGCTTGTGGATGTCTGATACCTGATGCTTGTGGATGTGTGTTGCCTGATGTCTGATGCATGATGCCTGATGCTTGTGGATGTTTGATGCCTGATGTCTGATGCTTGTGGATGTCTCATGCATGATGTCTGATGCATGATGTCTGATGCCTGATGTCTGATGCTTGTGGATGTCTGATGCTTGAAGTCTGATGTTTATGGATGTCTGATGCCTGATGTCTGATGCCTGATGCCTGATGTCTAATGTCTGATGCTTGTAGATGTCTGATACTTGTGGATGTCTGATGTCAGAGGCCTGATGTCTTATGCCTGATGTCTGATACCTGATGTCTGATTCCTGATGTCTGATGCTTGTGGATGTCTAATGCCTGATGTTTGATGCTTGTGGATGTCTGATGCCTGATGCTTGTGGCTGTCTGATGCCTGATGTCTGATGCTTGTGGATGTCTGATGCATGATGTGTGACACCTGATGTCTGATGCATGATGTCTGATGCTTGTGGATGTCTGATGCCTGATGCTTGTGAATGTCTGATGCCTGATGCCTGATGTCTGATTCCTGATGTCTGATGCCTGTGGATGTCTGATGCCTGATGCTTGTGGATGTGTGTTGCCTGATGTCTGATACCTGATGTCTGATGCTTGTGGATGTCTGATTCCTGATGTCTGATGCTTGATGCTTGTGGAAGTCTGATGCCTGATGTCTGATGCCCGATGTCTGATGCTTGTGGATGTGTGTTGCCTGATGTCTGATGCATGATGTCTGATGCTTGTGGATGTTTGATGCCTGATGTCTGATGCTTGTGGATGTCTCATGCATGATGTCTGATGCATGATGTCTGATGCCTGATGTCTGATGCTTGTGGATGTCTGATGCTTGAAGTCTGATGCCTGATGCATGATGTCTGATGCCTGATGTCTAATGTCTGATGCTTGTAGATGTCTGATACTTGTGGATGTCTGATGTCAGAGGCCTGATGTCTTATGCCTGATGTCTGATACCTGATGTCTGATTCCTGATGTCTGATGCTTGTGGATGTCTAATGCCTGATGTTTGATGCTTGTGGATGTCTGATGCCTGATGCTTGTGGCTGTCTGATGCCTGATGTCTGATGCTTGTGGATGTCTGATGCATGATGTCTCACACCTGATGTCTGATGCATGATGTCTGATGCTTGTGGATGTCTGATGCCTGATGCTTGTGAATGTCTGATGCCTGATGCCTGATGTCTGATTCCTGATGTCTGATGCCTGTGGATGTCTGATGCCTGATGCTTGTGGATGTGTGTTGCCTGATGTCTGATACCTGATGTCTGATGCTTGTGGATGTCTGATGCCTGATGTCTGATGCTTGTGGAAGTCTGATGCCTGATGTCTGATGCCCGATGTCTGATGCTTGTGGATGTGTTTCCTGATGTCTGATGCATGATGTCTGACACCTGATGTCTGACGCATGATGTCTGATGCAGGATGTCTGATGCCTGATGTTTGTGGATGTCTGATGCCTGATATTTGTGGATGTCTGATGCCTGATGTCTGATGCCTGATGTTTGTGAATGTCTGATGTCTGATGTCTGATGCCTGATGCTTGTGGATGTGTATTGCCTGATGTCTGATGCTTGTGGATGTTTGATGCCTGATGTCTGATGCTTGTGGATGTCTCATGCATGATGTCTGATGCATGATGTCTGATGCCTGATGCTGGTGGATGTCTGATGCTTGATGTCTGATGTTTGTGGATGTCTGATGCCTGATGTCTGATGCTTGTGGATGTCTGATGCTTGTGGATGTCTGGTGCCTGATGTCTGATGCCTGTGGATGTCTGATGCCAGATGTCTGATGCCTGATGCTTGTGGATGTCTGATGCTTGTGGATGTCTGGTGCCTGATGTCTGATGCCTGATGTCGGATGCCTGATGTCAGATGCCTGATGTCTGATGCCTGACGCTTGTGGATGTCTGATGCCTGATGCTTGTGTATGTCTGATGCCTGATGTTTGATGTCTGATGCCTGATGCTTGTGGATGTATGTTGCCTGATGTCTGATGTCTGTTGCTTGTGGATGTCTGATGCCTGATGCTTGTGGATGTCTTATGCCTGATGGCTGATGTCTGGTGCCTGATGTCTGATGCTTGTGGATGTCTGATGCCTGATGTCTGATGCCCGATATTTGATGTCTGATGCCTGATGCTTGTGGATGTGTGTTGCCTGATGTCTGATGCATGATGTCTGATGCTTGTGGATGTCTGATGCTTGTGGATGTGTGTTGCCTGATGTCTGATGCGTGTGGATGTTTGATGCCTGATGTCTGATGCTTGTGGATGTCTCATGCATGATGTCTGATGTCTGATGCTTGTGGATGTCTGATGCTTGATGTCTGATGTTTGTGGATGTCTGATGCCTGATGTCTGATGTCTGATACTTGTGGATGTCTGATGTCTGAGGCCTGATGTCTTATGCCTGATACCTGATGTCTGATTCCTGATGTCTGATGCTTGTGGATGTCTAATGCCTGATGTTTGATGCTTGTGGATGTCTGATGCTTGATGTCTGATGCTTGTGGCTGTCTGATGCCTGATGTCCGATGCTTGTGGATGTCTGATGCCTGATGTCTGATGCCCAATGTTTGATGTCTGATGCCTGATGCTTGTGGATGTGTGTTGCCTGATGTCTGATGCATGATGTCTGATGCTTGTGGATGTGTGTTGCCTGATGTCTGAGGCATGATGTCTGATGCTTGTGGATGTTTGATGTCTGATGTCTCATGCATGATGTCTGATGTCTGATGCTTGTGGATGTCTGATGCTTGATGTCTGATGTTTGTGGATGTCTGATGCCTGATGTCTGATACTTGTGGATGTCTGATGTCTGAGGCCTGATGTCTTATGCCTGATACCTGATGCCTGATGTTTGATGTCTGATGCTTGTGGATGTCTAATGCCTGATGTTTGATGCTTGTGGATGTCTGATGCCTGATGTCTGATGCTTGTGGCTGTCTGATGCCTGATGTCTGATGCTTGTGGATGTCTGATAAATGATGTCTGACACCTGATGTCTGATGCATGATGTCTGATGCATGATGTCTGATGCTTGTGGATGTCTGATGCTTGTGGATGTCTGATGCCTGATGTCTGATGCTTGTGAATGTCTGATGCCTGATGCTTGTGGATGTCTGGTGCCTGATGTCTGATTCCTGATGTCTGATGCTTGTGGATGTCTGATGTCTGATGCTTGTGGATGTGTGTTGCCTGATGTCTGATGCATGATGTCTGACACCTGATGTCTGATGCCTGATGCTTGTGGAAGTCTGATGCCTGATGTCTGATGCCTGATGTTTGATGTCTGATGCCTTATGCTTGTGGATGTGTGTTGCCTGATGTCTGATGCATGATGTCTGATGCTTGTGGATGTCTGATGCTTGTGGATGTTTGATTCCTGATGTCTGATGCTTGTGGATGTCTGATGCTTGTGGCTGTCTGATGCCTGCTATATGATGCTTGTGGATGTCTGACACCTGATGTCTGATGTCTGATGCATGATGTCTGATGCTTGTGGATGTCTGATGCCTGATGCTTGTGGAAGTCTGATGCCTGATGTCTGAAGCCCGATGTTTGATGTCTGATGCCTTATGCTTGTGGATGTGTGTTGCCTGATGTCTGATGCATGATGTCTGATGCTTGTGGATGTCTGATGCTTGTGGATGTTTGATTCCTGATGTCTGATGCTTGTGGATGTCTGATGCTTGTGGCTGTCTGATGCCTGATATATGATGCTTGTGGATGTCTGACACCTGATGTCTGATGTCTGATGCATGATCTCTGATGCTTGTGGATGTTTGATGCCTGATGTCTCATGCATGATGTCTGATGCATGATGTCTGATGCTTGTGGATGTCTGATGTTTGTGGATGTCTGATGTCTGATGCATGATGTCTGATGTCTTAATGTCTGATGCTTGTAGATGTCTGATACTTGTGGATGTCTGATGTCTGAGGCCTGATGTGTGATACCTGATGTCTGATTCCTGATGTCTGATGCTTGTGGATGTCTGATGCCTGATGTCTGATGCTTGTGGCTGTCTGATGCCTGATGTTGATGCTTGTGGATGTCTGATGCCTGATGTTGATGCTTGTGGATGTCTGATGCATGATGTCTGACACCTGATGTCTGATGCATGATGTCTGATGCATGATGTCTGATGCATGATGTCTGATGCTTGTGGATGTCTGATGCCTCATGCATGATGCTTGTGGATGTCTGATGCTTGTGGATGTCTGATGCCTGATGTCTGATGCTTGTGGATGTCTCATGCATGATGTCTGATGCATGATGTCTGATGCCTGATGTCTGATGCATGATGCTTGTGGATGTCTGATGCTTGATGTCTGATGCTTGTGGATGTCTGATGCTTGTGGATGTCTGGTGCCTGATGTCTGATGCCTGTGGATGTCTGATGCCAGATGTCTGATGCCTGATGCTTGTTGATGTCTGGTGCCTGATGTCTGATGTCGAATGCCTGATGCTTGTGGATGTCTGATGCTTGTGGATGCCTGATGTCCGATGCATGATGCTTGTGGATGTCTGATGCCTGATGCTTGTGGATGTCTGATGCCTGATGTTTGATGTCTGATGCTTGTGGATGTATGTTGCCTGATGTCTGATGCATGATGTCTTTTGCTTGTGGATGTCTGATGCCTGATGTACGATGCTTGTGGAAGTCTGATGCCTGATGCTTGTGGATGTGTGTTGCCTGATTTCTGATGCATGATGTCTGATGCTTGTGGATGTTTGATGCCTGATGTCTGATGCTTGTGGATGTCTGATGCCTGATGTCTGATGCTTGTGGCTGTCTGATGCCTGATGCTTGTGGATGTCTGATGCATGATGTCTGACACCTGATGTCTGATGCATGATGTCTGATGCTTGTGGATGTCTGATGCTTGTGGATGTCTGATGCCTGATGTCTGATGCTTGTGAATGTCTGATGCCTGATGCTTGTGGATGTTTGGTGCCTGATGTCTGATGTCTGATTCCTGATGTCTGATGCTTGTGGATGTCTGATGTCTGATGCTTGTGGATGTGTGTTGCCTGAAGTCTGATGCATGATGTCTGACACCTGATGTCTGATGCCTGATGCTTGTGGAAGTCTGATGCCTGATGTCTGATGCTCGATGTTTGATGTTTGATGTCTGATGCCTTATGCTTGTGGATGTGTGTTGCCTGATGTCTGATGCATGATGTCTGATGCTTGTGGATGTCTGATGCTTGTGGATGTTTGATTCCTGATGTCTGATGCTTGTGGATGTCTGATGCTTGTGGCTGTCTGATGCCTGATGTCTGATGCTTGTGGCTGTCTGATGCCTGATGTTGATGCCTGTGGATGTCTGATGCCTGATGCTTGTGGATGTGTGTTGCCTGATGTCTGATACCTGATGTCTGATGCTTGTGGATGTCTGATGCCTGATGTCTGATTCTTGATGCTTGTGGAAGTCTGATGCCTGATGTCTGATGCCCGATGTATGATGCTTGTGGATGTGTGTTGCCTGATGTCTGATGCATGATGTCTGACACCTGATGTCTGACGCATGATGTCTGATGCAGGATGTCTGATGCCTGATGTTTGTGGATGTCTGATGCCTGATGCCTGATGTTTGTGGATGTCTGATGCCTGATGTCTGATGCCTGATGTTTGTGAATGTCTGATGTCTGATGTCTGATGCCTGATGCTTGTGGATGTGTATTGCCTGATGTCTGATGCTTGTGGATGTTTGATGCCTGATGTCTGATGCTTGTGGATGTTTGATGCCTGATGTCTGATGCTTGTGGATGTCTCATGCATGATGTCTGATGCATGATGTCTGATGCCTGATGCTGGTGGATGTCTGATGCTTGATGTCTGATGTTTGTGGATGTCTGATGCCTGATGTCTGATGCTTGTGGATGTCTGATGCTTGTGGATGTCTGGTGCCTGATGTCTGATGCCTGTGGATGTCTGATGCCAGATGTCTGATGCCTGATGCTTGTGGATGTCTGATGCTTGTGGATGTCTGGTGCCTGATGTCTGATGCCTGATGTCGGATGCCTGATGTCGGATGCCTGATGTCGGATGCCTGACGCTTGTGGATGTCTGATGCCTGATGCTTGTGTATGTCTGATGCCTGATGTTTGAAGTCTGATGCCTGATGCTTGTGGATGTATGTTGCCCGATGTCTGATGTCTGTTGCTTGTGGATGTCTGATGCCTGATGCTTGTGGATGTCTTATGCCTGATGGCTGATGTCTGGTGCCTGATGTCTGATGCTTGTGGATGTCTGATGCCTGATGTCTGATGCCCGATGTTTGATGTCTGATGCCTGATGCTTGTGGATGTGTGTTGCCTGATGTCTGATGCATGTCGTCTGATGCTTGTGGATGTCTGATGCTTGTGGATGTGTGTTGCCTGATGTCTGATGCTTGTGGATGTTTGATGCCTGATGTCTGATGCTTGTGGATGTCTCATGCATGATGTCTGATGTCTGATGCTTGTGGATGTCTGATGCTTGATGTCTGATGTTTGTGGATGTCTGATGCCTGATGTCTGATGTCTGATACTTGTGGATGTCTGATGTCTGAGGCCTGATGTCTTATGCCTGATACCTGATGTCTGATTCCTGATGTCTGATGCTTGTGGATGTCTAATGCCTGATGTTTGATGCTTGTGGATGTCTGATGCTTGATGTCTGATGCTTGTGGCTGTCTGATGCCTGATGTCCGATGCTTGTGGATATCTGATGCCTGATGTCTGATGCCCAATGTTTGATGTCTGATGCCTGATGCTTGTGGATGTGTGTTGCCTGATGTCTGATGCATGATGTCTGATGCTTGTGGATGTGTGTTGCCTGATGTCTGAGGCATGATGTCTGATGCTTGTGGATGTTTGATGTCTGATGTCTCATGCATGATGTCTGATGTCTGATGCTTGTGGATGTCTGATGCTTGATGTCTGATGTTTGTGGATGTCTGATGCCTGATGTCTGATACTTGTGGATGTCTGATGTCTGAGGCCTGATGTCTTATGCCTGATACCTGATGCCTGATGTTTGATGTCTGATGCTTGTGGATGTCTAATGCCTGATGTTTGATGCTTGTGGATGTCTGATGCCTGATGTCTGATGCTTGTGGCTGTCTGATGCCTGATGTCTGATGCTTGTGGATGTCTGATAAATGATGTCTGACACCTGATGTCTGATGCATGATGTCTGATGCATGATGTCTGATGCTTGTGGATGTCTGATGCTTGTGGATGTCTGATGCCTGATGTCTGATGCTTGTGAATGTCTGATGCCTGATGCTTGTGGATGTCTGGTGCCTGATGTCTGATTCCTGATGTCTGATGCTTGTGGATGTCTGATGTCTGATGCTTGTGGATGTGTGTTGCCTGATGTCTGACACCTGATGTCTGATGCCTGATGCTTGTGGAAGTCTGATGCCTGATGTCTGATGCCCGATGTTTGATGTCTGATGCCTTATGCTTGTGGATGTGTGTTGCCTGATGTCTGATGCATGATGTCTGATGCTTGTGGATGTCTGATGCTTGTGGATGTTTGATTCCTGATGTCTGATGCTTGTGGATGTCTGATGCTTGTGGCTGTCTGATGCCTGATATATGATGCTTGTGGATGTCTGACACCTGATGTCTGATGTCTGATGCATGATGTCTGATGCTTGTGGATGTCTGATGCCTGATGCTTGTGGAAGTCTGATGCCTGATGTCTGATGCCCGATGTTTGATGTCTGATGCCTTATGCTTGTGGATGTGTGTTGCCTGATGTCTGATGCATGATGTCTGATGCTTGTGGATGTCTGATGCTTGTGGATGTTTGATTCCTGATGTCTGATGCTTGTGGATGTCTGATGCTTGTGGCTGTCTGATGCCTGATATATGATGCGTGTGGATGTCTGACACCTGATGTCTGATGTCTGATGCATGATGTCTGATGCTTGTGGATGTTTGATGCCTGATGTCTCATGCATGATGTCTGATGCATGATGTCTGATGCTTGTGGATGTCTGATGTTTGTGGATGTCTGATGTCTGATGCATGATGTCTGATGTCTTAATGTCTGATGCTTGTAGATGTCTGATACTTGTGGATGTCTGATGTCTGAGGCCTGATGTGTGATACCTGATGTCTGATTCCTGATGTCTGATGCTTGTGGATGTCTGATGCCTGATGTCTGATGCTTGTGGCTGTCTGATGCCTGATGTTGATGCTTGTGGATGTCTGATGCATGATGTCTGACACCTGATGTCTGATGCATGATGTCTGATGCATGATGTCTGATGCATGATGTCTGATGCTTGTGGATGTCTGATGCCTCATGCATGATGCTTGTGGATGTCTGATGCTTGTGGATGTCTGGTGCCTGATGTCTGATGCCTGATGTCTGATGCTTGTGGATGTCTGATGCCTGATGCTTGTGGATGTCTGATGCCTGATGTCTGATGTCTGTTGCTTGTGGATGTCTGATGCCTGATGCTTGTGGATGTCTTATGCCTGATGGCTGATGTCTGGTGCCTGATGTTTGATGTCTGATTCTTGTGGATGTATGTTGCCTGATGTCTGATGCATGATGTCTGTTGCTTGTGGATGTCTGATGCCTGATGTCTGATGCTTGTGGATGTCTTATGCCTGATGGCTGATGTCTGGTGCCTGATGTCTGATGCTTGTGGATGTCTGATGTCCGATGCTTGTGGATGTCTGAGGCCTGATGTCTGATGCCCGATGTTTGATGTCTGATGCTTGTGGATTTGTTGCCTGATGTCTGATGCATGATGTCTGATGCTTGTGGATGTCTGATGCCTGATGCTTGTGGATGTGTGTTGCCTGATGTCTGATGCATGATGCCTGATGCTTGTGGATGTTTGATGCCTGATGTCTGATGCTTGTGGATGTCTCATGCATGATGTCTGATGCATGATGTCTGATGCCTGATGTCTGATGCTTGTGGATGTCTGATGCTTGAAGTCTGATGTTTGTGGATGTCTGATGCCTGATGTCTGATGTCTGATGCCTGATGTCTAATGTCTGATGCTTGTAGATGTCTGATACTTGTGGATGTCTGATGTCGGAGGCCTGATGTCTGATGCCTGATGCTTGTGGATGTCTGATGCTTGTGGATGTCTGGTGCCTGATGTCTGATGCCTGATGTCGGATGCCTGATGTCGGATGTCGGATGCCTGATGCCTGACGCTTGTGGATGTCTGATACCTGATGTCTGATTCCTGATGTCTGATGCTTGTGGATGTCTAATGCCTGATGTTTGATGCTTGTGGATGTCTGATGCCTGATGCTTTAGGCTGTCTGATGCCTGATGTCTGATGCTTGTGGATGTCTGATGCTTGTGGATGTTTGATTCCTGATGTCTGATGCTTGTGGATGTCTGATGCTTGTGGCTGTCTGATGCCTGATATATGATGCTTGTGGATGTCTGACACCTGATGTCTGATGTCTGATGCATGATGTCTGATGCTTGTGGATGTCTGATGCCTGATGCTTATGAATGTCTGATGCCTGATGCCTGATGTCTGATTCCTGATGTCTGATGCCTGTGGATGTCTGATGCTTGATGCTTGTGGATGTGTGTTGCCTGATGTCTGATACCTGATGTCTGATGCTTGTGGATGTCTGATGCCTGATGTCTGATGCTTGATGCTTGTGGAAGTCTGATGCCTGATGTCTGATGCCCGATGTCTGATGCTTGTGGATGTGTGTTGCCTGATGTCTGATGCATGATGACTGATGCTTGTGGATGTCTGATGCTTGTGGATGTTTGATTCCTGATGTCTGATGCTTGTGGATGTCTGATGCTTGTGGCTGTCTGATGCCTGATGTCTGATGCTTGTGGATGTCTGATGCATGATGTCTGACACCTGATGTCTGACGCATGATGTCTGATGCAGGATGTCTGATGCTTGATGTTTGTGGATGTCTGATGCCTGATGTTTGTGGATGTCTGATGCCTGATGTCTGATGCCTGATGTTTGTGAATGTCTGATGTCTGATGTCTGATGCCTGATGCTTGTGGATGTGTGTTGCCTGATGTCTGATGCTTGTGGATGTTTGATGCCTGATGTCTGATGCTTGTGGATGTTTGATGCCTGATGTCTGATGCTTGTGGATGTCTCATGCATGATGTCTGATGCATGATGTCTGATGCCTGATGCTTGTGGATGTCTGATGCTTGATGTCTGATGTTTGTGGATGTCTGATGCCTGATGTCTGATGCTTGTGGATGTCTGATGCTTGTGGATGTCTGGTGCCTGATGTCTGATGCCTGTGGATGTCTGATGCCAGATGTCTGATGCCTGATGCTTGTGGATGTCTGATGCTTGTGGATGTCTGGTGCCTGATGTCTGATGCATGATGTCTGATGCTTGTGGATGTCTGATACCTGATGCTTGTGGATGTGTGTTGCCTGATGTCTGATGCATGATGCCTGATGCTTGTGGATGTTTGATGCCTGATGTCTGATGCTTGTGGATGTCTCATGCATGATGTCTGATGCATGATGTCTGATGTCTGATGCCTGATGTCTGATGCTTGTGGATGTCTGATGCTTGAAGTCTGATGTTTATGGATGTCTGATGCCTGATGTCTGATGCCTGATGCCTGATGTCTAATGTCTGATGCTTGTAGATGTCTGATACTTGTGGATGTCTGATGTCAGAGGCCTGATGTCTTATGCCTGATGTCTGATACCTGATGTCTGATTCCTGATGTCTGATGCTTGTGGATGTCTAATGCCTGATGTTTGATGCTTGTGGATGTCTGATGCCTGATGCTTGTGGCTGTCTGATGCCTGATGTCTGATGCTTGTGGATGTCTGATGCATGATGTGTGACACCTGATGTCTGATGCATGATGTCTGATGCTTGTGGATGTCTGATGCCTGATGCTTGTGAATGTCTGATGCCTGATGCCTGATGTCTGATTCCTGATGTCTGATGCCTGTGGATGTCTGATGCCTGATGCTTGTGGATGTGTGTTGCCTGATGTCTGATACCTGATGTCTGATGCTTGTGGATGTCTGATTCCTGATGTCTGATGCTTGATGCTTGTGGAAGTCTGATGCCTGATGTCTGATGCCCGATGTCTGATGCTTGTGGATGTGTGTTGCCTGATGTCTGATGCATGATGTCTGATGCTTGTGGATGTTTGATGCCTGATGTCTGATGCTTGTGGATGTCTCATGCATGATGTCTGATGCATGATGTCTGATGCCTGATGTCTGATGCTTGTGGATGTCTGATGCTTGAAGTCTGATGTTTGTGGATGTCTGATGCTTGATGTCTGATGCCTGATGCATGATGTCTGATGCCTGATGTCTAATGTCTGATGCTTGTAGATGTCTGATACTTGTGGATGTCTGATGTCAGAGGCCTGATGTCTTATGCCTGATGTCTGATACCTGATGTCTGATTCCTGATGTCTGATGCTTGTGGATGTCTAATGCCTGATGTTTGATGCTTGTGGATGTCTGATGCCTGATGCTTGTGGCTGTCTGATGCCTGATGTCTGATGCTTGTGGATGTCTGATGCATGATGTCTGACACCTGATGTCTGATGCATGATGTCTGATGCTTGTGGATGTCTGATGCCTGATGCTTGTGAATGTCTGATGCCTGATGCCTGATGTCTGATTCCTGATGTCTGATGCCTGTGGATGTCTGATGCCTGATGCTTGTGGATGTGTGTTGCCTGATGTCTGATACCTGATGTCTGATGCTTGTGGATGTCTGATGCCTGATGTCTGATGCTTGTGGAAGTCTGATGCCTGATGTCTGATGCCCGATGTCTGATGCTTGTGGATGTGTTTCCTGATGTCTGATGCATGATGTCTGACACCTGATGTCTGACGCATGATGTCTGATGCAGGATGTCTGATGCCTGATGTTTGTGGATGTCTGATGCCTGATATTTGTGGATGTCTGATGCCTGATGTCTAATGCCTGATGTTTGTGAATGTCTGATGTCTGATGTCTGATGCCTGATGCTTGTGGATGTGTATTGCCTGATGTCTGATGCTTGTGGATGTTTGATGCCTGATGTCTGATGCTTGTGGATGTCTCATGCATGATGTCTGATGCATGATGTCTGATGCCTGATGCTGGTGGATATCTGATGCTTGATGTCTGATGTTTGTGGATGTCTGATGCCTGATGTCTGATGCTTGTGGATGTCTGATGCTTGTGGATGTCTGGTGCCTGATGTCTGATGCCTGTGGATGTCTGATGCCAGATGTCTGATGCCTGATGCTTGTGGATGTCTGATGCTTGTGGATGTCTGGTGCCTGATGTCTGATGCCTGATGTCGGATGCCTGATGTCAGATGCCTGATGTCAGATGCCTGACGCTTGTGGATGTCTGATGCCTGATGCTTGTGTATGTCTGATGCCTGATGTTTGATGTCTGATGCCTGATGCTTATGGATGTATGTTGCCTGATGTCTGATGTCTGTTGCTTGTGGATGTCTGATGCCTGATGCTTGTGGATGTCTTATGCCTGATGGCTGATGTCTGGTGCCTGATGTCTGATGCTTGTGGATGTCTGATGCCTGATGTCTGATGCCCGATATTTGATGTCTGATGCCTGATGCTTGTGGATGTGTGTTGCCTGATGTCTGATGCATGATGTCTGATGCTTGTGGATGTCTGATGCTTGTGGATGTGTATTGCCTGATGTCTGATGCTTGTGGATGTTTGATGCCTGATGTCTGATGCTTGTGGATGTCTCATGCATGATGTCTGATGTCTGATGCTTGTGGATGTCTGATGCTTGATGTCTGATGTTTGTGGATGTCTGATGCCTGATGTCTGATGTCTGATACTTGTGGATGTCTGATGTCTGAGGCCTGATGTCTTATGCCTGATACCTGATGTCTGATTCCTGATGTCTGATGCTTGTGGATGTCTAATGCCTGATGTTTGATGCTTGTGGATGTCTGATGCTTGATGTCTGATGCTTGTGGCTGTCTGATGCCTGATGTCCGATGCTTGTGGATGTCTGATGCCTGATGTCTGATGCCCAATGTTTGATGTCTGATGCCTGATGCCTGATGCTTGTGGATGTGTGTTGCCTGATGTCTGATGCATGATGTCTGATGCTTGTGGATGTGTGTTGCCTGATGTCTGAGGCATGATGTCTGATGCTTGTGGATGTTTGATGTCTGATGTCTCATGCATGATGTCTGATGTCTGATGCTTGTGGATGTCTGATGCTTGATGTCTGATGTTTGTGGATGTCTGATGCCTGATGTCTGATACTTGTGGATGTCTGATGTCTGAGGCCTGATGTCTTATGCCTGATACCTGATGCCTGATGTTTGATGTCGGATGCTTGTGGATGTCTAATGCCTGATGTTTGATGCTTGTGGATGTCTGATGCCTGATGTCTGATGCTTGTGGCTGTCTGATGCCTGATGTCTGATGCTTGTGGATGTCTGATAAATGATGTCTGACACCTGATGTCTGATGCATGATGTCTGATGCATGATGTCTGATGCTTGTGGATGTCTGATGCTTGTGGATGTCTGATGCCTGATGTCTGATGCTTGTGAATGTCTGATGCCTGATGCTTGTGGATGTCTGGTGCCTGATGTCTGATTCCTGATGTCTGATGCTTGTGGATGTCTGATGTCTGATGCTTGTGGATGTGTGTTGCCTGATGTCTGATGCATGATGTCTGACACCTGATGTCTGATGCCTGATGCTTGTGGAAGTCTGATGCCTGATGTCTGATGCCCGATGTTTGATGTCTGATGCCTTATGCTTGTGGATGTGTGTTGCCTGATGTCTGATGCATGATGTCTGATGCTTGTGGATGTCTGATGCTTGTGGATGTTTGATTCCTGATGTCTGATGCTTGTGGATGTCTGATGCTTGTGGCTGTCTGATGCCTGATATATGATGCTTGTGGATGTCTGACACCTGATGTCTGATGTCTGATGCATGATGTCTGATGCTTGTGGATGTCTGATGCCTGATGCTTGTGGAAGTCTGATGCCTGATGTCTGAAGCCCGATGTTTGATGTCTGATGCCTTATGCTTGTGGATGTGTGTTGCCTGATGTCTGATGCATGATGTCTGATGCTTGTGGATGTCTGATGCTTGTGGATGTTTGATTCCTGATGTCTGATGCTTGTGGATGTCTGATGCTTGTGGCTGTCTGATGTCTGAGGCCTGATGTGTGATACCTGATGTCTGATTCCTGATGTCTGATGCTTGTGGATGTCTGATGCCTGATGTCTGATGCTTGTGGCTGTCTGATGCCTGATGTTGATGCTTGTGGATGTCTGATGCATGATGTCTGACACCTGATGTCTGATGCATGATGTCTGATGCATGATGTCTGATGCATGATGTCTGATGCATGATGTCTGATGCTTGTGGATGTCTGATGCCTCATGCATGATGCTTGTGGATGTCTGATGCTTGTGGATGTCTGATGCCTGATGTCTGATGCTTGTGGATGTCTCATGCATGATGTCTGATGCATGATGTCTGATGCCTGATGTCTGATGCATGATGCTTGTGGATGTCTGATGCTTGATGTCTGATGCTTGTGGATGTCTGATGCTTGTGGATGTCTGGTGCCTGATGTCTGATGCCTGTGGATGTCTGATGCCAGATGTCTGATGCCTGATGCTTGTTGATGTCTGGTGCCTGATGTCTGATGTCGAATGCCTGATGCTTGTGGATGTCTGATGCTTGTGGATGCCTGATGTCTGATGCCTGATGCTTGTGGATGTCTGATGCCTGATGCTTGTGGATGTCTGATGCCTGATGTTTGATGTCTGATGCTTGTGGATGTATGTTGCCTGATGTCTGATGCATGATGTCTTTTGCTTGTGGATGTCTGATGCCTGATGTACGATGCTTGTGGATGTCTGATGCCTGATGCTTGTGGATGTGTGTTGCCTGATTTCTGATGCATGATGTCTGATGCTTGTGGATGTTTGATGCCTGATGTCTGATGCTTGTGGATGTCTGATGCCTGATGTCTGATGCTTGTGGCTGTCTGATGCCTGATGCTTGTGGATGTCTGATGCATGATGTCTGACACCTGATGTCTGATGCATGATGTCTGATGCTTGTGGATGTCTGATGCTTGTGGATGTCTGATGCCTGATGTCTGATGCTTGTGAATGTCTGATGCCTGATGCTTGTGGATGTTTGGTGCCTGATGTCTGATGTCTGATTCCTGATGTCTGATGCTTGTGGATGTCTGATGTCTGATGCTTGTGGATGTGTGTTGCCTGAAGTCTGATGCATGATGTCTGACACCTGATGTCTGATGCCTGATGCTTGTGGAAGTCTGATGCCTGATGTATGATGCTCGATGTTTGATGTTTGATGTCTGATGCCTTATGCTTGTGGATGTGTGTTGCCTGATGTCTGATGCATGATGTCTGATGCTTGTGGATGTCTGATGCTTGTGGATGTTTGATTCCTGATGTCTGATGCTTGTGGATGTCTGATGCTTGTGGCTGTCTGATGCCTGATGTCTGATGCTTGTGGCTGTCTGATGCCTGATGTTGATGCCTGTGGATGTCTGATGCCTGATGCTTGTGGATGTGTGTTGCCTGATGTCTGATACCTGATGTCTGATGCTTGTGGATGTCTGATGCCTGATGTCTGATTCTTGATGCTTGTGGAAGTCTGATGCCTGATGTCTGATGCCCGATGTATGATGCTTGTGGATGTGTGTTGCCTGATGTCTGATGCATGATGTCTGACACCTGATGTCTGATGCATGATGTCTGATGCAGGATGTCTGATGCCTGATGTTTGTGGATGTCTGATGCCTGATGCCTGATGTTTGTGGATGTCTGATGCCTGATGTCTGATGCCTGATGTTTGTGAATGTCTGATGTCTGATGTCTGATGCCTGATGCTTGTGGATGTGTATTGCCTGATGTCTGATGCTTGTGGATGTTTGATGCCTGATGTCTGATGCTTGTGGATGTTTGATGCCTGATGTCTGATGCTTGTGGATGTCTCATGCATGATGTCTGATGCATGATGTCTGATGCCTGATGCTGGTGGATGTCTGATGCTTGATGTCTGATGTTTGTGGATGTCTGATGCCTGATGTCTGATGCTTGTGGATGTCTGATGCTTGTGGATGTCTGGTGCCTGATGTCTGATGCCTGTGGATGTCTGATGCCAGATGTCTGATGCCTGATGCTTGTGGATGTCTGATGCTTGTGGATGTCTGGTGCCTGATGTCTGATGCCTGATGTCGGATGCCTGATGTCGGATGCCTGATGTCTGATGCCTGACGCTTGTGGATGTCTGATGCCTGATGCTTGTGTATGTCTGATGCCTGATGTTTGAAGTCTGATGCCTGATGCTTGTGGATGTATGTTGCCCGATGTCTGATGTCTGTTGCTTGTGGATGTCTGATGCCTGATGCTTGTGGATGTCTTATGCCTGATGGCTGATGTCTGGTGCCTGATGTCTGATGCTTGTGGATGTCTGATGCCTGATGTCTGATGCCCGATGTTTGATGTCTGATGCCTGATGCTTAAGGATGTGTGTTGCCTGATGTCTGATGCATGATGTCTGATGCTTGTGGATGTCTGATGCTTGTGGATGTGTGTTGCCTGATGTCTGATGCTTGTGGATGTTTGATGCCTGATGTCTGATGCTTGTGGATGTCTCATGCATGATGTCTGATGTCTGATGCTTGTGGATGTCTGATGCTTGATGTCTGATGTTTGTGGATGTCTGATGCCTGATGTCTGATGTCTGATACTTGTGGATGTCTGATGTCTGAGGCCTGATGTCTTATGCCTGATACCTGATGTCTGATTCCTGATGTCTGATGCTTGTGGATGTCTAATGCCTGATGTTTGATGCTTGTGGATGTCTGATGCTTGATGTCTGATGCTTGTGGCTGTCTGATGCCTGATGTCCGATGCTTGTGGATATCTGATGCCTGATGTCTGATGCCCAATGTTTGATGTCTGATGCCTGATGCTTGTGGATGTGTGTTGCCTGATGTCTGATGCATGATGTCTGATGCTTGTGGATGTGTGTTGCCTGATGTCTGAGGCATGATGTCTGATGCTTGTGGATGTTTGATGTCTGATGTCTCATGCATGATGTCTGATGTCTGATGCTTGTGGATGTCTGATGCTTGATGTCTGATGTTTGTGGATGTCTGATGCCTGATGTCTGATACTTGTGGATGTCTGATGTCTGAGGCCTGATGTCTTATGCCTGATACCTGATGCCTGATGTTTGATGTCTGATGCTTGTGGATGTCTAATGCCTGATGTTTGATGCTTGTGGCTGTCTGATGCCTGATGTCTGATGCTTGTGGATGTCTGATAAATGATGTCTGACACCTGATGTCTGATGCATGATGTCTGATGCATGATGTCTGATGCTTGTGGATGTCTGATGCTTGTGGATGTCTGATGCCTGATGTCTGATGCTTGTGAATGTCTGATGCCTGATGCTTGTGGATGTCTGGTGCCTGATGTCTGATTCCTGATGTCTGATGCTTGTGGATGTCTGATGTCTGATGCTTGTGGATGTGTGTTGCCTGATGTCTGACACCTGATGTCTGATGCCTGATGCTTGTGGATGTCTGATGCTTGTGGCTGTCTGATGCCTGATATATGATGCTTGTGGATGTCTGACACCTGATGTCTGATGTCTGATGCATGATGTCTGATGCTTGTGGATGTCTGATGCCTGATGCTTGTGGAAGTCTGATGCCTGATGTCTGATGCCCGATGTTTGATGTCTGATGCCTTATGCTTGTGGATGTGTGTTGCCTGATGTCTGATGCATGATGTCTGATGCTTGTGGATGTCTGATGCTTGTGGATGTTTGATTCCTGATGTCTGATGCTTGTGGATGTCTGATGCTTGTGGCTGTCTGATGCCTGATATATGATGCGTGTGGATGTCTGACACCTGATGTCTGATGTCTGATGCATGATGTCTGATGCTTGTGGATGTTTGATGCCTGATGTCTCATGCATGATGTCTGATGCATGATGTCCGATGCTTGTAGATGTCTGATGTTTGTGGATGTCTGATGTCTGATGCATGATGTCTGATGTCTTAATGTCTGATGCTTGTAGATGTCTGATACTTGTGGATGTCTGATGTCTGAGGCCTGATGTGTGATACCTGATGTCTGATTCCTGATGTCTGATGCTTGTGGATGTCTGATGCCTGATGTCTGATGCTTGTGGCTGTCTGATGCCTGATGTTGATGCTTGTGGATGTCTGATTCATGATGTCTGACACCTGATGTCTGATGCATGATGTCTGATGCATGATGTCTGATGCTTGTGGATGTCTGATGCCTCATGCATGATGCTTGTGGATGTCTGATGCTTGTGGATGTCTGGTGCCTGATGTCTGATGCCTGATGTCTGATGCTTGTGGATGTCTGATGCCTGATGCTTGTGGATGTCTGATGCCTGATGTCTGATGTCTGTTGCTTGTGGATGTCTGATGCCTGATGCTTGTGGATGTCTTATGCCCGATGGCTGATGTCTGGTGCCTGATGTTTGATGTCTGATTCTTGTGGATGTATGTTGCCTGATGTCTGATGCATGATGTCTGTTGCTTGTGGATGTCTGATGCCTGATGTCTGATGCTTGTGGATGTCTTATGCCTGATGGCTGATGTCTGGTGCCTGATGTCTGATGCTTGTGGATGTCTGATGTCCGATGCTTGTGGATGTCTGATGCCTGATGTCTGATGCCCGATGTTTGATGTCTGATGCTTGTGGATTTGTTGCCTGATGTCTGATGCATGATGTCTGATGCTTGTGGATGTCTGATGCCTGATGCTTGTGGATGTGTGTTGCCTGATGTCTGATGCATGATGCCTGATGCTTGTGGATGTTTGATGCCTGATGTCTGATGCTTGTGGATGTCTCATGCATGATGTCTGATGCATGATGTCTGATGCCTGATGTCTGATGCTTGTGGATGTCTGATGCTTGAAGTCTGATGTTTGTGGATGTCTGATGCCTGATGTCTGATGTCTGATGCCTGATGTCTAATGTCTGATGCTTGTAGATGTCTGATACTTGTGGATGTCTGATGTCGGAGGCCTGATGTCTTATGCCTGATGTCTGATACCTGATGTCTGATTCCTGATGTCTGATGCTTGTGGATGTCTAATGCCTGATGTTTGATGCTTGTGGATGTCTGATGCCTGATGCTTTAGGCTGTCTGATGCCTGATGTCTGATGCTTGTGGATGTCTGATGCATGATGTCTGACACCTGATGTCTGATGCATGATGTCTGATGCTTGTGGATGTCTGATGCCTGATGCTTATGAATGTCTGATGCCTGATGCCTGATGTCTGATTCCTGATGTCTGATGCCTGTGGATGTCTGATGCTTGATGCTTGTGGATGTGTGTTGCCTGATGTCTGATACCTGATGTCTGATGCTTGTGGATGTCTGATGCCTGATGTCTGATGCTTGATGCTTGTGGAAGTCTGATGCCTGATGTCTGATGCCCGATGTCTGATGCTTGTGGATGTGTGTTGCCTGATGTCTGATGCATGATGACTGATGCTTGTGGATGTCTGGTGCTTGTGGATGTTTGATTCCTGATGTCTGATGCTTGTGGATGTCTGATGCTTGTGGCTGTCTGATGCCTGATGTCTGATGCTTGTGGATGTCTGATGCATGATGTCTGACACCTGATGTCTGACGCATGATGTCTGATGCAGGATGTCTGATGCTTGATGTTTGTGGATGTCTGATGCCTGATGTTTGTGGATGTCTGATGCCTGATGTCTGATGCCTGATGTTTGTGAATGTCTGATGTCTGATGTCTGATGCCTGATGCTTGTGGATGTGTGTTGCCTGATGTCTGATGCTTGTGGATGTTTGATGCCTGATGTCTGATGCTTGTGGATGTTTGATGCCTGATGTCTGATGCTTGTGGATGTCTCATGCATGATGTCTGATGCATGATGTCTGATGCCTGATGCTTGTGGATGTCTGATGCTTGATGTCTGATGTTTGTGGATGTCTGATGCCTGATGTCTGATGCTTGTGGATGTCTGATGCTTGTGGATGTCTGGTGCCTGATGTCTGATGCCTGTGGATGTCTGATGCCAGATGTCTGATGCCTGATGCTTGTGGATGTCTGATGCTTGTGGATGTCTGGTGCCTGATGTCTGATGCCTGATGTCGGATGCCTGATGTCGGATGCCTGATGCCTGACGCTTGTGGATGTCTGATGCCTGATGCTTGTGTATGTCTGATGCCTGATGTTTGATGTCTGATGCCTGATTATTGTGGATGTATGTTGCCTGATGTCTGATGTCTGTTGCTTGTGGATGTCTGATGCCTGATGCTTGTGGATGTCTTATGCCTGATGGCTGATGTCTGGTGCCTGATGTCTGATGCTTGTGGATGTCTGATGCCTGATGTCTGATGCCCGATGTTTGATGTCTGATGCCTGATGCTTGTGGATGTGTGTTGCCTGATGTCTGATGCATGATGTCTGATGCTTGTGGATGTCTGATGCTTGTGGATGTGTGTTGCCTGATGTCTGAGGCATGATGTCTGATGCTTGTGGATGTTTGATGTCTGATGTCTGATGCTTGTGGATGTCTCATGCATGATGTCTGATGCTTGTGGATGTCTGATGCTTGATGTCTGATGTTCGTGGATGTCTGATGCCTGATGTCTGATGTCTGATACTTGTGGATGTCTGATGTCTGAGGCCTGATGTCTTATGCCTGATACCTGATGTCTGATTCCTGATGTCTGATGCTTGTGGATGTCTAATGCCTGATGTTTGATGCTTGTGGATGTCTGATGCCTGATGTCTGATGCTTGTGGCTGTCTGATGCCTGATGTCCGATGCTTGTGGATGTCTGATGCCTGATGTCTGATGCCCGATGTTTGATGTCTGATGCCTGATGCCTGATGCTTGTGGATGTGTGTTGCCTGATGTCTGATGCATGATGTCTGATGCTTGTGGATGTCTGATGCTTGTGGATGTGTGTTGCCTGATGTCTGAGGCATGATGTCTGATGCTTGTGGATGTTTGATGTCTGATGTCTCATGCATGATGTCTGATGTCTGATGCTTGTGGATGTCTGATGCTTGATGTCTGATGTTTGTGGATGTCTGATGCCTGATGTCTGATACTTGTGGATGTCTGATGTCTGAGGCCTGATGTCTTATGCCTGATACCTGATGTCTGATTCCTGATGTCTGATGCTTGTGGATGTCTAATGCCTGATGTTTGATGCTTGTGGATATCTGATGCCTGATGTCTGATGCTTGTGGCTGTCTGAGGCCTGATGTCTGATGCTTGTGGATGTCTGATAAATGATGTCTGACACCTGATGTCTGATGCATGATGTCTGATGCATGATGTCTGATGCTTGTGGATGTCTGATGCTTGTGGATGTCTGATGCCTGATGTCTGATGCTTGTGAATGTCTGATGCCTGATGCTTGTGGATGTCTGGTGCCTGATGTCTGATTCTTGATGTCTGATGCTTGTGGATGTGTGTTGCCTGATGTCTGATGCATGATGTCTGACACCTGATGTCTGATGCCTGATGCTTGTGGAAGTCTGATGCCTGATGCCCGATGTTTGATGTCTGATGCCTTATGCTTGTGGATGTGTGTTGCCTGATGTCTGATGCATGATGTCTGATGCTTGTGGATGTCTGATGCTTGTGGATGTTTGATTCCTGATGTCTGATGCTTGTGGATGTCTGATGCTTGTGGCTGTCTGATGCCTGATATATGATGCTTGTGGATGTCTGACACCTGATGTCTGATGCATGATGTCTGATGCATGATGCTTGTGGATGTCTGATGCCTGATGCTTGTGGATGTGTGTTGCCTGATGTCTGATGCATGATGTCTGATGCTTGTGGATGTTTGATGCCTGATGTCTCATGCATGATGTCTGATGCATGATGTCTGATGCTTGTGGATGTCTGATGCTTGATGTCTGATGTTTGTGGATGTCTGATGTCTGATGCATGATGTCTGATGTCTTAATGTCTGATGCTTGTAGATGTCTGATACTTGTGGATGTCTGATGTCTGAGGCCTGATGTCTGATGCCTGATACCTGATGCCTGATGTTTGATGTCTGATGCTTGTGGATGTCTAATGCCTGATGTTTGATGCTTGTGGATGTCTGATGCCTGATGTCTGATGCTTGTGGCTGTCTGATGCCTGATGTCTGATGCTTGTGGATGTCTGATAAATGATGTCTGACACCTGATGTCTGATGCATGATGTCTGATGCATGATGTCTGATGCTTGTGGATGTCTGATGCTTGTGGATGTCTGATGCCTGATGTCTGATGCTTGTGAATGTCTGATGCCTGATGCTTGTGGATGTCTGGTGCCTGATGTCTGATTCCTGATGTCTGATGCTTGTGGATGTCTGATGTCTGATGCTTGTGGATGTGTGTTGCCTGATGTCTGACACCTGATGTCTGATGCCTGATGCTTGTGGAAGTCTGATGCCTGATGTCTGATGCCCGATGTTTGATGTCTGATGCCTTATGCTTGTGGATGTGTGTTGCCTGATGTCTGATGCATGATGTCTGATGCTTGTGGATGTCTGATGCTTGTGGATGTTTGATTCCTGATGTCTGATGCTTGTGGATGTCTGATGCTTGTGGCTGTCTGATGCCTGATATATGATGCGTGTGGATGTCTGACACCTGATGTCTGATGTCTGATGCATGATGTCTGATGCTTGTGGATGTTTGATGCCTGATGTCTCATGCATGATGTCTGATGCATGATGTCTGATGCTTGTGGATGTCTGATGTTTGTGGATGTCTGATGTCTGATGCATGATGTCTGATGTCTTAATGTCTGATGCTTGTAGATGTCTGATACTTGTGGATGTCTGATGTCTGAGGCCTGATGTGTGATACCTGATGTCTGATTCCTGATGTCTGATGCTTGTGGATGTCTGATGCCTGATGTCTGATGCTTGTGGCTGTCTGATGCCTGATGTTGATGCTTGTGGATGTCTGATGCATGATGTCTGACACCTGATGTCTGATGCATGATGTCTGATGCATGATGTCTGATGCATGATGTCTGATGCTTGTGGATGTCTGATGCCTCATGCATGATGCTTGTGGATGTCTGATGCTTGTGGATGTCTGGTGCCTGATGTCTGATGCCTGATGTCTGATGCTTGTAGATGTCTGATGCCTGATGCTTGTGGATGTCTGATGCCTGATGTCTGATGTCTGTTGCTTGTGGATGTCTGATGCCTGATGCTTGTGGATGTCTTATGCCTGATGGCTGATGTCTGGTGCCTGATGTTTGATGTCTGATTCTTGTGGATGTATGTTGCCTGATGTCTGATGCATGATGTCTGTTGCTTGTGGATGTCTGATGCCTGATGTCTGATGCTTGTGGATGTCTTATGCCTGATGGCTGATGTCTGGTGCCTGATGTCTGATGCTTGTGGATGTCTGATGTCCGATGCTTGTGGATGTCTGATGCCTGATGTCTGATGCCCGATGTTTGATGTCTGATGCTTGTGGATTTGTTGCCTGATGTCTGATGCATGATGTCTGATGCTTGTGGATGTCTGATGCCTGATGCTTGTGGATGTGTGTTGCCTGATGTCTGATGCATGATGCCTGATGCTTGTGGATGTTTGATGCCTGATGTCTGATGCTTGTGGATGTCTCATGCATGATGTCTGATGCATGATGTCTGATGCCTGATGTCTGATGCTTGTGGATGTCTGATGCTTGAAGTCTGATGTTTGTGGATGTCTGATGCCTGATGTCTGATGTCTGATGCCTGATGTCTAACGTCTGATGCTTGTAGATGTCTGATACTTGTGGATGTCTGATGTCGGAGGCCTGATGTCTTATGCCTGATGTCTGATACCTGATGTCTGATTCCTGATGTCTGATGCTTGTGGATGTCTAATGCCTGATGTTTGATGCTTGTAGATGTCTGATGCCTGATGCTTGTGGCTGTCTGATGCCTGATGTCTGATGCTTGTGGATGTCTGATGCATGATGTCTGACACCTGATGTCTGATGCATGATGTCTGATGCTTGTGGATGTCTGATGCCTGATGCTTATGAATGTCTTATGCCTGATGCCTGATGTCTGATTCCTGATGTCTGATGCCTGTGGATGTCTGATGCCTGATGCTTGTGGATGTGTGTTGCCTGATGTCTGATACCTGATGTCTGATGCTTGTGGATGTCTGATGCCTGATGTCTGATGCTTGATGCTTGTGGAAGTCTGATGCCTGATGTCTGATGCCCGATGTCTGATGCTTGTGGATGTGTGTTGCCTGATGTCTGATGCATGATGACTGATGCTTGTGGATGTCTGATGCTTGTGGATGTTTGATTCCTGATGTCTGATGCTTGTGGATGTCTGATGCTTGTGGCTGTCTGATGCCTTATGTCTGATGCTTGTGGATGTCTGATGCATGATGTCTGACACCTGATGTCTGACGCATGATGTCTGATGCAGGATGTCTGATGCTTGATGTTTGTGGATGTCTGATGCCTGATGTTTGTGGATGTCTGATGCCTGATGTCTGATGCCTGATGTTTGTGAATGTCTGATGTCTGATGTCTGATGCCTGATGCTTGTGGATGTGTGTTGCCTGATGTCTGATGCTTGTGGATGTTTGATGCCTGATGTCTGATGCTTGTGGATGTTTGATGCCTGATGTCTGATGCTTGTGGATGTCTCATGCATGATGTCTGATGCATGATGTCTGATGCCTGATGCTTGTGGATGTCTGATGCTTGATGTCTGATGTTTGTGGATGTCTGATGCCTGATGTCTGATGCTTGTGGATGTCTGATGCTTGTGGATGTCTGGTGCCTGATGTCTGATGCCTGTGGATGTCTGATGCCAGATGTCTGATGCCTGATGCTTGTGGATGTCTGATGCTTGTGGATGTCTGGTGCCTGATGTCTGATGCCTGATGTCGGATGCCTGATGTCGGATGCCTGATGCCTGACGCTTGTGGATGTCTGATGCCTGATGCTTGTGTATGTCTGATGCCTGATGTTTGATGTCTGATGCCTGATTATTGTGGATGTATGTTGCCTGATGTCTGATGTCTGTTGCTTGTGGATGTCTGATGCCTGATGCTTGTGGATGTCTTATGCCTGATGGCTGATGTCTGGTGCCTGATGTCTGATGCTTGTGGATGTCTGATGCCTGATGTCTGATGCCGGATGTTTGATGTCTGATGCCTGATGCTTGTGGATGTGTGTTGCCTGATGTCTGATGCATGATGTCTGATGCTTGTGGATGTCTGATGTTTGTGGATGTCTGATGTCTGATGCATGATGTCTGATGTCTTAATGTCTGATGCTTGTAGATGTCTGATACTTGTGGATGTCTGATGTCTGAGGCCTGATGTGTGATACCTGATGTCTGATTCCTGATGTCTGATGCTTGTGGATGTCTGATGCCTGATGTCTGATGCTTGTGGCTGTCTGATGCCTGATGTTGATGCTTGTGGATGTCTGATGCATGATGTCTGACACCTGATGTCTGATGCATGATGTCTGATGCATGATGTCTGATGCATGATGTCTGATGCTTGTGGATGTCTGATGCCTCATGCATGATGCTTGTGGATGTCTGATGCTTGTGGATGTCTGGTGCCTGATGTCTGATGCCTGATGTCTGATGCTTGTAGATGTCTGATGCCTGATGCTTGTGGATGTCTGATGCCTGATGTCTGATGTCTGTTGCTTGTGGATGTCTGATGCCTGATGCTTGTGGATGTCTTATGCCTGATGGCTGATGTCTGGTGCCTGATGTTTGATGTCTGATTCTTGTGGATGTATGTTGCCTGATGTCTGATGCATGATGTCTGTTGCTTGTGGATGTCTGATGCCTGATGTCTGATGCTTGTGGATGTCTTATGCCTGATGGCTGATGTCTGGTGCCTGATGTCTGATGCTTGTGGATGTCTGATGTCCGATGCTTGTGGATGTCTGATGCCTGATGTCTGATGCCCGATGTTTGATGTCTGATGCTTGTGGATTTGTTGCCTGATGTCTGATGCATGATGTCTGATGCTTGTGGATGTCTGATGCCTGATGCTTGTGGATGTGTGTTGCCTGATGTCTGATGCATGATGCCTGATGCTTGTGGATGTTTGATGCCTGATGTCTGATGCTTGTGGATGTCTCATGCATGATGTCTGATGCATGATGTCTGATGCATGATGTCTGATGCCTGATGTCTGATGCTTGTGGATGTCTGATGCTTGAAGTCTGATGTTTGTGGATGTCTGATGCCTGATGTCTGATGTCTGATGCCTGATGTCTAACGTCTGATGCTTGTAGATGTCTGATACTTGTGGATGTCTGATGTCGGAGGCCTGATGTCTTATGCCTGATGTCTGATACCTGATGTCTGATTCCTGATGTCTGATGCTTGTGGATGTCTAATGCCTGATGTTTGATGCTTGTGGATGTCTGATGCCTGATGCTTGTGGCTGTCTGATGCCTGATGTCTGATGCTTGTGGATGTCTGATGCATGATGTCTGACACCTGATGTCTGATGCATGATGTCTGATGCTTGTGGATGTCTGATGCCTGATGCTTATGAATGTCTTATGCCTGATGCCTGATGTCTGATTCCTGATGTCTGATGCCTGTGGATGTCTGATGCCTGATGCTTGTGGATGTGTGTTGCCTGATGTCTGATACCTGATGTCTGATGCTTGTGGATGTCTGATGCCTGATGTCTGATGCTTGATGCTTGTGGAAGTCTGATGCCTGATGTCTGATGCCCGATGTCTGATGCTTGTGGATGTGTGTTGCCTGATGTCTGATGCATGATGACTGATGCTTGTGGATGTCTGATGCTTGTGGATGTTTGATTCCTGATGTCTGATGCTTGTGGATGTCTGATGCTTGTGGCTGTCTGATGCCTTATGTCTGATATTTGTGGATGTCTGATGCATGATGTCTGACACCTGATGTCTGACGCATGATGTCTGATGCAGGATGTCTGATGCTTGATGTTTGTGGATGTCTGATGCCTGATGTTTGTGGATGTCTGATGCCTGATGTCTGATGCCTGATGTTTGTGAATGTCTGATGTCTGATGTCTGATGCCTGATGCTTGTGGATGTGTGTTGCCTGATGTCTGATGCTTGTGGATGTTTGATGCCTGATGTCTGATGCTTGTGGATGTTTGATGCCTGATGTCTGATGCTTGTGGATGTCTCATGCATGATGTCTGATGCATGATGTCTGATGCCTGATGCTTGTGGATGTCTGATGCTTGATGTCTGATGTTTGTGGATGTCTGATGCCTGATGTCTGATGCTTGTGGATGTCTGATGCTTGTGGATGTCTGGTGCCTGATGTCTGATGCCTGTGGATGTCTGATGCCAGATGTTTGATGCCTGATGCTTGTGGATGTCTGATGCTTGTGGATGTCTGGTGCCTGATGTCTGATGCCTGATGTCGGATGCCTGATGTCGGATGCCTGATGCCTGACGCTTGTGGATGTCTGATGCCTGATGCTTGTGTATGTCTGATGCCTGATGTTTGATGTCTGATGCCTGATTATTGTGGATGTATGTTGCCTGATGTCTGATGTCTGTTGCTTGTGGATGTCTGATGCCTGATGCTTGTGGATGTCTTATGCCTGATGGCTGATGTCTGGTGCCTGATGTCTGATGCTTGTGGATGTCTGATGCCTGATGTCTGATGCCGGATGTTTGATGTCTGATGCCTGATGCTTGTGGATGTGTGTTGCCTGATGTCTGATGCATGATGTCTGATGCTTGTGGATGTCTGATGCTTGTGGATGTGTGTTGCCTGATGTCTGAGGCATGATGTCTGATGCTTGTGGATGTTTGATGTCTGATGTCTGATGCTTGTGGATGTCTCATGCATGATGTCTGATGCTTGTGGATGTCTGATGCTTGATGTCTGATGTTCGTGGATGTCTGATGCCTGATGTCTGATGTCTGATACTTGTGGATGTCTGATGTCTGAGGCCTGATGTCTTATGCCTGATACCTGATGTCTGATTCCTGATGTCTGATGCTTGTGGATGTCTAATGCCTGATGTTTGATGCTTTTGGATGTCTGATGCCTGATGTCTGATGCTTGTGGCTGTCTGATGCCTGATGTCCGATGCTTGTGGATGTCTGATGCCTGATGTCTGATGCCTGATGTTTGATGTCTGATGCCTGATGCCTGATGCTTGTGGATGTGTGTTGCCTGATGTCTGATGCATGATGTCTGATGCTTGTGGATGTCTGATGCTTGTGGATGTGTGTTGCCTGATGTCTGAGGCATGATGTCTGATGCTTGTGGATGTTTGATGTCTGATGTCTCATGCATGATGTCTGATGTCTGATGCTTGTGGATGTCTGATGCTTGATGTCTGATGTTTGTGGATGTCTGATGCCTGATGTCTGATACTTGTGGATGTCTGATGTCTGAGGCCTGATGTCTTATGCCTGATACCTGATGTCTGATTCCTGATGTCTGATGCTTGTGGATGTCTAATGCCTGATGTTTGATGCTTGTGGATATCTGATGCCTGATGTCTGATGCTTGTGGCTGTCTGAGGCCTGATGTCTGATGCTTGTGGATGTCTGATAAATGATGTCTGACACCTGATGTCTGATGCATGATGTCTGATGCATGATGTCTGATGCTTGTGGATGTCTGATGCTTGTGGATGTCTGATGCCTGATGTCTGATGCTTGTGAATGTCTGATGCCTGATGCTTGTGGATGTCTGGTGCCTGATGTCTGATTCTTGATGTCTGATGCTTGTGGATGTCTGATGTCTGATGCTTGTGGATGTGTGTTGCCTGATGTCTGATGCATGATGTCTGACACCTGATGTCTGATGCCTGATGCTTGTGGAAGTCTGATGCCTGATGCCCGATGTTTGATGTCTGATGCCTTATGCTTGTGGATGTGTGTTGCCTGATGTCTGATGCATGATGTCTGATGCTTGTGGATGTCTGATGCTTGTGGATGTTTGATTCCTGATGTCTGATGCTTGTGGATGTCTGATGCTTGTGGCTGTCTGATGCCTGATATATGATGCTTGTGGATGTCTGACACCTGATGTCTGATGCATGATGTCTGATGCATGATGCTTGTGGATGTCTGATGCCTGATGCTTGTGGATGTGTGTTGCCTGATGTCTGATGCATGATGTCTGATGCTTGTGGATGTTTGATGCCTGATGTCTCATGCATGATGTCTGATGCATGATGTCTGATGCTTGTGGATGTCTGATGCTTGATGTCTGATGTTTGTGGATGTCTGATGTCTGATGCATGATGTCTGATGTCTTAATGTCTGATGCTTGTAGATGTCTGATACTTGTGGATGTCTGATGTCTGAGGCCTGATGTCTGATGTGTGATACCTGATGTCTGATTCCTGATGTCTGATGCTTGTGGATGTCTGATGCCTGATGTCTGATGCTTGTGGCTGTCTGATGCCTGATGTTGATGCTTGTGGATGTCTGATGCATGATGTCTGACACCTGATGTCTGATGCATGATGTCTGATGCATGATGTCTGATGCTTGTGGATGTCTGATGCCTCATGCATGATGCTTGTGGATGTCTGATGCTTGTGGATGTCTGATGCCTGATGTCTGATGCTTGTGGATGTCTCATGCATGATGTCTGATGCATGATGTCTGATGCCTGATGTCTGATGCCTGATGCTTGTGGATGTCTGATGCTTGATGTCTGATGCTTGTGGATGTCTGATGCTTGTGGATGTCTGGTGCCTGATGTCTGATGCCTGTGGATGTCTGATGCCAGATGTCTGATGCCTAAAGCTTGTGGATGTCTGGTGCCTGATGTCTGATGTCGAATGCCTGATGCTTGTGGATGTCTCATGCTTGTGGATGCCTGATGTCTGATGCCTGACGCTTGTGGATGTCTGATGCCTGATGCTTGTGGATGTCTGATGCCTGATGTCTGATGCATGATGTCTGATGCCTGATGTCTTAATGTCTGATGCTTGTAGATGTCTGATACTTGCGGATGTCTGATGTCTGAGGCCTGATGTCTTATCAGGTATCACACATCAGACATCAGGCATCAGACAGCCACAAGCATCAGACATCAGGCATCAGACATCCACAAGCATCAAACATCAGGCATTAGACATCCACAAACATCAGACATCAGGAATCAGACATCAGGTATCACACATCAGGCATCAGGCATGTCTGATTCCTGATGTCTGATGCTTGTGGATGTCTGATGCCTGATGCTTGTGGCTGTCTGATGCCCGATGTCTGATGCTTGTGGATGTCTGATGCATGATGTCTGACACCTGATGTCTGATGCATGATGTCTGATGCATGATGTCTGATGCTTGTGGATGTTTGATGCTTGTGGATGTCTGGTGCCTGATGTCTGATGCTTGTGAATGTCTGAGTCCTGATGCTTGTGGATGTCTGGGGCCTGATGTCTGATGCTTGTGGATGTCTGATGCATGATGTCTGACACCTGATGTCTGATGCATGATGTCTGATGCTTGTGGATGTCTGATGCCTGATGTCTGATGCTTGTGAATGTCTAATGCCTGATGCTTGTTGATGTCTGGTGCCTGATGTCTGATGCCTGATTCCTGATGTCTGATGCTTGTGGATGTCTGATACCTAATGTCTGATGCCTGTGGATGTGTGTTGCCTGATGTCTGATACCTGATGTCTGATGCTTGTGGATGTCTGATGCCTGATGTCTGATGCTTGTGGAAGTCTGATGCTTGTGGAAGTCTGATGCCTGATGTCTGATGCCCGATGTCTGATGCTTGTGGATGTGTGTTGCCTGATGTCTGATGCATGATGTCTGATGCTTGTGGATGTTTGATTCCTGATGTCTGATGCTTGTGGCTGTCTGATGCCTGATGTCTGATGCTTGTGGATGTCTGATGCATGATGTCTGACACCTGATGTCTGATGCATGTCTGATGCAGGATGTCTGATGCTTGTGGATGTCTGACGCATGAGGTTTGTGGATGTCTGATGCCTGATGTCTGATGCCTGATGTTTGTGAATGTCTGATGCCTGATGTCCGATGCTTGTGGATGTCTGATGCCTGATGCTTGTGGATGTCTGATGCCTGATGCTTGTGGATGTGTGTTGCCTGATGTCTGATGCATGATGTCTGATGCTTGTGGATGTTTGATGCCTGATGTCTGATGCTTGTGGATGTCTCATGCATGATGTCTGATGCATGATGTCTGATGTCTGATGCTTGTGGATGTCTGATGCTTGATGTCTGATGTCTGATGCATGATGTCTGATGCCTGATGTCTTAATGTCTGATGCTTGTAGATGTCTGATACTTGTGGACGTCTGATGTCTGAGGCCTGTCTGATGTGTGATACCTGATGTCTGATTCCTGATGTCTGATGCTTGTGGATGTCTGATGCCTGATGTCTGATGCTTGTGGATGTCTGATGCTTGTGGATGTTTGATTCCTGATGTCTGATGCTTGTGGATGTCTGATGCTTGTGGCTGTCTGATGCCTGATGTCTGATGCTTGTGGATGTCTGATGCATGATGTCTGACACCTGATGTCTGATGCATGATGTCTGATGCAGGATGTCTGATGCTTGATGTTTGTGGATGTCTGATGCCTGATGTTTGTGGATGTCTGATGCCTGATGTCTGATGCCTGATGTTTGTGAATGTCTGATGTCTGATGTCTGATGCCTGATGCTTGTGGATGTGTGTTGCCTGATGTCTGATGCTTGTGGATGTTTGATGCCTGATGTCTGATGCTTGTGGATGTTTGATGCCTGATGTCTGATGCTTGTGGATGTCTCATGCATGATGTCTGATGCATGATGTCTGATGCCTGATGCTTGTGGATGTCTGATGCTTGATGTCTGATGTTTGTGGATGTCTGATGCCTGATGTCTGATGCTTGTGGATGTCTGATGCTTGTGGATGTCTGGTGCCTGATGTCTGATGCCTGTGGATGTCTGATGCCAGATGTCTGATGCCTGATGCTTGTGGATGTCTGATGCTTGTGGATGTCTGGTGCCTGATGTCGGATGCCTGATGTCGGATGCCTGATGCCTGATGCCTGATGCCTGACGCTTGTGGATGTCTGATGCCTGATGCTTGTGTATGTCTGATGCCTGATGTTTGATGTCTGATGCCTGATTATTGTGGATGTATGTTGCCTGATGTCTGATGTCTGTTGCTTGTGGATGTCTGATGCCTGATGCTTGTGGATGTCTTATGCCTGATGGCTGATGTCTGGTGCCTGATGTCTGATGCTTGTGGATGTCTGATGCCTGATGTCTGATGCCCGATGTTTGATGTCTGATGCCTGATGCTTGTGGATGTGTGTTGCCTGATGTCTGATGCATGATGTCTGATGCTTGTGGATGTCTGATGCTTGTGGATGTGTGTTGCCTGATGTCTGAGGCATGATGTCTGATGCTTGTGGATGTTTGATGTCTGATGTCTGATGCTTGTGGATGTCTCATGCATGATGTCTGATGCTTGTGGATGTCTGATGCTTGATGTCTGATGTTCGTGGATGTCTGATGCCTAATGTCTGATGTCTGATACTTGTGGATGTCTGATGTCTGAGGCCTGATGTCTTATGCCTGATACCTGATGTCTGATTCCTGATGTCTGATGCTTGTGGATGTCTAATGCCTGATGTTTGATGCTTGTGGATGTCTGATGCCTGATGTCTGATGCTTGTGGCTGTCTGATGCCTGATGTCCGATGCTTGTGGATGTCTGATGCCTGATGTCTGATGCCCGATGTTTGATGTCTGATGCCTGATGCCTGATGCTTGTGGATGTGTGTTGCCTGATGTCTGATGCATGATGTCTGATGCTTGTGGATGTCTGATGCTTGTGGATGTGTGTTGCCTGATGTCTGAGGCATGATGTCTGATGCTTGTGGATGTTTGATGTCTGATGTCTCATGCATGATGTCTGATGTCTGATGCTTGTGGATGTCTGATGCTTGATGTCTGATGTTTGTGGATGTCTGATGCCTGATGTCTGATACTTGTGGATGTCTGATGTCTGAGGCCTGATGTCTTATGCCTGATACCTGATGTCTGATTCCTGATGTCTGATGCTTGTGGATGTCTAATGCCTGATGTTTGATGCTTGTGGATATCTGATGCCTGATGTCTGATGCTTGTGGCTGTCTGAGGCCTGATGTCTGATGCTTGTGGATGTCTGATAAATGATGTCTGACACCTGATGTCTGATGCATGATGTCTGATGCTTGTGGATGTCTGATGCTTGTGGATGTCTGATGCCTGATGTCTGATGCTTGTGAATGTCTGATGCCTGATGCTTGTGGATGTCTGGTGCCTGATGTCTGATTCTTGATGTCTGATGCTTGTGGATGTCTGATGTCTGATGCTTGTGGATGTGTGTTGCCTGATGTCTGATGCATGATGTCTGACACCTGATGTCTGATGCCTGATGCTTGTGGAAGTCTGATGCCTGATGCCCGATGTTTGATGTCTGATGCCTTATGCTTGTGGATGTGTGTTGCCTGATGTCTGATGCATGATGTCTGATGCTTGTGGATGTCTGATGCTTGTGGATGTTTGATTCCTGATGTCTGATGCTTGTGGATGTCTGATGCTTGTGGCTGTCTGATGCCTGATATATGATGCTTGTGGATGTCTGACACCTGATGTCTGATGCATGATGTCTGATGCATGATGCTTGTGGATGTCTGATGCCTGATGCTTGTGGATGTGTGTTGCCTGATGTCTGATGCATGATGTCTGATGCTTGTGGATGTTTGATGCCTGATGTCTCATGCATGATGTCTGATGCATGATGTCTGATGCTTGTGGATGTCTGATGCTTGATGTCTGATGTTTGTGGATGTCTGATGTCTGATGCATGATGTCTGATGTCTTAATGTCTGATGCTTGTAGATGTCTGATACTTGTGGATGTCTGATGTCTGAGGCCTGATGTCTGATGCCTGATACCTGATGCCTGATGTTTGATGTCTGATGCTTGTGGATGTCTAATGCCTGATGTTTGATGCTTGTGGATGTCTGATGCCTGATGTCTGATGCTTGTGGCTGTCTGATGCCTGATGTCTGATGCTTGTGGATGTCTGATAAATGATGTCTGACACCTGATGTCTGATGCATGATGTCTGATGCATGATGTCTGATGCTTGTGGATGTCTGATGCTTGTGGATGTCTGATGCCTGATGTCTGATGCTTGTGAATGTCTGATGCCTGATGCTTGTGGATGTATGGTGCCTGATGTCTGATTCCTGATGTCTGATGCTTGTGGATGTCTGATGTCTGATGCTTGTGGATGTGTGTTGCCTGATGTCTGACACCTGATGTCTGATGCCTGATGCTTGTGGAAGTCTGATGCCTGATGTCTGATGCCCGATGTTTGATGTCTGATGCCTTATGCTTGTGGATGTGTGTTGCCTGATGTCTGATGCATGATGTCTGATGCTTGTGGATGTCTGATGCTTGTGGATGTTTGATTCCTGATGTCTGATGCTTGTGGATGTCTGATGCTTGTGGCTGTCTGATGCCTGATATATGATGCTTGTGGATGTCTGACACCTGATGTCTGATGTCTGATGCATGATGTCTGATGCTTGTGGATGTCTGATGCCTGATGCTTGTGGAAGTCTGATGCCTGATGTCTGATGCCCGATGTTTGATGTCTGATGCCTTATGCTTGTGGATGTGTGTTGCCTGATGTCTGATGCATGATGTCTGATGCTTGTGGATGTCTGATGCTTGTGGATGTTTGATTCCTGATGTCTGATGCTTGTGGATGTCTGATGCTTGTGGCTGTCTGATGCCTGATATATGATGCGTGTGGATGTCTGACACCTGATGTCTGATGTCTGATGCATGATGTCTGATGCTTGTGGATGTTTGATGCCTGATGTCTCATGCATGATGTCTGATGCATGATGTCTGATGCTTGTGGATGTCTGATGTTTGTGGATGTCTGATGTCTGATGCATGATGTCTGATGTCTTAATGTCTGATGCTTGTAGATGTCTGATACTTGTGGATGTCTGATGTCTGAGGCCTGATGTGTGATACCTGATGTCTGATTCCTGATGTCTGATGCTTGTGGATGTCTGATGCCTGATGTCTGATGCTTGTGGCTGTCTGATGCCTGATGTTGATGCTTGTGGATGTCTGATGCATGATGTCTGACACCTGATGTCTGATGCATGATGTCTGATGCATGATGTCTGATGCATGATGTCTGATGCTTGTGGATGTCTGATGCCTCATGCATGATGCTTGTGGATGTCTGATGCTTGTGGATGTCTGGTGCCTGATGTCTGATGCCTGATGTCTGATGCTTGTGGATGTCTGATGCCTGATGCTTGTGGATGTCTGATGCCTGATGTCTGATGTCTATTGCTTGTGGATGTCTGATGCCTGATGCTTGTGGATGTCTTATGCCTGATGGCTGATGTCTGGTGCCTGATGTTTGATGTCTGATTCTTGTGGATGTATGTTGCCTGATGTCTGATGCATGATGTCTGTTGTTTGTGGATGTCTGATGCCTGATGTCTGATGCTTGTGGATGTCTTATGCCTGATGGCTGATGTCTGGTGCCTGATGTCTGATGCTTGTGGATGTCTGATGTCCGATGCTTGTGGATGTCTGATGCCTGATGTCTGATGCCCGATGTTTGATGTCTGATGCTTGTGGATTTGTTGCCTGATGTCTGATGCATGATGTCTGATGCTTGTGGATGTCTGATGCCTGATGCTTGTGGATGTGTGTTGCCTGATGTCTGATGCATGATGCCTGATGCTTGTGGATGTTTGATGCCTGATGTCTGATGCTTGTGGATGTCTCATGCATGATGTCTGATGCATGATGTCTGATGCATGATGTCTGATGCCTGATGTCTGATGCTTGTGGATGTCTGATGCTTGAAGTCTGATGTTTGTGGATGTCTGATGCCTGATGTTTGTGGATGTCTGATGCCTGATGTCTGATGCCTGATGTTTGTGAATGTCTGATGTCTGATGTCTGATGCCTGATGCTTGTGGATGTGTGTTGCCTGATGTCTGATGCTTGTGGATGTTTGATGCCTGATGTCTGATGCTTGTGGATGTTTGATGCCTGATGTCTGATGCCCGATGTTTGATGTCTGATGCTTGTGGATTTGTTGCCTGATGTCTGATGCATGATGTCTGATGCTTGTGGATGTCTGATGCCTGATGCTTGTGGATGTGTGTTGCCTGATGTCTGATGCATGATGCCTGATGCTTGTGGATGTTTGATGCCTGATGTCTGATGCTTGTGGATGTCTCATGCATGATGTCTGATGCATGATGTCTGATGCCTGATGTCTGATGCTGGTGGATGTCTGATGCTTGAAGTCTGATGTTTGTGGATGTCTGATGCCTGATGTCTGATGTCTGATGCCTGATGTCTAATGTCTGATGCTTGTAGATGTCTGATACTTGTGGATGTCTGATGTCGGAGGCCTGATGTCTTATGCCTGATGTCTGATACCTGATGTCTGATTCCTGATGTCTGATGCTTGTGGATGTCTAATGCCTGATGTTTGATGCTTGTGGATGTCTGATGCCTGATGCTTGTGGCTGTCTGATGCCTGATGTCTGATGCTTGTGGATGTCTGATGCATGATGTCTGACACCTGATGTCTGATGCATGATGTCTGATGCTTGTGGCTGTCTGATGCCTGATGTCTGATGCTTGTGGATGTCTGATGCATGATGTCTGACACCTGATGTCTGATGCATGATGTCTGATGCTTGTGGATGTCTGATGCCTGATGCTTATGAATGTCTGATGCCTGATGCCTGATGTCTGATTCCTGATGTCTGATGCCTGTGGATGTCTGATGCCTGATGCTTGTGGATGTGTGTTGCCTGATGTCTGATACCTGATGTCTGATGCTTGTGGATGTCTGATGCCTGATGTCTGATGCTTGATGCTTGTGGAAGTCTGATGCCTGATGTCTGATGCCCGATGTCTGATGCTTGTGGATGTGTGTTGCCTGATGTCTGATGCATGATGACTGATGCTTGTGGATGTCTGATGCTTGTGGATGTTTGATTCCTGATGTCTGATGCTTGTGGATGTCTGATGCTTGTGGCTGTCTGATGCCTGATGTCTGATGCTTGTGGATGTCTGATGCATGATGTCTGACACCTGATGTCTGACGCATGATGTCTGATGCAGGATGTCTGATGCTTGATGTTTGTGGATGTCTGATGCCTGATGTTTGTGGATGTCTGATGCCTGATGTCTGATGCCTGATGTTTGTGAATGTCTGATGTCTGATGTCTGATGCCTGATGCTTGTGGATGTGTGTTGCCTGATGTCTGATGCTTGTGGATGTTTGATGCCTGATGTCTGATGCTTGTGGATGTTTGATGCCTGATGTCTGATGCTTGTGGATGTCTCATGCATGATGTCTGATGCATGATGTCTGATGCCTGATGCTTGTGGATGTCTGATGCTTGATGTCTGATGTTTGTGGATGTCTGATGCCTGATGTCTGATGCTTGTGGATGTCTGATGCTTGTGGATGTCTGGTGCCTGATGTCTGATGCCTGTGGATGTCTGATGCCAGATGTCTGATGCCTGATGCTTGTGGATGTCTGATGCTTGTGGATGTCTGGTGCCTGATGTCTGATGCCTGATGTCGGATGCCTGATGTCGGATGCCTGATGCCTGACGCTTGTGGATGTCTGATGCCTGATGCTTGTGTATGTCTGATGCCTGATGTTTGATGTCTGATGCCTGATTATTGTGGATGTATGTTGCCTGATGTCTGATGTCTGTTGCTTGTGGATGTCTGATGCCTGATGCTTGTGGATGTCTTATGCCTGATGGCTGATGTCTGGTGCCTGATGTCTGATGCTTGTGGATGTCTGATGCATGATGTCTGATGCTTGTGGATGTCTGATGCTTGTGGATGTGTGTTGCCTGATGTCTGATGCATGATGTCTGATGCATGATGTCTGATGCTTGTGGATGTTTGATTCCTGATGTCTGATGCTTGTGGATGTCTGATGCTTGTGGATGTCTGATGCCTGATGTCTGATGCTTGTGGCTGTCTGATGCCTGATGTTGATGCTTGTGGATGTCTGATGCATGATGTCTGACACCTGATGTCTGATGCATGATGTCTGATGCATGATGTCTGATGCTTGTGGATGTCTGATGCCTCATGCATGATGCTTGTGGATGTCTGATGCTTGTGGATGTCTGATGCCTGATGTCTGATGCTTGTGGATGTCTCATGCATGATGTCTGATGCATGATGTCTGATGCCTGATGTCTGATGCCTGATGCTTGTGGATGTCTGATGCTTGATGTCTGATGCTTGTGGATGTCTAATGCCTGATGTTTGATGCTTGTGGATGTCTGATGCCTGATTTCTGATGCTTGTGGATGTCTGATGCCTGATGTCTGATGCCCGATGTTTGATGTCTGATGCCTGATGCCTGATGCTTGTGGATGTGTGTTGCCTGATGTCTGATGCATGATGTCTGATGCTTGTGGATGTCTGATGCTTGTGGATGTGTGTTGCCTGATGTCTGAGGCATGATGTCTGATGCTTGTGGATGTTTGATGTCTGATGTCTCATGCATGATGTCTGATGTCTGATGCTTGTGGATGTCTGATGCTTGATGTCTGATGTTTGTGGATGTCTGATGCCTGATGTCTGATACTTGTGGATGTCTGATGTCTGAGGCCTGATGTCTTATGCCTGATACCTGATGTCTGATTCCTGATGTCTGATGCTTGTGGATGTCTAATGCCTGATGTTTGATGCTTGTGGATATCTGATGCCTGATGTCTGATGCTTGTGGCTGTCTGAGGCCTGATGTCTGATGCTTGTGGATGTCTGATAAATGATGTCTGACACCTGATGTCTGATGCATGATGTCTGATGCATGATGTCTGATGCTTGTGGATGTCTGATGCTTGTGGATGTCTGATGCCTGATGTCTGATGCTTGTGAATGTCTGATGCCTGATGCTTGTGGATGTCTGGTGCCTGATGTCTGATTCTTGATGTCTGATGCTTGTGGATGTCTGATGTCTGATGCTTGTGGATGTGTGTTGCCTGATGTCTGATGCATGATGTCTGACACCTGATGTCTGATGCCTGATGCTTGTGGAAGTCTGATGCCTGATGCCCGATGTTTGATGTCTGATGCCTTATGCTTGTGGATGTGTGTTGCCTGATGTCTGATGCATGATGTCTGATGCTTGTGGATGTCTGATGCTTGTGGATGTTTGATTCCTGATGTCTGATGCTTGTGGATGTCTGATGCTTGTGGCTGTCTGATGCCTGATATATGATGCTTGTGGATGTCTGACACCTGATGTCTGATGCATGATGTCTGATGCATGATGCTTGTGGATGTCTGATGCCTGATGCTTGTGGATGTGTGTTGCCTGATGTCTGATGCATGATGTCTGATGCTTGTGGATGTTTGATGCCTGATGTCTCATGCATGATGTCTGATGCATGATGTCTGATGCTTGTGGATGTCTGATGCTTGATGTCTGATGTTTGTGGATGTCTGATGTCTGATGCATGATGTCTGATGTCTTAATGTCTGATGCTTGTAGATGTCTGATACTTGTGGATGTCTGATGTCTGAGGCCTGATGTCTGATGTGTGATACCTGATGTCTGATTCCTGATGTCTGATGCTTGTGGATGTCTGATGCCTGATGTCTGATGCTTGTGGCTGTCTGATGCCTGATGTTGATGCTTGTGGATGTCTGATGCATGATGTCTGACACCTGATGTCTGATGCATGATGTCTGATGCATGATGTCTGATGCTTGTGGATGTCTGATGCCTCATGCATGATGCTTGTGGATGTCTGATGCTTGTGGATGTCTGATGCCTGATGTCTGATGCTTGTGGATGTCTCATGCATGATGTCTGATGCATGATGTCTGATGCCTGATGTCTGATGCCTGATGCTTGTGGATGTCTGATGCTTGATGTCTGATGCTTGTGGATGTCTGATGCTTGTGGATGTCTGGTGCCTGATGTCTGATGCCTGTGGATGTCTGATGCCAGATGTCTGATGCCTAAAGCTTGTGGATGTCTGGTGCCTGATGTCTGATGTCGAATGCCTGATGCTTGTGGATGTCTCATGCTTGTGGATGCCTGATGTCTGATGCCTGACGCTTGTGGATGTCTGATGCCTGATGCTTGTGGATGTCTGATGCCTGATGTCTGATGCATGATGTCTGATGCCTGATGTCTTAATGTCTGATGCTTGTAGATGTCTGATACTTGCGGATGTCTGATGTCTGAGGCCTGATGTCTTATCAGGTATCACACATCAGACATCAGGCATCAGACAGCCACAAGCATCAGACATCAGGCATCAGACATCCACAAGCATCAAACATCAGGCATTAGACATCCACAAACATCAGACATCAGGAATCAGACATCAGGTATCACACATCAGGCATCAGGCATGTCTGATTCCTGATGTCTGATGCTTGTGGATGTCTGATGCCTGATGCTTGTGGCTGTCTGATGCCCGATGTCTGATGCTTGTGGATGTCTGATGCATGATGTCTGACACCTGATGTCTGATGCATGATGTCTGATGCATGATGTCTGATGCTTGTGGATGTTTGATGCTTGTGGATGTCTGGTGCCTGATGTCTGATGCTTGTGAATGTCTGAGTCCTGATGCTTGTGGATGTCTGGGGCCTGATGTCTGATGCTTGTGGATGTCTGATGCATGATGTCTGACACCTGATGTCTGATGCATGATGTCTGATGCTTGTGGATGTCTGATGCCTGATGCTTGTGAATGTCTAATGCCTGATGCTTGTTGATGTCTGGTGCCTGATGTCTGATGCCTGATTCCTGATGTCTGATGCTTGTGGATGTCTGATACCTAATGTCTGATGCCTGTGGATGTCTGATGCCTGATGCTTGTGGATGTGTGTTGCCTGATGTCTGATACCTGATGTCTGATGCTTGTGGATGTCTGATGCCTGATGTCTGATGCTTGTGGAAGTCTGATGCTTGTGGAAGTCTGATGCCTGATGTCTGATGCCCGATGTCTGATGCTTGTGGATGTGTGTTGCCTGATGTCTGATGCATGATGTCTGATGCTTGTGGATGTTTGATTCCTGATGTCTGATGCTTGTGGCTGTCTGATGCCTGATGTCTGATGCTTGTGGATGTCTGATGCATGATGTCTGACACCTGATGTCTGATGCATGTCTGATGCAGGATGTCTGATGCTTGTGGATGTCTGACGCATGATGTTTGTGGATGTCTGATGCCTGATGTCTGATGCCTGATGTTTGTGAATGTCTGATGCCTGATGTCCGATGCTTGTGGATGTCTGATGCCTGATGCTTGTGGATGTCTGATGCCTGATGCTTGTGGATGTGTGTTGCCTGATGTCTGATGCATGATGTCTGATGCTTGTGGATGTTTGATGCCTGATGTCTGATGCTTGTGGATGTCTCATGCATGATGTCTGATGCATGATGTCTGATGCCTGATGCTTGTGGATGTCTGATGCTTGATGTCTGATGTCTGATGCATGATGTCTGATGCCTGATGTCTTAATGTCTGATGCTTGTAGATGTCTGATACTTGTGGACGTCTGATGTCTGAGGCCTGTCTGATGTGTGATACCTGATGTCTGATTCCTGATGTCTGATGCTTGTGGATGTCTGATGCCTGATGTCTGATGCTTGTGGGAGTCTGATGCCTGATGTCTGATGCTTGTGAATGTCTGACGCATGATGTCTGACACCTGATGTCTGATGCATGATGTCTGATGCATGATGTCTGATGCTTGTGGATGTCTGATGCCTCATGCATGATGCTTGTGGATGTCTGATGCTTGTAGATGTTTGATGCCTGATGTCTGATGCTTGTGGATGTTTGATGCCTGATGTCTGATGCTTGTGGATGTCTCATGCATGATGTCTGATGCATGATGTCTGATGCCTGATGCTTGTGGATGTCTGATGCTTGATGTCTGATGTTTGTGGATGTCTGATGCCTGATGTCTGATGCTTGTGGATGTCTGATGCTTGTGGATGTCTGGTGCCTGATGTCTGATGCCTGTGGATGTCTGATGCCAGATGTCTGATGCCTGATGCTTGTGGATGTCTGATGCTTGTGGATGTCTGGTGCCTGATGTCTGATGCCTGATGTCGGATGCCTGATGTCGGATGCCTGATGCCTGACGCTTGTGGATGTCTGATGCCTGATGCTTGTGTATGTCTGATGCCTGATGTTTGATGTATGATGCCTGATTATTGTGGATGTATGTTGCCTGATGTCTGATGCATGAGGTCTGATGCTTGTGGATGTCTGATGCTTGTGGATGTTTGATTCCTGATATCTGATGCTTGTGGATGTCTGATGCCTGATATCTGATGCTTGTGGATGTCTGATGCATGATGTCTGACACCTGATGTCTGACGCATGATGTCTGATGCATGATATCTGATGCTTGTGGATGTCTGATGCCTGATGTCTGATGCCCGATGTTTGATGTCTGATGCCTGATGCTTGTGGATGTGTGTTGCCTGATGTCTGATGCATGATGTCTGATGCTTGTGGATGTCTGATGCTTGTGGATGTGTGTTGCCTGATGTCTGAGGCATGATGTCTGATGCTTGTGGATGTTTGATGTCTGATGCTTGTGGATGTCTCATGCATGATGTCTGATGCTTGTGGATGTCTGATGCTTGATGTCTGATGTTTGTGGATGTCTGATGCCTGATTTCTGATGTCTGATACTTGTGGATGTCTGATGTCTGAGGCCTGATGTCTTATGCTTGATACCTGATGTCTGATTCCTGATGTCTGATGCTTGTGGATGTCTAATGCCTGATGTTTGATGCTTGTGGATGTCTGATGCCTGATGTCTGATGCTTGTGGCTGTCTGATGCCTGATGTCTGATGCTTGTGGATGTCTGATGCCTGATGTCTGATGCCCGATGTTTGATGTCTGATGCCTGATGCTTGTGGATGTGTGTTGCCTGATGTCTGATGCATGATGTCTGATGCTTGTGGATGTCTGATGCTTGTGGATGTGTGTTGCCTGATGTCTGAGGCATGATGTCTGATGCTTGTGGATGTTTGATGTCTGATGTCTCATGCATGATGTCTGATGTCTGATGCTTGTGGATGTCTGATGCTTGATGTCTGATGTTTGTGGATGTCTGATGCCTGATGTCTGATACTTGTGGATGTCTGATGTCTGAGGCCTGATGTCTTATGCCTGATACCTGATGTCTGATTCCTGATGTCTGATGCTTGTGGATGTCTAATGCCTGATGATTGATGCTTGTGGATATCTGATGCCTGATGTCTGATGCTTGTGGCTGTCTGAGGCCTGATGTCTGATGCTTGTGGATGTCTGATAAATGATGTCTGACACCTGATGTCTGATGCATGATGTCTGATGCATGATGTCTGATGCTTGTGGATGTCTGATGCCTGATGTCTGATGCTTGTGAATGTCTGATGCCTGATGCTTGTGGATGTCTGGTGCCTGATGTCTGATTCTTGATGTCTGATGCTTGTGGATGTCTGATGTCTGATGCTTGTGGATGTGTGTTGCCTGATGTCCGATGCATGATGTCTGACACCTGATGTCTGATGCCTGATGCTTGTGGAAGTCTGATGCCTGATGCCCGATGTTTGATGTCTGATGCCTTATGCTTGTGGATGTGTGTTGCCTGATGTCTGATGCATGATGTCTGATGCTTGTGGATGTCTGATGCTTGTGGATGTTTGATTCCTGATGTCTGATGCTTGTGGATGTCTGATGCTTGTGGCTGTCTGATGCCTGATATATGATGCTTGTGGATGTCTGACACCTGATGTCTGATGCATGATGTCTGATGCATGATGCTTGTGGATGTCTGATGCCTGATGCTTGTGGATGTGTGTTGCCTGATGTCTGATGCATGATGTCTGATGCTTGTGGATGTTTGATGCCTGATGTCTCATGCATGATGTCTCATGCATGATGTCTGATGCTTGTGGATGTCTGATGCTTGATGTCTGATGTTTGTGGATGTCTGATGTCTGATGCATGATGTCTGATGTCTTAATGTCTGATGCTTGTAGATGTCTGATACTTGTGGATGTCTGATGTCTGAGGCCTGATGTCTGATGTGTGATACCTGATGTCTGATTCCTGATGTCTGATGCTTGTGGATGTCTGATGCCTGATGTCTGATGATTGTGGCTGTCTGATGCCTGATGTTGATGCTTGTGGATGTCTGATGCATGATGTCTGACACCTGATGTCTGATGCATGATGTCTGATGCATGATGTCTGATGCTTGTGGATGTCTGATGCCTCATGCATGATGCTTGTGGATGTCTGATGCTTGTGGATGTCTGATGCCTGATGTCTGATGGTTGTGGATGTCTCATGCATGATGTCTGATGCATGATGTCTGATGCCTGATGTCTGATGCCTGATGCTTGTGGATGTCTGATGCTTGATGTCTGATGCTTGTGGATGTCTGATGCCTGTGGATGTCTGATGCCAGATGTCTGATGCCTGATGCTTGTGGATGTCTGGTGCCTGATGTCTGATGTCGAATGCCTGATGCTTGTGGATGTCTCATGCTTGTGGATGCCTGATGTCTGATGCCTGATGCTTGTGGATGTCAGATGCCTGATGCTTGTGGATGTCTGATGCCTGATGTCTGATGCATGATGTCTGATGCCTGATGTCTTAATGTCTGATGCTTGTAGATGTCTGATACTTGCGGATGTCTGATGTCTGAGGCCTGATGTCTTATCAGGTATCACACATCAGACATCAGGCATCAGACAGCCACAAGCATCAGACATCAGGCATCAGACATCCACAAGCATCAAACATCAGGCATTAGACATCCACAAACATCAGACATCAGGAATCAGACATCAGGTATCACACATCAGGCATCAGGCATGTCTGATTCCTGATGTCTGATGCTTGTGGATGTCTGATGCCTGATGCTTGTGGCTGTCTTATGCCCGATGTCTGATGCTTGTGGATGTCTGATGCATGATGTCTGACACCTGATGTCTGATGCATGATGTCTGATGCATGATGTCTGATGCTTGTGGATGTCTGATGCTTGTGGATGTCTGGTGCCTGATGTCTGATGCTTGTGAATGTCTGAGTACTGATGCTTGTGGATGTCTGGGGCCTGATGTCTGATGCTTGTGGATGTCTGATGCATGATGTCTGACACCTGATGTCTGATGCATGATGTCTGATGCTTGTGGATGTCTGATGCCTGATGTCTGATGCTTGTGAATGTCTAATGCCTGATGCTTGTTGATGTCTGGTGCCTGATGTCTGATGCCTGATTCCTGATGTCTGATGCTTGTGGATGTCTGATACCTAATGTCTGATGCCTGTGGATGTCTGATGCCTGATGCTTGTGGATGTGTGTTGCCTGATGTCTGATACCTGATGTCTGATGCTTGTGGATGTCTGATGCCTGATGTCTGATGCTTGTGGAAGTCTGATGCTTGTGGAAGTCTGATGCCTGATGTCTGATGCCCGATGTCTGATGCTTGTGGATGTGTGTTGCCTGATGTCTGATGCATGATGTCTGATGCATGATGTCTGATGCTTGTGGATGTTTGATTCCTGATGTCTGATGCTTGTGGATGTCTGATGCTTGTGGATGTTTGATTCCTGATGTCTGATGCTTGTGGGTGTCTGATGCCTGATGTCTGATGCTTGTGGATGTCTGATGCATGATGCCTGACACCTGATGTCTGACGCATGTCTGATGCAGGATGTCTGATGCTTGTGGATGTCTGACGCATGATGTTTGTGGATGTCTGATGCCTGATGTCTGATGCCTGATATTTGTGAATGTCTGATGCCTGATGTCTGACGCATGATGTCTGATGCCTGATGTCCGATGCTTGTGGATGTCTGATGCCTGATGCTTGTGGATGTCTGATGCCTGATGCTTGTGGATGTGTGTTGCCTGATGTCTGATGCATGATGTCTGATGCTTGTGGATGTTTGATGCCTCATGTCTGATGCTTGTGGATGTCTGATGCATGATGTCTGATGCATGATGTCTGATGCCTGATGCTTGTGGATGTCTGATGCTTGATGTCTGATGTTTGTGGATGTCTGATGCATGATGTCTGATGCCTGATGTCTTAATGTCTGATGCTTGTAGATGTCTGATACTTGTGGACGTCTGATGTCTGAGGCCTGATGTCTGATGTGTGATAGCTGATGTCTGATTCCTGATGTCTGATGCTTGTGGATGTCTGATGCCTGATGTCTGATGCTTGTGGCTGTCTGATGCCTGATGTCTGATGCTTGTGGATGTCTGACGCATGATGTCTGACACCTGATGTCTGATGCATGATGTCTGATGCATGATGTCTGATGCTTGTGGATGTCTGATGCCTCATGCATGATGCTTGTGGATGTCTGATGCTTGTAGATGTCGGATGCTTGATGTCTGATGTTTGTGGATGTCTGATGCCTGATGTCTGATGCTTGTGGATGTCTGATGCTTGATGTCTGATGTTTGTGGATGTCTGATACCTGATGTCTGATGCATGATGTCTGATGCCTGATGTTTGTAGATGTCTGATACTTGTGGATGTCTGATATCTGAGGCCTGATGTCTGATACCTGATGTCTGATTCCTGATGTCTGATGCTTGTGGATGTCTAATGCCTTATGTTTGATGCTTGTGGATGTCTGATGCCTGATGCTTGTGGCTGTCTGATGCCTGATGTCTGATGCATGTCTGACACCTGATGTCTGATGCATGATGTCTGATGCTTGTGCATGTCTGATGCCTGATGATTGTGCATGTCTGGTGCCGGATGTCTAATGCCTGATGTCTAATGCTTGTGGATGTCTGGTGCCTGATGCCTGATGTCTGATTTCTGATGTCTGATGCCTTATGTCTGATGCTTGTGGATGTCTGATGCTTGTGGATGTCTGGTGCCTGATGTCTGATGCTTGCGGATGTCTGATGCTTGTGGATGTCTGGTGCCTGATGTCTGATGCCTGATGTCTGATGCTTGTGGATTTCTGATGCCTGATGCTTGTGGATGTCTGATGCCTGATGTCTGATGCCTGATGCTTGTGGATGTCTGATGCCTGATGCTTGTGGATGTCTCATGCCTGATGGCTGATGTCTGGTGCCTGATGTTTGATGTCTGATTCTTGTGGATGTATGTTGCCTGATGTCTGATGCATGATGTCTGTTGCTTGTGGATGTCTGATGCCTGATGTCTGATGCTTGTGGATGTCTTATGCCTGATGGCTGATGTCTGGTGCCTGATGTCTGATGCTTGTGGATGTCTGATGTCCGATGCTTGTGGATGTCTGATGCCCGATGTTTGATGTCTAATGCTTGTGGATGTGTTGCCTGATGTCTGATGCATGATGTCTGATGCTTGTGAATGTCTGATGCCTGATGCCTGATGTCTGATTCCTGATGTCTGATGCCTGTGGATGTCTGATGCTTGTGGATGTCTGATGCTTGTGGATGTGTGTTGCCTGATGTCTGATGCATGATGTCTTTTGCTTGTGGATGTCTGATGCCTGATGTACGATGCTTGTGGATGTCTGATGCCTGATGCTTGTGGATGTGTGTTGCCTGATTTCTGATGCATGATGCCTGATGCTTGTGAATGTCTGATGCCTGATGCCTGATGTCTGATTCCTGATGTCTGATGCCTGTGGATGTCTGATGCTTGTGGATGTGTGTTGCCTGATGTCTGATACCTGATGTCTGATGCTTGTGGATGTCTGATGCCTGATGTCTGATGCTTGTGGAAGTCTGATGCCTGATGTCTGATGCCCGATGTCTGATGCTTGTGGATGTGTGTTGCCTGATGTCTGATGCATGATGTCTGATGCTTGTGGATGTTTGATGCCTGATGTCTGATGCTTGTGGATGTCTCATGCATGATGTCTGATGCATGATGTCTGATGCCTGATGTCTGATGCTTGTGGATGTCTGATGCTTGAAGTCTGATGTTTGTGGATGTCTGATGCCTGATGTCTGATGCCTGATGCATGATGTCTGATGCCTGATGTCTAATGTCTGATGCTTGTAGATGTCTGATACTTGTGGATGTCTGATGTCAGAGGCCTGATGTCTTATGCCTGATGTCTGATACCTGATGTCTGATTCCTGATGTCTGATGCTTGTGGATGTCTAATGCCTGATGTTTGATGCTTGTGGATGTCTGATGTCTGATGCTTGTGGCTGTCTGATGCCTGATGTCTGATGCTTGTGGATGTCTGATGCATGATGTCTGACACCTGATGTCTGATGCATGATGTCTGATGCTTGTGGATGTCTGATGCCTGATGCTTGTGAATGTCTGATGCCTGATGCCTGATGTCTGATTCCTGATGTCTGATGCCTGTGGATGTCTGATGCCTGATGCTTGTGGATGTGTGTTGCCTGATGTCTGATACCTGATGTCTGATGCTTGTGGATGTCTGATGCCTGATGTCTGATGCTTGATGCTTGTGGAAGTCTGATGCCTGATGTCTGATGCCCGATGTCTGATGCTTGTGGATGTGTGTTGCCTGATGTCTGATGCATGATGTCTGACACCTGATGTCTGACGCATGATGTCTGATGCAGGATGTCTGATGCCTGATGTTTGTGGATGTCTGATGCCTGATGCCTGATGTTTGTGGATGTCTGATGCCTGATGTCTGATGCCTGATGTTTGTGAATGTCTGATGTCTGATGTCTGATGCCTGATGCTTGTGGATGTGTATTGCCTGATGTCTGATACCTGATGTCTGATGCTTGTGGATGTCTGATGCCTGATGTCTGATGCTTGTGGAAGTCTGATGCTTGTGGAAGTCTGATGCCTGATGTCTGATGCCCGATGTCTGATGCTTGTGGATGTGTGTTGCCTGATGTCTGATGCATGATGTCTGATGCTTGTGGATGTTTGATTCCTGATGTCTGATGCTTGTGGCTGTCTGATGCCTGATGTCTGATGCTTGTGGATGTCTGATGCATGATGTCTGACACCTGATGTCTGATGCATGTCTGATGCAGGATGTCTGATGCTTGTGGATGTCTGACGCATGAGGTTTGTGGATGTCTGATGCCTGATGTCTGATGCCTGATGTTTGTGAATGTCTGATGCCTGATGTCCGATGCTTGTGGATGTCTGATGCCTGATGCTTGTGGATGTCTGATGCCTGATGCTTGTGGATGTGTGTTGCCTGATGTCTGATGCATGATGTCTGATGCTTGTGGATGTTTGATGCCTGATGTCTGATGCTTGTGGATGTCTCATGCATGATGTCTGATGCATGATGTCTGATGTCTGATGCTTGTGGATGTCTGATGCTTGATGTCTGATGTCTGATGCATGATGTCTGATGCCTGATGTCTTAATGTCTGATGCTTGTAGATGTCTGATACTTGTGGACGTCTGATGTCTGAGGCCTGTCTGATGTGTGATACCTGATGTCTGATTCCTGATGTCTGATGCTTGTGGATGTCTGATGCCTGATGTCTGATGCTTGTGGATGTCTGATGCTTGTGGATGTTTGATTCCTGATGTCTGATGCTTGTGGATGTCTGATGCTTGTGGCTGTCTGATGCCTGATGTCTGATGCTTGTGGATGTCTGATGCATGATGTCTGACACCTGATGTCTGATGCATGATGTCTGATGCAGGATGTCTGATGCTTGATGTTTGTGGATGTCTGATGCCTGATGTTTGTGGATGTCTGATGCCTGATGTCTGATGCCTGATGTTTGTGAATGTCTGATGTCTGATGTCTGATGCCTGATGCTTGTGGATGTGTGTTGCCTGATGTCTGATGCTTGTGGATGTTTGATGCCTGATGTCTGATGCTTGTGGATGTTTGATGCCTGATGTCTGATGCTTGTGGATGTCTCATGCATGATGTCTGATGCATGATGTCTGATGCCTGATGCTTGTGGATGTCTGATGCTTGATGTCTGATGTTTGTGGATGTCTGATGCCTGATGTCTGATGCTTGTGGATGTCTGATGCTTGTGGATGTCTGGTGCCTGATGTCTGATGCCTGTGGATGTCTGATGCCAGATGTCTGATGCCTGATGCTTGTGGATGTCTGATGCTTGTGGATGTCTGGTGCCTGATGTCGGATGCCTGATGTCGGATGCCTGATGCCTGATGCCTGATGCCTGACGCTTGTGGATGTCTGATGCCTGATGCTTGTGTATGTCTGATGCCTGATGTTTGATGTCTGATGCCTGATTATTGTGGATGTATGTTGCCTGATGTCTGATGTCTGTTGCTTGTGGATGTCTGATGCCTGATGCTTGTGGATGTCTTATGCCTGATGGCTGATGTCTGGTGCCTGATGTCTGATGCTTGTGGATGTCTGATGCCTGATGTCTGATGCCCGATGTTTGATGTCTGATGCCTGATGCTTGTGGATGTGTGTTGCCTGATGTCTGATGCATGATGTCTGATGCTTGTGGATGTCTGATGCTTGTGGATGTGTGTTGCCTGATGTCTGAGGCATGATGTCTGATGCTTGTGGATGTTTGATGTCTGATGTCTGATGCTTGTGGATGTCTCATGCATGATGTCTGATGCTTGTGGATGTCTGATGCTTGATGTCTGATGTTCGTGGATGTCTGATGCCTAATGTCTGATGTCTGATACTTGTGGATGTCTGATGTCTGAGGCCTGATGTCTTATGCCTGATACCTGATGTCTGATTCCTGATGTCTGATGCTTGTGGATGTCTAATGCCTGATGTTTGATGCTTGTGGATGTCTGATGCCTGATGTCTGATGCTTGTGGCTGTCTGATGCCTGATGTCCGATGCTTGTGGATGTCTGATGCCTGATGTCTGATGCCCGATGTTTGATGTCTGATGCCTGATGCCTGATGCTTGTGGATGTGTGTTGCCTGATGTCTGATGCATGATGTCTGATGCTTGTGGATGTCTGATGCTTGTGGATGTGTGTTGCCTGATGTCTGAGGCATGATGTCTGATGCTTGTGGATGTTTGATGTCTGATGTCTCATGCATGATGTCTGATGTCTGATGCTTGTGGATGTCTGATGCTTGATGTCTGATGTTTGTGGATGTCTGATGCCTGATGTCTGATACTTGTGGATGTCTGATGTCTGAGGCCTGATGTCTTATGCCTGATACCTGATGTCTGATTCCTGATGTCTGATGCTTGTGGATGTCTAATGCCTGATGTTTGATGCTTGTGGATATCTGATGCCTGATGTCTGATGCTTGTGGCTGTCTGAGGCCTGATGTCTGATGCTTGTGGATGTCTGATAAATGATGTCTGACACCTGATGTCTGATGCATGATGTCTGATGCATGATGTCTGATGCTTGTGGATGTCTGATGCTTGTGGATGTCTGATGCCTGATGTCTGATGCTTGTGAATGTCTGATGCCTGATGCTTGTGGATGTCTGGTGCCTGATGTCTGATTCTTGATGTCTGATGCTTGTGGATGTCTGATGTCTGATGCTTGTGGATGTGTGTTGCCTGATGTCTGATGCATGATGTCTGACACCTGATGTCTGATGCCTGATGCTTGTGGAAGTCTGATGCCTGATGCCCGATGTTTGATGTCTGATGCCTTATGCTTGTGGATGTGTGTTGCCTGATGTCTGATGCATGATGTCTGATGCTTGTGGATGTCTGATGCTTGTGGATGTTTGATTCCTGATGTCTGATGCTTGTGGATGTCTGATGCTTGTGGCTGTCTGATGCCTGATATATGATGCTTGTGGATGTCTGACACCTGATGTCTGATGCATGATGTCTGATGCATGATGCTTGTGGATGTCTGATGCCTGATGCTTGTGGATGTGTGTTGCCTGATGTCTGATGCATGATGTCTGATGCTTGTGGATGTTTGATGCCTGATGTCTCATGCATGATGTCTGATGCATGATGTCTGATGCTTGTGGATGTCTGATGCTTGATGTCTGATGTTTGTGGATGTCTGATGTCTGATGCATGATGTCTGATGTCTTAATGTCTGATGCTTGTAGATGTCTGATACTTGTGGATGTCTGATGTCTGAGGCCTGATGTCTGATGCCTGATACCTGATGCCTGATGTTTGATGTCTGATGCTTGTGGATGTCTAATGCCTGATGTTTGATGCTTGTGGATGTCTGATGCCTGATGTCTGATGCTTGTGGCTGTCTGATGCCTGATGTCTGATGCTTGTGGATGTCTGATAAATGATGTCTGACACCTGATGTCTGATGCATGATGTCTGATGCATGATGTCTGATGCTTGTGGATGTCTGATGCTTGTGGATGTCTGATGCCTGATGTCTGATGCTTGTGAATGTCTGATGCCTGATGCTTGTGGATGTATGGTGCCTGATGTCTGATTCCTGATGTCTGATGCTTGTGGATGTCTGATGTCTGATGCTTGTGGATGTGTGTTGCCTGATGTCTGACACCTGATGTCTGATGCCTGATGCTTGTGGAAGTCTGATGCCTGATGTCTGATGCCCGATGTTTGATGTCTGATGCCTTATGCTTGTGGATGTGTGTTGCCTGATGTCTGATGCATGATGTCTGATGCTTGTGGATGTCTGATGCTTGTGGATGTTTGATTCCTGATGTCTGATGCTTGTGGATGTCTGATGCTTGTGGCTGTCTGATGCCTGATATATGATGCTTGTGGATGTCTGACACCTGATGTCTGATGTCTGATGCATGATGTCTGATGCTTGTGGATGTCTGATGCCTGATGCTTGTGGAAGTCTGATGCCTGATGTCTGATGCCCGATGTTTGATGTCTGATGCCTTATGCTTGTGGATGTGTGTTGCCTGATGTCTGATGCATGATGTCTGATGCTTGTGGATGTCTGATGCTTGTGGATGTTTGATTCCTGATGTCTGATGCTTGTGGATGTCTGATGCTTGTGGCTGTCTGATGCCTGATATATGATGCGTGTGGATGTCTGACACCTGATGTCTGATGTCTGATGCATGATGTCTGATGCTTGTGGATGTTTGATGCCTGATGTCTCATGCATGATGTCTGATGCATGATGTCTGATGCTTGTGGATGTCTGATGTTTGTGGATGTCTGATGTCTGATGCATGATGTCTGATGTCTTAATGTCTGATGCTTGTAGATGTCTGATACTTGTGGATGTCTGATGTCTGAGGCCTGATGTGTGATACCTGATGTCTGATTCCTGATGTCTGATGCTTGTGGATGTCTGATGCCTGATGTCTGATGCTTGTGGCTGTCTGATGCCTGATGTTGATGCTTGTGGATGTCTGATGCATGATGTCTGACACCTGATGTCTGATGCATGATGTCTGATGCATGATGTCTGATGCATGATGTCTGATGCTTGTGGATGTCTGATGCCTCATGCATGATGCTTGTGGATGTCTGATGCTTGTGGATGTCTGGTGCCTGATGTCTGATGCCTGATGTCTGATGCTTGTGGATGTCTGATGCCTGATGCTTGTGGATGTCTGATGCCTGATGTCTGATGTCTATTGCTTGTGGATGTCTGATGGCTGATGCTTGTGGATGTCTTATGCCTGATGGCTGATGTCTGGTGCCTGATGTTTGATGTCTGATTCTTGTGGATGTATGTTGCCTGATGTCTGATGCATGATGTCTGTTGTTTGTGGATGTCTGATGCCTGATGTCTGATGCTTGTGGATGTCTTATGCCTGATGGCTGATGTCTGGTGCCTGATGTCTGATGCTTGTGGATGTCTGATGTCCGATGCTTGTGGATGTCTGATGCCTGATGTCTGATGCCCGATGTTTGATGTCTGATGCTTGTGGATTTGTTGCCTGATGTCTGATGCATGATGTCTGATGCTTGTGGATGTCTGATGCCTGATGCTTGTGGATGTGTGTTGCCTGATGTCTGATGCATGATGCCTGATGCTTGTGGATGTTTGATGCCTGATGTCTGATGCTTGTGGATGTCTCATGCATGATGTCTGATGCATGATGTCTGATGCATGATGTCTGATGCCTGATGTCTGATGCTTGTGGATGTCTGATGCTTGAAGTCTGATGTTTGTGGATGTCTGATGCCTGATGTTTGTGGATGTCTGATGCCTGATGTCTGATGCCTGATGTTTGTGAATGTCTGATGTCTGATGTCTGATGCCTGATGCTTGTGGATGTGTGTTGCCTGATGTCTGATGCTTGTGGATGTTTGATGCCTGATGTCTGATGCTTGTGGATGTTTGATGCCTGATGTCTGATGCCCGATGTTTGATGTCTGATGCTTGTGGATTTGTTGCCTGATGTCTGATGCATGATGTCTGATGCTTGTGGATGTCTGATGCCTGATGCTTGTGGATGTGTGTTGCCTGATGTCTGATGCATGATGCCTGATGCTTGTGGATGTTTGATGCCTGATGTCTGATGCTTGTGGATGTCTCATGCATGATGTCTGATGCATGATGTCTGATGCCTGATGCCTGATGCTGGTGGATGTCTGATGCTTGAAGTCTGATGTTTGTGGATGTCTGATGCCTGATGTCTGATGTCTGATGCCTGATGTCTAATGTCTGATGCTTGTAGATGTCTGATACTTGTGGATGTCTGATGTCGGAGGCCTGATGTCTTATGCCTGATGTCTGATACCTGATGTCTGATTCCTGATGTCTGATGCTTGTGGATGTCTAATGCCTGATGTTTGATGCTTGTGGATGTCTGATGCCTGATGCTTGTGGCTGTCTGATGCCTGATGTCTGATGCTTGTGGATGTCTGATGCATGATGTCTGACACCTGATGTCTGATGCATGATGTCTGATGCTTGTGGATGTCTGATGCCTGATGCTTATGAATGTCTGATGCCTGATGCCTGATGTCTGATTCCTGATGTCTGATGCCTGTGGATGTCTGATGCCTGATGCTTGTGGATGTGTGTTGCCTGATGTCTGATACCTGATGTCTGATGCTTGTGGATGTCTGATGCCTGATGTCTGATGCTTGATGCTTGTGGAAGTCTGATGCCTGATGTCTGATGCCCGATGTCTGATGCTTGTGGATGTGTGTTGCCTGATGTCTGATGCATGATGACTGATGCTTGTGGATGTCTGATGCTTGTGGATGTTTGATTCCTGATGTCTGATGCTTGTGGATGTCTGATGCTTGTGGCTGTCTGATGCCTGATGTCTGATGCTTGTGGATGTCTGATGCATGATGTCTGACACCTGATGTCTGACGCATGATGTCTGATGCAGGATGTCTGATGCTTGATGTTTGTGGATGTCTGATGCCTGATGTTTGTGGATGTCTGATGCCTGATGTCTGATGCCTGATGTTTGTGAATGTCTGATGTCTGATGTCTGATGCCTGATGCTTGTGGATGTGTGTTGCCTGATGTCTGATGCTTGTGGATGTTTGATGCCTGATGTCTGATGCTTGTGGATGTTTGATGCCTGATGTCTGATGCTTGTGGATGTCTCATGCATGATGTCTGATGCATGATGTCTGATGCCTGATGCTTGTGGATGTCTGATGCTTGATGTCTGATGTTTGTGGATGTCTGATGCCTGATGTCTGATGCTTGTGGATGTCTGATGCTTGTGGATGTCTGGTGCCTGATGTCTGATGCCTGTGGATGTCTGATGCCAGATGTCTGATGCCTGATGCTTGTGGATGTCTGATGCTTGTGGATGTCTGGTGCCTGATGTCTGATGCCTGATGTCGGATGCCTGATGTCGGATGCCTGATGCCTGACGCTTGTGGATGTCTGATGCCTGATGCTTGTGTATGTCTGATGCCTGATGTTTGATGTCTGATGCCTGATTATTGTGGATGTATGTTGCCTGATGTCTGATGTCTGTTGCTTGTGGATGTCTGATGCCTGATGCTTGTGGATGTCTTATGCCTGATGGCTGATGTCTGGTGCCTGATGTCTGATGCTTGTGGATGTCTGATGCCTGATGTCTGATGCCGGATGTTTGATGTCTGATGCCTGATGCTTGTGGATGTGTGTTGCCTGATGTCTGATGCATGATGTCTGATGCTTGTGGATGTCTGATGCTTGTGGATGTGTGTTGCCTGATGTCTGAGGCATGATGTCTGATGCTTGTGGATGTTTGATGTCTGATGTCTGATGCTTGTGGATGTCTCATGCATGATGTCTGATGCTTGTGGATGTCTGATGCTTGATGTCTGATGTTCGTGGATGTCTGATGCCTGATGTCTGATGTCTGATACTTGTGGATGTCTGATGTCTGAGGCCTGATGTCTTATGCCTGATACCTGATGTCTGATTCCTGATGTCTGATGCTTGTGGATGTCTAATGCCTGATGTTTGATGCTTGTGGATGTCTGATGCCTGATTTCTGATGCTTGTGGATGTCTGATGCCTGATGTCTGATGCCCGATGTTTGATGTCTGATGCCTGATGCCTGATGCTTGTGGATGTGTGTTGCCTGATGTCTGATGCATGATGTCTGATGCTTGTGGATGTCTGATGCTTGTGGATGTGTGTTGCCTGATGTCTGAGGCATGATGTCTGATGCTTGTGGATGTTTGATGTCTGATGTCTCATGCATGATGTCTGATGTCTGATGCTTGTGGATGTCTGATGCTTGATGTCTGATGTTTGTGGATGTCTGATGCCTGATGTCTGATACTTGTGGATGTCTGATGTCTGAGGCCTGATGTCTTATGCCTGATACCTGATGTCTGATTCCTGATGTCTGATGCTTGTGGATGTCTAATGCCTGATGTTTGATGCTTGTGGATATCTGATGCCTGATGTCTGATGCTTGTGGCTGTCTGAGGCCTGATGTCTGATGCTTGTGGATGTCTGATAAATGATGTCTGACACCTGATGTCTGATGCATGATGTCTGATGCATGATGTCTGATGCTTGTGGATGTCTGATGCTTGTGGATGTCTGATGCCTGATGTCTGATGCTTGTGAATGTCTGATGCCTGATGCTTGTGGATGTCTGGTGCCTGATGTCTGATTCTTGATGTCTGATGCTTGTGGATGTCTGATGTCTGATGCTTGTGGATGTGTGTTGCCTGATGTCTGATGCCTGATGCTTGTGGAAGTCTGATGCCTGATGCCCGATGTTTGATGTCTGATGCCTTATGCTTGTGGATGTGTGTTGCCTGATGTCTGATGCATGATGTCTGATGCTTGTGGATGTCTGATGCTTGTGGATGTTTGATTCCTGATGTCTGATGCTTGTGGATGTCTGATGCTTGTGGCTGTCTGATGCCTGATATATGATGCTTGTGGATGTCTGACACCTGATGTCTGATGCATGATGTCTGATGCATGATGCTTGTGGATGTCTGATGCCTGATGCTTGTGGATGTGTGTTGCCTGATGTCTGATGCATGATGTCTGATGCTTGTGGATGTTTGATGCCTGATGTCTCATGCATGATGTCTGATGCATGATGTCTGATGCTTGTGGATGTCTGATGCTTGATGTCTGATGTTTGTGGATGTCTGATGTCTGATGCATGATGTCTGATGTCTTAATGTCTGATGCTTGTAGATGTCTGATACTTGTGGATGTCTGATGTCTGAGGCCTGATGTCTGATGTGTGATACCTGATGTCTGATTCCTGATGTCTGATGCTTGTGGATGTCTGATGCCTGATGTCTGATGCTTGTGGCTGTCTGATGCCTGATGTTGATGCTTGTGGATGTCTGATGCATGATGTCTGACACCTGATGTCTGATGCATGATGTCTGATGCATGATGTCTGATGCTTGTGGATGTCTGATGCCTCATGCATGATGCTTGTGGATGTCTGATGCTTGTGGATGTCTGATGCCTGATGTCTGATGCTTGTGGATGTCTCATGCATGATGTCTGATGCATGATGTCTGATGCCTGATGTCTGATGCCTGATGCTTGTGGATGTCTGATGCTTGATGTCTGATGCTTGTGGATGTCTGATGCTTGTGGATGTCTGGTGCCTGATGTCTGATGCCTGTGGATGTCTGATGCCAGATGTCTGATGCCTAAAGCTTGTGGATGTCTGGTGCCTGATGTCTGATGTCGAATGCCTGATGCTTGTGGATGTCTCATGCTTGTGGATGCCTGATGTCTGATGCCTGACGCTTGTGGATGTCTGATGCCTGATGCTTGTGGATGTCTGATGCCTGATGTCTGATGCATGATGTCTGATGCCTGATGTCTTAATGTCTGATGCTTGTAGATGTCTGATACTTGCGGATGTCTGATGTCTGAGGCCTGATGTCTTATCAGGTATCACACATCAGACATCAGGCATCAGACAGCCACAAGCATCAGACATCAGGCATCAGACATCCACAAGCATCAAACATCAGGCATTAGACATCCACAAACATCAGACATCAGGAATCAGACATCAGGTATCACACATCAGGCATCAGGCATGTCTGATTCCTGATGTCTGATGCTTGTGGATGTCTGATGCCTGATGCTTGTGGCTGTCTGATGCCCGATGTCTGATGCTTGTGGATGTCTGATGCATGATGTCTGACACCTGATGTCTGATGCATGATGTCTGATGCATGATGTCTGATGCTTGTGGATGTTTGATGCTTGTGGATGTCTGGTGCCTGATGTCTGATGCTTGTGAATGTCTGAGTCCTGATGCTTGTGGATGTCTGGGGCCTGATGTCTGATGCTTGTGGATGTCTGATGCATGATGTCTGACACCTGATGTCTGATGCATGATGTCTGATGCTTGTGGATGTCTGATGCCTGATGCTTGTGAATGTCTAATGCCTGATGCTTGTTGATGTCTGGTGCCTGATGTCTGATGCCTGATTCCTGATGTCTGATGCTTGTGGATGTCTGATACCTAATGTCTGATGCCTGTGGATGTCTGATGCCTGATGCTTGTGGATGTGTGTTGCCTGATGTCTGATACCTGATGTCTGATGCTTGTGGATGTCTGATGCCTGATGTCTGATGCTTGTGGAAGTCTGATGCTTGTGGAAGTCTGATGCCTGATGTCTGATGCCCGATGTCTGATGCTTGTGGATGTGTGTTGCCTGATGTCTGATGCATGATGTCTGATGCTTGTGGATGTTTGATTCCTGATGTCTGATGCTTGTGGCTGTCTGATGCCTGATGTCTGATGCTTGTGGATGTCTGATGCATGATGTCTGACACCTGATGTCTGATGCATGTCTGATGCAGGATGTCTGATGCTTGTGGATGTCTGACGCATGATGTTTGTGGATGTCTGATGCCTGATGTCTGATGCCTGATGTTTGTGAATGTCTGATGCCTGATGTCCGATGCTTGTGGATGTCTGATGCCTGATGCTTGTGGATGTCTGATGCCTGATGCTTGTGGATGTGTGTTGCCTGATGTCTGATGCATGATGTCTGATGCTTGTGGATGTTTGATGCCTGATGTCTGATGCTTGTGGATGTCTCATGCATGATGTCTGATGCATGATGTCTGATGCCTGATGCTTGTGGATGTCTGATGCTTGATGTCTGATGTCTGATGCATGATGTCTGATGCCTGATGTCTTAATGTCTGATGCTTGTAGATGTCTGATACTTGTGGACGTCTGATGTCTGAGGCCTGTCTGATGTGTGATACCTGATGTCTGATTCCTGATGTCTGATGCTTGTGGATGTCTGATGCCTGATGTCTGATGCTTGTGGGAGTCTGATGCCTGATGTCTGATGCTTGTGAATGTCTGACGCATGATGTCTGACACCTGATGTCTGATGCATGATGTCTGATGCATGATGTCTGATGCTTGTGGATGTCTGATGCCTCATGCATGATGCTTGTGGATGTCTGATGCTTGTAGATGTTTGATGCCTGATGTCTGATGCTTGTGGATGTTTGATGCCTGATGTCTGATGCTTGTGGATGTCTCATGCATGATGTCTGATGCATGATGTCTGATGCCTGATGCTTGTGGATGTCTGATGCTTGATGTCTGATGTTTGTGGATGTCTGATGCCTGATGTCTGATGCTTGTGGATGTCTGATGCTTGTGGATGTCTGGTGCCTGATGTCTGATGCCTGTGGATGTCTGATGCCAGATGTCTGATGCCTGATGCTTGTGGATGTCTGATGCTTGTGGATGTCTGGTGCCTGATGTCTGATGCCTGATGTCGGATGCCTGATGTCGGATGCCTGATGCCTGACGCTTGTGGATGTCTGATGCCTGATGCTTGTGTATGTCTGATGCCTGATGTTTGATGTATGATGCCTGATTATTGTGGATGTATGTTGCCTGATGTCTGATGCATGAGGTCTGATGCTTGTGGATGTTTGATTCCTGATATCTGATGCTTGTGGATGTCTGATGCCTGATATCTGATGCTTGTGGATGTCTGATGCATGATGTCTGACACCTGATGTCTGACGCATGATGTCTGATGCATGATATCTGATGCTTGTGGATGTCTGATGCCTGATGTCTGATGCCCGATGTTTGATGTCTGATGCCTGATGCTTGTGGATGTGTGTTGCCTGATGTCTGATGCATGATGTCTGATGCTTGTGGATGTCTGATGCTTGTGGATGTGTGTTGCCTGATGTCTGAGGCATGATGTCTGATGCTTGTGGATGTTTGATGTCTGATGCTTGTGGATGTCTCATGCATGATGTCTGATGCTTGTGGATGTCTGATGCTTGATGTCTGATGTTTGTGGATGTCTGATGCCTGATTTCTGATGTCTGATACTTGTGGATGTCTGATGTCTGAGGCCTGATGTCTTATGCTTGATACCTGATGTCTGATTCCTGATGTCTGATGCTTGTGGATGTCTAATGCCTGATGTTTGATGCTTGTGGATGTCTGATGCCTGATGTCTGATGCTTGTGGCTGTCTGATGCCTGATGTCTGATGCTTGTGGATGTCTGATGCCTGATGTCTGATGCCCGATGTTTGATGTCTGATGCCTGATGCTTGTGGATGTGTGTTGCCTGATGTCTGATGCATGATGTCTGATGCTTGTGGATGTCTGATGCTTGTGGATGTGTGTTGCCTGATGTCTGAGGCATGATGTCTGATGCTTGTGGATGTTTGATGTCTGATGTCTCATGCATGATGTCTGATGTCTGATGCTTGTGGATGTCTGATGCTTGATGTCTGATGTTTGTGGATGTCTGATGCCTGATGTCTGATACTTGTGGATGTCTGATGTCTGAGGCCTGATGTCTTATGCCTGATACCTGATGTCTGATTCCTGATGTCTGATGCTTGTGGATGTCTAATGCCTGATGATTGATGCTTGTGGATATCTGATGCCTGATGTCTGATGCTTGTGGCTGTCTGAGGCCTGATGTCTGATGCTTGTGGATGTCTGATAAATGATGTCTGACACCTGATGTCTGATGCATGATGTCTGATGCATGATGTCTGATGCTTGTGGATGTCTGATGCCTGATGTCTGATGCTTGTGAATGTCTGATGCCTGATGCTTGTGGATGTCTGGTGCCTGATGTCTGATTCTTGATGTCTGATGCTTGTGGATGTCTGATGTCTGATGCTTGTGGATGTGTGTTGCCTGATGTCCGATGCATGATGTCTGACACCTGATGTCTGATGCCTGATGCTTGTGGAAGTCTGATGCCTGATGCCCGATGTTTGATGTCTGATGCCTTATGCTTGTGGATGTGTGTTGCCTGATGTCTGATGCATGATGTCTGATGCTTGTGGATGTCTGATGCTTGTGGATGTTTGATTCCTGATGTCTGATGCTTGTGGATGTCTGATGCTTGTGGCTGTCTGATGCCTGATATATGATGCTTGTGGATGTCTGACACCTGATGTCTGATGCATGATGTCTGATGCATGATGCTTGTGGATGTCTGATGCCTGATGCTTGTGGATGTGTGTTGCCTGATGTCTGATGCATGATGTCTGATGCTTGTGGATGTTTGATGCCTGATGTCTCATGCATGATGTCTCATGCATGATGTCTGATGCTTGTGGATGTCTGATGCTTGATGTCTGATGTTTGTGGATGTCTGATGTCTGATGCATGATGTCTGATGTCTTAATGTCTGATGCTTGTAGATGTCTGATACTTGTGGATGTCTGATGTCTGAGGCCTGATGTCTGATGTGTGATACCTGATGTCTGATTCCTGATGTCTGATGCTTGTGGATGTCTGATGCCTGATGTCTGATGATTGTGGCTGTCTGATGCCTGATGTTGATGCTTGTGGATGTCTGATGCATGATGTCTGACACCTGATGTCTGATGCATGATGTCTGATGCATGATGTCTGATGCTTGTGGATGTCTGATGCCTCATGCATGATGCTTGTGGATGTCTGATGCTTGTGGATGTCTGATGCCTGATGTCTGATGGTTGTGGATGTCTCATGCATGATGTCTGATGCATGATGTCTGATGCCTGATGTCTGATGCCTGATGCTTGTGGATGTCTGATGCTTGATGTCTGATGCTTGTGGATGTCTGATGCCTGTGGATGTCTGATGCCAGATGTCTGATGCCTGATGCTTGTGGATGTCTGGTGCCTGATGTCTGATGTCGAATGCCTGATGCTTGTGGATGTCTCATGCTTGTGGATGCCTGATGTCTGATGCCTGATGCTTGTGGATGTCAGATGCCTGATGCTTGTGGATGTCTGATGCCTGATGTCTGATGCATGATGTCTGATGCCTGATGTCTTAATGTCTGATGCTTGTAGATGTCTGATACTTGCGGATGTCTGATGTCTGAGGCCTGATGTCTTATCAGGTATCACACATCAGACATCAGGCATCAGACAGCCACAAGCATCAGACATCAGGCATCAGACATCCACAAGCATCAAACATCAGGCATTAGACATCCACAAACATCAGACATCAGGAATCAGACATCAGGTATCACACATCAGGCATCAGGCATGTCTGATTCCTGATGTCTGATGCTTGTGGATGTCTGATGCCTGATGCTTGTGGCTGTCTTATGCCCGATGTCTGATGCTTGTGGATGTCTGATGCATGATGTCTGACACCTGATGTCTGATGCATGATGTCTGATGCATGATGTCTGATGCTTGTGGATGTCTGATGCTTGTGGATGTCTGGTGCCTGATGTCTGATGCTTGTGAATGTCTGAGTACTGATGCTTGTGGATGTCTGGGGCCTGATGTCTGATGCTTGTGGATGTCTGATGCATGATGTCTGACACCTGATGTCTGATGCATGATGTCTGATGCTTGTGGATGTCTGATGCCTGATGTCTGATGCTTGTGAATGTCTAATGCCTGATGCTTGTTGATGTCTGGTGCCTGATGTCTGATGCCTGATTCCTGATGTCTGATGCTTGTGGATGTCTGATACCTAATGTCTGATGCCTGTGGATGTCTGATGCCTGATGCTTGTGGATGTGTGTTGCCTGATGTCTGATACCTGATGTCTGATGCTTGTGGATGTCTGATGCCTGATGTCTGATGCTTGTGGAAGTCTGATGCTTGTGGAAGTCTGATGCCTGATGTCTGATGCCCGATGTCTGATGCTTGTGGATGTGTGTTGCCTGATGTCTGATGCATGATGTCTGATGCATGATGTCTGATGCTTGTGGATGTTTGATTCCTGATGTCTGATGCTTGTGGATGTCTGATGCTTGTGGATGTTTGATTCCTGATGTCTGATGCTTGTGGGTGTCTGATGCCTGATGTCTGATGCTTGTGGATGTCTGATGCATGATGCCTGACACCTGATGTCTGACGCATGTCTGATGCAGGATGTCTGATGCTTGTGGATGTCTGACGCATGATGTTTGTGGATGTCTGATGCCTGATGCCTGATGCCTGATATTTGTGAATGTCTGATGCCTGATGTCTGACGCATGATGTCTGATGCCTGATGTCCGATGCTTGTGGATGTCTGATGCCTGATGCTTGTGGATGTCTGATGCCTGATGCTTGTGGATGTGTGTTGCCTGATGTCTGATGCATGATGTCTGATGCTTGTGGATGTTTGATGCCTCATGTCTGATGCTTGTGGATGTCTGATGCATGATGTCTGATGCATGATGTCTGATGCCTGATGCTTGTGGATGTCTGATGCTTGATGTCTGATGTTTGTGGATGTCTGATGCATGATGTCTGATGCCTGATGTCTTAATGTCTGATGCTTGTAGATGTCTGATACTTGTGGACGTCTGATGTCTGAGGCCTGATGTCTGATGTGTGATAGCTGATGTCTGATTCCTGATGTCTGATGCTTGTGGATGTCTGATGCCTGATGTCTGATGCTTGTGGCTGTCTGATGCCTGATGTCTGATGCTTGTGGATGTCTGACGCATGATGTCTGACACCTGATGTCTGATGCATGATGTCTGATGCATGATGTCTGATGCTTGTGGATGTCTGATGCCTCATGCATGATGCTTGTGGATGTCTGATGCTTGTAGATGTCGGATGCTTGATGTCTGATGTTTGTGGATGTCTGATGCCTGATGTCTGATGCTTGTGGATGTCTGATGCTTGATGTCTGATGTTTGTGGATGTCTGATACCTGATGTCTGATGCATGATGTCTGATGCCTGATGTTTGTAGATGTCTGATACTTGTGGATGTCTGATATCTGAGGCCTGATGTCTGATACCTGATGTCTGATTCCTGATGTCTGATGCTTGTGGATGTCTAATGCCTTATGTTTGATGCTTGTGGATGTCTGATGCCTGATGCTTGTGGCTGTCTGATGCCTGATGTCTGATGCATGTCTGACACCTGATGTCTGATGCATGATGTCTGATGCTTGTGCATGTCTGATGCCTGATGATTGTGCATGTCTGGTGCCGGATGTCTAATGCCTGATGTCTAATGCTTGTGGATGTCTGGTGCCTGATGCCTGATGTCTGATTTCTGATGTCTGATGCCTTATGTCTGATGCTTGTGGATGTCTGATGCTTGTGGATGTCTGGTGCCTGATGTCTGATGCTTGCGGATGTCTGATGCTTGTGGATGTCTGGTGCCTGATGTCTGATGCCTGATGTCTGATGCTTGTGGATTTCTGATGCCTGATGCTTGTGGATGTCTGATGCCTGATGTCTGATGTCTGTTGCTTGTGGATGTCTGATGCCTGATGCTTGTGGATGTCTCATGCCTGATGGCTGATGTCTGGTGCCTGATGTTTGATGTCTGATTCTTGTGGATGTATGTTGCCTGATGTCTGATGCATGATGTCTGTTGCTTGTGGATGTCTGATGCCTGATGTCTGATGCTTGTGGATGTCTTATGCCTGATGGCTGATGTCTGGTGCCTGATGTCTGATGCTTGTGGATGTCTGATGTCCGATGCTTGTGGATGTCTGATGCCCGATGTTTGATGTCTAATGCTTGTGGATGTGTTGCCTGATGTCTGATGCATGATGTCTGATGCTTGTGAATGTCTGATGCCTGATGCCTGATGTCTGATTCCTGATGTCTGATGCCTGTGGATGTCTGATGCTTGTGGATGTCTGATGCTTGTGGATGTGTGTTGCCTGATGTCTGATGCATGATGTCTTTTGCTTGTGGATGTCTGATGCCTGATGTACGATGCTTGTGGATGTCTGATGCCTGATGCTTGTGGATGTGTGTTGCCTGATTTCTGATGCATGATGCCTGATGCTTGTGAATGTCTGATGCCTGATGCCTGATGTCTGATTCCTGATGTCTGATGCCTGTGGATGTCTGATGCTTGTGGATGTGTGTTGCCTGATGTCTGATACCTGATGTCTGATGCTTGTGGATGTCTGATGCCTGATGTCTGATGCTTGTGGAAGTCTGATGCCTGATGTCTGATGCCCGATGTCTGATGCTTGTGGATGTGTGTTGCCTGATGTCTGATGCATGATGTCTGATGCTTGTGGATGTTTGATGCCTGATGTCTGATGCTTGTGGATGTCTCATGCATGATGTCTGATGCATGATGTCTGATGCCTGATGTCTGATGCTTGTGGATGTCTGATGCTTGAAGTCTGATGTTTGTGGATGTCTGATGCCTGATGTCTGATGCCTGATGCATGATGTCTGATGCCTGATGTCTAATGTCTGATGCTTGTAGATGTCTGATACTTGTGGATGTCTGATGTCAGAGGCCTGATGTCTTATGCCTGATGTCTGATACCTGATGTCTGATTCCTGATGTCTGATGCTTGTGGATGTCTAATGCCTGATGTTTGATGCTTGTGGATGTCTGATGTCTGATGCTTGTGGCTGTCTGATGCCTGATGTCTGATGCTTGTGGATGTCTGATGCATGATGTCTGACACCTGATGTCTGATGCATGATGTCTGATGCTTGTGGATGTCTGATGCCTGATGCTTGTGAATGTCTGATGCCTGATGCCTGATGTCCGATTCCTGATGTCTGATGCCTGTGGATGTCTGATGCCTGATGCTTGTGGATGTGTGTTGCCTGATGTCTGATACCTGATGTCTGATGCTTGTGGATGTCTGATGCCTGATGTCTGATGCTTGATGCTTGTGGAAGTCTGATGCCTGATGTCTGATGCCCGATGTCTGATGCTTGTGGATGTGTGTTGCCTGATGTCTGATGCATGATGTCTGACACCTGATGTCTGACGCATGATGTCTGATGCAGGATGTCTGATGCCTGATGTTTGTGGATGTCTGATGCCTGATGCCTGATGTTTGTGGATGTCTGATGCCTGATGTCTGATGCCTGATGTTTGTGAATGTCTGATGTCTGATGTCTGATGCCTGATGCTTGTGGATGTGTATTGCCTGATGTCTGATGCTTGTGGATGTTTGATGCCTGATGTCTGATGCTTGTGGATGTTTGATGCCTGATGTCTGATGCTTGTGGATGTCTCATGCATGATGTCTGATGCATGATGTCTGATGCCTGATGCTGGTGGATGTCTGATGCTTGATGTCTGATGTTTGTGGATGTCTGATGCCTGATGTCTGATGCTTGTGGATGTCTGATGCTTGTGGATGTCTGGTGCCTGATGTCTGATGCCTGTGGATGTCTGATGCCAGATGTCTGATGCCTGATGCTTGTGGATGTCTGATGCTTGTGGATGTCTGGTGCCTGATGTCTGATGCCTGATGTCGGATGCCTGATGTCTGATGCCTGACGCTTGTGGATGTCTGATGCCTGATGCTTGTGTATGTCTGATGCCTGATGTTTGATGTCTGATGCTTGTGGATGTATGTTGCCTGATGTCTGATGTCTGTTGCTTGTGGATGTCTGATGCCTGATGCTTGTGGATGTCTGATGCCTGATGCTTGTGGATGTCTTATGCCTGATGGCTGATGTCTGGTGCCTGATGTCTGATGCTTGTGGATGTCTGATGCCTGATGTCTGATGCCCGATGTTTGATGTCTGATGCCTGATGCTTGTGGATGTGTGTTGCCTGATGTCTGATGCATGATGTCTGATGCTTGTGGATGTCTGATGCTTGTGGATGTGTGTTGCCTGATGTCTGATGCTTGTGGATGTTTGATGCCTGATGTCTGATGCTTGTGGATGTCTCATGCATGATGTCTGATGTCTGATGCTTGTGGATGTCTGATGCTTGATGTCTGATGTTTGTGGATGTCTGATGCCTGATGTCTGATACTTGTGGATGTCTGATGTCTGAGGCCTGATGTCTTATGCCTGATACCTGATGTCTGATTCCTGATGTCTGATGCTTGTGGATGTCTAATGCCTGATGTTTGATGCTTGTGGATGTCTGATGCTTGATGTCTGATTCTTGTGGCTGTCTGATGCCTGATGTCCGATGCTTGTGGATGTCTGATGCCTGATGTCTGATGCCCAATGTTTGATGTCTGATGCCTGATGCCTGATGCTTGTGGATGTGTGTTGCCTGATGTCTGATGCATGATGTCTGATGCTTGTGGATGTGTGTTGCCTGATGTCTGAGGCATGATGTCTGATGCTTGTGGATGTTTGATGTCTGATGTCTCATGCATGATGTCTGATGTCTGATGCTTGTGGATGTCTGATGCTTGATGTCTGATGTTTGTGGATGTCTGATGCCTGATGTCTGATACTTGTGGATGTCTGATGTCTGAGGCCTGATGTCTTATGCCTGATACCTGATGCCTGATGTTTGATGTCTGATGCTTGTGGATGTCTAATGCCTGATGTTTGATGCTTGTGGATGTCTGATGCCTGATGTCTGATGCTTGTGGCTGTCTGATGCCTGATGTATGATGCTTGTGGATGTCTGATAAATGATGTCTGACACCTGATGTCTGATGCATGATGTCTGATGCATGATGTCTGATGCTTGTGGATGTCTGATGCTTGTGGATGTCTGATGCCTGATGTCTGATGCTTGTGAATGTCTGATGCTTGTGAATGTCTGATGCCTGATGATTGTGGATGTCTGGTGCCTGATGTCTGATTCCTGATGTCTGATGCTTGTGGATGTCTGATGTCTGATGCTTGTGGATGTGTGTTGCCTGATGTCTGATGCATGATGTCTGACACCTGATGTCTGATGCCTGATGCTTGTGGAAGTCTGATGCCTGATGTCTGATGCCCGATGTTTGATGTCTGATGCCTTATGCTTGTGGATGTGTGTTGCCTGATGTCTGATGCATGATGTCTGATGCTTGTGGATGTCTGATGCTTGTGGATGTTTGATTCCTGATGTCTGATGCTTGTGGATGTCTGATGCTTGTGGCTGTCTGATGCCTGATATATGATGCTTGTGGATGTCTGACACCTGATGTCTGATGTCTGATGCATGATGTCTGATGCTTGTGGATGTCTGATGCCTGATGCTTGTGGAAGTCTGATGCCTGATGTCTGATGCCCGATGTTTGATGTCTGATGCCTTATGCTTGTGGATGTGTGTTGCCTGATGTCTGATGCATGATGTCTGATGCTTGTGGATGTCTGATGCTTGTGGATGTTTGATTCCTGATGTCTGATGCTTGTGGATGTCTGATGCTTGTGGCTGTCTGATGCCTGATATATGATGCTTGTGGATGTCTGACACCTGATGTCTGATGTCTGATGCATGATGTCTGATGCTTGTGGATGTTTGATGCCTGATGTCTCATGCATGATGTCTGATGCATGATGTCTGATGCTTGTGGATGTCTGATGTTTGTGGATGTCTGATGTCTGATGCATGATGTCTGATGTCTTAATGTCTGATGCTTGTAGATGTCTGATACTTGTGGATGTCTGATGTCTGAGGCCTGATGTGCGATACCTGATGTCTGATTCCTGATGTCTGATGCTTGTGGATGTCTGATGCCTGATGTCTGATGCTTGTGGCTGTCTGATGCCTGATGTTGATGCTTGTGGATGTCTGATGCATGATGTCTGACACCTGATGTCTGATGCATGATGTCTGATGCATGATGTCTGATGCATGATGTCTGATGCTTGTGGATGTCTGATGCCTCATGCATGATGCTTGTGGATGTCTGATGCTTGTGGATGTCTGATGCCTGATGTCTGATGCTTGTGGATGTCTCATGCATGATGTCTGATGCATGATGTCTGATGCCTGATGTCTGATGCATGATGCTTGTGGATGTCTGATGCTTGATGTCTGATGCTTGTGGATGTCTGATGCTTGTGGATGTCTGGTGCCTGATGTCTGATGCCTGTGGATGTCTGATGCCAGATGTCTGATGCCTGATGCTTGTTGATGTCTGGTGCCTGATGTCTGATGTCGAATGCCTGATGCTTGTGGATGTCTGATGCTTGTGGATGCCTGATGTCTGATGCCTGATGCTTGTGGATGTCTGATGCCTGATGCTTGTGGATGTCTGATGCCTGATGTTTGATGTCTGATGCTTGTGGATGTATGTTGCCTGATATCTGATGCATGATGTCTTTTGCTTGTGGATGTCTGATGCCTGATGTACGATGCTTGTGGATGTCTGATGCCTGATGCTTGTGGATGTGTGTTGCCTGATTTCTGATGCATGATGTCTGATGCTTGTGGATGTTTGATGCCTGATGTCTGATGCTTGTGGATGTCTGATGCCTGATGTCTGATGCTTGTGGCTGTCTGATGCCTGATGCTTGTGGATGTCTGATGCATGATGTCTGACACCTGATGTCTGATGCATGATGCCTGATGCTTGTGGATGTCTGATGCTTGTGGATGTCTGATGCCTGATGTCTGATGCTTGTGAATGTCTGATGCCTGATGCTTGTGGATGTCTGGTGCCTGATGTCTGATGTCTGATTCCTGATGTCTGATGCTTGTGGATGTCTGATGTCTGATGCTTGTGGATGTGTGTTGCCTGAAGTCTGATGCATGATGTCTGACACCTGATGTCTGATGCCTGATGCTTGTGGAAGTCTGATGCCTGATGTCTGATGCCCGATGTTTGATGTTTGATGTCTGATGCCTTATGCTTGTGGATGTGTGTTGCCTGATGTCTGATGCATGATGTCTGATGCTTGTGGATGTCTGATGCTTGTGGATGTTTGATTCCTGATGTCTGATGCTTGTGGATGTCTGATGCTTGTGGCTGTCTGATGCCTGATATATGATGCTTGTGGATGTCTGACACCTGATGTCTGATGCATGATGTCTGATGCATGATGCTTGTGGATGTCTGATGCCTGATGCTTGTGGATGTGTGTTGCCTGATGTCTGATGCATGATGTCTGATGCTTGTGGATGTTTGATGCCTGATGTCTCATGCATGATGTCTGATGCATGATGTCTGATGCTTGTGGATGTCTGATGCTTGATGTCTGATGTTTGTGGATGTCTGATGTCTGATGTCTTAATGTCTGATGCTTGTAGATGTCTGATACTTGTGGATGTCTGATGTCTGAGGCCTGATGTCTGATGTGTGATACCTGATGTCTGATTCCTGATGTCTGATGCTTGTGGATGTCTGATGCCTGATGTCTGATGCTTGTGGCTGTCTGATGCCTGATGTTGATGCTTGTAGATGTCTGATGCATGATGTCTGACACCTGATGTCTGATGCATGATGTCTGATGCATGATGTCTGATGCATGATGTCTGATGCATGATGTCTGATGCATGATGTCTGATGCTTGTGGATGTCTGATGCCTCATGCATGATGCTTGTGGATGTCTGATGCTTGTGGATGTCTGATGCCTGATGCCTGATGCTTGTGGATGTCTCATGCATGATGTCTGATGCATGATGTCTGATGCCTGATGCTTGTGGATGTCTGATGCTTGATGTCTGATGCTTGTGGATGTCTGATGCTTGTGGCTGTCTGGTGCCTGATGTCTGATGCCTGTGGATGTCTGATGCCAGATGTCTGATGCCTGATGCTTGTGGATGTCTGGTGCCTGATGTCTGATGCCTGATGTCGAATGCCTGATGCTTGTGGATGTCTGATGCTTGTGGATGCCTGACGCTTGTGGATGTCTGATGCCTGATGCTTGTGGATGTCTGATGCCTGATGTTTGATGTCTGATGCCTGATGCTTGTGGATGTATGTTGCCTGATGTCTGATGCATGATGTCTTTTGCTTGTGGATGTCTGATGCCTGATGTCCGATGCTTGTGGATGTCTGATGCCTGATGCTTGTGGATGTGTGTTGCCTGATGTCTGATGCATGATGTCTGATGCTTGTGGATGTTTGATGCCTGATGTCTGATGCTTGTGGATGTCTCATGCATGATGTCTGATGCCTGATGCTTGTGGATGTCTGATGCTTGATGTCTGATGTTTGTGGATGTCTGATGCCTGATGTCTGATACATGATGTCTGATGCCTGATGTCTTAATGTCTGATGCTTGTAGATGTCTGATACTTGCGGATGTCTGATGTCTGAGGCCTGATGTCTTATCAGGTATCACACATCAGACATCAGGCATCAGACAGCCACAAGGATCAGACATCAGGCATCAGACATCCACAAGCATCAAACATAAGGCATTAGACATCCACAAACATCAGACATCAGGAATCAGACATCAGGTATCACACATCAGGCATCAGGCATGTCTGATTCCTGATGTCTGATGCTTGTGGATGTCTGATGCCTGATGCTTGTGGCTGTCTGATGCCTGATGCTTGTGGATGTCTGATGCATGATGTCTGACACCTGATGTCTGATGCATGATGTCTGGTGCCTGATGTCTGATGCTTGTGGATGTCTGATGCTTGTGGATGTCTGGTGCCTGATGTCTGATGCTTGTGAATGTCTGATGCCTGATGCTTGTGGATGTCTGGTGCCTGATGTCTGATGCTTGTGGATGTCTGATGCATGATGTCTGACACCTGATGTCTGATGCATGATGTCTGATGCTTGTGGATGTCTGATGCCTGATGTCTGATGCTTGTGAATGTCTAATGCCTGATGCTTGTCGATGTCTGGTGCCTGATGTCTGATTCCTGATGTCTGATGCTTGTGGATGTCTGATACCTAATGTCTGATGCCTGTGGATGTCTGATGCCTGATGCTTGTGGATGTGTGTTGCCTGATGTCTGATACCTGATGTCTGATGCTTGTGGATGTCTGATGCCTGATGTCTGATGCTTGTGGAAGTCTGATGCTTGTGGAAATCTGATGCCTGATGTCTGATGCCCGATGTCTGATGCTTGTGGATGTGTGTTGCCTGATGTCTGATGCATGATGCATGATGTCTGATGCATGATGTCTGATGCTTGTGGATGTTTGATTCCTGATGTCTGATGCTTGTGGATGTTTGATTCCTGATGTCTGATGCTTGTGGCTGTCTGATGCCTGATGTCTGATGCTTGTGGATGTCTGATGCATGATGTCTGACACCTGATGTCTGACGCATGTCTGATGCAGGATGTCTGATGCTTGTGGATGTCTGACGCATGATGTTTGTGGATGTCTGATGCCTGATGTTTGTGAATGTCTGATGCCTGATGTCTGATGTCTGACGCATGATGTCTGATGCCTGATGTCCGATGCTTGTGGATGTCTGATGCCTGATGCTTGTGGATGTCTGATGCCTGATGCTTGTGGATGTGTGTTGCCTGATGTGTGTTGCCTGATGTCTGATGCATGATGTCTGATGCCTGATGTCTGATGCTTGTGGATGTCTCATGCATGATGTCTGATGCATGATGTCTGATGCCTGATGCTTGTGGATGTCTGATGCTTGATGTCTGATGTTTGTGGATATCTGATGTCTGATGCATGATGTCTGATGCCTGATGTCTTAATGACTGATGCTTGTAGATGTCTGATACTTGTGGATGTCTGATGTCTGAGGCCTGATGTCTGATGTGTGATACCTGATGTCTGATTCCTGATGTCTGATGCTTGTGGATGTCTGATGCCTGATGTCTGATGCTTGTGGCTGTCTGCTGCCTGATGTCTGATGCTTGTGGATGTCTGACGCATGATGTCTGACACCTGATGTCTGATGCATGATGTCTGATGCATGATGTCTGATGCTTGTGGATGTCTGATGCCTCATGCATGATGCTTGTGGATGTCTGATGCTTGTAGATGTTTGATGCCTGATGTCTGATGCTTGTGGATCTCATGCATGATGTCTGATGCATGATGTCTGATGCTTGTGGATGTCGGATGCTTGATGTCTGATGTTTGTGGATGTCTGATGCCTGATGTCTGATGCTTGTGGATGTCTGATGTTTGTGGATGTCTGATACCTGATGTCTGATGCATGATGTCTGATGCCTGATGTTTGTAGATGTCTGATACTTGTGGATGTCTGATGTCTGATACCTGATGTCTGATTCCTGATGTCTGATGCTTGTGGATGTCTAATGCCTTATGTTTGATGCTTGTGGATGTCTGATGCCTGATGTCTGATGCTTGTGGCTGTCTGATGCCTGATGTCTGATGCTTGTGGATGTCTGATGCATGTCTGACACCTGATGTCTGATGCATGATGTCTGATGCATGATGGCTGATGCTTGTGCATGTCTGATGCCTGATGCTTGTGCATGTCTGGTGCCGGATGTCTAATGCCTGATGTCTGATGCTTGTGGATGTCTGGTGCCTGATGTCTGATGCCTTATGTCTGATGCTTGTGGATGTCTGATGCTTGTGGATGTCTGGTGCCTGATGTCTGATGCTTGTGGATGTCTGATGCTTGTGGATGTCTGGTGCCTGATGTCTGATGCCTGATGCTTGTGGATGTCTGATGCCTGATGCTTGTGGATGTCTGATGCCTGATGCTTGTGGATGTCTGATGCCTGATGTCTGATGCCTGATGTCTAATGCCTGATGCTTGTAGATGTCTGATACTTGTGGATGTCTGATGTCGGAGGCCTGATGTCTTATGCCTGATGTCTGATACCTGATGTCTGATTCCTGATGTCTGATGCTTGTGGATGTCTAATGCCTGGTGTTTGATGCTTGTGGATGTCTGATGCCTGATGCTTGTGGCTGTCTGATGCCTGATGTCTGATGCTTGTGGATGTCTGATGCATGATGTCTGACACCTGATGTCTGATGCATGATGTCTGATGCTTGTGGATATCTGATGCCTGATGCTTGTGAATGTCTGATGCCTGATGTGTGTTGCCTGATGTCTGATACCTGATGTCTGATGCTTGTGGATGTCTGATGCCTGATGTCTGATGCTTGTGGATGTCTGATGCCTGATGGCTGATGTCTGGTGCCTGATGTCTGATGCCTGATGCTTGTGGATGTCTGATGCCTGATGTCCGATGCCTGATGTCGGATGTCTGATGCTTGTGGATGTCTGATGCTTGTGGATGTCTGATGCCTGTGGATGTCTGATGCCTGATGTTTGATGTCTGATGCCTGATGCTTGTGGATGTATGTTGCCTGATGTCTGATGCATGATGTCTGTTGCTTGTGGATGTCTGATGCCTGATGTTTGATGCTTGTGGATGTCTTATGCCTGATGGCTCATGTCTGGTGCCTGATGTCTGATGCCTGATACTTGTGGATGTCTGATGTCCGATGCTTGTGGATGTCTGATGCCTGATGTCTGATGCCCGATGTTTGATGTCTGATGCTTGTGGATGTGTTGCCTGATGTCTGATGCATGATGTCTGATGCTTGTGGATGTCTGATGTCTGATGCTTGTGGATGTGTGTTGCCTGATGTCTGATGCATGATGCCTGATGCTTATGGATGTTTGATGCCTGATGTCTGATGCTTGTGGATGTCTCATGCATGATGTCTCATGCATGATGTCTGATGCCTGATGTCTGATGCCTGATGTCTGATGCATGATGTCTGATGCTTGTGGATGTCTGATGCCTGATGCTTGTGAATGCCTGATGCCTGATGCCTGATATCTGATTCCTGATGTCTGATGCCTGTGGATGTCTGATGCCTGATGCTTGTGGATGTGTGTTGCCTGATGTCTGATACCTGATGTCTGATGCTTGTGGATGTCTGATGCCTGATGTCTGATGCTTGTGGTAGTCTGATGCTTGTGGAAGTCTGATGCCTGATGTCTGATGCCCGATGTCTGATGCTTGTGGATGTGTGTTGCCTGATGTCTGATGCATGATGCATGATGTCTGATGCATGATGTCTGATGCTTGTGGATGTTTGATTCCTGATGTCTGATGCTTGTGGATGTTTGATTCCTGATGTCTGATGCTTGTGGCTGTCTGATGCCTGATGTCTGATGCTTGTGGATGTCTGATGCATGATGTCTGACACCTGATGTCTGACGCATGTCTGATGCAGGATGTCTGATGCTTGTGGATGTCTGATGCTTGTGGATGTCTGGTGCCTGATGTCTGATGCTTGTGGATGTCTGATGCTTGTGGATGTCTGGTGCCTGATGTCTGATGCCTGATGCTTGTGGATGTCTGATGCCTGATGCTTGTGGATGTCTGATGCCTGATGCTTGTGGATGTCTGATGCCTGATGTCTGATGCCTGATGTCTAATGTCTGATGCTTGTAGATGTCTGATACTTGTGGATGTCTGATGTCGGAGGCCTGATGTCTTATGCCTGATGTTTGATACCTGATGTCTGATTCCTGATGTCTGATGCTTGTGGATGTCTAATGCCTGGTGTTTGATGCTTGTGGATGTCTGATGCCTGATGCTTGTGGCTGTCTGATGCCTGATGTCTGATGCTTGTGGATGTCTGATGCATGATGTCTGACACCTGATGTCTGATGCATGATGTCTGATGCTTGTGGATGTCTGATGCCTGATGCTTGTGAATGTCTGATGCCTGATGTGTGTTGCCTGATGTCTGATACCTGATGTCTGATGCTTGTGGATGTCTGATGCCTGATGTCTGATGCTTGTGGATGTCTGATGCCTGATGGCTGATGTCTGGTGCCTGATGTCTGATGCCTGATGCTTGTGGATGTCTGATGCCTGATGTCCGATGCCTGATGTCGGATGTCTGATGCTTGTGGATGTCTGATGCTTGTGGATGTCTGATGTCTGATGCCTGTGGATGTCTGATGCCTGATGTTTGATGTCTGATGCCTGATGCTTGTGGATGTATGTTGCCTGATGTCTGATGCATGATGTCTGTTGCTTGTGGATGTCTGATGCCTGATGTCTGATGCTTGTGGATGTCTTATGCCTGATGGCTGATGTCTGGTGCCTGATGTCTGATGCCTGATACTTGTGGATGTCTGATGTCCGATGCTTGTGGATGTCTGATGCCTGATGTCTGATGCCCGATGTTTGATGTCTGATGCTTGTGGATGTGTTGCCTGATGTCTGATGCATGATGTCTGATGCTTGTGGATGTCTGATGTCTGATGCTTGTGGATGTGTGTTGCCTGATGTCTGATGCATGATGCCTGATGCTTATGGATGTTTGATGCCTGATGTCTGATGCTTGTGGATGTCTCATGCATGATGTCTCATGCATGATGTCTGATGCCTGATGTCTGATGCATGATGTCTGATGCTTGTGGATGTCTGATGCCTGATGCTTGTGAATGTCTGATGCCTGATGCCTGATATCTGATTCCTGATGTCTGATGCCTGTGGATGTCTGATGCCTGATGCTTGTGGATGTGTGTTGCCTGATGTCTGATACCTGATGTCTGATGCTTGTGGATGTCTGATGCCTGATGTCTGATGCTTGATGCTTGTGGAAGTCTGATGCCTGATGTCTGATGCCCGATGTCTGATGCTTGTGGATGTGTGTTGCCTGATGTCTGATGCATGATGTCTGATGCTTGTGGATGTTTGATGCCTGATGTCTGATGCTTGTGGATGTCTCATGCATGATGTCTGATGCATGATGTCTGATGCCTGATGTCTGATGCTTGTGGATGTCTGATGCTTGAAGTCTGATGTTTGTGGATGTCTGATGCCTGATGTCTGATGCCTGATGCATGATGTCTGATGCCTGATGTCTAATGTCTGATGCTTGTAGATGTCTGATACTTGTGGATGTCTGATGTCAGAGGCCTGATGTCTTATGCCTGATGTCTGATACCTGATGTCTGATTCCTGATGTCTGATGCTTGTGGATGTCTAATGCCTGATGTTTGATGCTTGTGGATGTCTGATGCTTGTGGCTGTCTGATGCCTGATGTCTGATGCTTGTGGATGTCTGATGCCTGATGTCTGATGCCTGATGTCTGATGCTTGTGGATGTCTGACACCTGATGTCTGACACCTGATGTCTGACACCTGATGTCTGACACCTGATGTCTGATGCATGATGTCTGATGCATGATGTCTGATGCTTGTGGATGTCTGATGCTTGAAGTCTGATGTTTGTGGATGTCTGATGTCTGATGCATGATGTCTGATGCCTGATGTCTAATGTCTGATGTCTAATGTCTGATGCTTGTAGATGTCTGATATTTGTGGATGTCTGATGTCGGAGGCCTGATGTCTTATGCCTGATGTCTGATACCTGATGTCTGATTCCTGATGTCTAATGCCTGATGTTTGATGCTTGTGGATGTCTGATGCTTGTGGCTGTCTGATGCCTGATGTCTGATGCTTGTGGATGTCTGATGCATGATGTCTGACACCTGATGTCTGATGCATGATGTCTGATGCTTGTGGATGTCTGATGCCTGATGCTTGTGAATGTCTGATGCCTGATGCCTGATGTCTGATTCCTGATGTCTGATGCCTGTGGATGTCTGATGCCTGATGCTTGTGGATGTGTGTTGCCTGATGTCTGATACCTGATGTCTGATGCTTGTGGATGTCTGATGCCTGATGTCTGATGCTTGATGTCTGATGCAGGATGTCTGATGCCTGATGTTTGTGGATGTCTGATGCCTGATGCCTGATGTTTGTGGATGTCTGATGCCTGATGTCTGATGCCTGATGTTTGTGAATGTCTGATGTCTGATGTCTGATGCCTGATGCTTGTGGATGTGTATTGCCTGATGTCTGATGCTTGTGGATGTTTGATGCCTGATGTCTGATGCTTGTGGATGTTTGATGCCTGATGTCTGATGCTTGTGGATGTCTCATGCATGATGTCTGATGCATGATGTCTGATGCCTGATGCTGGTGGATGTCTGATGCTTGATGTCTGATGTTTGTGGATGTCTGATGCCTGATGTCTGATGCTTGTGGATGTCTGATGCTTGTGGATGTCTGGTGCCTGATGTCTGATGCCTGTGGATGTCTGATGCCAGATGTCTGATGCCTGATGCTTGTGGATGTCTGATGCTTGTGGATGTCTGGTGCCTGATGTCTGATGCCTGATGTCGGATGCCTGATGTCTGATGCCTGACGCTTGTGGATGTCTGATGCCTGATGCTTGTGTATGTCTGATGCCTGATGTTTGATGTCTGATGCTTGTGGATGTATGTTGCCTGATGTCTGATGTCTGTTGCTTGTGGATGTCTGATGCCTGATGCTTGTGGATGTCTTATGCCTGATGGCTGATGTCTGGTGCCTGATGTCTGATGCTTGTGGATGTCTGATGCCTGATGTCTGATGCCCGATGTTTGATGTCTGATGCCTGATGCTTGTGGATGTGTGTTGCCTGATGTCTGATGCATGATGTCTGATGCTTGTGGATGTCTGATGCTTGTGGATGTGTGTTGCCTGATGTCTGATGCTTGTGGATGTTTGATGCCTGATGTCTGATGCTTGTGGATGTCTCATGCATGATGTCTGATGTCTGATGCTTGTGGATGTCTGATGCTTGATGTCTGATGTTTGTGGATGTCTGATGCCTGATGTCTGATACTTGTGGATGTCTGATGTCTGAGGCCTGATGTCTTATGCCTGATACCTGATGTCTGATTCCTGATGTCTGATGCTTGTGGATGTCTAATGCCTGATGTTTGATGCTTGTGGATGTCTGATGCTTGATGTCTGATGCTTGTGGCTGTCTGATGCCTGATGTCCGATGCTTGTGGATGTCTGATGCCTGATGTCTGATGCCCAATGTTTGATGTCTGATGCCTGATGCCTGATGCTTGTGGATGTGTGTTGCCTGATGTCTGATGCATGATGTCTGATGCTTGTGGATGTCTGATGCTTGTGGATGTGTGTTGCCTGATGTCTGAGGCATGATGTCTGATGCTTGTGGATGTTTGATGTCTGATGTCTCATGCATGATGTCTGATGTCTGATGCTTGTGGATGTCTGATGCTTGATGTCTGATGTTTGTGGATGTCTGATGCCTGATGTCTGATACTTGTGGATGTCTGATGTCTGAGGCCTGATGTCTTATGCCTGATACCTGATGCCTGATGTTTGATGTCTGATGCTTGTGGATGTCTAATGCCTGATGTTTGATGCTTGTGGATGTCTGATGCCTGATGTCTGATGCTTGTGGCTGTCTGATGCCTGATGTATGATGCTTGTGGATGTCTGATAAATGATGTCTGACACCTGATGTCTGATGCATGATGTCTGATGCATGATGTCTGATGCTTGTGGATGTCTGATGCTTGTGGATGTCTGATGCCTGATGTCTGATGCTTGTGAATGTCTGATGCCTGATGCTTGTGGATGTCTGGTGCCTGATGTCTGATTCCTGATGTCTGATGCTTGTGGATGTCTGATGTCTGATGCTTGTGGATGTGTGTTGCCTGATGTCTGATGCATGATGTCTGACACCTGATGTCTGATGCCTGATGCTTGTGGAAGTCTGATGCCTGATGTCTGATGCCCGATGTTTGATGTCTGATGCCTTATGCTTGTGGATGTGTGTTGCCTGATGTCTGATGCATGATGTCTGATGCTTGTGGATGTCTGATGCTTGTGGATGTTTGATTCCTGATGTCTGATGCTTGTGGATGTCTGATGCTTGTGGCTGTCTGATGCCTGATATATGATGCTTGTGGATGTCTGACACCTGATGTCTGATGCATGATGTCTGATGCTTGTGGATGTCTGATGCCTGATGCTTGTGGAAGTCTGATGCCTGATGTCTGATGCCCGATGTTTGATGTCTGATGCCTTATGCTTGTGGATGTGTGTTGCCTGATGTCTGATGCATGATGTCTGATGCTTGTGGATGTCTGATGCTTGTGGATGTTTGATTCCTGATGTCTGATGCTTGTGGATGTCTGATGCTTGTGGCTGTCTGATGCCTGATATATGATGCTTGTGGATGTCTGACACCTGATGTCTGATGTCTGATGCATGATGTCTGATGCTTGTGGATGTTTGATGCCTGATGTCTCATGCATGATGTCTGATGCATGATGTCTGATGCTTGTGGATGTCTGATGTTTGTGGATGTCTGATGCATGATGTCTGATGTCTTAATGTCTGATGCTTGTAGATGTCTGATACTTGTGGATGTCTGATGTCTGAGGCCTGATGTGTGATACCTGATGTCTGATTCCTGATGTCTGATGCTTGTGGATGTCTGATGCCTGATGTCTGATGCTTGTGGCTGTCTGATGCCTGATGTTGATGCTTGTGGATGTCTGATGCATGATGTCTGACACCTGATGTCTGATGCATGATGTCTGATGCATGATGTCTGATGCATGATGTCTGATGCTTGTGGATGTCTGATGCCTCATGCATGATGCTTGTGGATGTCTGATGCTTGTGGATGTCTGATGCCTGATGTCTGATGCATGATGCTTGTGGATGTCTGATGCTTGATGTCTGATGCTTGTGGATGTCTGATGCTTGTGGATGTCTGGTGCCTGATGTCTGATGCCTGTGGATGTCTGATGCCAGATGTCTGATGCCTGATGCTTGTTGATGTCTGGTGCCTGATGTCTGATGTCGAATGCCTGATGCTTGTGGATGTCTGATGCTTGTGGATGCCTGATGTCTGATGCCTGATGCTTGTGGATGTCTGATGCCTGATGCTTGTGGATGTCTGATGCCTGATGTTTGATGTCTGATGCTTGTGGATGTATGTTGCCTGATGTCTGATGCATGATGTCTTTTGCTTGTGGATGTCTGATGCCTGATGTACGATGCTTGTGGATGTCTGATGCCTGATGCTTGTGGATGTGTGTTGCCTAATTTCTGATGCATGATGTCTGATGCTTGTGGATGTTTGATGCCTGATGTCTGATGCTTGTGGATGTCTGATGCCTGATGTCTGATGCTTGTGGCTGTCTGATGCCTGATGCTTGTGGATGTCTGATGCATGATGTCTGACACCTGATGTCTGATGCATGATGCCTGATGCTTGTGGATGTCTGATGCTTGTGGATGTCTGATGCCTGATGTCTGATGCTTGTGAATGTCTGATGCCTGATGCTTGTGGATGTCTGGTGCCTGATGTCTGATGTCTGATTCCTGATGTCTGATGCTTGTGGATGTCTGATGTCTGATGCTTGTGGATGTGTGTTGCCTGAAGTCTGATGCATGATGTCTGACACCTGATGTCTGATGCCTGATGCTTGTGGAAGTCTGATGCCTGATGTCTGATGCCCGATGTTTGATGTTTGATGTCTGATGCCTTATGCTTGTGGATGTGTGTTGCCTGATGTCTGATGCATGATGTCTGATGCTTGTGGATGTCTGATGCTTGTGGATGTTTGATTCCTGATGTCTGATGCTTGTGGATGTCTGATGCTTGTGGCTGTCTGATGCCTGATATATGATGCTTGTGGATGTCTGACACCTGATGTCTGATGCATGATGTCTGATGCATGATGCTTGTGGATGTCTGATGCCTGATGCTTGTGGATGTGTGTTGCCTGATGTCTGATGCATGATGTCTGATGCTTGTGGATGTTTGATGCCTGATGTCTCATGCATGATGTCTGATGCATGATGTCTGATGCTTGTGGATGTCTGATGCTTGATGTCTGATGTTTGTGGATGTCTGATGTCTGATGTCTTAATGTCTGATGCTTGTAGATGTCTGATACTTGTGGATGTCTGATGTCTGAGGCCTGATGTCTGATGTGTGATACCTGATGTCTGATTCCTGATGTCTGATGCTTGTGGATGTCTGATGCCTGATGTCTGATGCTTGTGGCTGTCTGATGCCTGATGTTGATGCTTGTGGATGTCTGATGCATGATGTCTGACACCTGATGTCTGATGCATGATGTCTGATGCATGATGTCTGATGCATGATGTCTGATGCTTGTGGATGTCTGATGCCTCATGCATGATGCTTGTGGATGTCTGATGCTTGTGGATGTCTGATGCCTGATGCCTGATGCTTGTGGATGTCTCATGCATGATGTCTGATGCATGATGTCTGATGCCTGATGCTTGTGGATGTCTGATGCTTGATGTCTGATGCTTGTGGATGTCTGATGCTTGTGGCTGTCTGGTGCCTGATGTCTGATGCCTGTGGATGTCTGATGCCAGATGTCTGATGCCTGATGCTTGTGGATGTCTGGTGCCTGATGTCTGATGCCTGATGTCGAATGCCTGATGCTTGTGGATGTCTGATGCTTGTGGATGCCTGACGCTTGTGGATGTCTGATGCCTGATGCTTGTGGATGTCTGATGCCTGATGTTTGATGTCTGATGCCTGATGCTTGTGGATGTATGTTGCCTGATGTCTGATGCATGATGTCTTTTGCTTGTGGATGTCTGATGCCTGATGTCCGATGCTTGTGGATGTCTGATGCCTGATGCTTGTGGATGTGTGTTGCCTGATGTCTGATGCATGATGTCTGATGCTTGTGGATGTTTGATGCCTGATGTCTGATGCTTGTGGATGTCTCATGCATGATGTCTGATGCCTGATGCTTGTGGATGTCTGATGCTTGATGTCTGATGTTTGTGGATGTCTGATGCCTGATGTCTGATGCATGATGTCTGATGCCTGATGTCTTAATGTCTGATGCTTGTAGATGTCTGATACTTGCGGATGTCTGATGTCTGAGGCCTGATGTCTTATCAGGTATCACACATCAGACATCAGGCATCAGACAGCCACAAGGATCAGACATCAGGCATCAGACATCCACAAGCATCAAACATAAGGCATTAGACATCCACAAACATCAGACATCAGGAATCAGACATCAGGTATCACACATCAGGCATCAGGCATGTCTGATTCCTGATGTCTGATGCTTGTGGATGTCTGATGCCTGATGCTTGTGGCTGTCTGATGCCTGATGCTTGTGGATGTCTGATGCATGATGTCTGACACCTGATGTCTGATGCATGATGTCTGGTGCCTGATGTCTGATGCTTGTGGATGTCTGATGCTTGTGGATGTCTGATGCCTGATGTCTGATGCTTGTGAATGTCTGATGCCTGATGCTTGTGGATGTCTGGTGCCTGATGTCTGATGCTTGTGGATGTCTGATGCATGATGTCTGACACCTGATGTCTGATGCATGATGTCTGATGCTTGTGGATGTCTGATGCCTGATGTCTGATGCTTGTGAATGTCTAATGCCTGATGCTTGTCGATGTCTGGTGCCTGATGTCTGATTCCTGATGTCTGATGCTTGTGGATGTCTGATACCTAATGTCTGATGCCTGTGGATGTCTGATGCCTGATGCTTGTGGATGTGTGTTGCCTGATGTCTGATACCTGATGTCTGATGCTTGTGGATGTCTGATGCCTGATGTCTGATGCTTGTGGAAGTCTGATGCTTGTGGAAGTCTGATGCCTGATGTCTGATGCCCGATGTCTGATGCTTGTGGATGTGTGTTGCCTGATGTCTGATGCATGATGCATGATGTCTGATGCATGATGTCTGATGCTTGTGGATGTTTGATTCCTGATGTCTGATGCTTGTGGATGTTTGATTCCTGATGTCTGATGCTTGTGGCTGTCTGATGCCTGATGTCTGATGCTTGTGGATGTCTGATGCATGATGTCTGACACCTGATGTCTGACGCATGTCTGATGCAGGATGTCTGATGCTTGTGGATGTCTGACGCATGATGTTTGTGGATGTCTGATGCCTGATGTTTGTGAATGTCTGATGCCTGATGTCTGATGTCTGACGCATGATGTCTGATGCCTGATGTCCGATGCTTGTGGATGTCTGATGCCTGATGCTTGTGGATGTCTGATGCCTGATGCTTGTGGATGTGTGTTGCCTGATGTGTGTTGCCTGATGTCTGATGCATGATGTCTGATGCCTGATGTCTGATGCTTGTGGATGTCTCATGCATGATGTCTGATGCATGATGTCTGATGCCTGATGCTTGTGGATGTCTGATGCTTGATGTCTGATGTTTGTGGATATCTGATGTCTGATGCATGATGTCTGATGCCTGATGTCTTAATGACTGATGCTTGTAGATGTCTGATACTTGTGGATGTCTGATGTCTGAGGCCTGATCTCTGATGTGTGATACCTGATGTCTGATTCCTGATGTCTGATGCTTGTGGATGTCTGATGCCTGATGTCTGATGCTTGTGGCTGTCTGCTGCCTGATGTCTGATGCTTGTGGATGTCTGACGCATGATGTCTGACACCTGATGTCTGATGCATGATGTCTGATGCATGATGTCTGATGCTTGTGGATGTCTGATGCCTCATGCATGATGCTTGTGGATGTCTGATGCTTGTAGATGTTTGATGCCTGATGTCTGATGCTTGTGGATCTCATGCATGATGTCTGATGCATGATGTCTGATGCTTGTGGATGTCGGATGCTTGATGTCTGATGTTTGTGGATGTCTGATGCCTGATGTCTGATGCTTGTGGATGTCTGATGTTTGTGGATGTCTGATACCTGATGTCTGATGCATGATGTCTGATGCCTGATGTTTGTAGATGTCTGATACTTGTGGATGTCTGATGTCTGATACCTGATGTCTGATTCCTGATGTCTGATGCTTGTGGATGTCTAATGCCTTATGTTTGATGCTTGTGGATGTCTGATGCCTGATGTCTGATGCTTGTGGCTGTCTGATGCCTGATGTCTGATGCTTGTGGATGTCTGATGCATGTCTGACACCTGATGTCTGATGCATGATGTCTGATGCATGATGGCTGATGCTTGTGCATGTCTGATGCCTGATGCTTGTGCATGTCTGGTGCCGGATGTCTAATGCCTGATGCCTGATGCTTGTGGATGTCTGGTGCCTGATGTCTGATGCCTTATGTCTGATGCTTGTGGATGTCTGATGCTTGTGGATGTCTGGTGCCTGATGTCTGATGCTTGTGGATGTCTGATGCTTGTGGATGTCTGGTGCCTGATGTCTGATGCCTGATGCTTGTGGATGTCTGATGCCTGATGCTTGTGGATGTCTGATGCCTGATGCTTGTGGATGTCTGATGCCTGATGTCTGATGCCTGATGTCTAATGTCTGATGCTTGTAGATGTCTGATACTTGTGGATGTCTGATGTCGGAGGCCTGATGTCTTATGCCTGATGTCTGATACCTGATGTCTGATTCCTGATGTCTGATGCTTGTGGATGTCTAATGCCTGGTGTTTGATGCTTGTGGATGTCTGATGCCTGATGCTTGTGGCTGTCTGATGCCTGATGTCTGATGCTTGTGGATGTCTGATGCATGATGTCTGACACCTGATGTCTGATGCATGATGTCTGATGCTTGTGGATGTCTGATGCCTGATGCTTGTGAATGTCTGATGCCTGATGTGTGTTGCCTGATGTCTGATACCTGATGTCTGATGCTTGTGGATGTCTGATGCCTGATGTCTGATGCTTGTGGATGTCTGATGTCTGGTGCCTGATGTCTGATGCCTGATGCTTGTGGATGTCTGATGCCTGATGTCCGATGCCTGATGTCGGATGTCTGATGCTTGTGGATGTCTGATGCTTGTGGATGTCTGATGTCTGATGCCTGTGGATGTCTGATGCCTGATGTTTGATGTCTGATGCCTGATGCTTGTGGATGTATGTTGCCTGATGTCTGATGCATGATGTCTGTTGCTTGTGGATGGCTGATGCCTGATGTCTGATGCTTGTGGATGTCTTATGCCTGATGGCTGATGTCTGGTGCCTGATGTCTGATGCCTGATACTTGTGGATGTCTGATGTCCGATGCTTGTGGATGTCTGATGCCTGATGTCTGATGCCCGATGTTTGATGTCTGATGCTTGTGGATGTGTTGCCTGATGTCTGATGCATGATGTCTGATGCTTGTGGATGTCTGATGTCTGATGCTTGTGGATGTGTGTTGCCTGATGTCTGATGCATGATGCCTGATGCTTATGGATGTTTGATGCCTGATGTCTGATGCTTGTGGATGTCTCATGCATGATGTCTCATGCATGATGTCTGATGCCTGATGTCTGATGCATGATGTCTGATGCTTGTGGATGTCTGATGCCTGATGCTTGTGAATGTCTGATGCCTGATGCCTGATATCTGATTCCCGATGTCTGATGCCTGTGGATGTCTGATGCCTGTGGATGTCTGATGCCTGATGCTTGTGGATGTGTGTTGCCTGATGTCTGATACCTGATGTCTGATGCTTGTGGATGTCTGATGCCTGATTTCTGATGCTTGTGGTAGTCTGATGCTTGTGGAAGTCTGATGCCTGATGTCTGATGCCCGATGTCTGATGCTTGTGGATGTGTGTTGCCTGATGTCTGATGCATGATGCATGATGTCTGATGCATGATGTCTGATGCTTGTGGATGTTTGATTCCTGATGTCTGATGCTTGTGGATGTTTGATTCCTGATGTCTGATGCTTGTGGCTGTCTGATGCCTGATGTCTGATGCTTGTGGATGTCTGATGCATGATGTCTGACACCTGATGTCTGATGCATGTCTGATGCAGGATGTCTGATGCTTGTGGATGTCTGATGCTTGTGGATGTCTGGTGCCTGATGTCTGATGCTTGTGGATGTCTGATGCTTGTGGATGTCTGGTGCCTGATGTCTGATGCCTGATGCTTGTGGATGTCTGATGCCTGATGCTTGTGGATGTCTGATGCCTGATGCTTGTGGATGTCTGATGCCTGATGTCTGATGCCTGATGTCTAATGTCTGATGCTTGTAGATGTCTGATACTTGTGGATGTCTGATGTCGGAGGCCTGATGTCTTATGCCTGATGTCTGATACCTGATGTCTGATTCCTGATGTCTGATGCTTGTGGATGTCTAATGCCTGGTGTTTGATTCTTGTGGATGTCTGATGCCTGATGCTTGTGGCTGTCTGATGCCTGATGTCTGATGCTTGTGGATGTCTGATGCATGATGTCTGACACCTGATGTCTGATGCATGATGTCTGATGCTTGTGGATGTCTGATGCCTGATGCTTGTGAATGTCTGATGCCTGATGTGTGTTGCCTGATGTCTGATACCTGATGTCTGATGCTTGTGGATGTCTGATGCCTGATGTCTGATGCTTGTGGATGTCTGATGCCTGATGGCTGATGTCTGGTGCCTGATGTCTGATGCCTGATGCTTGTGGATGTCTGATGCCTGATGTCCGATGCCTGATGTCGGATGTCTGATGCTTGTGGATGTCTGATGCTTGTGGATGTCTGATGTCTGATGCCTGTGGATGTCTGATGCCTGATGTTTGATGTCTGATGCCTGATGCTTGTGGATGTATGTTGCCTGATGTCTGATGCATGATGTCTGTTGCTTGTGGATGTCTGATGCCTGATGTCTGATGCTTGTGGATGTCTTATGCCTGATGGCTGATGTCTGGTGCCTGATGTCTGATGCCTGATACTTGTGGATGTCTGATGTCCGATGCTTGTGGATGTCTGATGCCTGATGTCTGATGCCCGATGTTTGATGTCTGATGCTTGTGGATGTGTTGCCTGATGTCTGATGCATGATGTCTGATGCTTGTGGATGTCTGATGTCTGATGCTTGTGGATGTGTGTTGCCTGATGTCTGATGCATGATGCCTGATGCTTATGGATGTTTGATGCCTGATGTCTGATGCTTGTGGATGTCTCATGCATGATGTCTCATGCATGATGTCTGATGCCTGATGTCTGATGCTTGTGGATGTCTGATGCCTGATGCTTGTGAATGTCTGATGCCTGATATCTGATTCCTGATGTCTGATGCCTGTGGATGTCTGATGCCTGATGCTTGTGGATGTGTGTTGCCTGATGTCTGATACCTGATGTCTGATGCTTGTGGATGTCTGATGCCTGATGTCTGATGCTTGATGCTTGTGGAAGTCTGATGCCTGATGTCTGATGCCCGATGTCTGATGCTTGTGGATGTGTGTTGCCTGATGTCTGATGCATGATGTCTGATGCTTGTGGATGTTTGATGCCTGATGTCTGATGCTTGTGGATGTCTCATGCATGATGTCTGATGCATGATGTCTGATGCCTGATGTCTGATGCTTGTGGATGTCTGATGCTTGAAGTCTGATGTTTGTGGATGTCTGATGCCTGATGCATGATGTCTGATGCCTGATGTCTAATGTCTGATGCTTGTAGATGTCTGATACTTGTGGATGTCTGATGTCAGAGGCCTGATGTCTTATGCCTGATGTCTGATACCTGATGTCTGATTCCTGATGTCTGATGCTTGTGGATGTCTAATGCCTGATGTTTGATGCTTGTGGATGTCTGATGTCTGATGCTTGTGGCTGTCTGATGCCTGATGTCTGATGCTTGTGGATGTCTGATGCCTGATGTCTGATGCCTGATGTCTGATGCTTGTGGATGTCTGACACCTGATGTCTGACACCTGATGTCTGACACCTGATGTCTGATTCCTGATGTCTAATGCCTGATGTTTGATGCTTGTGGATGTCTGATGCTTGTGGATGTCTGATGCCTGATGTCTGATGCTTGTGGATGTCTGATGCATGATGTCTGATACCTGATGTCTGATGCATGATGTCTGATGCTTGTGGATGTCTGATGCCTGATGCTTGTGAATGTCTGATGCCTGATGCCTGATGTCTGATTCCTGATGTCTGATGCCTGTGGATGTCTGATGCCTGATGCTTGTGGATGTGTGTTGCCTGATGTCTGATACCTGATGTCTGATGCTTGTGGATGTCTGATGCCTGATGTCTGATGCTTGATGCTTGTGGAAGTCTGATGCCTGATGTCTGATGCCCGATGTCTGATGCTTGTGGATGTGTGTTGCCTGATGTCTGATGCATGATGTCTGACACCTGATGTCTGACGCATGATGTCTGATGCAGGATGTCTGATGCCTGATGTCTGATGCCTGATGTTTGTGGATGTCTGATGCCTGATGCCTGATGTTTGTGGATGTCTGATGCCTGATGTCTGATGCCTGATGTTTGTGAATGTCTGATGTCTGATGTCTGATGCCTGATGCTTGTGGATGTGTATTGCCTGATGTCTGATGCTTGTGGATGTTTGATGCCTGATGTCTGATGCTTGTGGATGTTTGATGCCTGATGTCTGATGCTTGTGGATGTCTCATGCATGATGTCTGATGCCTGATGCTGGTGGATGTCTGATGCTTGATGTCTGATGTTTGTGGATGTCTGATGCCTGATGTCTGATGCTTGTGGATGTCTGATGCTTGTGGATGTCTGGTGCCTGATGTCTGATGCCTGTGGATGTCTGATGCCAGATGTCTGATGCCTGATGCTTGTGGATGTCTGATGCTTGTGGATGTCTGGTGCCTGATGTCTGATGCCTGATGTCGGATGCCTGATGTCTGATGCCTGACGCTTGTGGATGTCTGATGCCTGATGCTTGTGTATGTCTGATGCCTGATGTTTGATGTCTGATGCTTGTGGATGTATGTTGCCTGATGTCTGATGTCTGTTGCTTGTGGATGTCTGATGCCTGATGCTTGTGGATGTCTAATGCCTGATGGCTGATGTCTGGTGCCTGATGTCTGATGCTTGTGGATGTCTGATGCCTGATGTCTGATGCCCGATGTTTGATGTCTGATGCCTGATGCTTGTGGATGTGTGTTGCCTGATGTCTGATGCATGATGTCTGATGCTTGTGGATGTCTGATGCTTGTGGATGTGTGTTGCCTGATGTCTGATGCTTGTGGATGTTTGATGCCTGATGTCTGATGCTTGTGGATGTCTCATGCATGATGTCTGATGTCTGATGCTTGTGGATGTCTGATGCTTGATGTCTGATGTTTGTGGATGTCTGATGCCTGATGTCTGATACTTGTGGATGTCTGATGTCTGAGGCCTGATGTCTTATGCCTGATACCTGATGTCTGATTCCTGATGTCTGATGCTTGTGGATGTCTAATGCCTGATGTTTGATGCTTGTGGATGTCTGATGCTTGATGTCTGATGCTTGTGGCTGTCTGATGCCTGATGTCCGATGCTTGTGGATGTCTGATGCCTGATGTCTGATGCCCAATGTTTGATGTCTGATGCCTGATGCCTGATGCTTGTGGATGTGTGTTGCCTGATGTCTGATGCATGATGTCTGATGCTTGTGGATGTCTGATGCTTGTGGATGTGTGTTGCCTGATGTCTGAGGCATGATGTCTGATGCTTGTGGATGTTTGATGTCTGATGTCTCATGCATGATGTCTGATGCTTGTGGATGTCTGATGCTTGATGTCTGATGTTTGTGGATGTCTGATGCCTTATGTCTGATACTTGTGGATGTCTGATGTCTGAGGCCTGATGTCTTATGCCTGATACCTGATGCCTGATGTTTGATGTCTGATGCTTGTGGATGTCTAATGCCTGATGTTTGATGCTTGTGGATGTCTGATGCCTGATGTCTGATGCTTGTGGCTGTCTGATGCCTGATGTATGATGCTTGTGGATGTCTGATAAATGATGTCTGACACCTGATGTCTGATGCATGATGTCTGATGCATGATGTCTGATGCTTGTGGATGTCTGATGCTTGTGGATGTCTGATGCCTGATGCCTGATGCTTGTGAATGTCTGATGCCTGATGCTTGTGGATGTCTGATGCCTGATGTCTGATTCCTGATGTCTGATGCTTGTGGATGTCTGATGTCTGATGCTTGTGGATGTGTGTTGCCTGATGTCTGATGCATGATGTCTGACACCTGATGTCTGATGCCTGATGCTTGTGGAAATTCTGATGCCTGATGTCTGATGCCCGATGTTTGATGTCTGATGCCTTATGCTTGTGGATGTGTGTTGCCTGATGTCTGATGCATGATGTCTGATGCTTGTGGATGTCTGATGCTTGTGGATGTTTGATTCCTGATGTCTGATGCTTGTGGATGTCTGATGCTTGTGGCTGTCTGATGCCTGATATATGATGCTTGTGGATGTCTGACACCTGATGTCTGATGTCTGATGCATGATGTCTGATGCTTGTGGATGTCTGATGCCTGATGCTTGTGGAAGTCTGATGCCTGATGTCTGATGCCCGATGTTTGATGTCTGATGCCTTATGCTTGTGGATGTGTGTTGCCTGATGTCTGATGCATGATGTCTGATGCTTGTGGATGTCTGATGCTTGTGGATGTTTGATTCCTGATGTCTGATGCTTGTGGATGTCTGATGCTTGTGGCTGTCTGATGCCTGATATATGATGCTTGTGGATGTCTGACACCTGATGTCTGATGTCTGATGCATGATGTCTGATGCTTGTGGATGTTTGATGCCTGATGTCTCATGCATGATGTCTGATGCATGATGTCTGATGCTTGTGGATGTCTGATGTTTGTGGATGTCTGATGTCTGATGCATGATGTCTGATGTCTTAATGTCTGATGCTTGTAGATGTCTGATACTTGTGGATGTCTGATGTCTGAGGCCTGATGTGTGATACCTGATGTCTGATTCCTGATGTCTGATGCTTGTGGATGTCTGATGCCTGATGTCTGATGCTTGTGGCTGTCTGATGCCTGATGTTGATGCTTGTGGATGTCTGATGCATGATGTCTGACACCTGATGTCTGATGCATGATGTCTGATGCATGATGTCTGATGCATGATGTCTGATGCTTGTGGATGTCTGATGCCTCATGCATGATGCTTGTGGATGTCTGATGCCTGATGTCTGATGCTTGTGGATGTCTCATGCATGATGTCTGATGCATGATGTCTGATGCCTGATGTCTGATGCATGATGCTTGTGGATGTCTGATGCTTGATGTCTGATGCTTGTGGATGTCTGATGCTTGTGGATGTCTGGTGCCTGATGTCTGATGCCTGTGGATGTCTGATGCCAGATGCCAGATGTCTGATGCTTGTTGATGTCTGGTGCCTGATGTCTGATGTCGAATGCCTGATGCTTGTGGATGTCTGATGCTTGTGGATGCCTGATGTCTGATGCCTGATGCTTGTGGATGTCTGATGCCTGATGCTTGTGGATGTCTGATGCCTGATGTTTGATGTCTGATGCTTGTGGATGTATGTTGCCTGATGTCTGATGCATGATGTCTTTTGCTTGTGGATGTCTGATGCCTGATGTACGATGCTTGTGGATGTCTGATGCCTGATGCTTGTGGATGTGTGTTGCCTGATTTCTGATGCATGATGTCTGATGCTTGTGGATGTTTGATGCCTGATGTCTGATGCTTGTGGATGTCTGATGCCTGATGTCTGATGCTTGTGGCTGTCTGATGCCTGATGCTTGTGGATGTCTGATGCATGATGTCTGACACCTGATGTCTGATGCATGATGTCTGATGCTTGTGGATGTCTGATGCTTGTGGATGTCTGATGCCTGATGTCTGATGCTTGTGAATGTCTGATGCCTGATGCTTGTGGATGTTTGGTGCCTGATGTCTGATGTCTGATTCCTGATGTCTGATGCTTGTGGATGTGTGTTGCCTGAAGTCTGATGCATGATGTCTGACACCTGATGTCTGATGCCTGATGCTTGTGGAAGTCTGATGCCTGATGTCTGATGCCCGATGTTTGATGTTTGATGTCTGATGCCTTATGCTTGTGGATGTGTGTTGCCTGATGTCTGATGCATGATGTCTGATGCTTGTGGATGTCTGATGCTTGTGGATGTTTGATTCCTGATGTCTGATGCTTGTGGATGTCTGATGCTTGTGGCTGTCTGATGCCTGATATATGATGCTTGTGGATGTCTGACACCTGATGTCTGATGCATGATGTCTGATGCATGATGCTTGTGGATGTCTGATGCCTGATGCTTGTGGATGTGTGTTGCCTGATGTCTGATGCATGATGTCTGATGCTTGTGGATGTTTGATGCCTGATGTCTCATGCATGATGTCTGATGCATGATGTCTGATGCTTGTGGATGTCTGATGCCTGATGCTTGTGAATGTCTGATGCCTGATGCCTGATATCTGATTCCTGATGTCTGATGCCTGTGGATGTCTGATGCCTGATGCTTGTGGATGTGTGTTGCCTGATGTCTGATACCTGATGTCTGATGCTTGTGGATGTCTGATGCCTGATGTCTGATGCTTGATGCTTGTGGAAGTCTGATGCCTGATGTCTGATGCCCGATGTCTGATGCTTGTGGATGTGTGTTGCCTGATGTCTGATGCATGATGTCTGATGCTTGTGGATGTTTGATGCCTGATGTCTGATGCTTGTGGATGTCTCATGCATGATGTCTGATGCATGATGTCTGATGCCTGATGTCTGATGCTTGTGGATGTCTGATGCTTGAAGTCTGATGTTTGTGGATGTCTGATGCCTGATGTCTGATGCCTGATGCACGATGTCTGATGCCTGATGTCTAATGTCTGATGCTTGTAGATGTCTGATACTTGTGGATGTCTGATGTCAGAGGCCTGATGTCTTATGCCTGATGTCTGATACCTGATGTCTGATTCCTGATGTCTGATGCTTGTGGATGTCTAATGCCTGATGTTTGATGATTGTGGATGTCTGATGTCTGATGCTTGTGGCTGTCTGATGCCTGATGTCTGATGCTTGTGGATGTCTGATGCCTGATGTCTGATGCCTGATGTCTGATGCTTGTGGATGTCTGACACCTGATGTCTGACACCTGATGTCTGATGCATGATGTCTGATGCATGATGTCTGATGCTTGTGGATGTCTGATGCTTGAAGTCTGATGTTTGTGGATGTCTGATGTCTGATGCATGATGTCTGATGCCTGATGTCTAATGTCTGATGTCTAATGTCTGATGCTTGTAGATGTCTGATACTTGTGGATGTCTGATGTCGGAGGCCTGATGTCTTATGCCTGATGTCTGATACCTGATGTCTGATTCCTGATGTCTAATGCCTGATGTTTGATGCTTGTGGATGTCTGATGCTTGTGGCTGTCTGATGCCTGATGTCTGATGCTTGTGGATGTCTGATGCATGATGTCTGACACCTGATGTCTGATGCATGATGTCTGATGCTTGTGGATGTCTGATGCCTGATGCTTGTGAATGTCTGATGCCTGATGCCTGATGTCTGATTCCTGATGTCTGATGCCTGTGGATGTCTGATGCCTGATGCTTGTGGATGTGTGTTGCCTGATGTCTGATACCTGATGTCTGATGCTTGTGGATGTCTGATGCCTGATGTCTGATGCTTGATGCTTGTGGAAGTCTGATGCCTGATGTCTGATGCCCGATGTCTGATGCTTGTGGATGTGTGTTGCCTGATGTCTGATGCATGATGTCTGACACCTGATGTCTGACGCATGATGTCTGATGCAGGATGTCTGATGCCTGATGTTTGTGGATGTCTGATGCCTGATGCCTGATGTTTGTGGATGTCTGATGCCTGATGTTTGTGAATGTCTGATGTCTGATGTCTGCTGCCTGATGCTTGTGGATGTGTATTGCCTGATGTCTGATGCTTGTGGATGTTTGATGCCTGATGTCTGATGCTTGTGGATGTTTGATGCCTGATGTCTGATGCTTGTGGATGTCTCATGCATGATGTCTGATGCATGATGTCTGATGCCTGATGCTGGTGGATGTCTGATGCTTGATGTCTGATGTTTGTGGATGTCTGATGCCTGATGTCTGATGCTTGTGGATGTCTGATGCTTGTGGATGTCTGGTGCCTGATGTCTGATGCCTGTGGATGTCTGATGCCAGATGTCTGATGCCTGATGCTTGTGGATGTCTGATGCTTGTGGATGTCTGGTGCCTGATGTCTGATGCCTGATGTCGGATGCCTGATGTCTGACGCTTGTGGATGTCTGATGCCTGATGCTTGTGTATGTCTGATGCCTGATGTTTGATGTCTGATGCTTGTGGATGTATGTTGCCTGATGTCTGATGTCTGTTGCTTGTGGATGTCTGATGCCTGATGCTTGTGGATGTCTTATGCCTGATGGCTGATGTCTGGTGCCTGATGTCTGATGCTTGTGGATGTCTGATGCCTGATGTCTGATGCCCGATGTTTGATGTCTGATGCCTGATGCTTGTGGATGTGTGTTGCCTGATGTCTGATGCATGATGTCTGATGCTTGTGGATGTCTGATGCTTGTGGATGTGTGTTGCCTGATGTCTGATGCTTGTGGATGTTTGATGCCTGATGTCTGATGCTTGTGGATGTCTCATGCATGATGTCTGATGTCTGATGCTTGTGGATGTCTGATGCTTGAGGTCTGATGTTTGTGGATGTCTGATGCCTGATGTCTGATACTTGTGGATGTCTGATGTCTGAGGCCTGATGTCTTATGCCTGATACCTGATGTCTGATTCCTGATGTCTGATGCTTGTGGATGTCTAATGCCTGATGTTTGATGCTTGTGGATGTCTGATGCTTGATGTCTGATGCTTGTGGCTGTCTGATGCCTGATGTCCGATGCTTGTGGATGTCTGATGCCTGATGTCTGATGCCCAATGTTTGATGTCTGATGCCTGATGCCTGATGCTTGTGGATGTGTGTTGCCTGATGTCTGATGCATGATGTCTGATGCTTGTGGATGTCTGATGCTTGTGGATGTGTGTTGCCTGATGTCTGAGGCATGATGTCTGATGCTTGTGGATGTTTGATGTCTGATGTCTCATGCATGATGTCTGATGTCTGATGCTTGTGGATGTCTGATGCTTGATGTCTGATGTTTGTGGATGTCTGATGCCTGATGTCTGATACTTGTGGATGTCTGATGTCTGAGGCCTGATGTCTTATGCCTGATACCTGATGCCTGATGTTTGATGTCTGATGCTTGTGGATGTCTAATGCCTGATGTTTGATGCTTGTGGATGTCTGATGCCTGATGTCTGATGCTTGTGGCTGTCTGATGCCTGATGTATGATGCTTGTGGATGTCTGATAAATGATGTCTGACACCTGATGTCTGATGCATGATGTCTGATGCATGATGTCTGATGCTTGTGGATGTCTGATGCTTGTGGATGTCTGATGCCTGATGTCTGATGCTTGTGAATGTCTGATGCCTGATGCTTGTGGATGTCTGGTGCCTGATGTCTGATTCCTGATGTCTGATGCTTGTGGATGTCTGATGTCTGATGCTTGTGGATGTGTGTTGCCTGATGTCTGATGCATGATGTCTGACACCTGATGTCTGATGCCTGATGCTTGTGGAAGTCTGATGCCTGATGTCTGATGCCCGATGTTTGATGTCTGATGCCTTATGCTTGTGGATGTGTGTTGCCTGATGTCTGATGCATGATGTCTGATGCTTGTGGATGTCTGATGCTTGTGGATGTTTGATTCCTGATGTCTGATGCTTGTGGATGTCTGATGCTTGTGGCTGTCTGATGCCTGATATATGATGCTTGTGGATGTCTGACACCTGATGTCTGATGCATGATGTCTGATGCTTGTGGATGTCTGATGCCTGATGCTTGTGGAAGTCTGATGCCTGATGTCTGATGCCCGATGTTTGATGTCTGATGCCTTATGCTTGTGGATGTGTGTTGCCTGATGTCTGATGCATGATGTCTGATGCTTGTGGATGTCTGATGCTTGTGGATGTTTGATTCCTGATGTCTGATGCTTGTGGATGTCTGATGCTTGTGGCTGTCTGATGCCTGATATATGATGCTTGTGGATGTCTGACACCTGATGTCTGATGTCTGATGCATGATGTCTGATGCTTGTGGATGTTTGATGCCTGATGTCTCATGCATGATGTCTGATGCATGATGTCTGATGCTTGTGGATGTCTGATGTTTGTGGATGTCTGATGTCTGATGCATGATGTCTGATGTCTTAATGTCTGATGCTTGTAGATGTCTGATACTTGTGGATGTCTGATGTCTGAGGCCTGATGTGTGATACCTGATGTCTGATTCCTGATGTCTGATGCTTGTGGATGTCTGATGCCTGATGTCTGATGCTTGTGGCTGTCTGATGCCTGATGTTGATGCTTGTGGATGTCTGATGCATGATGTCTGACACCTGATGTCTGATGCATGATGTCTGATGCATGATGTCTGATGCATGATGTCTGATGCTTGTGGATGTCTGATGCCTCATGCATGATGCTTGTGGATGTCTGATGCTTGTGGATGTCTGATGCCTGATGTCTGATGCTTGTGGATGTCTCATGCATGATGTCTGATGCATGATGTCTGATGCCTGATGTCTGATGCATGATGCTTGTGGATGTCTGATGCTTGATGTCTGATGCTTGTGGATGTCTGATGCTTGTGGATGTCTGGTGCCTGATGTCTGATGCCTGTGGATGTCTGATGCCAGATGTCTGATGCCTGGTGCTTGTTGATGTCTGGTGCCTGATGTCTGATGTCGAATGCCTGATGCTTGTGGATGTCTGATGCTTGTGGATGCCTGATGTCTGATGCCTGATGCTTGTGGATGTCTGATGCCTGATGCTTGTGGATGTCTGATGCCTGATGTTTGATGTCTGATGCTTGTGGATGTATGTTGCCTGATGTCTGATGCATGATGTCTTTTGCTTGTGGATGTCTGATGCCTGATGTACGATGCTTGTGGATGTCTGATGCCTGATGCTTGTGGATGTGTGTTGCCTGATTTCTGATGCATGATGTCTGATGCTTGTGGATGTTTGATGCCTGATGTCTGATGCTTGTGGATGTCTGATGCCTGATGTCTGATGCTTGTGGCTGTCTGATGCCTGATGCTTGTGGATGTCTGATGCATGATGTCTGACACCTGATGTCTGATGCATGATGTCTGATGCTTGTGGATGTCTGATGCTTGTGGATGTCTGATGCCTGATGTCTGATGCTTGTGAATGTCTGATGCCTGATGCTTGTGGATGTTTAGTGCCTGATGTCTGATGTCTGATTCCTGATGTCTGATGCTTGTGGATGTCTGATGTCTGATGCTTGTGGATGTGTGTTGCCTGAAGTCTGATGCATGATGTCTGACACCTGATGTCTGATGCCTGATGCTTGTGGAAGTCTGATGCCTGATGTCTGATGCTCGATGTTTGATGTTTGATGTCTGATGCCTTATGCTTGTGGATGTGTGTTGCCTGATGTCTGATGCATGATGTCTGATGCTTGTGGATGTCTGATGCTTGTGGATGTTTGATTCCTGATGTCTGATGCTTGTGGATGTCTGATGCTTGTGGCTGTCTGATGCCTGATATATGATGCTTGTGGATGTCTGACACCTGATGTCTGATGCATGATGTCTGATGCATGATGCTTGTGGATGTCTGATGCCTGATGCTTGTGGATGTGTGTTGCCTGATGTCCGATGCATGATGTCTGATGCTTGTGGATGTTTGATGCCTGATGTCTCATGCATGATGTCTGATGCATGATGTCTGATGCTTGTGGATGTCTGATGCTTGATGTCTGATGTTTGTGGATGTCTGATGTCTGATGTCTTAATGTCTGATGCTTGTAGATGTCTGATACTTGTGGATGTCTGATGTCTGAGGCCTGATGTCTGATGTGTGATACCTGATGTCTGATTCCTGATGTCTGATGCTTGTGGATGTCTGATGCCTGATGTCTGATGCTTGTGGCTGTCTGATGCCTGATGTTGATGCTTGTGGATGTCTGATGCATGATGTCTGACACGTGATGTCTGATGCATGATGTCTGATGCATGATGTCTGATGCTTGTGGATGTCTGATGCCTCATGCATGATGCTTGTGGATGTCTGATGCTTGTGGATGCCTGATGCCTGATGCTTGTGGATGTCTCATGCATGATGTCTGATGCATGATGTCTGATGCCTGATGCTTGTGGATGTCTGATGCTTGATGTCTGATGCTTGTGGATGTCTGATGCTTGTGGTTGTCTGGTGCCTGATGTCTGATGCCTGTGGATGTCTGATGCCAGATGTCTGATGCCTGATGCTTGTGGATGTCTGGTGCCTGATGTCTGATGCCTGATGTCGAATGCCTGATGCTTGTGGATGTCTGATGCTTGTGGATGCCTGACGCTTGTGGATGTCTGATGCCTGATGCTTGTGGATGTCTGATGCCTGATGTTTGATGTCTGATGCCTGATGCTTGTGGATGTATGTTGCCTGATGTCTGATGCATGATGTCTTTTGCTTGTGGATGTCTGATGCCTGATGTCCGATGCTTGTGGATGTCTGATGCCTGATGCTTGTGGATGTGTGTTGCCTGATGTCTGATGCATGATGTCTGATGCTTGTGGATGTTTGATGCCTGATGTCTGATGCTTGTGGATGTCTCATGCTTGATGTCTGATGTTTGTGGATGTCTGATGCCTGATGTCTGATGCATGATGTCTGATGCCTGATGTCTTAATGTCTGATGCTTGTAGATGTCTGATACTTGCGGATGTCTGATGTCTGAGGCCTGATGTCTTATCAGGTATCACACATCAGACATCAGGCATCAGACAGCCACAAGGATCAGACATCAGGCATCAGACATCCACAAGCATCAAACATAAGGCATTAGACATCCACAAACATCAGACATCAGGAATCAGACATCAGGTATCACACATCAGGCATCAGGCATGTCTGATTCCTGATGTCTGATGCTTGTGGATGTCTGATGCCTGATGCTTGTGGCTGTCTGATGCCTGATGCTTGTGGATGTCTGATGCATGATGTCTGACACCTGATGTCTGATGCATGATGTCTGATGCATGATGTCTGATGCTTGTAGATGTCTGATACTTGTGGATGTCTGATGTCAGAGGCCTGATGTCTTATGCCTGATGTCTGATACCTGATGTCTGATTCCTGATGTCTGATGCTTGTGGATGTCTAATGCCTGGTGTTTGATGCTTGTGGATGTCTGATGCCTGATGCTTGTGGCTGTCTGATGCCTGATGTCTGATGCTTGTGGATGTCTGATGCATGATGTCTGACACCTGATGTCTGATGCATGATGTCTGATGCTTGTGGATGTCTGATGCCTGATGCTTGTGAATGTCTGATGCCTGATGTGTGTTGCCTGATGTCTGATACCTGATGTCTGATGCTTGTGGATGTCTGATGCCTGATTTCTGATGCTTGTGGATGTCTGATGCCTGATGGCTGATGTCTGGTGCCTGATGTCTGATGCCTGATGCTTGTGGATGTCTGATGCCTGATGTCCGATGCCTGATGTCGGATGTCTGATGCTTGTGGATGTCTGATGTCTGATGCCTGTGGATGTCTGATGCCTGATGTTTGATGTCTGATGCCTGATGCTTGTGGATGTATGTTGCCTGATGTCTGATGCATGATGTCTGTTGCTTGTGGATGTCTGATGCCTGATGTCTGATGCTTGTGGATGTCTTATGCCTGATGGCTGATGTCTGGTGCCTGATGTCTGATGCCTGATACTTGTGGATGTCTGATGTCCGATGCTTGTGGATGTCTGATGCCTGATGTCTGATGCCCGATGTTTGATGTCTGATGCTTGTGGATGTGTTGCCTGATGTCTGATGCATGATGTCTGATGCTTGTGGATGTCTGATGTCTGATGCTTGTGGATGTGTGTTGCCTGATGTCTGATGCATGATGCCTGATGCTTATGGATGTTTGATGCCTGATGTCTGATGCTTGTGGATGTCTCATGCATGATGTCTCATGCATGATGTCTGATGCCTGATGTCTGATGCTTGTGGATGTCTGATGCTTGAAGTCTGATGTTTGTGGATGTCTGATGCCTGATGCATGATGTCTGATGCCTGATGTCTAATGTCTGATGCTTGTAGATGTCTGATACTTGTGGATGTCTGATGTCGGAGGCCTGATGTCTTATGCCTGATGTCTGATACCTGATGTCTGATTCCTGATGTCTGATGCTTGTGGATGTCTAATGCCTGATGTTTGATGCTTGTGGATGTCTGATGCCTGATGCTTGTGGCTGTCTGATGCCTGATGTCTGATGCTTGTGGATGTCTGATGCATGATGTCTGACACCTGATGTCTGATGCATGATGTCTGATGCTTGTGGATGTCTGATGCCTGATGCTTGTGAATGTCTGATGCCTGATGTGTGTTGCCTGATGTCTGATACCTGATGTCTGATGCTTGTGGATGTCTGATGCCTGATGTCTGATGCGTGATGCTTGTGGAAGTCTGATGCCTGATGTCTGATGCCCGATGTCTGATGCCTGTGGATGTGTGTTGCCTGATGTCTGATGCTTGTGAATGTCTGATGCTTGTGGATGTTTGATTCCTGATGTCTGATGCTTGTGGATGTCTGATGCTTGTGGCTGTCTGATGCCTGATGTCTGATGCTTGTGGATGTCTGATGCATGATGTCTGACACCTGATGTCTGACGCATGATGTCTGATGCAGGATGTCTGATGCCTGATGTTTGTGGATGTCTGATGCCTGATGTTTGTGGATATCTGATGCCTGATGTCTGATGTTTGTGAATGTCTGATGTCTGATGCCTGATGCTTGTGGATGTGTGTTGCCTGATGTCTGATGCTTGTGGATGTTTGATGCCTGAGGTCTGATGCTTGTGGATATCTCATGCATGATGTCTGATGCATGATGTCTGATGTCTGATGCTTGTGGATGTCTGATGTTTGTGGATGTCTGATGCCTGATGTCTGATGCTTGTGGATGTCTGATGCTTGTGGATGTCTGGTGCCTGATGTCTGATGCCTGTGGATGTCTGATGCCAGATGTCTGATGCCTGATGCTTGTGGATGTCTGATGCTTGTGGATGTCTGGTGCCTGATGTCTGATGCCTGATGTCGGATGCCTGATGTCAGATGCCTGTGGATGTCTGATGCTTGTGGATGCCTGATGTCTGACGCTTGTGAATGTCTGACGTCTGATGCTTGTGGATGTCTGATGCCTGATGTTTGATGTCTGATGCCTGATGCTTGTGGATGTATGTTGCCTGATGCCTGATGCCTGATGTCTGTTGCTTGTGGATGTCTGATGCCTGATGTCTGATGCTTGTGGATGTCTTATGCCTGATGGCTGATGTCTGGTGCCTGATGTCTGATGCTTGTGGATGTGTGTTGCCTGATGTCTGATGCATGATGTCTGATGCTTGTGGATGTTTGATGCCTGATGCTTGTGGATGTCTGATGCTTGATGTCTGATGTTTGTGGATGTCTGATGCCTGATGTCTGATGTCTGAGGCCTGATGTCTTGTCAGGTATCACACATCAGACATCAGGCATCAGACAGCCACAAGCATCAGACATCAGGCATCAGACATCCACAAGCATCAAACATCAGGCATTAGACATCCACAAGCATCAGACATCAGGAATCAGACATCAGGTATCACACATCAGACATCAGGCATGTCGGATTCCTGATGTCTGATGCTTGTGGATGTCTGATGCCTGATGTCTGATGCTTGTGGCTGTCTGATGCCTGATGTCTGATGCTTGTGGATGTCTGATGCATGATGTCTGACACCTGATGTCTGATGCATGATGTCTGATGCATGATGTATGATGCTTGTGGATGTCTGATGCTTGTGGATGTCTGATGCATGATGTCTGACACCTGATGTCTGATGCATGATGTCTGATGCTTGTGGATGTCTGATGCTTGTGGATGTCTGATGCTTGTGGATGTCTGGTGCCTGATGTCGGATGCCTGATGTCGGATGCCTGATGTCGGATGCCTGATGCTTGTGGATGTCTGATGCTTGTGGATGCCTGATGTCTGATGCCTGACGCTTGTGTATGTCTGATGCCTGATGCTTGTGTATGTCTGATGCCTGATGTTTGATGTCTGATGCCTGATGCTTGTGGATGTATGTTGCCTGATGTCTGATGTCTGTTGCTTGTGGATGTCTGATGCCTGATGCTTGTGGATGTCTTATGCCTGATGGCTGATGTCTGGTGCCTGATGTCTGATGCTTGTGGATGTCTGATGCCTGATGTCCGATGCTTGTGGATGTCTGATGCCTGATGTCTGATGCCCGATGTTTGATGTCTGATGCCTGATGCTTGTGGATGTGTGTTGCCTGATGTCTGATGCATGATGTCTGATGCTTGTGGATGTCTGATGCTTGTGGATGTGTGTTGCCTGATGTCTGAGGCATGATGTCTGATGCTTGTGGATGTTTGATGCCTGATGTCTGATGCTTGTGGATGTCTCATGCATGATGTCTGATGTCTGATGCTTATGGATGTCTGATGCTTGATGTCTGATGTTTGTGGATGTCTGATGCCTGATGTCTGATACTTGGGGATGTCTGATGTCTTATGCCTGATACCTGATGTCTGATTCCTGATGTCTGATGCTTGTGGATGTCTAATGCCTGATGTTTGATGCTTATGGATGTCTGATGCCTGATGTCTGATGCTTGTGGCTGTCTGATGCCTGATGTCTGATGCTTGTGGATGTCTGATGCATGATGTCTGACACCTGATGTCTGATGCATGATGTCTGATGCATGATGTCCGATGCTTGTGGATGTCTGATGCCTGATGTCTGATGCTTGTGGATGTCTGATGCCTGATGTCTGATGCTTGTGAATGTCTGATGCCTGATGCTTGTGGATGTCTGGTGCCTGATGTCTGATGCCTGATTCCTGATGCTTGTGGATGTCTGATGTCTGATGCTTGTGGATGTGTGTTGCCTGATGTCTGATGTCTGACACCTGATGTCTGATGCCTGATGTCTGATGCTTGTGGAAGTCTGATGCCTGATGTCCGATGTTTGATGTCTGATGCCTTATGCTTGTGGATGTGTGTTGCCTGATGTCTGATGCATGATGTCTGATGCTTGTGGATGTCTGATGCTTGTGGATGTTTGATTCCTGATGTCTGATGCTTGTGGCTGTCTGATGCTTGTGGCTGTCTGATGCCTGATATATGATGCTTGTGGATGTCTGACACCTGATGTCTGATGCATGATGTCTGATGCATGATGCTTGTGGATGTCTGATGCCTGATGTTTGTGGGTGTCTGATGCCTGATGTCTGATGTTTGTGAATGTCTGATGCCTGATGTCTGATGCTTGTGGATGTGTGTTGCCGGATGTCTGATGCATGATGTCTGATGCTTGTGGATGTCTGATGCTTGTGGATGTTTGATTCCTGATGTCTGATGCTTGTGGATGTCTGATGCTTGTGGCTGTCTGATGCCTGATATATGATGCTTGTGGATGTCTGACACCTGATGTCTGATGCATGATGTCTGATGCTTGTGGATGCCTGATGTTTGTGGGTGTCTGATGCCTGATGTCTGATGCCTGATGTCTGTGAATGCCTGATGCCTGATGTCTGATGCTTGTTGATGTGTGTTGCCTGATGTCTGATGCATGATGTCTGATGCTTGTGGATGTTTGATGCCTGATGTCTGATGCTTGTGGATGTCTCATGCATGATGTCTGATGTCTGATGCCTGATGTCTAATGTCTGATGCTTGTAGATGTCTGATACTTGTGGATGTCTGATGTCTGAGGCCTGATGTCTTATGCCTGATGTGTGATACCTGATGTCTGATTCCTGATGTCTTATGCTTGTGGATATCTAATGCCTGATGTTTGATGCTTGTGGATGTCTGATGCCTGATGTCTGATGCTTGTGGCTGTCTGAGGCCTGATGTCTGATGCTTGTGGATGTCTGATACATCATGTCTGACACCTGATGTCTGATGCATGATGTCTGATGCTTGTGGATGTCTGATGCCTGATGTTTGATGTTTGTGGATGTCTGATGCCTGATGTCTGATGCTTGTGAATGTCTGATGCCTGATGCTTGTGGATGTTTGGTGCCTGATGTCTGATGTCTGATTCCTGATGTCTGATGCTTGTGGATGTCTGATGCCTGATGCTTGTGGATGTGTGTTGCCTGATGTCTGATGCATGATGTCTGATACCTGATGTCTGATGCTTGTGGATGTCTGATGCTTGTGGAAGTCTGATGCCTGATGTCTGATGCCCGATGTTTGATGTCTGATGCCTGATGCTTGTGGATGTGTGTTGCCTGATGTCTGATGCATGAGGTCTGATGCTTGTGGATGTCTGATGCTTGTGGATGTTTGATTCCTGATGTCTGATGCTTGTGGATGTCTGATGCCTGATATCTGATGCTTGTGGATGTCTGATGCATGATGTCTGACACCTGATGTCTGACGCATGTCTGATGCATGATGTCTGATGCTTGTGGATGTCTGATGTTTGTGGATGTCTGATGCCTGATGTCTGAGAATGTCTGATGCCTGATGTCTGATGCTTGTGGATGTCTGATGCTTGTGGATGTCTTATGCCTGATGTCTGATGCTTGTGGATGTCTTATGCCTGATGTCTGATGCTTGTGGATAGATTAAAGGCATTGTCATTTACAATACCATTTACAATACCAATAGCTCTAAAACTCGCAGTTGCGAGACCTATTGCATTGCAAATGCTTGTTTGGCATGATCTTGCCACCAGATATGTGGCGACTTGCCCGGAAACAGGATCATGCTAGCAGGTGATTGGGCTGCCATAGTAGCAGCCGAAGCGGATAGGAAACCTGACAAGAAACCCAATCAGCTCATACAGGATCTCCCTGGTAATATACTTACCTATATAAAAACGATTATTCCGGCAAGAAAAATAGATTGGGCGATTCTTACTGCTTGTAAACAAAAACAGGGAAAGGCCGTCCCTGATTTCTTTACTCGCTTTGAGGAAGTGTTCCACGATTTTAGTGGCCAAGATACAGCTACACCCAGGAGCGTACATTTATTTGTAGCTCGATTTGTGAGAAACGTACTTCCCGAAATATCTGTTTGCCTAAAGGGATCTGAGAGTATACGGGCTTCAGTATCTCCTAAGGCTATATTAGATATGGCTCAGTATTATCAGAATCAGGTGACAACTGAGCATGATCGAAAAGAAGGGAAACTAACAGAGTTAAAAACTAAGGTAATGATGGTTCAGGCCTATGGACCCCAGGGTCGAGGCCGTGGTCAAAATTATGGTCAAAGTTATAGACCTTGCTCTATTAATCTCATTTAAAGTTACTATAAATACCTTAGAAGGACATAATGATAATATAACTAATATAGGGAAGATTCAAAAGGTAGTTCTGACTAGAATAGATTAAAAATATTTGCATAAAGACAGGTCTATAACAGATTTTTCTAATAATGTGTTTTCAAAATTATTGTATGAATATGTAAAAACAATGGACGTAAGGGATTGCTATGTATGTATGCAGTTACCTGCATCTGTATCTGAAGGAGTGACTTATCACCTTCCAGTAACATGGAATAACATGTAGTGTAATAGCTAGTTTATTTTATCAAACAGGTAAATTAGAGTATTATTTTTCAGATGTAGATACTATATTTTCACAAGTACCGTCAATTAACAAACTAAATAATGTAAAACCTGCAAAGGTGTTAGGTTAATTTTTCTTAGAGACTAAAGAACTAACATTAGAATACATATTTAGAAATAATTTGACTTGCAGTTTAAAGAAAGACATTTTTAGATATGGTTGAAGAAAGGAGATTGAAAATGCAAAGAAAGGCTTCAGAACGGAAAGTGGAGAAAACAGTTTGGGATGTAGAAATGGAAAAACACTTGAAAGGGGAAACGAGTCCAACTATGGCTTTAGATTGGCCTCAGAAAGGGAAATTGTGTATTAGAAGGAATCAAACAGCATATGATAATTATTTTGTAGGGAATAGCGAGTGCCATGATACATACCGAATCATGGGAGGATGGGGATTTAAAGGTGGAAAAGATTCAGTTTTTCCAGGACTGTATTTCATTTGTGGGAACAGGGCATATTATCGTTTGCCAGACCACTGGTATGGCACATGTTATGTTGGCCTGGTTTTTCCAAAGATTTTTCATATGGATAGAGGAGAAGATGGTGTACATAGTTTAGGTAGTTATTTAGCATGTAGTAAGAGAGAATCTTGGACAGAAATTGTGGTTGACATTTTTGGAGCCCTAATACCCGCAGTGGGAATATCTCTGAATGCAAACAAAATTAGAAGACTTTCAACAGTAGTGGATCGCTTGTCAACAAGCACCGCTGGAGGAATCTTATTGGTAAATACTGAAATGGTTGCCATGCCTGCTATGGTAATGCAAAATCGACTTGCCCTTGATATTTTATTGGCAAAAGAGGGTGGAGTCTGTGGAATGCTGAAAGTTCAACATTGTTGTACTTACATTCCTGACGAAAGTAGAGATTTGAAAATTTATATTAAGAATATTACAGAATTGCATGACGAAATTGCACCACTGGAGGTTGAAGGTGTTTGGGAAAAGATTGGAAAGAAAATATCAGCTATTAAAGATTTTGTAGTTAAACTAGGTAGTACATTTTTAGGTAAAATAATATTTCCATTAACGTGTGATTTTCTTAGTATAAATAATTAGACTAGGATGTATTTGTCGTAGAAAAGATAAAAATCAGAAAAGATTAAAAAGAGAAAACTTAAGGAGAAGAGATAAGAAACAAGAAAGAGAATTTGAAGAAATAGAATTGGAAGAAATCAAGGAGAGTATGTATAAAACAGCAAAAAGAGAAGAAACGGGGGAAACTGAAATATGAATAAAACAAGAAATCACTTTGAAATTCCGTAAATGGGGATACAAACTTTTTGTTGGTGTGGTGATATAATCACCAAAGGGGAGATTGCTGGAGCGGGTAGTACAAAATTTTGTATACCCCCCCATTCTGCATGTTTATATTAATCTGAATAATCAACTAATAGTAATCTTATTAACTTGTTTGCAGTGAAAGACTTACCAATTATATTAATAAAAGAATTACACATGGGAATTGCACTTTGCATGGCTAAACTAATTGTAAACTAACATATGTACGCATACTAATAGTAGAAAATTAGAATTTTGCATGATAAATGTTGCTTTTGTGATGTAATTGTAAGTTGCGCATTATTGAGTGAGTATAAACACTTTGAATGTTGCTATCCTGCTAGATAATTACTTACACATAAGGGAATTAGTGAGGGTTTAACATTTTATTAGCCATTTCCATGTTTTAATTACGTTTTTTGTGTTTGTTTTGCTTAAGTTGACCATTTCGGCTAATCCAAGATGGCTGAACAAGACGTATAACGTGACTGCTCCTGACACACGAGGTTCTGGGTGAAGTGCGCATGCGTCACTGCCAGCAACAATGGCCTAGTCCTGACCCCAGGAGATGATGTTCTTGCCAAGGATACTCTGGGAGCTTCGCCAACGATAATACAATGAACTGTCTTAAGACCGGAACCAGCAAGTGCGATGACTTCATTTTGCGGACTATGTGAGAACTTTACCGCTTTTGTCTGTGACGAAGGGGGAATTTGATGTTCCACGCTGCAACATTAACACATCACTGACCTGGTTAAACATACTATATGTATAGGGAGAATGGATAATTTATTGACAGATTAATTACTGTGATAATTAGTTAACTCAGACAAGTTTTATTCAAGAGAATGCACAGGGCTTGTTAGATTGGTTCCCTTATCTCTTTTCCAGATGGAATTGATGTGCACTCATCAAATAAACTGAATGACCAATGACTTATGCAACGATTTTGGATTATTTTCAATATTTGCTAACTGGGTTATAGCATAGTAACTTCAGATAGATGCTTAGACCTACAGATTCCTTATCTTATGAACTCTTCAATAGTTTTCCCATGCCCATGGGGGTAGGAGGCACTGGCTCAACTTCGTAGATGCTTCATGACATCACTGGAGGTATAAAGTCCGCCCATAAATGTGATGACGTCATTTCCCTTTTTTCTGAACCAACGTGTTCCAGAGCACTCCATATGTCTACAGGAGTGTCGACGTTGCAGACAAATTTTCTTCAAATATCCTATTTAGGTGCAGTTTTCCTTCACAGTGTTGCTGCCTAAGTGGTCCGGTTTCAAACCCTGTTGGGATTGTGATGGGCAGATCTCGATTACCGACCCACACAACATCTGCCTTTGATGCTTAGAACCAGACAATGACATTGGGCCCTGTGCATCATGCCAGAAGATGGACCCTAAATGGCTCAAAGAAATGGAGTTAAAGATGTTCATGGCCAGAGCGCAGGAGGAATAAGGAAGAAGCCACAATTCTCAACCGAGGTCAAAGTCCTCATAGTCTCCACCTTTTTCGAGATCTTCAACGAAGAAGCACAAGAAGAAAAGAAGCCACAAATCTCACTGCCACACATCAAGAAGAAAGTCGCCATGGCCTTCTTCACCTCTCCTGGCATCGAATCAAGGGCCAATGGAGGAGGATCCATCGCCTGCAGTTCCATCTGACACGGCACGCAGTTCCAGACACTCTACCACCTGTGGCACAGTCACCATGGCCCCGGCCTTCTCAGGTATACCCAAAGTTTCCAAGACCTGAGATTAATCCATTAGCATTTCTGAACGCGATGTTCAGCCTATTCAGTAGAACCATGTTTCCCAGTGGAGCGCCAGCTGGCCCCATGGGTTCGGATGACCTACTCGTTAGGTTTGTCAGTGCCCTACCACTCAAGTGCCTTTCACATCATTTCTGCTGGAGCCTACTGTATTATGAGTGAATTCAACCCCCAACTCTGATACTTGTGGGATTGACGCCACCTCTCTTGGTCGTGCCGTATTCATCTTTCTCTGAGACGTACTCCAACGCCACAGACAACACCAGCGCAGCTGTCGATGCCCCCACAACCTCCGCCTCTGCCTCTGCTGGCACCACATACAACTCTGCCACTTACGGCCCACTGCTCCAGAAAGAGGTACAGGAGGCTAATAGAAGAGGGCAGATATTTTTTTGGGGGGAAACAGCCCTCAGGATGATTCCAGCGCGGATGATGAGGGGACACCACATTCGACCCGAACTTTGCGTGATTGAAGGATGCCAGTTAGCATGAAACCTCCCCAGCATCGCAACTTACACCCCCAACATTCCTTCCCCCAGCAGAGGTGACCTCCTATCATTCACTCATCAGAAGGCTGCTGGCATGTTGGACCTGTAGCTTCCATCCTCAGACATTAAACCAAACATACTTACAGAGGTTCTGCATTCTACCTTGCACACGGGGGAACCCTTGCTTCTGTTTAATGAAGCTCTGACAGAACCCATTATAGCCATACAGGAGAAGATGACAACTTCTAATGCTTTCTCAAAAACAAGTACCTGGCAATATAAAATGGCTGTAAAGGATCCCAGCTTCTTATCAACACACCCATCTCTGGAGAGCCTAGTTGTACAGGCTTCATGGTCCTCTAAGTTGACACCAGGCTCCTTTTCCCTCTACACCAAAGAGACACAAATGTTACTTCAACTCACTCAACGTTCAATGTATTAGCCAGTCTAGGCACAACTTTGTAACACTATATGTCGTTACCACTCTTGATTGCTGTGTCTGTACATAACGTGGGTCTGGCCTATTTATTCAGAACCCTTTTATATTGTTAAGAGAAAACGTGCCTGACATCCCTTAGTATGCAACGGCCACACAAGCTATCCCTCTTGATTGGAACGTGAAGAATGGGATGTACCATTTCTAAGCATGCAGTCAAATGTGTCCTCTATGTAATTTGTGAATTATTCTCAAAACGTGCAAAGGTGGGAATTTTTTGGTGTATTCATATTTTTTTATCTTGGCCAAGCCGAGGCAGGACATTTGCTGCACAGTTTTATGCAGGAAAATTAGTTGTTGTGGTATAAGGCATGGTCTCAATTAAAGCCTCATTCCCCTAATGTTGTCAATGTCTAGATCTCCCTATAAAGATTTCAAATCAACATTGTCTATCCAAAAGTCATACCCTTGTGTCGACAACTGTGAAATGAAAGAGGCAGAATACATCAACTTTTTTTCAGTTAGCATATTTGTCTTCGCAGGGTAAGATGTACGTTTATAATAATAGGATTCTGGGTCTACTGGATTGTGACTATAAAGATATGCAAACTTCTGTCTGTGCAAATGTCTGTGAGCTACCCTGGGGTGGTGGTGTATGGCAGTGCTCCCATTGTGTGTAATTGAATACTGCACATGGAGTACTTGCTTTATGTAAATAATGGTGACCATAATAGTGCAAACAAAACGTTTCATCATAATTAGATGTACCATCATACATTCCTTCACTTTCAAATACAATATAATGTTCTAAATCATCAAGCATCTGTTTTACTGTGTGAATGTCCCAATCATCATAGGTACTGCCAGGAGTGATGACATAATGTGAAGAAATCCGAAAAACATATGAAACTTGTAAAGTTCTGTAGGTCCAAATATATCATAGGGTACCTTATCCCAAGCAATTCATTCAGGAACTGGAACCGCTGAAATGTTCACCAGGGAAAGGTCTCTTCTTTGCACTTTGTGTGATGAAGAATTAGGCGTCAATACCTCATTTGCCAGCTCAACAGCAGGGCATTCCGAGAGATAATATCCATTCAGAAGAAAAAGCCACAAACCAATCCAAAGGAAGAGGAAAAGTAATAAAAGTGTAATCAGCTCGCGGAATTTGTGGATTTTTGACAATTCTGCGTTCCGCGGAGAATGTGGAATTACCGAAAATTCCGCGATCTGCATCGTAGCGGAATTATGTCCTTGTTCGCGCTTCAAAAATGTGTGTTTGCGCACGCGATAGCGACTTACCGGGATCCCTGCGTTCGCCGACGAGTTTTCCTATCCATTCGCGTGCGGCGCGAGATTTTGGTAGCCCGCCGCGCGATACCGCCAGAGTGTGTGATCACGAACACGTCATTCACCACACCAATGGACACCGCGAGAGTGTGCGATCGCGAACACGTCATTCGGACGCACCATCGGACATCCGGTGGCAGTTTGGTGAAGCTCGCGATGCTGAAAATGCAAAATTTTCTATCTGGAGAAGAATATCTCGAGCAGCATAAAACCTTCTCTAAAATGATGATTTGTATGAAAAAACTCCTCAGATTGACATTTGGCTTCCTGTTCCTGTTTGAGAAAAATTTGCACTACAAAGGGTCAGAGCTTGACAGATCCAGCACTAAACGTTTATATTAGTCCGAGCCTATCTTATTTCAGTCACTGTGCGTTGGGTCTGGGATGTGACCCATATGCATCCCACAAGGTAATTATAAATTACCACTTAACAAAAAACAAAAGTGACCCCGCACCCGAGCACAAAAGCATATATGTATCTCTCTATCCTAGTTTGTCATAACAACAAAGTTCATAGTATCTAAATAGATTGCTTCCCAAAAAAACAAGTTTGACAATCGCACAACTTGATTATAAACAATTTATTCTTTTTAGACTTTCATTTGAAGACATTTTATTCTTTTAAAACATCATGAAACTGCTTGCCGCCAACGCGTTTCATCCCTCATGGGACTTCTTCAGGGCTTGTTCGAAATTATTTGAGCAATGCCTTTCAAAAATCTGTTCCCAATGACTCCGCAATGGTAAGACGATCGGATTATTTGTAGAGATGAAAAAGCATCCAATATTGTCAGCAATGAAACCTGTACTGGGCATATTCTTCCTAAGCATCTCATATCACCATATGTGATTGGCCATAATAAGGTCCATTGGTAGTGAGCATATCTCGTGTCCTACCCGGCGCAAACAGTCCTCCGATTTTGTGCAAGGCATTGCAGTTTAATAGCAAGATACTAGATTGTGAAGAACACAAACCCTTATATCTGTCTTACCAATAATTGGTTCCATCATTGCTGTTTTTTTCGTGTGTGGCATGAACCGTCGCTCAAATAATTTCGAACAAGCCCTCAAGAAGTCCCATGAGGGATGAAACGCGTTGGCGGCAAGCAATTTCATTATGTTTTAAAAGAACTTCCTGTTCCTGCCCAGCAGGCTCCTCCCAGTGCTTTGTCCATCTCCTGTTCACTTTTCATTTGAAGTTGGAGCTGAAAGGATCACTCATTGTGTCTGCTGCATCATATATCATTGGATTTGAGGACTTTTGGATTTGAGATTTTACAAGTAAGTTGGTGGTGTTGTTTGTTTGATTAGGGCAGAGCTAGTCATGGTGGGTGCATGATGAAACAACTGTTCCTTTGGTGTGTGTTGAATTTATTTTAAACATCATTTAGGGCATGGATGGCATTGGATTGAATTGCAAAAAGTGTTTTTTGGGGGCATTTCATTTTTTTAGTGTGTTAAATAAATGCCTTTGTTGTGTGTGGTGTCTTGTGTACCTTGCACACCTTGTTTAGCTCTGTGGATTTTCATGTTTGCATTAAAGCTGTGTTGTTTAGCATGCCTCCTTTGCCTAGCTATTACAGGCCAGTTTCAGTTCATTGTTTTTCATGCCTCCTGCTTGTTGATTGTGAGTGTCCATGTGGCTGGTGGCCATTTTGTGGTGGTAGTTATAAGTGTGCTGGTTTTGCCATATAGGGCCTAGGCCTGCATGTGTTTCCATTGTTCCTTTTTGGCCTAGGCTTTCTTGTTGTTGTGGGCCTGGCCATGTGGCTGGCGGCCATTTTGAAGCCTGGCAGTGTGCTTTTGCCATAGGCCTGCATTGTCTGTCTTCGCTTTCTTGTTGTTGTTGTGGGCCTGGCTATGTGGCTGGTGGCCATTTTGAAGCCAGGCAGTGTGCTTTTGCCATAGGCCTGCAAGCTTGTGGCCTAGTCTGCCAACAGGCCTTTCATCCAATAGGCTCAGAGGTAGTCATGGGTGCATGAAACAACTGTTTCTGTGTGTTCTGTTGAATTTAAACATCATTTAGGGCATGGATGGCTTTGGATTGAATTGCAAAATTTATTTTTTTGGGGTATTTCACTTTTTTGGTGTGTGTTAAATAAATGCCTTTGTTGTGTGTGGTGTGTTTGGTGTGTCATTTTTGCATTTTATTGCATTAAAGCTGTCTTGTTTAGCATGCCTCCTTAGCCTGGCTATTATAGGCCTGTTTCAGTTCATTGTTTTCCAGGCCTCCTGCTTGTTGCTAGTGACTGTGAGAGTGTCCATGTGGCTGGTGGCCATTTTGTGGTGGTACTTTAGCAGTGTGCTGCTTTTGCCATGTATGCCTGCATGTCTTTCCTATATTCCTCTTGGCTTACTGCTTCCATCTATCCTCTTTGCCAGCTGCAGCTCCCTCAATGACGTGATGAGCAAATAATTTAATGCCAAACAAACAGGTTCCACTTCCATTACATTTCTATTTTTGTTTTTGTTCTTCTTCTTTCCTATCCTTCCTGAGTGTACACAGTATACCATGAAAGCCCTTGTTGTCAAAGTCTCACAAATGGCTACTCTGTTATGTTTTTTTTTTACTTAAAACAGAGTTAATAACATTTAATATTATAACACTAACAAGTGTGACCACCACACACTAAGTTATATATTATAATTGTTTGTACTAGTAGTGATAGAACCACAACAACAAATGCAACATTTCACTGATGTTCTTCTCCTGGCTTCTTAGCTTTTAGGTGCACAAAAAGACAGAGGAGGAGGTGTCATCATCGCCTGTTATACTGCCAGACAGCAGTCCTGCTGCGCACAACGTCACGTGGCATGTGGCCACAGACATCTCTGCAACTTGTGCAACATCGTCCTGCTGACATCTGAAGAAGATGGCCCCAAAGAAAGTTACCAGGTTCTCCAGTACTAAGAAAGTTGCCAGTGAGAAGAAGGAACAGAAGAAGGAAGTGGCACTTACCAAAACTGGTGTGCCACCCACAATGTTTTTTGGGAAACAAAACATTACTCCTGCAGCAGCGGTGTCCGGGGCCCAAGCTGGGAGCAGCACCTCCGCATCAGCGGGCCCACACCACCAACCTAGGCCCAAGCCCATGAGTGTCGCAGAGGTAGCCAGTCTACTAATGAGCAGTGATGTTGAAATGTCATTATCACAAAGTAGTACCCAATCAACGCAGGTGGAAACTCAGCAGATAAGTGGGCAACACAAACCGCCACAAGAGCCGCAACAACAGCACACAATAGTAGTTGTTCTTCATGAAGTAGAGGCAGTTCAGGAAATCGAGCTTCCTGCAGACGAAGAGGAGCAAGCCACTCTTTCAGAAGATCCATTGTCCTCCAGATCCCCAGCAAGGAAAAGGAGGGTTAGTCCATCAACTTCTTCTTCAAGCCCTGCTTCTGATGATCTAGATGCCACTTGGAATCCACCAACTGAGTCTGAGAGTGATACACACCACAAGACAAGGCTAGTGAAAAGGAAGGTTCTAGAAAGCCTTAGAGTTATGGAGGTAGATGTAGGAGAGGGGGACGATGATGATGAAGAGCCAGTCATCATGAACATCACTCCTGGCCCAGAGGAGATGGAGACCAACATTATTACCCTATCCAAAATCGCTGCGAGGGATGTAGCACGGATACCACCAAGACAGGTAACACCAGCTCCAGCTTCCATATTTGCATTTGCTAAGGCCCGGCAGGGACCTACATCAAGCTCAACCACCACCTCAGTAGGTAGTGGTACTGTAAGTGCACAGAGTCAAATTCCATGCCCACCTTCCAGTTCATCTGGCATTGAAAGTGGCACCTCCAGCAGAACCAGAAAGTACACCTCCCCAGTTTGGGACTTCTTTTCGGTTAGCAGTACGGAGGAGAACATTGCTGTATGATCAATTTGTCGACACACTGTTAGGTGGGGTAAGCTTGGTACAAACTATGGTACCGGATGCCAAACAAGTCATCTCAAAAAGCACCTCATCATCCAGTGGGAGGCTCACCTACTTCGCTTACAAAAAAGTAAAACTGCACCCATTGCTGTTGGTGGGTATGAAGAAGTAGAAGATATGATCGCAGTGGAAGGTGAACAAGAGGGAGACAATTCTAGCCCTGTCCCCAGCAGTGTAGTAGTACCGCCCACATCCTCAGCAACATCTCAGTAGCACCATAGTGAGATTCATGCTGAGACACCAAGCAACAGAGTACTGCAATGAATAAATGTGCATTGTTGAGCCTAACTGGGTACAAGAAGACAGCTGCACCACAAAGGAAAATATTCCAGTCTACCATTGACAGCATGCTGAGGTCGGAGGGGCAGTACGAACATAACCACCCAATGGCATGTTTGTACAATGCGAAGCTGGCTAAAATGTTAGAGCTGGACCTTCTCCCTTTTTCTATTGTGGAAGGGGTGGGTTTCCTTGAATTTGTGTCAGCCATCTGCCCTAAATGGAAGGTTCCCAGCCGGTCCTATTTCGCCAGAGTTGCTGTTCCAGCACTACATCACGATGTGCTGGAATTGCTTGGACAAGCTTTGCAGCAGAGTGCTGTTCACAATATCCACCTGACAACAGACATGTGGACCAGTTGCCAAGCCACTGATTACATGTGCATCACTGCACACTGGATCTCTTTTGTGGGGGTTAGAGAAAAGATATATGAAGCAGGTCTTGTTGACACTGCTGAAATTTTTAATGCTACTCGGAAAAATGCAACTGTAGCCATGTTCGCCATGGAGAAATCTCATACTGCTGCAAACATTTTGGAAGAGTATAACAGCAAGGTCTTTGAATGGCTGCGCCCAAGAGGGCTTAACATTGGTCTTGTTGCCACAGAAAATGGCAGTAATGTACTTAAGGCCATGGAGGATGGTGCCTATTTCAGGGTCCGTGTTTGGCGCACTGCATTAACATTATTGTTCAAGACTTTCTGAAAAAAATAAGTCATAATCAACAACTTACTGACCACCTGCCGAAGAATATGCACACATTTCAGCCATTCTTTTAAAGACCGGAAGCAGCTGAGGATCATTCAACGTGAATATAGAATGCAAAGCACTGATCCAGGAGGTGGCAACACGTTGGAACTCAACTTATTACATGCTTGACCGTCTGTTTGAGCAGTACAGACCAATCAATGAATACGTCATGCAAAGAGGGGATGCTACTGTGAAAGGCATGACCCTTCAGATGGACCAGTGGTGCCTATTTAAATGCCTGACAGAGATGCTTCTTCCTTTCGAGGTCTTCACACGTGAAGTCAGCAAGAAGGACTGTACTATGGGCCAAGCTATCCCATTGTTGCATATGCTACAGCAACAGCTGAAGGAGGTGTCTGAAGCGTACATAGGTGTGGAGGGAAAAAAAGAAGCATATGAGTTGGTGGAGATCTTATCCCATCGCTTAGCTGAAAATACAAGGGTGCAAACTAAGATTGTGTCAGAACATCATTACATTTGTGCTACAATTCTGGATCCACTGTACAAATCGGCACTGAACAGTAAGACATTAATTGCTTTTTCAGAAGTGTATGTTGCCCGGTACAAAGGTTGGATAGCTGAAGTAACCAGTCACTTTGAAAATGAACGGCTGGCAATTAAAGACCCTCTACTCAAACCCACAACAAGTACTGCAGCAGGGAATCCGGCGTCAAGTTCCACTTCAGAGCCTGAGGGCAGTGCGTTTGGCTCAGAGCGGTCACCAACACTATCGACAACAACAGCAAGAACCGGATTATCCGCCCCAGTAAAATCTGCACAGGATTGGTATTTACAGCAAGGGCTTGCTAGGTCCAGTGCTGATGCAAAGACAAAAGAGACCAAACATTGAACATTGAGCGGATGGTCCAGGCCCATCTGGATGACCCAACAGAGGTCTACATTGATCAAAACCCAGTGCGGTATTGGTATGGGAAAAGGAACCAATGGCCAGTGCTGAGCAGGCTGGCGATAAACTATCTGGCTTGCCCTGTCGCAAGTGTCTCATCTGAACTTGTTTTCAGTGCTGCTGGTGCCATTGTAACAGTGAAAAGGACCAGTCTCTCGCCCAAAAATGTGGAGAGGCTAACCATGATCAAAATGAATCCGCACTTTAAACCACCGAATTACACAATACATGAATCAATGCAGGAAGGTGAGGACAGCAACTTAGGTGACGGAAGTAGTGTGTTAGATGATAATTACCTACTTCTGGTTGAACCCCCAGAGTTTGAGGACGAGCTATACTTCCCTGACAACTAGGCTTGAACGTATTACTTTCTTCCTCCCGTATTTACTTTTATTTGTGTGTGTCTGTCTTTCTGGTTAGAAACTTCAAATCACAACAAATCCATCTCCACCGTCTTCTAGTCTTTTTATTGCCATATTGCAGTTGCAGCTTTCTGCATTTCACTGAAGTCCACTTTTCCGAGTCCTGCTCCTCCATCCTCCTGACTCGCCCTAAATCCATTTCCCTCAAGACAGGTGATGATTGGATGTAGAATAGATGTAGAATAGAAGAAAAATGAAAATGTTGCCTCGTTGAGTCCCTCTCAAATAACTAAGTGGAACATGATGACTACTATAGCTATCCTCCTTCCCGAGCCGAGAGAGACTGCCCCTTAACTTAAGATGAAAAGGAACAGGTAATGAATGATGGCATGCATTGGATGCTGACTGAGTGATTTGTATTGTTGTTGTTTGTTGTGCATGAAGTGAATTCATTGTGTACTATTATTTAATCTACACACTAAAAGTAACTCAAGTCAGTGTTTCCCTTCTTGTTTTTTAATAACAAAATTGTACTTCTACTGCAGGCCGATCCATTGCATTTTGAATATGGAATGTGGACTCACTCTGTACACTGCACACTGAGTTGGACAACACCATGATGATGACCACAGTGACATATATCTTCGCAGTCACTCAGTAGGATCAGAGATGATTGATGGAATAAGTCAGGGCGTTTCATGAGTGGCATAAAAGGTAAACAAGTCAACAACAACCACACCAGACCTACATGTCTGTGTAGTGGTGGAGTTGAGTCGGGTGTAGTGGTATGACTAACAGCAGTGGATTGATTTAGTCACTTAATTTGTATGTTGCTGTATACGTGCTTTGTCTGCCTCTGTCAAAAAATTTATGCTAAATGGAGGATGGGTCACGGGTGCCGTGGGCCTGCTCTGTCCTGTTGTAGTTGTTGTAGGTTAATGCTGGAAACAGAGTAGACATGATGTATCCTATCCATGCCGCCACTGAAAGTGTTCTTGTTGCACTCCACCGTAATTTATGCATTTATTTTCTCCTTGATTTTTCAATATCCCTTTTGTTTTTCCATCTACAATTACAGGCCGGACCTTACCCTGTGCTATACTGGTAAAAACAACTCACACTTACCAATCCATATCCGCCAGGCAGGCAGTGGCGTCACCCAAGATTGATGGACGGAGCGTCCATGGAAGGGAGGACCAAGAGGAATGCCGAGATGCAACTCCCCAATTTGACCAGCATAAAAACATACAGTAACAGTGTCAACATTCATCATCTTTTAAATAATTTGATTCATTTTTTATCTTCAATCATTACGACTGTGTGTTGTTATTATGTTTGCTCTCTGCTTGTAATTCATCCCTACAGCTATTTTTTAATTTTCTTTGCTAACAGAACAGAAACTGTATGTAATTTGGGTCTCTTTGAGGGCAGATAGGCAAGGCACATTGCATAATATCCTGCTGCCCTGTACTGTGTAATTGTCTAGTAGTAGTTAGTAAGTACTACTTATCATTAACCATCAAGTTATCAATATCACCATCATGCATTCATTTCTTTTTTCTCCCTTAACAGATTTATGGATATGGTCGTCTGCCAAGATTGTGTTTTGTTGTTTGTCCATGCGTAGTGTTTTTCTTTGTCAAACCTTTCTCCAAACCCCCCTTCCCAACCATTCATCAAACCCTAACCTTCTTCCCCCGGGCTGTGTGATTTATTGACTAAATTAAATGTACACCAATAATTGATTACACACTTGCTGGGGCGGATGTGGCAAAAGCAACACTAATTCAATTTCAAGGCAGGGCAAGGATCTTCTTCTGCTTGCCCACCCATGCTCAGTATAGTTAAATTGTTAGCCAATTTTTTTTCCAAAGGAACCTAATCCATCATAATTAATTTCCAGCATCGATTGGATTCATCAACATCCCCCTCCACAGCACTAAAAGTTACGCTTGTGTCGAGTGACTCAACACAACTACAGTTTGTAACTTGTTGTAATAGGCTATCCCCGCCACCATTATGTTTTATTTACTTCGTTCTACTACTCCTCCCAGAGTCTCTCACAGGCGACTTACTGTCTCATTTTCTTTTTTTGCAAATGCTACTGCCACTGTCTACTACTACCACCACAACCATGGTATCTTCATTCTCTTGGGAAATCCTGAAACCATCATCGTCATGCAGCCATCGCTGTGCCAAACTTAAACATCAATCACAGGTTAAAAAAGAAATTTGGGGGAGGTATAATAATGGACTAGGAGGAGAGACTGACAGTACTAGTAGGTCAAGTCACACAGTGAGGGGTACCGCATCTATCTATCTATTTGTGTGTTACAAAATGGGCAGATTATTTAAATCAAACACTGGCTGCGGCCCTGCAGCAGCAAGGAAGGAAACCATGTGACGTAAAAGAGTAACCCCCCCACAAAACATTAACAACGTATGCTATGTTTAAGTATAAATATAATTTAATGCCCTAACAAAAATAAACTATGTAAAAAAAAACACCACACCCGACCCACCCCTCTCCCTAACCCCAACCAATGTCCAAAATGATAAAGTCCAACGGTAACCAATGTCCAAAATGTCCATGATAAAGCCCAACACCCAATTCCCACCCACCAAAAAAAGGATTAAAAAGGGGCAATCCAACAGTGTCTTTACGTTAGCGGTGGTCTCTCCGGTTTTCCCTCTCCAGGACCTTGACCCTCTTCTTCAGCTCCTCTACCTGCTCCTCTAGTCGCACATTTCGGCGGAGCATGCGGCGTGCATATGCCCTGCAGTTGCATCCACAGGGGGGGCCAGCAGTGCTGTATGTTGAAGTGCGGCGGCGGGCGGCTGCCTGACCGCGGCACCGTACCTCTGGAGGGGCCTGGCCGGGGCCCGGGGCATTGGAGGAGGTTGCAGCTGCTGCCGCCACCTCCTCCTCCGCCCAAACCACCAGCCGCTGGTATTCGTTGCAGATAGCCTCCAGCTTTTGGCGCCGGGCCATGGCAAAGACTATTACCAATACTCTTAACAAAACAGTAACACAAAATTAATTCAACACATAGTGGCACAGTAGCACTAGCAAGCACAGTACATAACATTTGTGGTATGTATCTGTCCTCCCACTTCCTCGGCCTCTAACATTTGTGGGAGTTTCAGGCATTATACTAGCTAGCACTATGGACTCGCGTACACCAGTCTTCTTCTTCTCCCTAGTTTAGCAAAATTACATAACCTTGTTGTAGCCGGCATGCCAGCTCAGTCAGCTTGCGCCCAAGACAAACATACTCGAGTTATGACGCAGACTCACGTTAGTTTTATTTACTACTGTCTGCAGGTGGGGAAGCTCGTATTTTTCTATTACGGGTGGCACTGGCCATACTCTCTCTGTTACATCAAGGGCAACTGCTCAATTTCACTTTCACCCTGCCCTGACTACTACAAAAAGGCAGATGATATCTGATCCAATGATCATTGCTTATATATGGGGCGACATGAGGTACTTTGTTTTAATTGATGGAGTAACCAGCCGATAAGCCACCCATGGCAGGCTGGCTGACGCAGTCGAAAATAAATTAACATAGGTAGGGAGTGGTCCGCGGAGTCGAGGGAAGGCGCTTGATAACTACATACATACACAAAATATATATATATGCTGTGCTTGCAAACTACTGTGAGTCAAGGGAGTATTCTGAAAATACAACTTATATTCTCCTCGGCTTTGCTACTCTGGAGCGGTTTCTTTTACATTCTCTTCAAACTAAGACTCTTCATCCAGTGACAGTCTCCACCTATGCTATCTATGATGAATACCATCCAGGCATCCATCCATTCAAAGTAAACGTCTATCATTCTTCTTAATCTCTCAACAAACCTTAGTTTGTTTCACTAACAACAAACCTTTATTGTTTTTTTTTAAAACCACCACCCATGCGTTCTTCCTTGCTTGCCTTGGCTTGGTTTTGAGTTTGACCCAAACACCACTGACGATTCTTGCTATCCACCCATACAGTTTCACCCACCCAGGCAGGCATCTTTTCTTTCACCTTCCACCCATCCTTCAACCACCCATGCATCTGATTCCTATCAGCCACCTATGCATGCTTCCCACGTATCCTTCTCTGCCAGTCATATTACATCTCGCTCGTCCTTCCTCCTTCAACCCTTCTTTCCCTTTTCGTTCAACACATCCATCAAGGTCATCTGATCTGACTTTTAGTCTTCTCCATAAAACTTTCACAGCTGAGTTGAAGTCAGATAGAAGAGGCCATTGGTTACTCAACTACCGCCGCTAATGCTATTGCTAATGCTAAGTAAAGGGTGTCTTCTTCAACCGTTGTTCACTACAACTTCATACTTACTAAGTCTCAACAGTACAGTGAGTGTATAACCTTACAGTGAGTGTAATGTCAATAAGTAAGGAATATAATTTACCACCGCCCACCACTGCTGCTGGCTCACCCCCTGTAGCTCCTGCAGGTGCCACATCTCATGCTCCCTCTGAAATGGTCGCGTCGCCATCGCCACTGGCCCCGGCACTGGTGGTCGGTAGAACGCCTAGAAAAAACATTACACATTTTTTTAGATGCCATATACACCTCCCCCTATTTATTATTTTTCACTAGCAAGATTGAAAAAAAAAGTTAATACATACATATACAACATAAATCACTAGTAAAAATCGGGTACTAGAGTAGAGTAGACACTAGTAGTGTTATATGCTCCCTAGGGTCATTCTAGTCTGCTCTTTGCTAAGTTAGCCTGAGCCATGCAACCATTTTAGGTTTGTGTCTTTTGCGCACGTTACCTCGCAGCTTGTTGTGTAAGACGCCTTTGAGCCCACATGAGCTCATACTGCTACTGTCTGAGCGCTGCGTACAAGAGGTCGAAAAACAAGCCACTTTGTTATGGAGTTCTGGTCAGTCCGTATTGCTTAGCCATAACATGCTACACTTTTTGGCATGACTGAGAAATGCTTGCATTATACTGTCTAACACGCACCATTTTTCTCATAACAGGCGGAAGATTCCCTTCTACGAACCAGAGCTTTGCAGAGCTTATGATGTAACCAGTACTTCTAGGTTCTAAGGTGAGGGGTCCCCCAGAATTCGCTCAGAGATCTTTTGTCTTTCATGGACTTGTAGTTGTAACAATGTTTATTGTTTTAATCTTATGCATTTTGCTGTCGGTGCTAACTCGTATACTGCATTATAGAACAACGTACAGAGCTTGTTAGTTGAAAATAAACCTTTTGAACTTACATAGACTTGAAAAGGGAGGAATTCGAAAAGTAAGTAAAAGAAATGAAAAAAGCAAGTTATAGAAAAAGTTGTAGAAAAAGTCACAAAAAAGTAAAAAAAACCTCAAAATATAGATTCAGGAACATAGAGAGATAGATAATAAATAAAAAGATTTTTAAAAAAGTGTACAGAAACAAAGGATGGCAAAGATAGAGGGAGGATAGAAAAGCAGGCCCAGAACCATAGCAATAGAGTGAAAAACAAGATGGCCACTCCCATTGCGACCGCATAGGCAAGTTTGCACGATATTTCCCTCCGAGCATGCAAAAAGCGTCGCAAACACGTAATACACGTTCCCGAACAGGAAATACTCATCACGAACGGGCGGGAGCACGCAATACGCGAACCGGAACAGGAAATAAGCATCGCAAGCAGACGGGACAAGTAAAAAACAAGATGGCCGCGCCCATTAGCGACCACATGGGCCATTTAGCAATCTATTACCCTGGTACTGGCCAGCCGGTTTGCCCCCTATATGCTGGGCCTAGTGGACCCTGATCAGGCTGAATTCATTCCACAGAGGCAAACGAGAGCCTGGGGGAAAAGATGCGGACGCACATTTTTAATTGCTACCGGTCTCCCACAGCCACCGTACGGATCAATGGTTATACGTCCACCCCATTCCCTATCAGTAGAGGCACGAGGCAGGGGTGTCCCTTGTCGCCCTTGCTCTTTGCTCTCTACATTGAACCCATGGCACAGAGGTAGGGACCACCCTCAGATCTCTGGCATTCGCTTCGGAGGGGACACCCACACTATAAGCCTATATGCGGACGACGTGCTAGTCACTCTAGCGAACCCTGGGATGGGCTTGGGGGCTTTCTTGGAGGAACTGGACACCTTCGCGGACGCTTCTGGGTTTAAGGTTAATATGACGAAATCTACCGCACTGAATCTCTCTTTGTCACCTCAGGAGCGGACACATTTACAGGCTCAACACCCCCTGCGGTGGTCGGATGATGTCATCCCTTATTTGGGTATCCAATTGGCCCCAACCTTGCAGGCCATGAGGATGGCTAACTACTCCCGCCTCCACACACACATCCGCACAGAGCTGCGGAGGTGTAAACACTACCAGATCTCGTAGCTGGGGCGAGTCGCAGCCATTAAAATGACGATCCTCCCCAAGATCCTGTATCTTTTTCAGACGCTTCCCCTGCCGCCCCCAACAGGTTGGCTACATAAGGTGCAATCGGAACTCTCTCACTTTATTTGGCAAGGGTGCAAACCGAGAATGAAACGGTCAGTCAGCTTTCTCCCATCTCACGAAGGAGGTCTTGGGGTTCCAGATCTCCTGCTCTATTATACCGCTGCACAGCTTCGACACTTGGTTGAATGGAGCCGGGCTGAATCCGAGAAACACTGGCTCTTTCAAGACCGTGCAGTTGCGGGTACATCCCTTATGAAAATTCCCTTTCTTCTGAAATCCCACCGGCCCCCCAACTTATACACATCACAGGTGACGCGCACAACTCTCACAGCTTGGATCGGACCAACACGCGCCATGACCTAACGACCTTCCCTTCTCCACTTACATCACTTTTTGATAATCCCGACTTTAGCCTAGGGATGGGCGCGCAGTCTTTTCTACTATGGGGAGAGGCCGGTTGCCGCGCCTTAGGCCTCTTATTTGCTAAGATCATCATCCCCTTTTCACAGCTCAGGGCCGACTACGGCCTCCAAGAATCTGAACGCCTGCACCACTTACAGGTGCGGCACTGGGCAATGCATCCTGGCAATTGTACGCAGGCGACTAGGCTTCTCACTCCCTATGAACGGTGGCTCAGCACACGGACTTCAGACAGGAAACTGATCTCAGATTTATATAAGATGCTCTTATCCGGATATACCCACACTTATCACGTGAGCCGCGCGTGCTGGGAGAGGGATCTTGAACATAGTCTTAGCCCGATGAATGGGAGGGTGCATGTCACAGAGCACGGCATACGGCAACACATGTAGGCCTCACGGAAACACTCACCAAGCTAGTCTATTACTGGTACCACACCCCAAAGGGACTCCACCAAGCTGACGCGATGCAGAGCTCTGACTGTTGGAGAAGGTGTGGAAAGAGGGACACACTGGTTTACCTTCTATGGGATTGTGAGCACCTACAGACTTACTGGATACAAATACTTGATGATACTGACAAACACCTTGACACCGAAATCCTTAGACTCCCCGGGTACATCCTCTTGGGGGTCCCAAATCCGCTTACCTACCCCTTAAAATTTAGGAGAGAGAAGCAGATAGCCATAGCACTGGGCACGGCTACTCAGAACATACTGATTCATTGGAGAACACCTCGTATCCCCGCACATACAGGTTGGCATCAGCGATTGTGGTACGTATTGGGTATGGAAAAAATCTCTCTTACTCTGGCCGGGAAAGGCTCCTCCTTTAGCGGTCTCTGGCAGCCGTTCCTCGCTCTACTTTCACAAGAATTCTGGGAACTGTCCTGCCCGAGATATTTACGTCTCTTACATTTGACTGCACCGGATTCCTCTGGCCTAGTTTCAGGAAAGACACTCTGCTGGGCGCAGAGCCGCACAGAAAGAAGGGACCGGGGGAGGGTGGGTGGGTGGTGGTTCTCGCTGTGTTTTTTTCCCCTTTCTTTTTCTTCCCTTTCTCGGGGTAGTGGGCGGGATTGTTTCAGTTATTTGTTGACTTCAGTAATGTCAATGCACCTATATGTATATATGGTGTTCTCTGTGTGGCCCGTTTAATACACCCTTTTGTCCTGCATTGTTGATAATAAAAAGAATTAAACCATGAGGACAGCCGGAGGACAAGGATCGGTTGGCGAGCATTATCTTCTATAATGTGTTTAGCTACCACATCAGAAGTAATTGGGGCAAATGAACATAAAAAGTTTCTCTGAGATTCATCGTGTATGGGTGGTTCTATAGGATCAAGATCAGGCGTAGTAAAAAAGACATTATAATTATTCATAACTTTGGATTTAAAAGCTACTGCAATAGAATCACAAACATTTTGGTCCCATTTTATTGCATCAGTCTTTGGCAGTGAAGCTAGATTGGTAACTATTTTGAACAGCTCTTTGGAGGTGTGTTTGGCTTTCTCAATTTGTTGAGTGAAGTACTCCTTTTTAGTATTTTTCAGTAAATTTTTATAGTTGCTTAATACAGTTTTGTATAACTCTTTTTCTGCTGTGTTGTAGTTAACTCTTCAACGCCTTTCCGTTCTACGGCACAATTGTTTCTCCTTCCGTAAAGCATCCGAGGGGGCCGACGGCGTACCCTGGTTCCCTGGAGTTTTTCTGATGGGCACTGAGGTTTTTATAGCTTCATTAAGCCATTCAGTGTATTTAACTGCATTTGAATCTGCACACAGATAATTGAGGACGTGTTTCATCTAAAAAAGTTTGAAATTAAGCCAAATCTATTTTGCTCCATGCTGTATAAGTCGATTAGAGGTTTTTTGTCTACTTCACTGACTGAGTTAGCGGAGCTACAAGATTAAATTTAATTAAAAAATGGTCTGTCCAGGTCAGAGGGAGGACTTCTTTCAGTGACAGTCCTACTGTGGAGCTGAAGATTCTGTCAAGCGTATGACCTGCATTATGAGTGGGGGTTTCGACAATTTGAGACAGGCCCAACGCCCCTAGTGCATCTAATAAAATAACCGTCTCTCTATCTTCCAAGTCTTCTATATACATATTTAAATCCCCAAGGATAGGGAAATCATTACTAGCCAGTGCGGGTTCCAAGAGTCCATCTAGATTCTGCACAAATGTGCTCCTGGCATTGGGAGGATGATAAAGCAGCATACCTTTAAATGTTATCTTGGAGGCTATTCCGATGGAAAAATGAAGTGCTTCAAAGAAAGGAGTAGAGGCTGGCATGAACTTGGCTACAAACTGCTCTCTCAGAATAATTGCTACTACACCTCCTCTTTTTAATGGTCTATCTTTTCTAAACGACCGAAAGCCCATGGGCGTAGCATGGGTCAGAGGCTGTATCGGCCTTTTTTTCTGTACTGAAAAGCACATACATTTTATGGGTGATTATCATCTCAGCTATTTCATACTTGTGTTTAATCAAGGATCTCACATTAATAAGTCCACAGGAAACATCCTGTTTTCTATCATCAGACTGGGGCTCTTTATTCAAGACTTCTCGTGGAGGGCGAAGTGCCCTAACCTTCTGCTCTGGTGTAAGAGTGAAACCGCATGGGCAAACTAATCTGTTTTCAGATGTGGCTAGGCATACACAATTAAGATGCCGAGGAACTACGAGAATTGGTGGCCGAGAAGGGGCTGAGAGCGGAGTGTGGCATAGCCGCAAGGTGAACCTGAGATATAAAGTGGAAAGTGCGCCCGCAGAGGAGAACGCGAAAAAATCCTAGCGCACAGGTCAGGAAGTGTGCAGACAATGGCTTAAAATGGGCTGCCAGACAAGCGGGAAAGAGCATGTGTCCCAGCAAGAATGGTTGAAAAGTGGCATCCGGCCAACAACTGATGCAGTAGTGAAGAAGACAACGGAGGAGGTCCAAGAAGGGGACATCTCAACCTCTGGCCTTTGACCACTGGAGAAGCAACAGTGACGGTGTCCTACTGTGACGGTGCAGCCTATGTGATCGAACCAGCACAGAACTACACACATGGGTGCATGGAAAGTAGCCTAGAGGCACAACGGAGACTGGCGGAGCCGCCTACAGACAAACAGAAGGTGAGGGCCCATCGGGCACCTGCCGAAGGTACACAGAAATAGCCCAGGGTGACATCGCTAGAGGGAGAGCCAGCGAGACCCAGTATAGAATCGGGCCAAAGACATTGAGCTCCATTATTGGGGGAAAGTAAAAGGAGCAGCAGTGAGTCCCCGCAACACATACTTACTGCAGAGTGCGGCGGACCGAGTGAAGCCTAATATTTGGGAAATGGCTACACCCACAAGGGCCAGAATGTAAAGAAAGGGAGCGTAGTGAGTCCCTGGCACACAGCAGAGGAACACTTGTGATCGCCAGTAATAAGCCTCCCGTGGAGGAGGTCAGTCTGGACTGGGCATCCTAAAGTGGTGAGGTAGAGGCTCTCCCTGGCAAACAAGGAGACAGACCTCAGTGGGAAAAGTGCACAGATTAGGTGCCGCAGCCAGAGCTCACTGAACTTCATGTGGAGGTAGACGATAACACCTGCCATCAGAATTCACACTACACATCAGCCGAAAGATTGGCGCAGGGTGTCAACCGAACACAACCTCATCTTTTCAGATACGCACTTAATAAACGAGTGACTCAGAACTGAACAAACGTGGGGGGCGTGGCCAGCGGCATGGCCGGGTAGCTGCGTTGCTCGTGAGCTCCACTGGCCCCACTGATATCCTGTACTTATCCTGTTCCTTCTTGACCATAATTACTGTGACAGCAATCGGAAGGCGTGAGCAAGTAGCGGTGAGCCTTCTGAGGGGTTTCGAAGCATTTTTCGTCCCAAACTGGGACCTTCTCGGCACAACGTCTGGCGCGCGGTCTCTCAAAATGGCGGCTGGTGCACCGTAGCGGAGGCTCTGGGCCGGAGAGGCGGAGCTCTCGTCCAGGGGGACGGTGGAGTGCTCAGACAAGTGAAGGCTGTGGTGAGCGGGATTGGCACCACACCCCGCCCGGTTCCCCTGCCGCACTGGCGGAACATGGGATACTGGGAATGTGGGACACTGCTTCAGGCGCGGTGGTGCTGTGACTGAAGAAGTGCAGGGGGCTCTCCTTGCTGAAGAGAGGGGAAGTTCTGCAGCCGTGACGGCGGAGCCCGTGACCCAGCTGGAGGTGCGGCAGCGCCGTCACTGAAGGTACGAAGAGGGCTTCCCTTGCTGGCAAGGAGGGTAGTCCTGAGGCCGGAGCTGCTGCAGCTGACCCCTGCATTTGCCTGGTTGAAACTAGAGGGAGCTTCTGCAGAGGAGTGGATCTCCCGCTCTTGATGGACTGTGGGCTCCCTGTGTGAATCAGGCATCAGGTGCGCATGAGGTGCGACGTGCCTGGACTTTCTCCTGTTGGGCCGGCGGACAAGGCGGCGCCACATGGCTGGGCTACGGGTGCGCACTGATGGTGGACAGGCTGCGGAGTAAAGTGGCTCCTGTAGGTGTTCCCGCCGCCACTGCATGTCGTGATACCTGTGCCCCCCTTGGCGAGCTGGGCGAGGGCTGGTGGGCTGTGACCCTCGGGAGACTGGAACATAAAGACGGAGAGACACAGGCTGTGGCCCACCTGGCCGGGTGCCTCCAGCTGTGGGGGGCTGCACAACCTCCTGCACTGCTTCATGCAACGGGGCGCATGGGTGGACGATCTGGGAGGGATCTCCCGTGGCACCCGCAGTGGTGATCCGGTTGTGGCAGTAGGTGCACGGTGAGTTCCTGACTGGTGGGGGACTTGCCGGGCCCGCTGGCCTACACTCTAGAGACAGCGTCACCAGAGAAGTGAGCGACGGGCTGTTTCGCTGCCTGCCTGACCGGTGAGAGCGACCAGGGTGGGATCGCGAGCCCTTTTTGGTGGCTTGACGGTGCTTTACGTGGTGGTGTTGCGGGCTCGGTGGGGAGCGGTGATATTCCCATGAAAGAAGTGGTGGGGACATAGCTGGGGCATGGCACCCGGCTGCGGCCAGCTCACAACTTGGTCACCATGGCAAAAGACAAGGAGCCCAGGGCATCTAAACAGGGGAAATTGGGACTATACGCCAAGGTACTCTCTGCGCCTGCAGGAGCGGAGGGAGGTTCGGCCCCTCTCCCGAATACGGATGCGATACTGCAGGCAATCCATGAGTCACGAGAAAGCCTGGAGTGCAAGCTGGCGGAGGGGCGGGCGGAAGTTTCCTTTCTGCGCAAAGACCTAAGAAAGCTCTCTGAACGAGTGACCGAAGTGGAAAAGCGTGTTTCGGAACTGGAAGCTACTTCCCAGACCACCAGTACAGAGGTAGCGGGACTTATGGCGACAGTAAAAGATGTGGCCTGGAGGGTCGATGACGCCGAAAACAGAGCCATAGGAATAACCTAAGATTTGTAGGGTTTCCGGAAAAAGCGGATCCCTCAGATCCGGGTCACTTCCTATTGACATTTCTCAAAGATGCCCTCCCAGTGACCCAATTTTCATCATGCTTCGCCATAGAACAAGCACATAGGATGCCTGGTGTCCGACCGCAGCCGGGGACCCCCCCGGCCACTGATAGCTCACTTTTTAAACTTTCAGGACAGAGGTCTAATACTCAGAGAACTACGGAAGAAGGGAGAGATCAAATACGAGAACACAAAAGCGATGGTGTTCCCAGACTACTCGCACGATGTTCAAAAACTGCGGCGTACCTTTGACCCCATAAAAGTGAAGCTTCGTGCTCTTGGGATTCAATACATGCTGATGTTTCCAGCCAAACTTAAAGTCATCTTTCAGGGCACCACGCAGTTCTTCCAGACACCAGAAGAGGCATGGTCCTGGATTGAGGAACGCCCTCGACTGCGGCGTGGGCCGCCTTCGTCTGCTCTCCAATCCGCCGACGAGCGACCGAGCTCCAGTTGGGAACAGCCCAAAGAAAAGCGACGGAAACGAGTGCTAAAACACCGAACCTACATCAGGGCTACGCCAGGGAGGACCTTCAGGCCTAGGGAATAGAACCCTGACATATCAGACACGGATGACGACACGGCCCTGGATTGTGCGTCACGAACGTCTCAGAGATTGAGTGGTAATGGAGATTCTGACCAGTCCGAGAACCATGAGGCCCAGACTGCGGACAGTAGATATCCTCTTTTGGAATGTATTCAGCAGATGGAGGCTTCGGGCCTGAAACCTCTGGGCGAGTGCTCTCAACCGCTGTTGATCCTCAACAATGGCGAGAAAGAATGATGGTTTGGGGCCAGACGCCCACCTTAGGACACTGTTAGACTCCCGAAGCGTAGCGGACACTTGGAACCTTTGCCACGATAAAGGGAAGTATACAGTGGGTTGTTGTTTCTGTATTGTAATATTGTTCAGTGAGTAGGGAAAGGGGGGTGGGTTACAGACCTCTGGGTGGTTCACCCGCACCATTGTTGTCAAGTTGACGAAATTGGGGGTGGTGGGGGTGCCTGCAGAGTGTGGGGAGGGGGTCGCAATGGACACTGTTAAATGGTTTGGATTTGGTTCTGTGGGAAGAGGAGAGGGTAGTTCTGTTTGGACAATCTGCATGAATATTGACTCTACGACGATCTGGCATGGTATGGGCGGTGCTTGGGGACTAGGGTGGGGGTGGGACGTTCCGGTCTTTTTTATGCAATGGCTATCGGTGGGTACTCGGTGTTGACGTGGAAAATCAGTGGACTAGGGAACAAAATCAAGAGGGTTAGTTTCGAACTATCTTAAAAGGCTCAAACCGGACATCATACTACTACTGGAAACACATCTTGTGGGGCCACACTGTTCTTTCCTGGGTAGGGGGCAATACATTACCCTGGCACATGCAGGTTTTACCCGAGGTTCGTGGGGAGTGGCAAGCCTCATTCGGAAATCAGCCCCCTTTCGGGTCTCTTGGCGTTGAGAGGACCCTGATGGCACGTACGTGGTAGTCCAGGGTATCTGGAATCACACTCCCTGGCTCATTATTAGTGTTTATGCTCCCCCACGTGTTCAGCAACGTACGCTGGACAAGTTGTCTGACATTCTGTTACAATCGGGGCCTGCTACACACCTTATTGGAGGCGACTTCAATGACGTGAGTGATCCCTCCTTGGATCGTACATTAATGCGACCGGGCCATGCAAACCTACCGCACTGCCTCGGTTTCAAGAGGACTTGGGGCTCACAGACCTCTGTAGGTGCCATCATCCCTCCAAACATGCATACTCCTATTTTTCTAGGGAGCACAGGGTGTTTTCAAGGTTGGACTACCTCTTTGCCCCGGCTGGTGAGATTGCCCGTGTTGAGGAGATGGAATACCTGGCTAGGGGAATCTCGGACCACTCGCCACTTTATCTCCGGGTGGATGGGAGACTGAGAAGTCAGGGCATGACATGGAGACTGAACGCGTGGGCACTGAAGGATGAAACGGTGGCTAAAGAAATTAGAGTAGACACTGAACTCTACTTTAAAGAAAATGAAGGCTCGGTGCAATCGGCGGTCACCCTTTGGGAAGCTTTCAAGACTGTGATATGCGACAGAGCACAAAACATTATCGCCCACAAAAAATGGCGGGAGCTTCAAGCGATCTTGGAGCTGGAACACAAGCTGATGGACCTTGAAAATGTGGGCACTCCCATATTAAGTGTTCACACGCTTCATCAAATTGACATTACTAAAAGGGAATACCAGGCAATGTACCAATGAGGCACGGGCGTACCAAATCGCAGTCCAACAGAGACTGTATGAGATTGGGAACCGAGCGGGCAAACTGCTAGCGTGGCTGGCCAGGAAGGAACAAGAGTCGAGGTGGGTCGCATCTATCAGGGAACACGGCAAGCTATATACGGCACCTCAGGATATCGTGGGGGTCTTTGCCCGATACTATTCAACACTTTATGCAGCTCAGCCCTATGCAAGTGAGGCACAAATAACCCAATATCTTGAAGGGGTCGAGCTCCCCTGCCTGGGCCAAAATGAGCGGGACAGGTTAGATGAAAATATCACTCTGGCGGAGGTCTCAGAAGCCATCGGTCAGCTGAAAACAGGGAAAACCCAAGGTCCGAACGGTCTCCCGGGGGAATTCTTTAAAGCAAATGGGGCCCTGTTGGCCCTGCATTTGCTTAGTATGTTTACTACCTCTAAAGAGGACGGGATACTCCCAGCAGATCTCAGACTAGCAACAGTGGTGGTGATTCATAAACCGGGGAAACCCCGGATGAGTGTGGGTTTTACCGCCCTATCTCACTGCTAAATGTAGAAACCAAGATCCTAGCCACAAGTCTGGCGACACGTCTTTTATCTGTTATTACCTCGCTGGTACACGAAGACCAATCTGGCTTCATGCCGAAAAGAGCCACACGCTACAATTTACGGCATGTGGCCAACTGTATGGATGTGGTTAGAGATCGAGAGGAGGCTCATCATCTACTTTCTTTGGACGCTGAAAAAGCGTTTGACACCATCCACTGGCCCTTTATGAGACACACTCTAGAGAAATTTGGATTTGGCCCGGGTTTTAGGGACTGGGTGGCACTACTGTACAACGTGCCGGCAGGCAGGGTCAGGGTCAATGGAACTCTTTCCGGGACCTGGCCGGTCCAGCGGGGGACTAGGCAGGGATGCCCACTCTCCCCCTTATTGTTCACCCTTATTTTGGAGCCCCTGGCGAGTGTCATCAGGGCCTTCCCAGGGTTGGGTGGTTTTGTAGACGATTCCAGACTGACAGACGAAGAACGCATATCTTTATATGCAGACGACATTTACTATATGTGACCAACACAACGGAGACGCTCCCTCAAATCCTACGGCTTGTTGAAGACTATGGGTGACATGCAGGGTATAGGATTAACTGGAATAAATCTACCCTTTACCTGTTGGGGGGGCGGTGGTGCCACAGGGCATTCCTGGCTGCCTGCGTTGGTCAACGGGGGGATTTACTTACCTTGGTCTCTATATTACCATGGATGCAGCGACTAGCCTAGTTCGTAACATTAGGCAGGTATTCTTAAAATTTCAAGAGGACGTTAAGAGATGGAGGAGACTTCCCTTGACTATTATGGGAAGGGCTGCCATGTACAAAATGGTAACGCTCCCGCGGATGCTCTATGTTCTGCAAAACACCTACGTTAAGTTTCAGACACGATGTTTAACAGTATTGACAGTGAATTGTGCCTACTCCTATGGGATGGGGCTCATCCGCGCATCGCGCTCCCAACATTGCAGAGGAATCCGTACAATGGGGGTTTGGCTTTGCCACACATTAGGCAGTATTATAGAGCGGCCTATCTTATCGCCATTAACGAATGGATCCATGCACCAGGGGATCATCCGACTTATAGGTTTGAAAGGCTACAGTTTAGAGACCATACTTATCTTCATTATAGCTATGGCGGTAAGGGGTGTAGTAGATTGCTCCAAGCAACCCAAAGGATGCTGGAGGCATGGAAGAAAGCCGAGCGACAAATGAAGTGGGATCACAAATGTACCAAAGAAACCCCATTGTGGTTACCGGAAGAAAGGGGCGGACGTGGTTTACCTGATTTTTTGCTTTATTATTATGTTTGCTCCTTACAAAGAATGAGGTGTATGTTGACAGGTGAGCCTATGGAGGATGAAGCGGATGAACCTTCAATATTTTTTTTGCTATTAGGACAGGCAAAAGGATGTTTATTAAAGGAACTTGAGGGCAATTATTATAGGCATACCCACTTCAAGGTATTGGACTCTGCCTTTAAAGTATGGAGAAGTGTCAGGAAATTAATAAATTTGGGTAGAATCACATATTATACTCCTTTTAGTGCCGATAAAATACTCCCTTCTGTATTTTGGGACAATGTGGCAAAGAGTTGGTCAAGAAAAGGCGTATGTAGAATTGGAGATTTATATGATGTAAATGGAATATTTGTCACACATGCAAAACTTTTAGATAAATTTCAGTTGCCCCATTCTTCTTTTTTCAAATATCTCCAAATTCGAGATTTTTGTTTAAAAAAACATTTCAATTTCTCTCCTAATATATTAGTGGAGGGGATTCGTCTTAAAAAAAGGAAATATAACCTCTATTGGCAAAATCAGTTAGGAGAGCTTGAACTGGATATTCAGGATACTTTGTGTATGTCCAAGGAGATATGTCTGGCTGCAAATTTAAAAGCTCAAATTTATAAGACGGTCTTTAGGCCATATTACACTCCTAAGCGGATGGCAACTTGGGGCAATAAATATGATGGGAAATGTATTCGATGTGGGGACCCAGATGCTGATATGTTGCATATTTTTTTTAATTGTACTAAATTGTCGCATTTGTTTACCAGTATTGAGGTATTTATGTCAATGGTGCTGCATTGTCCATTTAAGATTTCATCAGCATTAATGTTATTGGGAGTAGGACAAAATGTATCTAATAATCCTATATTAAGTGAGCACAAATATTTTGTATTTCTTGGTATGACTGTTGCGCGCTTATGTATCGCAACGGAATTGTTATTTCCTGAGGCTCCAAAATTTGAATTTTGGAGAGCCAAGCTTTATAATATTTATGAAGTAGAATGGAGTCTATATGCTCTGAAGGGGGCCAGAAAGAAACGAATTGGACTGTTAACTTGGGGTGCTCTCACAGATTATTTGGGGGTATGATGAGCCCCGCCGCATTCATCATCCTATTTTTATTCCTAAATGTTTGAGGTTTATTCAATTGCCCCTTAAAGATGCTTCTTTTTTTTCTTGTATCTATAAGTGTTTTAAATATATGAATTTGATTGTTATTTTTTAATAATCTGTATTGATGGTATGAATCTAATCTGTATTGTCACCGGAATCTTTGTGGAAATAAAAAAAAAAAAACAAAGAAACCCCATTGTGAGAAGGGACTAGGCTAAAAGAGATTGGAAAGCTGTGTGGTTTCAGGCATTGGGACCTGATAGGGATTTCTAAAATAGGAACATGGTGTATTGGCATCTTTCAGTATCCTCCAAGCCAGATATCAACTTCAGGACACTCGGACATATGCATACCTCCGTTTGAAGCATGCGTGGGTTGCGGAGGGGCATGGTGGGGAGGCACTACCGGAATATGCCCCGCTAGATGGTCGCCTCCTTCAGGAGGAAATCCCGGCTAAGGCTATTTTGTTTACTTACAGAACATTACTTAATAATATGCGTGATACATTACGTCCACTCTGAGCAAAATGGGAAAGGACTACTGGGGGGCTGGATATTATAGATTGGGAGGCCGTCCTCATGCATCCTCGAAGTAGCAATCAAATTGAGGTTGCGTCTCATTCAATACAAATTACTACACCGCACTTATTTCAATAGGGAGAGCTGAGAGCCCGGAATGTCTTCGCTGCCACATGGAACACGGGACGTTCATACATACCCTTTGGGAGTGCAATGCCATACAGGTATATTGGGGAAAGATTGTGGGGGAGCTTAATAGTATGCTGGAGGTCCAGATAGAACTGGAGCCAAGGTTTCATTTGTTGGGAATTCGGACAGATGTAGACATCCCGAGGCGCAAACTGGTGCTAGCCAACTTGGGGCTGGTAGTAGCCAAACGAGACATTGCTAAATATTGGGGGGGCCCACAAATACCCAACCTTAACGAATGGAGGTCTAGTCTTGACTTATACATGGTGGTGGAACACGTGACATATAAGGCCCGGGGCTGTCCTAGGAAATTACGGAAAATATAGGCCCCCTGGATAAAATACTACGGTCTGGAGGTGGAGGGAGTCACAGAGGGTAGGAGTCCATTGTCTGGAAGACCAGAGAAAGAGCCTTGAATGTTGTACAGTGGGTTTCCCTTTCTCACCCAGGCTGCTTCAACCCAGTTACAGACTCATCCAATCAGCCAGTTTGTGTGTGTAGCTGCCCTACACTGCCAATATGGAATGCCCTGTACTGTGTATTGTGTATTCATGCTTCGTTTGATGTTTTGGTTTATTATGTAAAACGAAATAAAAATATTTATTTTAAAAAAAGAGAACTGAACAAACGTTGGCCCAGGCAACTGAAATATAAACCGTGCTTCAGCGAAGGTGCCCAGGAGGGGTGGTAAGTGAACAGCAAGCGGGGAAAAACCTACAGACCACAAAACGTGTACCTTACCAAGGAAGGCGGTGGTGATTACCCTGACGAGCTACTAACTCCGGCCTCATTGACCAGACAACCTACCTCAAGAGGTGCAAAATGACTGGTGGGAAAGGAAGGCGTAGCTCTCACCAAACCAAACTGGATAAACATGGCAAAAGGGCCAAGAAGCAACTTTGAGATTTCCGGACCCGCTTCAGTATCTGGCAAACCAACGCCAGAAAAGGAAAACTTCACCCTACATGATATCATGGCAGCTGTTAACAAAGTGAGCACTTCTGTGGAAACACAAATGGATCAGTAACAGCTAAGGTCTCCCTGATCAGAGCTGACCTATGTAAAATGGATGCAAGAGTCAAAGAGGTGGAAGACCCAACGATAAACCTGAAGGCTGATACAACCGTCCTCAAAAAAACATATCCGTGATCTTCAAGCCACGAGTAGAACACTCAAAGCCAAACTTGATGACCATGAAAGCAAATCGAGGCAAAACAATGTAGGAATCATTGGAGTTCCGGAGCAGCCAAAGGGGCCTGCGTTGGACCGTTTTGTTGAAGATCTGGTCTTAAAGCACTTACAACCTTGAGGTCTCTCCAAGTATTTTTCCATTGAAAGAGTGCATCGGGTCCCGGGAGGAAGACCGAAGCCAGGGGCCTCCCCAAGACCGATCTTTGCCCGAGTCTTCAACTTCCGGTTCAAAGATGTCATAATGCAGATTGCCCGAAGTACCTCGCCTGTTAAATATAAAAACAGTACAATCATATTCTTTCCAGACTTCACCATGAAAGTGCAAAGGCGCAGCTTTATGGACGTTAAGAAAGCCCTAAGAGAAAAAGAATACAAGTATGCCATGCTGTTCCCGGCAAAGCTAAGGGAAGAGACTGAAGGTAAGACCTGGTTTTTTTTCCAGCCTTGAGGAAGCGTAGGAATGACTGGATGGGTGGCGGAGATTTGGAGGTAACAGGCCTCCAACGCAATGAGATAGGCGAGCATGGAAGCCACAGAAAGTACTGACCCTAGCCCTGAAGAAACCAATCAAGGCGAAGGGACGGCTGAAGATTAACAAAGTGCAAACACGCATTACTGACGGATAAACATATTTACTCAATGACGGCAGTGGCAAGCAATGGCAATAGCTTGTACCATATAAGAACTTCATATAAACACGGGGCGGGTTGGGGGGGTCACAGTCACCCAATTTTTTGTTGGGTTGGGGTGACAGGCACTCTGCAATGTTGGGGAGGCAAGTAGTTTGTAAACTGTCATGCATGGAGACGGGTGGGCTTACCAAGTTAGGGGGAATAGGTTTAGCAATGTTACAACAAGAAGAAGAGGGAGGAAAAGGGACAGTTATTACTCTACAACTCTAATATTCCACTTGGGACATAGAGGCGACAGAATCCCCAAGTGGCAAGCGCGAGTGGGACTAGACAACAAGTGGGGGATTTGTTTCAGCTTCCATCCACAATACAGTCCATTATAGGGAAAAAGGGTGGGTATGCTTCACTGACTGACTGAAAAAAATGGCTAACAATACTACCAAGCCCTTGCTCCGACTGCTCTTGTGGAATGTCAATGGACTGGGAGACAAACCGAAGAGGGGGAGAGTGCTTTAATTGATAAAGCGCCATACACCAGATGTAGTCCTCTTACAAGAAACGCACCTGGTAAGGTAACTCATGCAAGGCCTTAGACAGATGGGGATACACAGGGTCTGGAGGGAAGGGAATACTCTTACGAAAACACTTCCCTTTTATATTGGAAACAGACCTGGCGAGCTCCCTTCGCTAGCGTCAGTGTGCCCCTCCGATGTGTGCCTTCTCCCAAGCATAGATCCCCATTCTTCCAAATCTCACACCGCATTCTCGTCTGTGTGCAATGCTCGCAGGCGGCATTCTTTGGCCCCTCCCCATTCCCTCACATCAGCCAGCCATCTATGGAGCCTGGGGGGGAGGGATGTCTGCATCCAGTGAATTGCTATGCGGCACTTAGTCAGCACAAGGCCTAGAAGGGCAAACCTATGTCTAATGCGTGCACCCTTTTTCGGTGCGGAGAGGAACCCTAGGAGGCATGGACTGTCTACTCAAATTGTACGCTTGTGGCCAACTGGAGTCTGTGTCACTTGCTGCCAGTATGATTGCTGTCTGGCGAACGTCCAGGTCATGTGAATGAACATGGCTGGGTCAGTTCCACAGCGTGGGCATGCCAGAGAGCAGTTGGTGTTAAACGAGCCAGCCTTTGTGATGTTAAATACCTATTTCATTACTTAACACTGAGTCCAAAATTTTGGCCAAACTGCAGACGCCCAGATTACTCCACATCATCACTAAATTAGTCCACCTGGACCAATTTGGCTTCATGCCGGGGTGCAACACAGCGCTCAGCCTGTGACACTTTAATGAAGTCTTGGGAATAATGAAGACGAGGAGGTATTATCTCTGAACACCTGCATGGCCTTCGATACCGTCGAATGGCCCTATCTATTTGCAGTCTTGAAGCGAATGGGATTCGGCTCGAAATATTTGGCATGGCTCAAACTGCTATATGCGGAGCCTCTAGCACAGGTGGTGGTGAATGGATACAAGTCGCAAGGCTGTACCCTGTTGCCACTAATCTTTGCTCTGATACTAGAGCCATTGGCAACTTGGGTCGGGGGAGACACCCTAATTCGTGGACTACGATGAACTGAGGATGGGTAGATAAAATCTCTGTATACGCGGACGATGTACTATTATATGTGGCATTACCACGTTCCTCCATTAATAAAGTCTTACAGATCTTCACCAACTTTGGAAATTACTCCAGCTACACCATAATCTGGTTCAAATCCACAATATTTATTCTGCATGGCCCAACTCCGATTCTGCCCCTGGACTGCGGGGCGGCGGTGGTAACAGAGGGTTTCCATTATCTAGGGATCTTTGTCACAGCTGACCGAGACCTCTGTTATACACACAACGTATAAGGCCCAATGACACACTTACAGAGTTACGCACAGCACTGGAGATCATTACCGCTCTCCTTGCTGGGCCGAGCAGCTCTCTTTAAAGTGATGGCACTGCAGCGATTTCTGTACGCCTTGCAAAACACACTGTTCAAGGAACAAAAAACGTATCAACATCATAGGAGCGCACAAACCACTCCAGCATTAAACGGACAATGAAGAACCCGACATGCCAACCGGAAGTTGCTTCCTTAAATTAAAATGTTATTTTGATAGGGGGAGAGGAGTTGGCCTAACGGCTAGGGCGCTCGACCTCGGACCTGGGGAACTGGGTTCGAGTCTCGGTAATGACGCTGAACATCCTGTGATTCTGGGCAAATCACTTAATCTCCCTGTGCCTAACAACAAATTAATGTGTGTCCTCATGTAACGTAACTGGTGCTATGTAAAGAGCTCTGATACCCGATTGGGATTCGGGTCAATTTTTAGCTATATAAAACTCTGCCAAAAAAAAAAAAAAGAGTCAGCCAAGATGGGAAACTCTGTCCTGCCGCTTATCCATCAGGAGCCTCCTCCTGATATGTACGCACTTTCCGCATTTTGCGCAGTGGCTGTTCGGCACTATTGTCTTACACAATAGATGCGCACTGCAGGCCAAACTAACCATTACCATCACAGCGATGTAGCACTGAAGCGCATACCTTTTAGGGCTCCTGCTTTTACTGTCACATTTTAATGGCACCCATCGAAGGGTTTTATAAGCCTTTTTGTATATGCACTGCACAGCACTTTTATCATGTATATCATGTATATCAATGCTTTTATTGCAGATTTTTTATCCTGATAGCACACAACTGTGCAATGATTTTTAGTAACTATGCATTATAAAAATAAACTTTAAACTTTTCATGGTGTCAGAATCCTACTTTCGAGCAATTTATAGTAAGGTTAGAAACCTACTTTGGGTTGGGAAGCCCATGCAAATAGCGACACAGGAGCTCACAAAGGGATGGTACGATGGTGGGATTGCAGTACCAAACATTCAGAGATATTACTGGGCAGCCCAACTGGTGGTCATCAACCAGTGGGTACACCGTCCACACGACGAACCAGCATACCAGACGGACAGGTTACTCAAGGGTCCCGCAGGCTAGAGGCGAGCGATGTACACGAACCCTAGGTATCAACTTCTTACGGGCCCAACAAAACACACAGTCACACTTTGGCACTGGGTGACCAAGAAGCTGAGGTGGTATAATAGAGAGACCCACGCGACGCCCCTATGGGAAGCAGAAAAACTCGGTAGGCTAAGTGGCTGCCCGGGTTTTGATAAATGGGACCTCATAGGTATTTTGAGAGTTGGAGACCTGTGGTCAAAGGGGGGGCGTCATCCCGTTTGCGGACTTACAGCGGGGATACAACATGGCGGCTTCAGAAACAATTAGGTACTTACAAATATGACATGCCTTTACAGCAGCCATCCCATCAGATGGTGACCTGCTAGAAGCATCCACACTAGAAGATAGACTTCAAAAAGACCATATGGCCTGAAGGGCAGGCTCCATGATGTATGAAAAACTAATCAATAAGTCACCTGACGCTCTCCTGCATCTTCACAAACATTGGGAGTCAGAGCTGGGGGACTTGGAGTTGCTAGCCTCCCCAAAAGAAGCGGCCATATCATCCAGACTTAGATTAGTCCAACTTAGAATACTTCACAGGTCCTAACTTTCCTGTGGTACTCAAGCAAAAATGGAAAGAGGACTCTAAGTGTAGTAGACTTTGAGAACAAGAAGGAACGTTTTATCATATACTAAGAGAATGCCCAGCTGTGCTGTTAAAATATATTGGAAGGCTATTACATCCAAATTGAAGTGTGTGTGGGAGGGACCTTTAAACCACACAAAAATTGTGTCCTCTTAACATTTATTTATTTATATATTTATTTATATAGCGCAGCTAATACCCTAGGGCATCTAGGTGTTTGTCATCCAACAGCAAACCATCACTGAGATTTATGAGGAAGCTAGAATCTGACTACAACAAAATTATGCAGTATATAGCCAGGTCTTCAAACCTTTCCTAAAGGAAAGCAAGTCAGGCGAGTGTTTAAGTTTGTAAGGCAAACGATTCCAAAGTCTGGTTGTGATATTTCTTAAGCTTTTACCACCCCAATTTGAAAGTCGTGTTTTAGGGACCTCCACCAGCCTGTGTGAAGAGGACCGAAGCTTTCTGGTAGAGGTATACCAGCGGAAACAGTCAATCAGGTAGACAGGACCCTGGTTATGCAGGGCCTTAAAGGTGATGCAGAGGGTCTTAAAATTAATCAGTTTTCCCACTGGAAGCCAATGTAGAGCATTGAGGGCCAACTTGGCAGAGGAATATTTTGGAATACCAAACAACAATCGAGCGGCAGTTCTGGAAAACCAGCAGTTTAACAAGGAGTGTTTTATTTATGCTAGTCAAGAAGGCGTTGTAGTAGTCCAGCCTAGATAAGACTAATGCAGAGACTACCGTTTTCTGAAGAGCTAGCGGTAAGAATGAGAAGATTTTCTTCCGAATCTTCAATGTATAGCAAGTGGATGAAGAGACGCTTTCACATGATGAGAGAAGGACAAAATAGTGTCAAAAATGACTCCCAGATTTTTCACCTTGGAGGCTGGAATGGGGGGAGCCTAATTCCATGGGCCACCAATCAGAGGACCAGATGGACGGATCTCTGCCAAAAAGGAAAACCTCGTTCTTATTGGAGTTCAGCTTAAGGCAGTTCTCTGCCACCCATCAACTTACCTGTCACATACAGGCGTGAAAGCTGTGAGCTGTGTCCCGAATATTATTTGAAATGGACACTATAATCTGGATGTCGTCTGCATGTGACACTATGGCAAAGCCATGTGATTTAATCAGTTTAGCCAGGGGGACCACATATAAATTAAAGAGGGTCGGGCTCAGGGATGAGCACTGAGGGACTCCACAAGAGAGCTTAAAGCTCAGAGACCTGAGGACATCCACTTCCACAAATTGTTCCTGGTCCATAAGGAACGATTTAAAAAGAGACAGGGCAGTGCCCGCTATGCCTATTTATTGGAGGTGACTTAATAGGAGGTTATGATCCACCGTATCAAACATCGCCGAAAGATCCAGTAATATCAAAGCCGCCATACTTCCATTATCCACCGAGCGCCTGATTTCTTCTGACGCCGTGATCAATGCGAGCTCTGTGCTGTGTTCACTCTGGAAACCATACTGTGCTGGATCCAGAATATGATTATTATTGATGAACGTGGACAGTGCTTGGTTCATATATTTTTCTAGAAGTTTGGCTGGTAGTGGCAGGCAGGCAATTGGACAGTAGTTGCCAGGATCTAATTTATCCAAGTTAGCTTCTTTTAGAATTGGAAGAATGTAGGTCTCCTTCCACATTTTAGGAAATATTCCATTTTTAATAATTAGATTAAATATCTCTGTTAGATAACAAGTGACTAGCTCAGTCGCAGAAGGTATAATCTTAGGAGGCCGTGGGTCCAGAGGTGATCCGGACTTGGTGGCAGAGAGAAGTTTGATAACTTGCTCATACGGTATAGTCTGAAACTCTGAGAGAGGTAAAGAGTAGGAGGTACGGCCTATGTTGGACCCGTAGAAATCTGCTCTTTCTGCATCAGGGAATGCGGACTTGAAGTAGGAGGTGCGGGGTGTATTAGCATCATGTAAATCCATAATTCCAGCATCCAGGAGTGCAGACTGAGTGTTATTATCAAATACTGGTTGCGCTGCAAACGTAGCGTAGATGCTCAGTACCTTACTACAAAAGGTGGATGCTAAGGTGTTACAGAAGGCTTGGTCTGGTATATTATGTCTGGATTCTTGAACTTGGTTCAGTTTCTGGACCGTAGTGAACAATTCTTTGGAATTAGTTTTTGCTTTTCCAATTTTCTCCGAAAAATAGTTGATCTTAGTGCAATGGATCCTTCCTTTGTATTGAGTTAATAATTCCTTATAGTGTTCTTTTATTTTTATGTCATACGAGTGCCTCCAGTGTCTTTCTTGTCTGCAACTCTGCCTCTCAAGAGCCACTAGGGCTGGATCAATGCACTTATTGCAAAGAGAAAGGACATTGGCGTTCTGAATGTCCTGTCTTAGCCTCTGGTGGGAGAGGAAGGGGACAAGTAAATGGTGGCCGGGGAACTCAAGTTCCCCGACAGCAGCCACAACAAGCTCAGCTCCAGGGAGAAATAGATCAGATAATTATTTTGATCAACAAAATAATCAATATTCTATGGAGGATTATGAATCAGAAGAGACTGTGGGAATGCACTTTGCCTAGGACAGCGTAGGACAAGGAGGACCAGTTGAGATACCTGTAGACCAGTGAGGACCCTCTGTAACAGCCACCATACTTGGGCAGGATCAGAAATTCCTAGTGGATACAGGGGCGACACGTAGCGAAATATCGCAAAAACTGGTCCCTGGGACACCCTTGTCTGGCCGAGTAATTACATCAATAGGGTTTGATGGAACACCAACTCCTAGCCCTGTGTCCCAAAAACTACCTTTGCAGGTTAAAAATGTCATTACTTCAGCCCCCTTTTTGCTTCCCCCACATGCCCCCGATAATTTGTTGGGACTTGATCTCTTGAAATATTTTCATGCATCTATACATTGTTCCCCATCTAGAGTACGTGTCATTTTTGGGAAAAAGACATTGCCTAAACAATATAATTTTTCTCCATGCCTGGACCTTGATTCTGTTTCCCCATGTGTCTGGGCAACTGCAGACACAGATGTAGGAAGAATGGACATTTCCCCAGTATATATACAGGTTCGGTAGGGTGATTTCTTGCCACAGATGCCGCAATATAAAATATCGAAAGAAGGTGAAGATGCGCTAATGTACATCATTGACGACCTGATACAGGAGTCATTGAGGAAGTTTTCTCTAATGTATGCAACAGCCCTATTCTTCCTGTGCTTAAAAGGGGCGATGGAATACAGGGCAAGGTTTATCGATTTGTGATTGATTTAAGAGAACTAAACAAAATAGTGGTCCCTCAATAGCCTGTCGTCTCTGATATCACCACTTTGTTGACATTGATCCGACCTACAGCCACTGTATTCTCTGTTATTGATCTCAAGAACGCCTTTTTCTCTATCTCTATACAGGAGGATAGTAGATATCTTTTTGGATTTTCACTTCGAGGCCGTTCATTCAGATTTTGTAGGGCTCCCCAAGGCTACACAGAAAGTCCAAGCATTTACAGCCAGGCACTCGAACGACAGTTGGACGAACTTCTTTTGCCACCTGGAGTTACACTTGTTCAATACGTTGATGCCATTTTGCTTGCAGCACGCACTGTTGAGCATTGTAAAGAGGCCACTCTCTCCTTATTGCACCATCTTGCTTTTAAGGGACATAAGGTCTCTAAGAATAAGTTGCAATATCGTCAATCTGAAGTCACCTATTTGGGTCACCTCTTGTCCAAGGAAGGTCGCACTCCCACTAAAGACAGGATTCAAACTATCCTACATATTCACATTCCAAGTACACAAAAGGAAGTTAGGGCACTTATTGGTATTACTTCCTACTGTAGACAGTGGATCCCCAACTTCTCGCTTATTATCAAACCTCTTTTGTCCCTTGTTACTAAAGACACTCCCTTTCCCCTACCATAGTCATCTGAATGTCAAAATGCATATCAACAGCTTCGTGCATCCCTTTGTTCTGCTCCTGTGTTAGGTCATCCAGATTACACCAAACCTTTCATATTGTATGTACATGATAGGGAAGGATGTGCATTATCGGTCTTGACACAGCCACATGGCAGCAAACATCGTCCATGTACTTATTTTTCGGCTGTATTGGATCCAGTGGCCAGAGGCCTCCTGGGCTGTCTTAGGGCGGTGGCTGCTACAGCCATCTCCATACGACAATCTGAAGGGATAGTGTCGAGCAGCAAGCTTATGGTACCACATTCTGTAGACGCACTCCTTAACCAGACCAAGACACAACACTTGACTAGCGCTAGACTCACAGGATACGAACGTACACTTTTGGCACCTCATATCACGCTCAAGAGATGCTTGACACTGAATCCTGCTACATTGTTACCCTTACCAGCTGAACAATCTCAAGATTTGCATGATTGTATTTTTCTGACAGAAGAACAAACCAAGGGAAGAGTAGATCTTAAAGATACAGCTTTGTTAGATCCTGAGGGAGAGTTGTGGGTGGACGGCTCTTGTTTGAAATTACCTGATGGCACCACCTCTGCATCCTATGCCATAACAACGTTGCAGACAGTGGTAGAAACAGCTCGTATTCCACAGAGATCTGCCCAAGCTGCTGAACTTATCTCACTTTTGAGGACTTGTGAACTCAGTCAGGGGTTATCAGTGAACATTTACACGGACAGCCAGTATGCATTTGGTGTGGCACACAACTTTGGCAAGGTTTGGAAGGAACAGGGATTCCTAACCTCACATGGTTCCAAAATACATGACGAATTGGTAAACAGTCTCCTTACTGCCCTGACATTGCCAAAGAGTGTGGCCATTATCAAATGTAGAGCCCACAAGAAAGTCACAGATAAGGTGGGAAAAGGGAATGCTTTTGCAGGTGAAGTAGCACCTGTGGGAAAAAGTGACTGTGCTACAGTATTGAATGTCACTGGAACAAACAATAGCAGTTTTCTATCATCATATAACACTTACTTCATTTGTGGAAACAAAGGCTACTATCATTTGCCAATCGGATGGTCTGGAATATGCTATGTGTCCTTCTTGCTTCCTCCTGTGTTTTTAGCACCTGCATCTTATCACAAAGATCGAAAACTGTTTAATGACACTTCTTTGAAACGATTCAAAAGAACTATAAATGGTGATGAAGTGGATCAAACTGACACTTCATTACAGCAGTATGTTGATTTTAATTTGTGACTCTTTTTCTTCATTGTTCCAGCCCTAAATAGCAGAAAAATTAGACGCTTGACCAGAGTGGTAGAGGCACTGACTAATCAAACAGCAATGGGTCTTGGAATTATTACAGAAGAGCTCCAAATTACAAGGATTGTGGTTTTGCAAAATAGAATGGTTTTAGATGTGATATTAGCTGATCGTGGTGGAACATGTCGCATCATCGGAAGTAGCTGTTGTGTGTTCATCCCTGACAACGCTGCTTCTGTCTATGACGCTATTTCCAAACTGCATAAAATAGCTGCAGAAATACATCAGGAACAAGGAACATGAACTTTGTCCGAGTGGTTGTGGGGTGTTGTTTCTGCTTGGGGCTGGAAATTATTAATGGGGATAGTAATTATAGGAGCCATCTTTCTCACTTGCTTTTACTGCGTTCAGTGTGCCCCTGTGATATGTACAGCTTGTATAGCTACTTGTAACAGTATCAAGCCTCCCCCAATTAATGCTCATGAATCAAATAGATAAATGATGATGCAACTTGAAATTGATGAACTCATGAGGATTGATATACAAGATTAATATAATTATTTTAAAATGGATTAGCATAGGTTAAAAAGGAAGGACTGCTGAAAAATAAAATCCGATCCTTCTCGTTTTTGAAGTGAGCTATGGTTCTTCCATTTTACCTCTGCCCTCCTTTCCAGCCCTGGCTCTATCCTTGACACCTCACCTGCACAAACATTTGTAAAGAATCTAGATTGGGGTACTGCAGGCTGTGTATACATGCAGAGTCCGCTCAAAAGAACAGCTGGCGTCTGATCGGAGTTTCCAGACAATGGTTAAGTCCTGAATAAAGTTTACACAGATAGCATATCTTGTTGTGCTGCCTCAAGTCACGAAGAGTGCTCAAAACACCAAGGCTGTCGATTCTCACCGTTACCTCATTTGTGTGTTTTTCTCAAAACTCTGTTTATACTACTGTGCATCCCTTTTTTGTGATCTTTTGCTATAAAAACCCAGGTAACCATTATTCCGTGTGCTTCCTCCTTGAGTAGCTCTATGGTGCTTGTCGGACGAGGCTCCCATTCATGAATGGTAATAAATGATCCTGGATTTGTACTTGACTCCAGTGTCGATTCCTCCTTACTTGTTTTGAACCTGTGGACAAAGGGTGACCCTGCACCAGTGGGTTTTAGATAAAACCCACCTCCACACCCTCGGCCTAGAATTGCCCCAGAGGAACAATGTCACTAACTTGTCAAGGGAGCGCAACCACTGGCGTGGGAGATGGAGTGGAAGGTTGTGCAACACATAAAGGAAGCACGGGAGTATCATCATTTTATAGAGAACTGTTTTCCCCATAGGGTTCAGTGGAAGGGAATGCCATCTCTTCAGGTCTGCCTTTGTCGTTTTAATCAGCGTGGTCAGGTTGAGGGACCTGGTCAGTTCCGGATGTAACGCTACCCATATCCCCAGATATCTAAAACTAAGACGTCTAATTGGAATGCTCAATTGCCAGATTTATGCAGTCCCATGAAGCATGCTGGGGTGGGCCAGTACGATTTTTGGGGATTAAGTTTCCCAAGGCTTCCCCAAACAGCTCCAAAATCTTCATACAGCGGGGGTCTGTGCGAGCGGGGTCCGCTATGTAAAGGAGATCATCATCTGCATAAAGGGCGATACGCTCCTCATGGAACGCGTCCCATTGCCATCGCTGGATTTGGGTATTGCATCTAATTAGTCGTGCTAGCGGCTCTATTGCCAGAGCAAAGAGTAAGGGGGACAAGGGACAGCTGTTGTATTTACCCCTGCTTTTCCCCCCCTTGGTACCCTCTGTCCACCCCTCCCCTCTACACTTTATTAGAATGTTCGGGAGCTCACCTTAGAACGTTGACGGTGTGCCTCGGGAGTCTGAGAGCGGATGATCTGAATAAAGGAGCCATTCTTCTTGATGTCACCTTGTAATCTTTATAATTACAATACTGGCGACAATCCTGTGAGGGGGGCAGGACAGGTCATCTCCCCCTTTTTTTTTTTTTGTAAATCTGTTTTTATTGTTTTAAACAAGAACATTCCTTGGCATTTGACACGATAGGTAAGCAGAGAGTCGTAAACATATGCAGGGGATCACCCCGTATCAGGATCAATAGCTACTACGTCATGATATGTATTCAGACTAATTTGTGATCACTGCCCACATCGGAGCCAGCTGCAGTCTCTTTGACAGTCCCGGTGTAGTCACATCAGAAGTGACAGTAGTAACCGTACCTCAGCCAGGCTCCGTGCCTGTACGCGGGTGCCTCCCGCCCCATTCAGGTATTGAAAAACAGGCAAATTACCCACAATTCCCAAAGATTATACATAACAGAACTTTAACAATGGCAGCATAGACTGTACATACATACGCGATACCCCCCCAGCTGTCAGTAACCCCCCGCCCCTCCACACCCCCCCCCGAGGAGCCCCCGTGTGTGCGCCTCGGCCGTGAACGTCGCTATGCAAGTGTGGGCGTCACGGCGCTGAGGGAAAAAACAGGCAGGGGCCTATCATCCCGACAGAGGAGCATCCCCCGATCCACCCCCACCCACGCCGACACCGTCGGTCACCTCCTGTGACCCCACGCAACCCTCCGCGCCTAAGCGTCTGAGCTTCCCCAGCAGCTGCCTCCAGCGATCTGCCATGGGTTCCCTCCGCAGGCCCAGTGTTTCCTCCCTCTGGATAGCGGTCCCCCTCTGCCCCGGCCCATGCCTGAAATGAGGCGCTCCAAGCCTGCACGCGCGGCGGTTCATGTGCTTTCCACCGCTTCGTAATGAGGCGTGCCGCTACCACTAGCCCCAGGTCTAGGAATCGGGACGTCACCTTATCCTTACGCGATCGTTTAAAGTGGTGCAATATGTGTTCGGGCCAGTCGAATGGGATATTGCGGCCCACACTCTCCAGCAGCAGTCCACTGACCGATCTCCAGTAGGCGCCCAACCTTGAACAGCTCCACAATATATGCAGAAAACCCGCCCCCGGCTCACTACATCTAGGGCACACTGCGTCAGTACGGTGGAAATACCTGTTAATTAACTCCGGCGTGAGGTAAGCTCTGTGCACAATAAATAACTGAATTTGGCGGAACCGCAAGTTTCGGGGTATACGCACCGGGCCCTTGAGTATCCTTTCCCACTTCCTGTCCGCCAGCGGTCTTCCCAGGTCCAGATCCCACTTAGCGCGGAGGCGGTTCAGACTGATGGACGACAGCTCCCTCAGCGAAGCTGCAAACCAGCGGATCAGGTGCCCTCCCCTCCCCATGACATGCAAATATTGCATGGTCAGATGCAGGTTGGGTTCCGTGGCCATATCCCCCCACTGTGCGGTCATGCTCGCTATCAGCGAGCGGTGCGTCAGGAACCCACCGGGCGGGAGCCCGTCCTCCGATACCAGGGTCTCGTATGGTATGAGCTCGCCCTCCCGGTACAAATCTCCCAACGTGCGCACATCAGCTCCCCACCAATCCGCCAGCACGGTGGCCGTGAGCACACCTCCTCCACCAGGGGAGCCCTCCAGCGGTATTGCCGGCGCATACGGGACAACAGTACGCGTGAGGAACAAGGCCCTCCGGAAATACCTATGCGCCACTTCCAGAAGGAGTGGTAGCGGGCGCGCGACCCTGTGGAGAGGATGGAAGGACCTGGTTATTCGCTCCAGTGAGTAAGGCGCCAACCCCGAGGCCGTGTCGTCCCTGCCCCTATCAGCTAGCCAGTGGGCCACCCATTGTAATTGGGCGGCCAGGTAGTAGTGCTCAAAGCAAGGAGCGGCTAAACCACCCCTGTCTGTCGGCAGAAACAACTTCGCGAGCGCCAGCCTGTGTCTGGCAGTACCCCAGACAAAGTCCCGCAGCAGCTGATTAAGTTTACCAAAAAATGCGGGGGGAATATACATCGGCAAGTTAGCGAAGTAATACAGGAGGCGGGGTAGCATGACCATTTTGGCCAGCGCCACCCTGCCCGTGGTCGTCAGTGGGAGTGCGCTCCAGAAGTGCACCTGCGACCTGAGCGCCGTGACCGCTCTCCCCAAATTCCCATCGAAAAGGTCAGCCGGGCATCGGTAAATTTGTATCCCCAAATAGCGGAAGGTGTCTTCCTTCCATTGGACCAGCGTGCCATCCAGGCAGTATCTCGGATCGTCAATACCGGCGCTAAAGGCGTACAGGCAGGATTTAGCTGCGTTCACACGTAGCCCCGAGATAGCGGCGAACGTCCTCAGCAGCCTCGGCAGCTCCTCCAGGACACGCCCCACATCTCGAACATAGACCAACAGGTCATCACCGTAGACGGCGTCCCCCAACGGTATACCATCTCCCAGGGTCGCCCGCACAGCCGCAGCCAGAGGCTCAATTGCCAGGGCAAACAGGAGCGGGGATAGTGGGCACCCCTGGCGGGTGCTGCGGCCCACCGGTATCGAGACGTGAGGGCCCAGTCGGACACGGACCGTGGGGCGCCTGTCTTCCATCTTCAGGAATTCCCCGTCCAACCCATATCGCAGCAACACCTCGGCCAGGTAACCCCACTCCAGACTGTCAAATGCCTTCTCCAAGTCCAGGATGAGGCACCCCGCTCTGGGCCACCTATGCACTGCCTCGGTTGCCACCCTGAAGTATCGCCGAATGTTCAGGGACGTTGACCGTGCCGGGACAAAGCCATTCTGGTCGGTGTGCACCAGATGAGGGACCACCGGCGCCAGCCGCTCCGCCAGCACTTTGGCGAGGATTTTGTAATCCACGTTAAGCATCGCTAAGGGACGGTAGGAGCCCAGCACCGTGTGGTCTCTGTCAGGCTTAGGCAGGGAGACCAGGAACGCCTCCCGCATAGAAGGGGGGAGCGACCCCACCTCTAGTGCTTTATTGTAGAGCTCTCTCAGCAGCGGCGCCAGGGACTCTCGATATGCTTTGTAGTATTCCGCGGGCAGGTCATCTGGCCCCGGCGTCTTCCCAGATGCCATTGATTGAATTGCCTCCCCAATTTCCTCCAGAGAGAGAAGTCCGGCGAGCTCCCCATTGTGTGCCGCCGTGACCTCGGGGAGCTGGACAGAGGCCAGAAAGTCCCCAAGAAGATGCGGGGGCCCAGTCCCCTGTGCTTTGTACAGTTGCCTATAGTGGTCAGCGAAGGCCCGGTGTATTTCGCGCTGTGTGTAGACTAGCGTGCCATCCTCGCTACGGATCGTTCCTATAGGGGCACGTCGGTCCTCCTGCCGTATGAGCCAGGCCAGGAGGCGGCCCGCCCTGTCTGCTCTAGCGTGCGTCCTGGCTGTGTGCGCAGCGTAGTTGTGGCACCGGAGCCTCTCCAGGAGGTCCGCGTGCCTTTCCCGGAGGTCTTCCAGGGTGTGTGAGTGCCGACCCCCTCCTTCTCCCTCCCTCTCGGGCCGCAGGAGTTCATTCTCCAGGCTCGCCAGAGAGTCCGAGAGGCCCCTGCGTATGTTCCAGGTGGCCCCCAGGCAGTGGCCGCGGATGGTCGCCTTATGGGCCTCCCACTCCACCAGTGCATCACTCGCAGTCCCTTCGTTTGCTTCAAAGTATGCCAGAATGGCCGTACCAAGGGAGGATCTAAATTCCGGGTCCTCAAGCGCGCTTGGTTGAAGCCGCCAGGTGGGCACCGGCGGCCATTCCACCACCCAGCTAAGCTGGAACCACAGAGGGTTATGATCGGAGTGCGTTCGGCCCAGATATTCAGAGCGCGCTATAAGCGGGAGTAGTGACTGCAAGCCCACCAACCTGTCCAGCCGGATGTGTAGGTCGTGCACTGCAGAGTAATAAGAATATATCCTGTCCCTCGGGTGGAGGGTGCGCCACAGGTCCTGCAGCGCCCAGTGCGCAAGCCAGTCCCCCAGCGCCTGAGCATTGGACTCCACCATCGCAGCACGCAGGGGAGGGAAGGATCTGTCCAGCTGGACATCCAGCACCATATTAAAGTCCCCCCCCCAGCAGCCAGGGGAGCCCTGCATAAGGGTGCAGGAGCTGTGTCAGGCGTCCCAGGAAGGACGGCTGATCCACATTGGGCGCGTATATCGAACCCAGCAACATCTCCTGCCCGTTCAATTTTCCCCGCACCAGCGTGTACCTGCCCTCACTGTCCACCACCACCTCCTCGCACCGGAAAGGGACCCCCGCCCGCACCCATATCAATGTGCCGCGCGCATGCGCCGAATAAGTGGTGCCATATGTGTGCCCTCTCCATCGCCTGGAAAGCCTGCCCAGTTCTAGCTGCGACATATGCGTCTCCTGCAGGAGGGCGATCCCAACAGAGTGGCGTTGTAAGTAGGAGAAGATGGAGTAGCGCTTTGACGGTGTATGCATGCCCCGTATATTCCAAGTCACAATATTAGTGTGTGTCATCGTGAAGTCGGAAAAGCCAGCCGGGCTGGAAGTAGAGTGCTCGCACCCGGGGGGGAGGAGGAGGGGCCGGCCGTGTGACCCAGGGGAACATATGAATGCGCTGCCATGTAAACAGTGTAACTGCCGTGAACAGTTGAACAAAAGGGGCGTATTCCCAACGGGGCAATCGTCCAAACTTCAAAGAAACTAATTAACGATGCAGTGTGTCAGTACAGTGTCTCATGGGGTACGCGCGGAAGTGTCGACAAGTTGGCACAATTTCCCCCTCCCCAGTCTCCTCTAGGTGAAGGGAAAGTAGCAGCTTATATAGCATGAAACTGTCGCGCTGTCCGGGCTCGAGGGCGCAGCAGCAGGGACCCCCCACTGTAACATCCAGTGGCACGCGCCACAAGCAAGCCGCCTTGCACTGCCGGGCGCCTCCAGCACTAAGTCTATGCCCTCCGTAAAAACTCTCTCTCAGGTCCCCGCCCCTCCCCCAGGTGCGCGGCTGCAGGACAGGTGCGTGGGCATGCCTACCCCGCATGACTCCCACCCCAGTGTGGTGCGGCAGTATCCCATCACACAATCAAGTCAGCAGTCTGTGGGGTCACCACTGGTAGAGCCAGTTCCTCCGAGATCGCCGTGGACGGGGACGAGGCACCACTGGTCCCCGGGGCACTGCACGCTCCAGTCTCCATGCAGTCTCCGCTGTGTGGCGTCCCCAGAGTCGCCACCGCATCAAGGACCTCCTGTCGCTCCATTCTGATCCTCTCAGGGCTAGGCGCCACCAGCCCCGTCCGCATCTGCTGCCGAGCTCCCCGCCTCCTACGCCTCCTACGCCTCCTGGGTCCTCTCTCCGGGCGGCCGTCAGGTTCCGCGCCCGCGGGTCTCATCCCCGTCCACTGCCCCGTCTCCTCCAGCCAGTCCCAGACATCCGCCGGGGAGTCGAAGAAGCGGGTCCCCCCTTTGCCACCACTCGCAGACGGGCCGGGAACAGCAAGGAGTAGGGCAGCTCCAGTTCCCAAAGTTGCCTCTTCACCGCCAAGTAGTTGCTCCTGCGCCGTTGCACAGCCGCGGTGTAGTCGGGGAAGAACATGACGCGACTACTGCCAACTGTCGGGTCTCCAGATTTGCGTGTTTCACTCAGGACCGCGTCCCGGTCGCGATAGTTCAGGAGCCTGAAGAGGAACGGGCGGGGCCGGGCCCCTGGTTTGGGTTGTTGCGCCGGCACCCTGTGCGCTCTTTCCACCACAAAGTGTTGGGACAGCGCCCCCTGCGGCAAGAGGTCCTTCAGCCAGCGCTCCATATACTGCTCCGGGTTCCTTCCTTCCACGCCCTCTGGAAGTCCCACGACGCGTACATTATTGCGACGGGAGCGCCCTTCTGCTTCATCAACCCGGTCTTCAAGCGCATTAACCCTATCCAACACATCCTGCAGCACTGCGCCATGGCTCTGGGTGACTGGCTGGAGCTCCCGAAGCGTCTGGCCCTGTACCGTAACCTTCTCGGCCAGCTTGCGGTGGTCTGCATGCAGGAGCGTAAAGTCGGAGGTGACCTTATCAATCCTGGCTTCTAAGGACTCTCTCGTCTGCTCCAGGCTGGCGCTGAGTCTCTCCACCGCCGCAAGCATGATGTCCATCTTGGCCGACAGGGCCGCCGATTGTGGCTCCGCGTCCCCCCCTGGACGGGCCTGCGTGGTGTCCAAGCTCCCTGCGCGTGACTGTCCCTGCTGCGTTTTGTCACGGAGCCGGCCCATCACGTATTGCTGAGCCGTCGGCATCCACAGGCTGTCTCCTGGTGTCACGGGCGCAGCCCGGTGGCGGCACCTCTGCTCCTGTACGGTGCGCCCCTCTGCGCGGCCACCAGTTCGGGCAAGCAGCAGGCCCTAAGGTCAGCAGGGCTCCTGGACCAGTATGTCTTGCGTCTCTCCCCAGGTCAGCACACCGCTGCCCTCGTTTCCTTAATGTACCAGCCGGTGGGGTCTCCTGCGGCTCCCCTCAGTGGCGCCGACCGCGACCAGCCAGACTCTCACCAGTCCCTCACCAGCCACACCGGGTACGCCCGACCGGCGCCCGCCGGGGACTCCCGCGGCTCCCTTCAGCGGCGCCGACTGTATTTAGGCCGGTGTCACCCCAGTGTCGCCGGGTACACCCGACCGGTGCCCGCCAGCTATCTGCTGGGCCCCCGGGCACATCGAATGTCACCAATCCAGCACTCAGGCTACCGGGGACGTCCGGGGGGCCCCCCACGCCCAGCGCGCCTCACTCAGCCACACAGAGGGTCTCCTACTTCCCGGTCGCCTGGTCTTCACTGTTGTTCACAACAATGGGCACCCGCTCTCAGAGGGCCACCGCCGGCGCTCCCAATATGGCGTCCCTCGCGAAATGGCGCCCGCCACCGCCCGCACCAGTCCACAGGCTCCCGGCAGCGAGCGTCCCTCAGCCTCCGGGCCCTTCAGGCTGTCCAGTCGCTCCTCCACTCTGCCTCTATGTCCCTGAAGCGGCCGCTCCGCTCCACCTCTCCTGAGGCGCACCTGCCCCAGGTGCGATCACAGGCCGCCGCTCTCCCCGCAACGGTAGCGCAGGCCGCTCCGCAGGCTCCACAGCCCCCAGCAACTCACAGTTCGTCTTGGCGCCTCTGCACTCGTCGCCTCCACGGGGCCCACGGCGTCCCAAGGCCCCCAGCTCTCCGTCCGCCGTGTCCGGGCTGCGGGCCTCACTATATGCAGGCTGCTCAGGCCGTCAAGCCGCGTTGCTCCCCCAGGGCTCGGCTCCGCTTTTTGCCGCCACCAGTGTCCTCACGGGCCGCGACAGGCCACCACAGCGCGGCCCAGGCCGCCGCCGCCGCTCCCCTGCGTTCCACCGCAGCAGGCCCTCCGCCGCACCGCAGCCTCCAGCCGGGAGTCCCCCGGCAGCCCCCACAGTAATCACACGGGGGCTCGTAGGTCACTCCGCTCCCCGTCCTCCGCTCGCCCGACTCGTCCTCAAGCCGGCGTCCGCCTCCAGCGGTCAGCTCCGCCGCGCGGGCAGCCGCATGCGTCCTCGTCTCGCGGGTCTCGCCCAGAGGCGGCCCCCCACAGCTCCCGGGCCTCAGGGATCGTCTCCGCCGTCGTCTCACACCCGACCAGCGCTTCACAGGCCAGGGCTGCCCTCTTCACAGGAGAACTGGCAGGATTAAGCGGGGGTAACGGTCGGAGCCTCAAGCACTGGCGTCCGCCATGTTCGCCAGTTGGCCACGCCCCCCGTCATCTCCCCCTTTTTGTTTGCTCTCACATTTATGTTTATTGGGAGGACAGCTTCGCACCAGCAGTACAACCTGTATGGTGGATCTCGGACTGAAATGAACTCTGTTGTTCCGCTTTGCTTGCAAGTACGCCATCGGATAAAAGTCTGGGGAGGACTCTTACACCCCCGCAGCTTTCCCCGATGTTTCAGCTCCAGCAGCCGTATGTATGTCCGTCCCCTGTTGGGAAGCCAGGAGCGGGCCTCTGAGGACTGCTTCGGAGTAGAGTTCATTACCTCCGCCTTGCCAGGGCCTGAGTGAGTGTCCCCCTGTTCCTAGGAGGTGTCTTCGGCTTCGCCTACAGATTGGCTGCAGCTCTCCACCCCAGCCTGGGTTTCCGGCGGACTCTTTCCTCAGAGACTTCTCGTCTCCAGCTTTCCAGCGACAGCTTCCGCACTCCTCCGGCTGCCCTCCCGGCATCCCTACTTCTTACTACGTGTTTCCTGGGCGTCTATTCACGCCTACCAGCGGGCGGAACCTCCTCGCTAACGTTATCTTCAGGGATTGCTGTATTCTGCAACAGAGCAGCCTTCATCCGGAGGCGTTTTGGGCAATATCGTTTGGGCCTTAAGAACGGTGAGGTGAAATTATTTTGCTTCTCTTTTCTGCGCTGGTTGCCTTAGCGCTATTCGCCGCTCTGCTCCCTCCTTGGAAGTACTGTGACTTTCTCCTGCATTTTTACCTGCATCTTCTTTGTGTGACGTCAGACTAGTTCACTCGCCGGCATTCCTGTGTGTGATAACCTGAAACTGAACCTTCCCCAGACTTTTCTCCTCCCAACCCAGCCAGCGCTGATTGGCTTTGTGGGAACCTGCCATACTTACATTACTCCCCACAGTGTTCATCTACCAATTATTATTATTTTTGACTGTGTTGTAAACAATAAATAAAGGGGGAAAAGATCTGGCCATCAAGGACCCCTATTTCAGCCGTGCCTCTGTTTTGTGCTCTTCCCATCCTCTTGAGCCTCTCATTTCCCCTTCTTTTTGGGATCGTTACTCCTCCTATTCTTCACCAGTATGGGCACACCAGGAATATGTCAACCCCCCTCATTTTTCAATGAATGTGGAGAACCAGATATCCATTGGAAGGAATGGACTAAACTATTTCAGTCTTATTTAATCGCCATGGGGGGGAAAGGTTTTCTGCTTTACGTAAGCAGCACATTCTCCTACATAATCTGGGTGTTCATGGTCGCAAAGTGTATGAGACCCTGCCTGAACCGGAACTTGATGAGGAAGATGATCTGGATGCGTATGAAATCACTCTGCTGAAGTTAGGGAACCACTTTGGAGATAAAATAAATGTTGTCTTAGAACATCACAAATTCTTCAACCGTGCTCAAGGCAAGAGTGAATCTGTAAAAGACTATATTGCGGCCTTAAGAGGCCTAACCCAAAGGTGTGACTTTGGAGATCTTAATGACTCTCTAATACGAGACCAGTTAGTAAGATGTACGAGCAACAGTAGGATTCAAGAAAAGTTGCTGTCCAAAAATACCACGTTGGAAGAAGCTATCTATATAGCTCAATTGATTGAACACACTGCAAAGTGCATGAAGGAAATAAAAGTATCCGAGGAAGTGGTGACCACAGTACAGTCTGACGTTCCCACCAATAGCGTATTGAAAGTCAGAAGTAAAGGGGAACTACCCAACAAACCAATAAGGGTACATTCTGACCTCAAATGCTACAGATGTGGGAGTAATAACCATTTAGCCAACAGTCCCTTGTGCACAGCACGCAACGCCCACTGTAAGAAGTGCAACAGAAGAGGACATTTAGCAAGGGTGTGCAGGGATGGAGATAGCAGTCAAATTAAAGCCATCAATGATGGTAGCGACGATCAACTTAAATTTGTTTTTCAAGTAAAAAGCTCTTTTGGCAGTCCGGTCGCAGAGTACCCTAAATGTAACATCTTACTCAACAACAAATCCTTTGAAATGTTTGCAGACTACTGCTCTCCTTTTACTTTATTAAATGTAGAGGATTACAGGAGAATTCAGGGTGAACCGGGCATGATAATAAATAAATCTGATATTACACCACATGGTTACACTAGAGATCCCATTCAACTAGTAGGCATGGTGGAAGCGCAATTAAACTTCAAAGGTAGATCCACGGTAGGGAAGGTATATCTGTGAGCACAGGTTCAAACCTACTAGGATGGAAACATCAAAGAGAGCTTGGCATCATTCTCGACCCTAACAGTAAGGATCAGGTCCTTCTAGTCAAAGATGTGGCTTTGGAAAGACCCCCTATGTGACGAATTTCCACGCCTTTTCTCAGATGATCTTGGGCTGTTGGAACAATATCAACATAAAATAAAGTTAAGGCAAGGAGCCAAACCGGTTGTGCATAAAACCCGCCAAGTCCCTTCACTTTTAAGACAACCATTAAAAGACAAACTGGACAAACTGTGCCATATAGGCGTCATACAACCAATCGATGCCTCGGAGTGGTTAGCCTCTATCGTCATCGCTTCGAAAGCTAACGGGCAAGGCATCCGGCTTTGCATCGACTTACGCAGCCTCAATGAGAACATGTCCCCCTCCCCAACATCAGCGAAATGCTGAGCACTATGGGAAAAGCCAAATTCTTCTCTGTCATAGACCTGTCCATGGCCTATTATCAAGTTGAACTCCACCCGGAGTACAGGCCTTTGACCGCCTTCTCCTCCCCATTTGGCACATACATGTTCAGAAGGATGCCTTTCGGCCTTGCTTCAGCTGCGACTGGTTTTCAAAAAATTATGCAAAAGGTACTGGAGGGCATCCCGAACAGTATGTGTTTCCAAGACGATGTTTTAGTCTATGGGGCTAACGAAGAGGAACATGACTCAGTGTTTAGGAAGGTATGTGCAAGGCTGTCCGAAGCGGGATTGACCGTAAAACGCGACAAATGTAGAGTCAAAGTAATGAAGGTAGATTACCTGGGGCACAATCTTTCATTTGAAGGGAGAAGACCTAAACATAGCCTAATTCAGGCTGTGGAAGATGCATCCTTTCCCACGAACAAAGAAGAATTAAAGTCCTTCTTAGGCCTGGTTGAGTACATGGCGATGGACATCCCAAGATTCGCTGAGAAATGCGAAAGTTTACGAGAACTTACAAAGTCTAAACAAGAATTCAAGTGGGAAGAGAAACACTGTGAGTCTGTAATCAGTTTGAAGAAAGAAATCATAGGTTCTCGTGCCCTCGGCCCTTTCGACCACAAAAAAAACCCATTTTAAGCACCGATGCCTCGAACAAAGGTCTAGGGGCCATCCTATCACAGAAAGGGGAGGGTGGCGAGACTATTATTGCATTCGCCTCCCGCACTCTGTCAATCTGAACGGAACTATTCCGTGATTGAGAGAGAGGCCCTGGCATGCTACTGGGCCATTATTCATTTCGAATGTTTCCTTTGGGGGAGTAAATTCACGGTTCGTACTGACCATAAGCCTTTGACTTACATTTTCTCTTCAAAAAAAGTACACTGTGAGTCCCCTAGAGTAGCAAAATGGGTTCTGGGGCTGGAGAAATTTTGCTTTAGAGTCGAGCATCTACCGGGTCAGGAAAATGTGATGGCGGATTTCTTATCTAGGTCACCTCTTGCAGTCAACATCAATGAGGGTCCCTTAGATACTCCCATCCTATCTATCCATATTCCTTCCTTCAGCAAGGAGGAATGGGATGAAGAAATGAAGAAGGACTCTAAAATGACTTCCTTAAAAAATTTAATAATCAATGGATGGCCGGAGAAATGCTGCAGTGTCATGGATGAGTTGAAGGAGTTTTGGGAGGTTAGAAATGAGCTGACCATTCTCAACAACAAAGTCTACCGCAACTCTAAAATTGTTCCACCCGAGGCCCTAAAAGACAAAAACATAGACCTTGCCCATGAGGGACCCTTAGGGAGAAGTTTTACAAAAAGCAAAGTAAGGAACAGCTTTTGGTTCCCTAAAATGGATTCTATGGTGGAATTAAAAGTGAAGGAATGCATCAGTTGCGCTAGAAGCGACAAGACAAAGATGTTACACAAGGTTCCGTTATCCCCAGTAGAGGTACCGGAAACTCCATGGACTAAACTTGCCATGGACATAATCGGTCCAATGGATTTTTTAGATTTAGGTCCACAAAAAAGGTTTATGTTTGTTCTGGTGGACTACATCTCACACTGGGTAAATGCCAGATTCACCTCTTCCACCACAACCAACAACCTTGTCACATTCCTAAAATCTGTTTTCTCTTTTGAAGGAATCCCATCGGTCCCAGTAACTGACAATGGGGTGCAATTTACCTCTGTTGAAATGAAAAACTTTCTGAAGAACCTCAACATCAAGCATGAAAGAACAGCACTCTATTGTCCCAAGGCCAATGGGTTAGCAGAATGAACGAATCGCATGATTAAGGATCATATCCAACTGGCAATATCCAATGGGTTCAACATAGATGATTCACTTAGAGACTGTTTATGGGCCTACCACACTGCACCCAACCGTGTAAGCGGTATCTTTCCTTTTGTGGCCCTAAGAGGGAGAGAGCCTGGCACCAAACTAAACCCTCTCTGGCTAGATGGGGGTAAAACTATTGTCTACAACAGGAAGGAAAGTCACCTCAAAGTCCAGCAACACCAATCCTGTTACAAGGATTGGTACGACAGGAAACATGGAATGAAAGATTTTAATCTCAATATTAACGACCCCGTGGTGGTAAGGAGGCCCACCCGTGTACAAGTAGGGCAGAGCAAATTTTTCCCTCCACAAAATGTTAAGAGCTTGGGGGAAAATGTGGTGCAGTTGGAGGATGGACAAACCTGGAGTGGGGATAGACTACGTAATATATTCTTCCTCTTTGCTTGAATTATTTTGCATGTTATTTATGGGTAAGGAGATGTGTTGTATTTACCCCTGCTTTCCCCCCCCTTGGTACCCTCCGTCCACCCATCCCCTCTACTCTTGATTAGAATGTTCGGGAGCTCACCTTAGAACGTTGACGGTGTGCCTCGGGAGTCTGAGAGCGGATGATCTGAATAAAGGAGCCATTCTTCTTGATGTCACCTTGTCATCTTTATAATTACAATACCTTGTCTCGTCCCCCGGTGGATCGTCCTGGGAGAGGACTCCGTTGACCAAGATTCGGGCCGACGGGTTTGAGTACAGAACTCGTACCAGCTTCCTAAAATAGCTGCCGAATCCCATCTGGATGAGAACCCCTTCCATATAGTGCCAATCTAAGGTGTCAAAAGCCTTCTCAAAATCTATCAGGAGCAAGGCCAGATACGGGGGAAGGAGGTGCCGATATTCCAGTGCCACATGTAGGCGTCTTAGGCAATGTCTTGTCCCCCGGCGCGGCATGAATCCACATTGATCAGGATGTATTATAGTGGACACCACATGCTTGAGGCAAGCAGCCAGGATTGTGGCATACATTTTTACTTCCGTATTTATAAGTGATATCGGCCGATAGTCCGAACAGGACATGGAAGGCAGGTTTCCCTTAGGGATGACCACCACTGTGGCTAGGTCAACATCTCTCGAGAATCCTTCTCGGTCCACCGCCTCATTATAAAGGGCCGGAAGCTGTGGGACCAGACGCTCCCTAAATGCCGAGGAATATTCGGCCGGGTATCCATCCGGGCCTGGGGTCTTGCCAACTGCCATAGCCGAAATGGCCTGTCCAATTTCCTCCTCCGATATAGGCTGGCCCAACATCTGAATTTCCACTTCCGACAGCTGCAGGAGCGGAACATCACGTAAGAAATCCAGGTTGGTTCTTGCTTCTTGGGTCATGGAGTAGAGGTTTTTATAATATATTGCAAATGTCCGGTCTATAGCCTCTGGCCTCTGAATGCCCCCCTCGAAGTTCATGAGCACAGGAATTATCCGATTCGCTACAGGCAGGGACACCAACTAATGCAAAAGCTTGCTATTTTTGTCTCCCCTCCCGTATACACGAGCCATGGAGGATCGCCCTATTTGCCTGGCCGAGTCTAGGGAGATATGGCGAATCTCTTCCTGTATGAGCTTGAGTTGACGAGACTGCTAGTCTCCGTCCGATTCACCCATAGCGCGCTCTAATCGGAGCGCACTCACCTCGGGTGAGAGATGCTCCTGCAGGGAGCGGTATTTCGCTTTGATGTAGCCCTTGCCAATACCTCTATGGAGGCCTTGACCGCTTCCCGTAGCGTGCTTGAGGACTCAACTGTGCCTTGATTGCGTTGGAAGTATAACTGAATTTCTTCCCTCAGGATTCTTTTGCACTCCCGTTGTTGGAGGAACCAGGCGTTAAACCGCCAGATCGGGCAGAGTGGACCGCTTGGGCTTCCCAGGGAAAGGAGTAGGTATGACTGGTCAGAGATTTCCCGAGCCAACGTGTGGACGCCCGCCACCATACGGCAGTCGAGGGTGCGCATAAAAACCAGCTTGATGCATGATTGGGTATAGTGGGCTGCAGAGGTATGGGTGTATTGGCGATGTCGGGATGCTACATTCTCCAGACATCCCATAACCCTAGCTGCGAGGCCCAGTCCGATAGCCGTCTGGCGCCCGAGCATCGGCTCCGTCCCTTAACTTTAAACAGAAATTGTGACTCTGGGCTTATTTAAAAATTAACTCCAGGCTGGGAGCTCGTTTAAAAGTGTCTATGAGCTACTGGTAGCTTGCGATTGACTGGTTGGAGACACCTGATCCATCTGCACAGAAAGTAACATCACTGCATTTCCCATAATCTATATATGTAGGCAATTACATCACTTCCTGCCTTCTCACCACTTCAATCAACTCTTCAGGGCATCCAATCACCCGAGGCATCCCAAGCAAAAGGTGAAATCAGACAAGGCCTGTTTGGGTCCGTAAGGCCCAGGAAGAGCACTGGGCCAGAACCCCTTTCCACTAAAACTGGCATGGTGAGATAAAATCAAGAGCCTCACCCAGCACCCCATACTGCCAATCCCCATAGTCATACCCATACCAAGATGACCCAAACACTCACAGCCATTCCGCCAACACAAAGACCCAACCCCATTAACTATTGCATACTCTCACACTACAGAACCCATATTCCAGCTCATACTCATGAATTCTCGCACTGCAGTTCTGCACACACCAGACAACACAGACCTCCTCACCTATCACAAGCCTGATGTCCACTTCATCGCAGAAAGATGGTTTACCCCTAATCCTTGCACATCCTTCTTCCCACAGGATGCAGCATTCATTGTGTGGTCTGTGCAGATCAGAAGGAAGGCGGCCTCGCTGTTTTTCTGGTCCTACAACCTAGGCAATCAACTAACACATACCTCCAAGAAGCTGATTATATTACATTTCCCATTCTGTGCAACTACCAACTTCATCTTATCTAGAAGCCTCACGGGCAGAACAAAAACGTAATGAGAAATATCCAGATCTCCTCTACACATAGTCCACCTGACATGCCAATACCACCCTCTTGGGTGACTTCACTGTTCCAGATAACATAAGCTTAAAAATATAAAAAAGACATCTTCCTCAACCTCATCAACATGCTCAATGTGGGACACCATTTCACACACCCAACACACTCCAAAGGCCATATCATTGACAATGTATCTGTGAAATCACCAAAAATCTAATGCAAACAGCCCACACCTCTGGGCTGGACCGAACACTTCACCATTCCTATCTTCCTGCTCAGCGTCCTGCCAACAAACCACGTCAATCCAAAACAGAAGACCAGACCTTCAGAGCTTTCAAAAAGGTCATTATAGACAACCTAATGCTTGAACTCGTCTCTCACCCTATCAACTCAACGTCTGACGCCAACACCAATCTAAACAACTTCAACACTTTTTGGAAAATTATATGAGCATCCACGCACGAAATGAAACATGCAAGTGCAAAACAAAACCTTCAACCTGGTATTCTAAAGACCATGTTGACAATAAACAATCCTTCTGCAGACAGGAATAAATGGATGAAAAACAGATCTCCAGATGATCTCATGACACTGAAGTCCCTTCACACAGTACGCAGACACCTTGTCATATCAGCCTAAGAAAGTACACAAGCAGATCACTCTTCAAGATAATAAAGCACTACATCCATCTCCTGCCGGACCAACCTACCACTCACTCCACAGAAAAGTGCAATGTCATCAATCTCTTCAGTAAAAAATATACAGAAGATCCAACAGCATATTGACAATACCAAGCCTGCATCACCTTTATGCCCACCCTGTCCCATAGAATCATGCAGTGGTCATTTTTCGAAGCCCTATGTTTTTGCATTTTTTGCAGCACACTCAACTCCATCAAAGCTAATTCTTATGGGGATGAAGTCTTGTCCTTGTCCTTCATGAAAGCTTTCGCTGGGCATGCTTTCTCATCCCTACTCACCATGGGCAATGTCTCCCGCTTTCAAGGCATCCTCCCAGTAGCTCTCAAGACATGCTATAACCCTACACTAGACTTTAATGATCTCGCCAACTACAGGCAATCACTCACCTACCGTACATCAGCAAGAACACTGAAAAAAAATCAGTCTATGCTCAACTCCAAGATCACTTTAATGCTAACTATGGCCTGTATGACTACCAGTCTGGATTCAGGTAACGCTGCAGCATGGAGTTTGCTACCTTAAACATCGCAAACATTGCCATCCTGACCACAGATGAAGATGACCCCCACCTCCTGATAATGGTGAGCCTCTCAGCTGTCTTCGACACATGCCACTATCCCATCTTAATATGCCCCCTGGAGTCCTAAATGGGTTTCTCCAGCAATGTCCTTTACTAGTTCTCTTCCTACCTTTCCAACCAACCACAGTTCGTTTACATGGGCACATGCAGATCCCAAAATATCCCTGTTACCAGCAGAGTTCCAGGGATTCCATACTGCCTCCTGTCATCTTCAGCCACTACATGGAACCCGTAGTGCTCTACTCACCGATAACAATACCAAGATTCACAAATATGAAGATGACACACAAGTCTACTTGAAAGTCTCTATTTTAGACATTTTAGACATCCAATGCCTCAAACAGTGCCTGCACATCAACCAGACCTGGATGTCAGGTGCAACCGACCCAAGACAGAATTCCTCTTATTTGCCACAAACAACAAACAATACAAACCTGGCTCAGTAACATCACCCTTGTTGGCTTTGAACCCCAACTTTCACTGAATGCCAAGTCACCTGGATTCACCTGAGGCACCAACTTCCACCTCAAGGAACACTGCCAAAAAACAAAGCCAGCCATGTCAGATCTCCCTTCTAAAGAAAGTGAAACTGTTTCTTTCAGAAAGCGTCTTCAGAACTGCTGTTCAGGCCCTTAAACGCTTGAATCTGGATAAGGGTACTGTGCTGCTCCATGGACACCCAGACCCAACACTGCACCCCTTATGGACATCCTATATGCCGCAGCACGTCTCATCCAAGGCCTGAAGAAGTATGACCACGTCATCCCCATCTTGATGGACCATTGGTCCTCTTTCCCAACCCACAAACCAGCTGCATTATTTGCAACGCTGTCAAAAGAGGCCCCCGCTTATCTAACAGACAACCCCACCATGCCAGGTGTTTCTTGGCACACTTGCAGTCAGGACACCATCAGACTGCAGACTAAGAAGAGTAGAAAAGAAAAACACAAGGCAGCAGACCTTTTCCAACTATGCACCAAGGATCGGGAACAACATACCCATGGCTATTCACTTTTGCAAAAATAATTACTATATAATATATAAGTATAATATAATAATAAAACAGAATGCTTGGTTCAGAGTGGACAACCTGTGTCAGCACATTTTGAAGAAGGTTTTCTATAAAACCCTATTTTCCCCAAGGTCTCTGGGGTGGGCCGTGGCCTCACAATGAAGAAAACAGGCAGAATACATGGAGGCATGGATATATGCCCCATTTGTAGGGCAATGCCTCTGCATTTACATGCTAAGCACAATTGTACCCGATTACTTTGCACTCAGCTCTTTTTTCCCTGTTTTCAAATCTCACCATTGATGGACACTGCTTCTTTCCGTGCCATCACCTCTAACACCATTACCACTTATACATCTTTTTACATTATCTAGTCAGCCTATTCTAAACACTAATTCACCATTAAATAAATACAATTTTCACGTTTTGACTTACAACTCGTTCCTTATACCTAAACCATACTTCCTATCAATAATACATATTCAGCTATTTTAGTATTCATTGAAGGCCATATGTACAAAATTTTGGGATTGTGAGTTCCTAATTGCAATTCTTAGCGAACCACAATTAGGAAATCACATTTCCCGATGTAAGAAAACAAACATCGTTTTAATAGTGATTACTAGTGGGTCGCGAATTGACCTATCTCATCAATATTAATGATGTAAGTCGCAATTTGTGACCCATTTGCAATTGCAGCCAGGGTGTCGGGGATTGCATTTTTAATAAAGAAAACTTTTTTTTAAATGCATTTACAAAGAATGTGTTAAGAAGAAGAAAAATAACTTTTAAGTTAAAGTTTTTTAAGAACAGGCAGTTGTTTGTGGGACTACTCCCTCCTCTTAATTTTTTTTTTTACATTCTCAAAGGGGAAGGGTTTCCTTATGGACCCCTTCCAATTAGGAAATGGGTTACCACTTCCTTCGAGGGGTTGGTAAAAATGTAATGTTTTGCAGCCATAATTACCACTGCGATGCGCTATTTGGAAGGGATGCCCTAAACCCGTCCCTTCCAAATACCAAATCGCTCAACCAAATTGTGGTTCAGTAACAACTTAAGGATGATAATTTGGTATATGTATATTAGAAATTGTTTTGTTACGGTCTCAAACAGGCCGATTCTGCCCATTTGCAGGCACAAAATCCTTTGTTACATAGGACCCTAAATTATTTTCAATTAACTTAAATAATATACTATTAACCTGACGCTATTGTTAATTTTATCTATGAGCTGTGATAAAAGATCTAATTATTTATATTCACTTAAATATGGTTCCTAAATCTTTTTTTTTCAAACTTTGTGTATTGAAATTTTACGTCATGTCATTACATACATACAAAAGCAAAAAGAAAACCATAAACAGAGGCAAGTGGCAGTGCAGAACTCAGGTCGCATTAGCATCCGATCCAGTGTGATCGCAGGGGCCAAGTGAACAGCCGTGTACAGTAGAATATGAGTGTTGATCGCTTGTATACAGGGTAGGGACATCGGGCAAAAGGTCCAAACACATTATAATCACCTGGTAGAGGCGTGGGGGCCCCTCAGACAAAGTTCAACCACGCACTGCACATCACCCATAGCGCATTCTCAGCCCAAAAATCTCGTATAACGAGTACATACAAACAATCCTCGCGCCCTGGAATATCGTAGAGGAGAGACCCAAAGGGGCTGCCCAGAGAGGAAGGTGGAGGAAGAAGAAAAGAAAACACCGCATCCACCCCCATACGTCCATAGCAGCTCACCGTCCCCCCTATGCAGGATGTACGTCGTGGACGGCGGGATCTGGATCGGCAACGGTCAGGGGAGGGGCGTCTGCTGTCAGAGCCTCCGGATACTGCAGTAAGTAACTTTGTAATGGTCCCCAGATATCGGCAGGGCGGGACTGGGCAGGGAGCAATTCGGAATATGTCAGTACCTGCTCCTGGCAGTAGACCAGGTCCTTGAGCCACTCCTTAAATTTCGGAGCCCGTCCCCGTCCCCACCGGCAAGCTATGCGCCGTTTCGCCAATAGGAGCGCCGTCGTAACAAATTTGCGACTCGCACGCGGAATAGGTTTGGTGTATCCCAGTAACGCCTGTACAGGATCAGGTGCGAAGGGCCGCTCTATCATTTGCGAAATGGCAGAACACACATGTGTCCAATAGCTCTGGATAGTGGGGCATGTCCAGGACAGATGCAAGAAGTCCGCCTGGGGGGCATGGCATCTCTCGCAATTATCCGAGTCCTGCAGCTGAAATCTGTACTTGGTGACCGGAGTGCAGTAGAGACGGTTCAAGAATTTAAAATGTATGATACGGTGTCTACTACTTGCTGAAATCTGTTCCGTCTGCAAACAACAGTATGTCCACCTGTCATCACCTAGCTCCAGCCCCAACTCCCGCTCCCACTCCCCACGTGCCCGGGAAACGTCGAGTGTAGCGTCAGAGCGGACTGCATGATACAGTATCGAGACCAAATGTGAGGGTGAGGTGGCCTGGAGGATCCTATGTAATGGAGCCATGGTGTCAGGCTCAGTCGGTAAAGTCGGCAATATGGCCTTCATGCCATGCCTCAGTCTAAGGTAGGTAAAGAGCTCCAGGGGGGTAGGCGTGTACCCTTCAAAGAAGCGTTCCCGGTCGCGAAAGGTCCCGCCGGAGAACAGATCTCCCCATCTATGGAGTCCCAGCTTGCGAATCAAATCTTGAAACAGTCTCTCTTGGAGAAGAGGAAGCTGCGGATGATAAGCAATTGGGAGAAGAGGGGAGTACAGGAACGGACTTCCCACTCGCCTCGACAGCTCCAGCCAAGCCCTCACCGTGCCCTGCAAAGCGTTATAGCTGGTAGTGGTATGTGGGAGCACACTGTGCAGTAGGCCAGGCAGGGGCAGGGGCGCCGCCAGCCAGTCCTCCGCAGCGAGCTGGGGCATAAAAGCGATCGGGTGGAACCAGTAGTACGCATAGTGCGCTTGGGCGCAATGATAGTACAGTTCCAGATCCGGTATATCGAAGCCTCCGCGCGAATATGGAGAGGTCATCGTAGCCCACTTCAATCTAGGTCTCTTCCCCCCCCCACACCAACCGTATCAATTCGGATCGCAAACGAGTGAAGAAGTGCCTACTCGGGGGGAAGGGAATGTTCATAAACAAGTATAGAAGCCGGGGAAGCACCACCATCTTAATCAGGGCTGCGCGCCCAGCCATCGACAGAGGGAGCGCAATCCAGCAGTCGACACAAGAGGAGACATGCAGCAATGTCGTGCCATAGTTTAACCGCATGAGCTCCTCCCTATCTCGAGAGATCTTAATGCCTAGGTACTTGACTTCGGACTCACTCCATTCTATGGGATAGTCGAGCGAAAAGGTCTGTGAGCCATCAGTTAGATGGAAGATCTGTTGATTCGTACGCCCGACATCTCCCCATATGTCAAGAATTCCCGGAGGAGTGGGTTCAGGTTATTTTGAGGGTCCCGCACATACAGAGTAATGTCATCTGCATACAGCGACAGCAATATCTGTCGCTGCTCACAGAACAGCGCTCGGTTTTGGTGGCGTTGTCGGAGCCGCGAGGCGAGAGGCTCAAGCGCCAGTGCAAATAAGAGTGGGGAAAGTGGGCACCCCTGCCTGGTCCCTCGGGCAATTCCGAAGGGTTCGGACGTCCTGCCATTGATTAAGACCCTGGCACACGGACTGCCATAAAGAATAGCTATCCATCCCAGGAACAGCAGAGGAAAACCCATGTGAGTCAGCACAGCCACCAGATAATCCCACTCCAAGGAGTCGAACGCTTTCGTAGCATCCAAAAAAACCGCCACCATCTGTAGGCTGGGATCCACATTCTGCAAGATTGCAAATAGCGTGCGCAAGTTGTGCGACGTCGCCCTTCCGGGTATAAAACCCGATTGGTCCGGGAGTACCAGTCCCTCCATGAGGAGCGTCAAACGATTAGCCAGAGTTTTAGCAAGGATCTTTGCATCACAGTTAAGGAGGGACAAGGGCCGATATGAGTCCGGGGAAGTCGCCGGTTTACCTGGCTTCAAGAGGGAGGTAATCAGTGCCTCTCTCATGGAAGGGGGAAGCTTCCCCAGCGTGTGGGCCTCGTCGAATACCTCTTTTAAAATCGGGGCAAGGATATCAATGTAGGATTTATAGAATTCTATCGGGAGACCATCAAGGCCCGGGGCCTTCCCCGAGGCCATCTGCATTATGGCCTCCCGAATTTCGTCAATCCCCAGAGGAGCCATTAAGAACCGGCGCTGTCTGTCAGAAAGCCATCCCAATGTAATTTCCCCCAAATAACGGTCCAGCTCTGGCGCGTGTGCATGAGTAGAGGAGTACAGTTCAGTGTAGTGGGCAACAAACGTTTGCATTATAGACTGGGTATCCCTGTGGAGTGTCCCCGAAGATCCTTGGATCTCAAGGACATGGTTGTTGAAACGGGGCGGACGTATTGCCCATGCCAGGAATTTACCCGGCCGTTCTCCCTCCCCGTACCTGCGAGCTTGGAAGTATTTCCCCCTAAACCGAACCTCTCTATCCGCGGTGGCTTTATAGTCAGACAATAGGTCTCGGAACCTGGCCTGCGCCTCTGCATCAGTGGAAAACGTGGGGGCGGTCTCCAGGGCCTTAAGGTCGGCCTCCAGTTTACCAAGGCTGTTACGTAGGTCCCTGAGGACTCCCACCCCTTTCGAAATGCACAGCCCCCTGATGGTAGCCTTAAAGGCCTCCCAGACTACAGCAACACTGTCCACCGTTCCACCATTTCGCTGAAAGAAGCCCTCGGTCTCCTGTGCAATTTCCGACCGAAAGACCTCATCCAACAGGGCAGAAGGCTGCAATCTCCAGGGCATCGGAGAGCCAGCAAGGTCAACCAGTTCCACACCCATCAGGACCGGGGCATGATCGGAGTACGTGCGCGCAAGGTGTTGTACCCAGCATATCGTGGGAGCGAGTCCCGGGGAGACCAAGAAATAGTCCAATCTTGCCCATGTGGCGTGTGCAGCCGACCAATGTGTGCCCTCCAAGGTCGCCGGGTGCCTAGAGCGCCATGCGTCCAGCAGATGACGCTCAGTAAGAAGGTCGCGAACATATGCCTGCGAGCGAGAGTAGTGTTGAGGGCCGGGATTTGCCCTATCTTTCGTGGGATCAATAGCTACATTAAAATCACCTCCCCACACTAAGTAAGTGGAGCCTATGCTCAAAATCTCCCCCCAGAGCTCCTGAAGGCATTTCGGATCATCAGAGTTGGGGCCATAGTAACACGCCAGAGTGAGCGTGTCCGCACCTATGCGTCCCCAGACAATACAATACCTGCCCTCCCTATCTGTCCGTTCACCCAGGTGCACAAAGGGGGTGTGTTTCTTAATGAGGATTGCAACTCCTCGTGAGTAAGTGGAGTAGGAGGAAAAGGAACGGTGTATGGCCCACCTGGATGCAAACAGCGATGGCCTGGATGGGTCCAGGTGCGTCTCTTGAAGGAAAGCCACGCTGATGTGATGTCTATCCAGATACGCCAGGATCTGTCTACGCTTTCTAGGGTCTCCCAAACCCCTCACATTCCAGGTCAGGAAATTAAGCTGCCCAGTAAAGTCCCTGCTTGCCCGCGGATCACCCATGGGGATCAACAATTCTCAGATATAGCAACGCAATGCCACCGCCGCCACTAAAATGATGCGAAACAGACGAAGCAATCACCACAACATACCAATTAACACTAACAGACAAAAAAGAAAATTCCCCACTCCTCCCCACACCCCCCACCCACAGCAGCATCCCAATCATGCCATCTGGATAGTCCCCTTCCTCCCCACCCCAGAACCAAACCCTTCTATAGCCAGCGCCACAAGGGATTAACATTTAAACTGAAAGACAATGGGGTAATACCCTTTGGAGGTCAGTCTAGGTGGAGACACCGTGTCCCCTCGACCCATGGGAGTGCGCCCGGCCATGGACCGAGCCCCCTCCAGGGACAAAGAGCGCCCAGCGAAGTGAGATGTCCTGAGAGTCAGGTGCGCGTTAAATGGAGGTAGGGCTCTGGTTACATCCCCCCACCCACAGCGCAGCCAGGCCTTCAAGTCCCCATAACATGGTCCGAGGCAGCATACATCTGCATCCGCTTACCAACTGTCGAACATCTGCCCCGGAAGCGCCAGGTCGACGACCCAGCGCCGTCATACCGATGCCGGCGAGGATGGGCTGTCCAGTTTGCGCCTCTTGACCCGATTCAGAAATTCCTCTGCTTGTTGGGGTTTAGTGCAGAAGATTTGTTTCCCCTGGTGGGTGATGCGTAAGCGAGCTGGGTAGAGTAGCGCATAGTCAATTTGAGCAGCCCGCAACTTTTGTTTGACCTGTACGAATTTCTTCCGCTCCTCCTGGACCACTGGAGTGAAGTCAGGAAATATGGTAAAGGCAATGCCGTCGTATGATAGGGTCTTCTTCTCCCTCGCCACTCGAAGTGCCGCATCCCGGTCCCGGAAGTTCAGCAAACGGGCGATGATAGGCCGGGGGGGGGGGGCCCCCGGTGGCGGCCTCGGAGCCAGTGATCTGTGTGCCCTCTCAACGATGAACTGCGGGGATAGGGAGTCAGCCCCCACCACCGCGCGCAGTAGACCCTCTACATAGTCCTCCATCTTGCCTACGTGGGTCGACTCTGGTATGCCAAGTAGGCGAACATTATTCCTCCTACTACGCGCCTCCAATTCCTCATTCTTGGCCGCTATCACGTGAAGGACTTTGTCCATGCGCGCCACAGTGTCTGACAATTGTGATGTGCGATCCTCGGAATCAGAGATACGCCGCTCCGCCTCTGAGATGCGTTCTCCATGACTGTCCACCTTGTGCACAATCGAGTCCATACGTGACTGCATGGAGTCCATTTTATCCACTATGGTCGCCAGACTTTGCCGCATATCCAGCAGTATGGATTTGACGCCATCGCCCGCCTGGGCGTCCACCGGTGCCGGTCCCCCCGCACCGGCCTCCGGCTGGGACCTGGTGGTCTTTTTTGTCTCGAAGGTGAGGCGAGGCTGACGGCTGTCCGGCTTCCCCATGACGACCCCGTCAGGCAGACCACAGCAGGAGCAAGGATATGGCCGGAAAGACCGGATCGTAAGGTGGTCCACGAGGTGTAAGAGGGACCAAGGGGGAACGCAGCCCCGCAGGGGCAGAGGCGATCTACCAATCTGGGCGCAGGCACACCTCAACCCCTACGAGAGCGCCAGCCAGTCCCCTCCACCAGCGGCGGATAAGCACGCCAGGGACAGGTCCCAGCGCCAGGAGCCGCTCTCGATCACCCGGGGCCGCCACACTCCTCCACAACAGGCCGCTCGCTACCAGGGCAGCAGGAGCGCCCTCTCTCCGGGCCACCAATCGCTACGAACCAGCCAGGGGGGGGCAGAGGGGCCCAAACTGGGTCCCCCAAGTACTCACAGCAGCCGTAGCCCTCCAGCAAGGATCCAGTCTGAGGAAAGAGGCAGGTCCCGTCCTCCAGCGCCTCCAGGCCCACAGCGACCACCGCAGCTCCGCCGCAGCCTCAGTGCGATCCCAGGCGCAGGCCTCACAAAGCAGAAAGCGATGCAGGACAGGCCATAGGTCTTCGCCTCCAGCAAGCAAGTCCCCCGGGTCTCAAAAGCCTGCTGAATCCGCCGATCGTCGCACCACACTCAGCGGGTAAGGAAACAGGCCACAGCGGGGGTGGATGGGTCCCCACAGCGCGAGGCAGGTGAGGCAGCGTCGCGCCGCCGCAGTGTCCGGAAGAAGGCCGGGGAGGTGACAGCCGCGGTCGTCGCAGCCGCCGGCAGCTCACCTCGTCAATATGCGTGCCCCCAGCAAGCTCTCGATGCAGCCGCCGCCGCGGCAGTAGGATCAGCACAGGGCGAGGGCACCAGTCGGGGCACACGAGGCCCACCGCGGCTGTAATGCAGGGCAGCCGCCTGCAGCTCAGGCGCCGGAGGCGAGGCCCTTCGTCCACGTGTGCAGCGCCGCTCCCGCGTAGCGGTAGTACCCCGGTCACGGCTCCAGACGAGTTCTCACGCCAGCCGGCGCGGTCAGCAGCAGCCTCTCGGTCCGGCCCCGCCGAGTCCCCCAGGGCAATGCAGAGCCTGGGCAGCAGCAGCGGTGTACGGGAATTCACCAGGGTCCGTTTTTGCAGTGACTCGCGACGCTCAGGGAGGATTTATGTAGGATTTTTTCGCTGGGCTGCGGGAGCTTCACCCACAGGCAGCCATTCCGCTGTGCGCCACCTAGCGCCTCCCATGGTTCCTAAATCTAACCCTTACACTTTCATTACCAATTTTCATTATTGAATTTCAATTACCCTAAATGAATTAAGGCACTTTCATCCTAATGCTAATATCAGCTTTAACTAATGTTAAATGTAATTTTTTTAATTTTGATTTTATAAAATATTTTAGATAGCCTGATCCTAAATCTAATACAAAACCTATTACTAAACCCGCCCCTAATACTGAGCAATGTTTTATTATTTCATTTAATTAGCTGAATTAAATTATACTGATTTTGAGTTTTAAAAACAAGGAAACATTATTCAAATGAAATGAGTTTGTTACATTATTTATCAACAATGATTCACTTAGCCTAACTCTATAGCAACCCTAAGCTTATGTCTATCGAATGGTAATCACTTTATTGTATTAATTGGAATTATACTTTATTAGTATTTCTAACCATGATAGCATTTAATCAAATTAAAATAAATACAGATGTGAATATGTAATCTGTATACCCTTTTGACATGGTAATGGTGCACAATGTGGGGGCAAACAGGTTAATGATGTTGTAGAGGTATTTTTAATGGTAAACGATCAAAATGAGGTCATGGTCAACAGAGGTAATATTTTTAGAGGTAATCCTATATACTCTATCATCATTACTAATTAATACCCAGTCAACCCAGTACGGCGACATCACACTGAGCTTCATATTGTCACATATGGTTGAATGCCTACAGGGCCCAGGAAGGGTGAAAATAGGTTCCATTGCACAGCCAAGCAAGAAAGAGAAAATAGTATTAAATAATTCTTTTGTTGAGTAAATTATAGCTAGGCTCAGCCTTGGGCTACTGTGCACTATGGTAATGGCATCTTTACTAAGCTATAGCCAATCAGAGATGCCTAAACCCTCTCTGAAGCATGTGAACTGTGATGTTGCAGTGATGTCATAACTGGAACTTGGGAACAGCTCAGATCCTATGGCAACCAGTCCTAGGACATAGAGAGGCAAAGTTGTCAGTACATAAATGAATATATATATAAAAATAAGTGGATATACATAGGTCTATCTAGAGATGCAAAGGTCTGCGGATTGAGGATCACAAGTGAAGCACAGACAAGAGGCAGTTGAAGAAAGAGAGCTTGGAAGACCAGGCGATAGAGGCGTGCCAGGAAAGAGGAGGCCATAGAGTCTGCTGCTGTTGCCGTGGACACTATTATTGAGCCATCCAGTCCAGAACCCTTGGCTGGCATTCCAAGCAGACACTGGTGGTGGGGCCTATGACCAGTTGAAGGCATCTTGGACTGCGATGAGGGAGGGGGGTACGATGCTTTGCCCCCTTGGCCTTCTCACAGACTGACTAAGCCCCTTCCCCCCAACATAATCTTGCTCAGTTGGCTGGTCGTCTGCACCAGCCGGGGGAGAGGGGGGGGGAGGGGCATCAGAAGGCTCTATCCCCCCCCACCAACACACGTACGCTACTAGACAATGGCGACTGCAGGGGATGGGAGCCAGCAGGAGGTGCCCTGCCCAGAGGGGGCTGCTCCTCAGCCGCACACTATTATGGAAGAGTATGGCTATAAACTAGGCAAGACCATTGGAACTGGCTCATATGGTATCGTCTATGAAGCACTGCTAGAGAAACAGAAGATACCGGTGGCTGTGAAGATCATTTCTAAAAGGAAAGCAGTTGGTGAATACCTCAGCAGGTTTCTCCCACGAGAAGTCCAGGTAATGTGCCAAAATGTATTAGAAATCCAGTCCAAAATGTCATAATGATACATGAATGCTTTCAATCCTACCTACTAAACTATGGATAATAGAGTTCCATTTTCAATTCTCACTAGCAAACTCTCTCTATGCAGAAGTATGGTCAACAAGGCGCTATTTCCAAATCTTACTGGAACTTCCCCATGGTACAAAGTCTAGTTAACAGCCTGTAAATTCTAATGCTTCAAGATATCACTTTTTGCAAAAGGTCTAGGTAACATAAAGTCATGTCAAACTGTATATCATGCACCACATGACGTCTTGAAGACTCATGCCTACTTGCAGTCTTATAGACATTCTCTCATCACAAGCAGTCTTGGTAGAAGGGCTCCATTTCCAGTACATAAAGAACATTTCAAAACACATTTATTCTGGCCTACACAGGACAATATGAAGTCTTTATGGAAATCTTTTTTGCATACAAGGTCTGGACAATGCAGCTTATGTATTTCTCATGGCAGTGATTCTAAGTGACACAGGGATAAAAAGGAGCCTTACACTGATAATGGGAAATGTGTGAACATGCAAGGTCTATGAAACACAGATCCATTCCAAGTCTGTGCTGGTGCTACTACCAGTTGTTACTAGAAGAGTCCCCTCTCACAGCGTTTTGTTGTATTGCAACAAGCAAAATTGTAAGCAGAAATCTTTTATTGCCGGGTTTAAATGATAGTTCACCAATTCCATTTTTTACCTAGAAAACACATATGGTATATCAGTAATAGTTCTACTTGTAACAAACTGTGGGATTTCCATGGCCAGCAAGGGTTCTTCTTTTATCTGCTGGAAATCGCATATAATGTGGATCTTATCACAAGGATGTCAGAAATCTGTGCAAAAAAGGCACTGATATGATATTATAAAAAAAAAAATATATATAATGTATAATATATATATAATGACCACAATTTTGTAGGTACAAATAAATATATCTCTCACAATTAATATATTATATTGTTGAACAGTGGAAAGGCACAAGAACGGCCTACTTATAGTTTCTGGTGATGCTAGAATATGAGGCATTTTTCAGCTCTTTCTTGAATTAAACTTATGAGGGTTTAGAGCTGAATTGCAGGAGGAATGGTTTTGAGATATGGGATGCAGTCCCTGTGACACCTTGTGAAATATTGTTCTTAATTTTTTAAAGATCATTATTCTGAGGAGGAGTACAGAACTCGAAAAGTGCAAACACTTCCATAGACTGTCAATTTTTGTATTGGGTATTTTGGAGTTCCAGAGTGAACAGCTTTGTGAATGATAGGGTTTATCTTGAAAGTATGCTTTAATTTGCTAGGCAGCCACTAAAGTGTGATAAGAATAGGTATAAGATGTTTTGAGCATTTTGTCTCTGGTGCCAGCTTGGCTGCAATGTGTAAGACCACTTTTAGAGGTGCAATCTTTGGAATTCGGAATAATACAAGGTTCCTGCAGTGTAGCCTAGAGAGGACTAAGGACTGAACTACCATTTTAAGTAGATGCTGGGATGTGGGATGTATTCCTACATAAGAATCTGAACTGGTGCTGAGTGCTTTTGGTTTGGGAGTTGAAGCATGCTGCCAAATTAAGGACCCGATTACGATCTTGGCGGACAGGTTTACTCTGTTAAGAATGTGAGGATATCCTGTCCACCAAATTACAATTTCATTATATCCTATGGGACTTGTAACACAGAGAACAGGATATCTGTCACGTTTGTGACAGAGTATCCCATCTGCCAAGATTGTGATCAGGCCCTTCGTTTTTTTTGTCAAGAATGACGCAAAGAGATTTTATGCAGTCAGTAAGTGGCAGCTTACAAACTAGCTGTTTCAGTGAGTCAAGTCAGGGTTTGACTGGAATAGAGAAATCTAGGGATGCAAGTCAAGAGATAGTCTTGTTTTTAAAGGATTACGTTTGAAGTGATGGAGGGTAAAATACAACTGAATATTATTAAGAAGGAAGAGCCAATGGATACTTTAAAGAGCAGTTGAGTATCAATGGCCTATGATTGAACGGAGTTGTCAGACCGCTTGAGAAGAGAGCCAAGGGATTCAACATACACAATGAAGAAGGTAGGAGACAAAATAGATCCTTCTGGAACCTGTGGCTTCAGAGACAATAACTTCGATAGGATGATGCTTACTTATGTTTGCGGATTGTTTGTCCAAGTAGGAGGAGAACCACCTGGGGAATGTTCCATCCAGATCCTTGTTTTCTTTGAGGACGTTTACTTGTGTGGTGATGAACTGAATCAAACACAGGTGATAGTAAGCAAGAGTCACTATTAATTAGCATCTATATTTCCAGAAGGTAGGTATTTGTACTGTGCCCAGCTCTAAATCCTTACTGTAGGTTATTAAATAGATCCCTTTCCAAAATGCACTGTTTACCTTTCTAAAACCTTTGCTAGTAACTGAAGATTTGTTACCAGGTGGGCGTTCTTTAGATCATCCGGATCCACTTTATTTTGTTTTAGGAGCAGGGGCTACCTAGCCTAGTTTTATTAAGTCCAGTCCATCCCTTCCCTTGCTCCGTGTATAGAATGTGGTAGGACTGAAAGTTCCCCGTGAGAGATTTAAATGCCAACTCTATTTCCTCTTATTTGAGTGAAAAAATCACTTGTGTACCATAGTGTGAATTATACTCTACTGAGCTTATGTTAATGTTGGCAAAATCTAGATGCAATGCCTTCTTAAACATTGCTGAATAACAAGGACTTTCTTAATGGGTGAAGTCCAAGTAAGCCTGAATTGTAGCAATTAATCTCCCCCATCCATGGTAGCCCTTTAACATTTTCAGCCCTGTCCAGTGATCTTCCACCATATGAAGTTATTATAAGGAAAACAAATGAGAACACAATTATGCTTAATTATTTAATAAACTGAGAAAAAGTGGTTCTCCTCAACTTTAAATTATCTAATTTGCAATTAATAAACACAATAGCTATGAGTTTTCCCTTTGTACAAATTAATTACAGGGACACTATGTTAACACTGATTTCTCAGTCTTTTATATGTTTATCAAATATGAATGTTCAGTAAACATATAAAATAAATAAATATTTTGTTCTTATATCATTGGTTTAAGTGCTGTAAATAAAGTGATACTATGAATAAACAAACATTTCTTGAAGATAACAAACTGGAGGTTTGCCCATGGATTCAGTTACCTCTCTTCTAAATTATACATTGTGTTTATCCCTATGCAGAACACTTTCTTGAGTATACAGAATCTGCCCTAGTTCGCAGGGGTTTACCGGGCTTCATTGGCATATTTCCATGAACGACTGGGCATGGCACATTTTTGGTAGGTGTCATGTGTTACCAGAATGGGCTGTTATAGTGGGGACTAGAAATGGCTCAGTGTTTACCAGCCCTAATACGATGAGAGATTTCTAGTAAGGACTAGAAGTAGCAAAGCATTATGAAATGCAAGAAGTTTAGTAATGACAGGAAGCAGTACCATTTACCTGGACCTTGTGTGATCTGAGTTGTCTACTGAAGACTCAATGTGGCTTTCCTGGGGGGACTATCAGGCTGTGTTTAACCAAATGTTTATGTGAGAGGAGGTACTTAGTACGGGCTGGACACTTTTTTGGAGCTTCCATAATAGAAAGTTTTCAATAACTGCTTCACATGGCGCTTTGTTAATCAGACCTCAAGTAGTGTGACACTTTCAGTTTGGGCTGTATACGGGCCTGTTTACCACAATGTAACTGGAGATACAATACATGAGGCTAGTAAAGCACAGCCACATTCACGGCACATAATTGAAGGAGATTTGTGATCGCTGGTGTGTTTAAGTACAATTACTGCCTCTATCGTCACTGGGAGATCATAAGGCAATGGTTCCATTTAATCTGATCTCTGGAATACATTGGTTTTGTCTGGTATAATCTGCTCATAGATTAGGTAAACCAGTCCATCGTTAGGAGTACTGCCTTTTGTCATGAGGATTGTTTGTCTTCCAATGACCTCTGAAATGGAATACTGCTTATGTAAGAGACCCAGCAGCTCCATTGCCCCACTGGCAGTTGGAATCCCAGTTAATTTTTCCGACTCCTATGAGTTGGCTGTCTGTGCTATGTACTGGACTCTTTTTTTTATTTTCGTGATGGGTAATTTTGTAAAAGTGCAAACAACTGCAGAAGTGTCCCTACGCTCTGCTAAGATAGGTAAGCAAGGTCCGATTACACTTCTCTAAAGAGAAAAGTCTTCAGGCAGGCCTGAACAAGCATTTACAATGCAACGGTCTCGGCATTGTTAAAGTTATCGCTATTGGCATTGCTCATGACATTATTTTTGTTTGTTTTTGTTTTTAAAACATTTAAAGAAACGGCATTGTTATTTACAATGTCAATAGCTTAATCACTCTCAAATTAGTATGGACACTCCCTTGAACTAAAAATGTGCAGAAAGAGCCCATTTTGGAACTGCCCAAGACCCGAATGTGTATTTGTCCGAAGACATATGGTTTGGATTTGGTAGCAAACATCTGATGCCAATATGCAGTCTGAGTTCAAAATGTACAACTGGCAGGCAGTGGCGGGCATTTGTGAAATCATTCGGCCTTTATGTGTCAGATTGAGCAGTCATGAATCCGATGACTACATCCGAATGCTTGATAATATGCCCCCTCTTTTTTTGGTAAAACACGCGATAATTCTCTCTTTGCAGATTTTTCGTGTATACACAAAGATGTTGAGAAAAATGCACAGGAGGGAAGATGATTAAGCCTAGCTGCAGAGTTCTGTACGACCTGCAGGCGACGTAGGAGGAAACCTGGGAGGCCTCAGTAGATGGAATCGCTATAGCTGAGGCAAGTTGGAATCAGGACAAGGGCTATGGTTTTGCACACATGTAGTAGGAATAAAGGAAAAACATTCCTGAGAATGCGTAGCAAGTTGGAACATGCACCTGAAACTTGGGTTTCCGCACCAAAAACCAGCTTGCCTCGTATTTTCCAGGCATTTACAGCGACAAGTAAATTTCGACATGCTTTCCCAGGGATGTGGACATTATTGCACTCAGTAATTTCTGGGCGTTGTAAACTCCGACCAACTTGTCATTTTGACCCGTGTAAATCGTATTTGCGCAGGGGATTGATAATTACCAATGCACTCGTCATCAAGCGTCATTCATGTGAATGAAACGTTGCATGCTTTCAACACACTACAGATCAAGCAGGAACAACAGTAGATCTACTTGTAAAATAATTCTAATGACACCAACTGGCAAAGGAAGGGCTGATTAAGAGTTACCTCGCAAGAATTTGTAACTTTATTTAAAAAAAATAAAAATGCAGTAGTATTAGCTCACTTTCTAAAATGTAAATAGCTAATAAGGCACTAATTTAACTGACAAAAACACTCTCTTAACAGTCATAAATATGGAGTGTCACTTGAACTCCTCCACACAGAAATATGTAGCGTAACCAAATGTACTTAATTAGCAGTTAGGGGTTTTGTTTAGACGGGGGAGAGGGGGTAATCACGATTTTATAACTCAAATAGGTAGGCTAGTCATCACTTTTAAAGTACCGTGGCCATGCTAGTGGTGAAGCATCGATATGAGTCTCAAGCCCTCTCATTCACACATATGACAATTGTACATTTACATGGACATCTGACAGCATTAATCGGCCACACAATGCAGTGCAGGCCCAAACAATGTTTCATGGGTGTCCTAGTACACTATTATTATGGGACTTGCAGTTTCAATAATAACATTATCATTGGCGAAAAAAGCAGGCAAAGTAATGTAGGCTAAAAAGCAAGAAATAAATGGAGTTACACATGACATGCTTTGATTACTACTGGCCGCCTCCTGCAGGGCAGGAACGCCCCTCCTCATGTTCATTATATTTTCGCGGGTGTCCTAGCACAATATTATGAGACTTGCAGTTTAGCTATTAATATCATGTTTCAAAAAGGAATGAAAAGTGATTTAGACTAAAAAGCAATAATTTAATGGTGGGGTTACAAATGACAACAGCTCACAAAGCAGCAGCCTTACTGATCGTCTCCTGCAGGACAGAGAATACACCTCACCGTGTTCATTCCATTACAAGAAGTACAAAAGCTCAACATTGCGCTGCTCTTTCTCTGATTGAGCACAGATAACATGCTAGGTAATCCCTTAATCCTGTTCATACTCCTTAACCTTTACAATCACATTTCTCAAACTATACATACTTGACTTCGTTACCACCTCATACCACTATTCCCCAATTTAATGACACACTCATCTCTAGAAGGGAAACCCTCCCTCACCCATTAACGCCTTTACAATGTTGTGCATCCACCTACAAAACCCACTCTTCCTCTGAAAAGAACTTTCAAGCATTGCAATACCCCCACTATTTTGTTCTTTCCTTACCAAACTACCATACGCCATAACCAGCACCACGTTTACTCCCGACAACCAGATGCTGCTGCCCGCCGCCATGACGCTGTGCTAGGACCCCCAAACCTTCCGAACCCCACCGCTTCCGGGCTCCCCAACTCACACCACCACCCGGAAGAAGTCTGCACAACCCTCATCACGTGACTAAATATGCATCGAGAGAAGGAAGCGCGAGGCGAGGGTCAGTACGTCGGCAACCCGCATGGCAAATTAGAGGAACCATAGTATAAATGACATGGAAAGAGTACTAAAGAAAACCTCCGTCTACACGAACGAGGAGTGTGAAAAGTTAAAACCTCATCCGTCATAGAATACCATTTTTTTAAGCCAAGGTTCACAATGGACATGTTCTTGATAAACATACGTTATATGACATAGTTGATTTGCTTGTGGGTTTTACACTTTTAGGATGAATACCAATTGTATGCGTAGCAATGCTCAATAAACCAATAGGCAATGATACTGCTTACTTTTCTTATTTACAATTTTAGAATCGTTCTGTAATTCCTCGTGCTCTTGCTTGCCTTTCACCAAAGTTCAATATTAACAGGTGGCTCCGTGGTGAAATGGATAGAGCATTGGACTTCTAGAGGTTTGGAGGCATTCAAAGGGTCCGGGTTCGAGTCCCGGCGGAGTCGCAGGAATTTTTATCTAATTTTGATAAAAACAAGGGGTGAAACAGTTGCAGGAATCCCCTTGGGCAAATCGGTTGCGAGTACGTTTTCAATTATATCTTCAGCAGGAATTTCAAATGCAAATAATAAGAAAGAAAGGCAGAAGTCTCATGTCATAAATGGGTAAACCATCTACTGTTTTGACTTAGATACATGTAATTGATTTAGGTGCTTGATAGAGGAAAAACTTAACGATAGCGACTCTGCTGTTATAATAGAAACCGCCCTTAGCAACGACGTTTTCTTACGTCCGTCACGTGAGCTCAAACGGGCTCGGTTGGCGAAAAGGAAAGCGATGGCAATAATTGAATAGGAAACAGTAATTTATAAGAGATTGGGTACACAAAAGGAAGACAGGGACTTCATTAGATTTTTTTGGGTGTGGAAATAAATCTTAAAGTGGGAAGCGTTGCTGGAGGGACACAGGTAATTGTTCATTTGTGGGGCGGCATAGGAGAGTGGGTGATTTGCTGTGCTTCAAGTGTGAGAGGATGATAACAAAGGCGGTACTAATGTTATTTGGGCAGGCTGCCCTGCGTTGTTTTTTTACCCGATGGTATTTTCATTCCTTCGTTCTCTTTTTCAAATGCAATCCAGTTAGTGGTGTAGCAAGAACATACGGAGACACCACCGCCTTTCTCCGAGGTGAAGCAGAAATGCCTCGGAGAAACGCAGTGGCGTTTTTGGATTCGGGGGCGTGTTTTTCTTTTTCTCTCCTCTTGCCATTGGCTGGAATGTTTACATTCCAGAGGAGAGAAAGAATCGAAAAAACACACCCCCGAATCAGAAAAGGACGGGGCTTGTTTGGAGAGACAAACCTCTTCTCCAATGGCTGACCAGCATTTAAGAGGCCAGCCAATGGAGAAGAGGAGAGAAGAGAGGCGGGTTCAAGCCCCTCTTCTCCAAGTCATTAAATCTCGCGAGCGAGACTGCGAAAGCGCAGCCTTCGCTAACCGAGACCTAAAAACAGCAGATGCTTCCCAAAGATGTTTTGGAAGTGAATTCCACAGGCTAGGGGCCAAAAAGGAGAAAGTTCTTCTCCTGCTCTCGCTTTCTGCACCCTAGGAATGCATAAAAGATTTTGGCTAGCAGAGCGGAGGGCCCTAGGGAGGTCTATATTTTTTGATTTTGTCCTGGATTTAATAAGGGCCAGTTTCATGTACAGCCCTATGGGTGATTATGAGAGCTTTAAACGTTATCCTCTGCTTGATCAGCATCCAATGCTGTAACTTCAGACCTTGCTGAATAGATTTGACATTTAGAAATTTCCAGAACAGGTCAAACTACAGCATTCTTCACACGTTGCAACCTATTAGTCCACTTGAAAGGAGCCCCCAGAAAGAGAACATTAGCATATTCCAATCTTAAGGTAAGAAGCACATGAATAATGTCTTTCCGAGTGACCTCTGGGAGATATTTTAAGGTCTTTCACAATGATTTAAGAGAAATACAAAACAATGCAATGTACTGTGCAAGAGGTTCAAATGATACTGCCATATCTATTTTCACCACAAGATGTTTTGCAACTGATGTTGGAAGGGTATTCACCCAACTCTGTAAGCCATATTCTCTTCATATTCTAAGGAGAGGAGGTCCGAAAGACTAATTTTACGGATTTATCAGAGATAACCTGTAGACAGCTGCTATGCATCCAATTTGCAACCGCCAAAAGGCAGCCCTGAAAAACATTAGCTGTGTGTCATCCGCATATGACACAATGCAGAAGCCCCAGGATTGAAAAATAGGGGCCAGGGTGGCCATATAAATATTAAACAATGTGGGGCTAAGTTGTGACCCCTGACGTACCCCACAACTTAACTCTCTGAAGCAAGAGGTATAGGGATGTAGATAGACAGCTTATTGGAAAGATAAGATCTTAACAAATTCCATGCTATGTCATCTATAACCGCCTTTTCCAATCGCTGCAGTAGGATGTCGTGGGATACTGTGGCAAAGGCAGCAGAAAAGTCAAGGAGGATAGCTAAAGATTTTTTTTCTAAGATCAAGAATAGCTCTGAAGAAATCATTTACCTCTAAAAGGGTTGATTCTGTACTAACACCTGCATGAAAGCAAGATTGCGATGGGTGAAGAATATTGTTGTTTTCAATATGTCTGGTAATCTAGAGGTTGACCAATGTCTCTAACATTTTCCCTAATCAAGGGAGTAGAGCAAAAGGTCTGTAATTGCCTGTGTACATACTCTATTTTCATTCGTATCTGTGATTTTTTGTGAAAAAATGAAAATGCCAAACAAGGCCTTTTTAGGTCTCGCCTGACCCAGCGCATGTGCTGGTCTGGCGAGACTTTTTGTGAGGGCTCAAAAAGTGCTACCACTGTAGCCTAGAGCTATTGTGCATGTGCGCGGGCGCGCGCGCGCCTCACTTTCTCGGCTGCACGGCCGCTTGCATGCGATCGCTATCACTTTCACGGCCGCTTTGATGTTTGATCGCGATCGTGATCACTTTCACGGCCGCTTTGATGGCTTTGATGTTCTCCGTGAGCCAGTTTTTTTTTTCCTGTTTATTACTTCTATGTAGCAATGGTGGCACCCATGCGCCGCCATTACTACAGAGCAGTAATAAACAGAAACAAGCATTGGCATAGCCAATAGGTCTCGCTTTTGGGACCTTATAAGTATTTGGTTATGCAACTGTTGGTTGGCTAAACACTTATAAGGTCCCAAAAGCGAGACCTATTGGCTATGCCAATGCTTGTTTTCATTGATTTTTTTCGGCTGTTCACAGACAGCCATATTTCAATTTGTGAAGTGCTGTCTAGTGGCTGGAGAATTTGGTTATGCGCCCTCACACACTTGTGAGGTGGATCTGATGAAAAGCTATATTATTAAGAACTGTAATTTCTGTCATGGAAAAAGCCAGGGAATGCCTGAGAATCAGGTTTAACAGTGATATGATGATTGCCAGCCATGCTCTAACTTGTTACCATTCAATGATGATGACAAATACATCATCAAGACCTTCCTTGACATATACAGTCCTAAACACGACAGTCAATGTCAATGCATTTATAACCATCTTCAAAGTCCGCTGGATACGGTTACGCAAGAAGACATTAGCTAAAAGCACCCTCACTTCACTGGCACTCAAACCAAAACAATGAGGCTACACTGCTTCTGCAACGAAGAGACTCTCAACCAAGAGAAATGCCTTTTATTTAAAATCAAGGGAACACCTCCACCAAAAGAGGAAAATGTGAGAAATACTGACTGTGTACATCTATGAATATGCATGCTGCTATCAAAATACGAAAGCCAGTGGTAGAGATGGAGGCAAGCGAAAGTGAATAGAGAGAAAGATACTGTCTCAACTGTTAGCTGGTCAGTGAAAGGGAATGTCATAAAGCCCTACAACGCAAAAGGATATCTTGAGCATAACTGCGATTGTGAATGGATATTTCTTAGCAATATCTCTGTGTAACCAACTCTCTCATCTTCAATGAATGTAATGGATAATTACTGAAAACTAAACCTCACCAAAATAAGTATCTCAAAGATAAATGTGCATTAGCAATTCTCCGTGAGTTTTGGATAACTACCTCAAGCTCCATCACTGCACATTCTTTAGTGAAGGATAACTGGTGTAGAACTGCAAAATTGCCAGTACCGTTAATAACCTGTTTCCTAAACTTGGCAAACATATGAGCTTATTGAAGTTTTAATACTTATGCATCATTATTCATAAATACATAGGAGATAATCAACCTCAAGAGCACTTCTTGTTACTTCTCAGGGTAAACTAGTGCATAACCCTAGTCTAAATAGTTCAACAAATGTTCAAGAGAAAGGTTCAAGTTTGTTTTCATTGTCAATACCACTTCAGGATACTTCTGTGTAATCTAACTGTCCATTCAAAACAATTCTTCAAAGAGCAGCAAACTCTTGTCACCCCTCGCAGTAGCGTCAGCATCCACGGATGGGGTCGACTCCATCCTAGCCAATGTGCCCTTGCCTCAAGTGTCTGTGCAGCAGAGAGTGGAACTGGACAGCCACATTATGCCCTTCGGGATTCAGAAAGCCATCCATGTGCCAGGGCCAGACGGTCTCCTGACAGAATTTTATAAAGCATATACCCCACTTTCACCCCCATGCCTGAAGATATTATATGATGAGGCTCTGCAGTCCCCCTGCCTTGTAGCCAAGCTCCGTGAGGTGCTGCTTATCTCCCTCCCTAAACCTGATAGGGATCCCACTGCACTGGGGTTATAGAGGCCATTGGCACTCCTTAACACAAACTACAAAATATTATCCAAGATCCTTACTGGCACTCTTGGTCCCAGCTTTGGTACATCCAGACCAAAATGGGTTTGCCCAGGCCTGCAGTACCTCTTTTAATCTGCGAAGCATTTTCCGGATCCTGGAGCATGCCCCCCTCCCCCCGCAGGCCACAGGCAGGCTTCTGGTGCTGGATCTTTAGAAGGCCTTTGATTCTTTAGAGTGAGTCTCCTGTTCGAGGTGCTATGGTCTAGGGACTTGTTTCATTCGGTTGGTTAAACTTCTTTATACCCAAACACTAGCAACAGAGAAAACGGGTCCTCTTATTTCTGACCCCAATCTGATACACAGGTACACTCGTCATAGTTGCCCACTGTGCTTTTTTCTTAGCCATAAAGCATAAAGCTTCTGGCACTTGCCCTGCAAGCGTACGGTGAAACTGAGATATTCCGCTGGGCAATGGTCTGCACTCTGTCTCTCTGTACTCAGATGACCTACTCCTGTACCTTAGGGATATACATGCATTACTGGCCAACATAAAACAAACATTTGACAAGTTTGCAGAACTTTTGGTTATTTGGGCCAAATCATGCATTTTTCCACTCGATGGCATGACACCTGACCTTGCCTTCTGCCTTAATGGTACTCGTCTGATGTGGCAACCCATTGTGTTCTGCTATCTGGGCATTCACGTCTATCACAATCCTGCTGACCTGTTTGACGGCAATCGCACCCGGGCGGTGTCCTTGTTGTGGGTGAAGATGGGGTTCTGGAGGTCACTAATACTCTCTGTGGTGGGACACATAGCACTTTCCAAAATTGTGATGTTGCCCCGCCTACTATACTACTTTGCCAACCTCCCCCTTTATCTTCCAAAGCCCTATTTTTTGGTCGCTTGAGAAGCTAAAAAGGGAGTTTCTCTGGCACAACACACACTGTAGGGTGGTCCTACATAAGCTTAACCTGCCTATGGACGGGGGGAGAACTTGTGGTCCCAAACTTAGAGCAGTACTACCTGGCCTCCCAGCTTCAGTAGGTGGGCTGGTGGCTGGTGGACCTCCAGACTGCTGAACAGCCACTACCTCCCCGGCTTGGAGTTTGCCTCGCATAGTACACTTGTTTCACCTTGCTCTGGGGTGACAACGCCTAGCTCCACTCTTTTACGAGTGGCATATCGCTGCTATAGATGGAGCCTTTTTCTTACTAGGGCAACTCAGCCATACCCGCCCCCGCACTACCACTCCTAGACACATAAAAAGGGAGGGTGGATCACCTCCTTGGTGGAAAGGACCCCCTGGCACGAAATAGGGCTACATACACTGGGAGATTCATATCGCTATGGCTTCCTCACCCCCCTTGAGTCTCTAATTGAGGAGGCAGTCTTCCTCCTTTACAACTCTCTACTTGGGGCGCTGGGTGGACAGGGGGGGGGGGGTCAGGGAACAACAGTAAGAACGCCCATTGAAGCTCACAATCCAATACCTCCATGTTATGGGGCAGCACTTGACGCAATGGCTCGCTGATTCTCTGCGTACACACAAGATGATGGTACTTACCCTTTTGCGCTGATATTGGGAAACTGAATTGGGCTGCCCCTGCACAGAAAAGGAATGGAGTGCCGTACTGAAGTGCCTTGTCCTTATACCGCGCAATGCTCACTTTTGTCTTATTCAATATTATGTACTCCAAAGGGCTTACCTCACCCCTAACAAGATAAAGCATTATTTCCATTGCACATAAGCTGCCAGTTCCCGCTGCTGTTTGCCTGATGCAAATTTCTTACACATGCTCTGGCGCCGTCAGTCCCTTCCCCAGTATTGGCAAGACCACACTACATACCTAACAAACTGCACAGTACACTCCTCACTGCACACATGGGAAGTGTGAATGTTGGGCTTACGCCGCAGGGACAGAAAGTACAGGGCCACCACCCATTTCATTGACTTAGGGCTTCTGCTAGCCAAACGCCTAATCACTCGGAAGTGGAAATCGCCTACCTCACCTATGATCACTGCAAGGGAACAATCCATGAAAATGTGGGACCAGGCTGAAAGCGTTGCCCTACACAGAAAGGATACAAGGGGTTTGTGCAAGTACCCACTTGCATCTAGCTGGAACGCACTCTAAGCTCCCCTGCTGCACACAACTGAGTACCCCCGAGGGGCGCTAACCCCTACTGGGGCCGAGGGCTCTCCAGATACCCACCTTGCAAAACGTTCTGACTACATTACACTGACTGCTTTCTTCGCCATACATTCATTGTACTAAGATGATGTTGCATTGCAGATGGATGGATGTTCCCAAAGCAGGAAGGTGCAGGCCTGTGCAAATGTTCTAGGTTTGTTGTTCTTTACAAAGGTTTGGTTTAAATTGAATATCCATATTGTTTATAGATTGCTGAACTGGCATGAACACTTTCAGGCCCGCCTGTATCTTGTTATCCGTTGTTTGCCGCATGGACTTTCCTCCTTATGATTATATCAGCTGGTGATATACTGGAAGCATTGTACCTCACTGTGTGTAGCTATTCCAAGCAGGAACTGGTGTTGAACTGGTTGTGGATGTGATAAACATATTGTAAAAATTTAAAATGCTCAATAAACACATTTAAACAAAAAAAACTCCTTACCACTGAACAAAGAAGCAGACAAAAAAATTGTGATTTTGGAACTAAAACAGCAAACAAATGGGTGATAAAGGAGGAGCACCAGAGTGTTCCCTAGCTTCACTTAAGAATTGAATGTACAAAATAGACCTCTCAAATAGGGGCTTTCATCTCTTTATTGCTGCAAAATAACAGCAGTCCCGGAGTTTTGTAGTAAACAAGACGAGTACTAATATAAGATATTGCCGTTCACCATAAAATCTGCTCCACATGCCTTCTCGGACTGCATGATGGCGGTACCGACTCATCTCGAAAATGTATGTACTCTTGCTTGGATGAATTGTTGATGAATACAGCTTCTTTCCAGAATGCTCAATTGACTTTTCAAAAATGTCCAAAATATTTCTAAATCTAGGGCTCTGCACACTTATATATACTACATAGGAAAACAAGCATTTGCAATGCAATAGGTCTCGCATTTATACGAGTTTGAGCTATTGGCATTGTAAATGACAATGCCTTTTATTTATGTTTTAAAAACCCACACATAAATAAAATGCATTGCCATTTACAGTGCCAATAGCTCAAACTCTTAACAACTGCGAGACCTATTGCATTGCAAATGCTTGTTGTCATGATGCTAGGGCATTCCATCGGAATGCAACATCCCCCCACCCCAAACAACTCCAATAATGAACCGCTAATTTCACTGCTGGTCAGCTACATGGACGCCTCCATCAGATTAAGTCTGAAAATTACACGGGATAGGAGGAAACATACAGGGTTTGCAGAGATTAGTAAATAATTCAAATGATACACAACCAGATTTACCAAGAAATACAAAGATCTATTCATTAAACACCGGAATTAGCTCAGGTGATAAGACAGGCCATTTAGAGCAGCTCCGTATGGCCCTCCCTTACCTTAATAGAGAAACTGCTTCTTAAAAGAGGACGAAGCCTATTTATTATTATTTATTGCTCTCGGGTTCCCAGAGGTCATAGTGTCACTTGAATCATGAACAGCTGCATCAGACAATGTAGAAATGTAGCCTACAGCCGGGTGCGGGAAAGGGGCCGGCTAAGGTGAAAAGGAACCAGCGATGTTGTTGAATATTTCACAAGGGGGCACCGAGAAGTCCTAGGCCCCACGCGTGTTGTTCTTGAATACAGCTTCAGTTTCATTAACCGTGTTGAAAATGACACCCGCGGGAGATGAGCAGGCCTCTTTAATCACAGGCAGACGGGTGGCTCTCTGCACTGGGCGCCCTCCACCTGGGTACAAGGCCCTTCGACTCCCACAGTGAGGGGTAAACCACAGCGCAAACCAGATGGCGGCGGTGTGGAATGAGGCGCCGAGACCTCAGAGACAGCCAGGGCAATAAAGTGTCAGAGCAGGGGGGTTGCCTTGGGAAAGGGAGCAATTATGGCTGGGATTCCCAGTGGCCTTTTTGTTAAGCACCTGTAAATTCTTTAGGGTGAGAGAGAGCAGGATGCATCTGTAAAGGTAACAAATATGACACAAGTAATCCTGAAAATCTAAGCTGAAGTTGGCCGCGCCAGCCCATCCCCCCCACCTGCTTCCAGGCTTCCCCCAGTTTTCAGTTCTTCAAACACTTATGCTTTGTGAGCACAGCTGTACTGTCAATAACAGCCCAACCTCGGGCCCCCCCTCAAAATAAGCAAACACCACAGTCAGTGCCTCGGTCACGAGTAATATGGGTTTTAAAGCAGATTGTAGTGGAAGGCCTGTGTCCATGTTTTTAATCGCCAATCATCAAGATTGTTTTTTTGCAAAGCATTGAAAAAAAAACAATTTAAATTAATACCATGACATAGCTGGGAGTCCATCCAGAGAGATGCGTCTGATACGTACCGCGCTGTCTCTCATGTTTGGGCATGAAAGTAACTGTTATAAAGGGCATGTGGAGGCAGGGCTGGACCTATTTATGAACTTTGCTATAATTTCCCTGCAGATGACAACAGGTTCTCCTTGGAAAAGAAAGCGCTATTCACAAGAAATATCGGGACATTTTCGCCGAGTGCAAACAAAGTGAAAACAAAACCAGTCGGTGGCACCCTGTGAGATGGAAGCTCTATTGCTATCAGCAGCGTCCAATCGATCCGCGCCTTCATCGTCCATATCACGCCATAGGCCATAGAAATAAAGACAGAATAAAAAAACGATATTATCTGAGATGGGGGAAGGAGCGGCCAGGCACGGGGCATAAACGACACAGCTGCAAATACCACCTCTGGCACTGAGAGGGGACCTTGGAGGAAGAACGGATGAAGAGAATGGAGGAGAGGACAGGAGAGTAGGGAGGGTGAGATAGCAAAGAGAAAGGTCTGGAGAAGAAGAGAACTGATAGAGGCGAGAGTAGGAAAGAAACTAACAGAAGGGCGAGAGGCAGTGGTGAATGAAGGAGGGGTAAGAATGGAATGACTGAGTGAAAGGAGGAGGGGAAAGGACGGTGGGCAGATGGTGAATGGAAGAGAGCGATGGCCGGGGATGGGGTCACGATGTGCTTTACGACGCATGGATTCTGCTTTAACAGTGCATTAAAGTAGGAAGGGAAGCGGCCGTACGGCCGCGAATGTGAAAGTGATCGCGATCACGATAAAACATCAAAGCGGCCGAGCGGCCGCGAAAGTGAAAAACAACGAGTGCTTTCAGGCTGCCAAATGGTGCGCGCGCCCGGCACACATGCACAGTAGTTGGCGGCCTGAAAGCACTCGTTTGCACTTCCAAAAGTGCTTACTATAAGTCTCGCCAGAGCAGCGCTAAAGCGCTGTCTGAGGCGAGACCTAAAAAGTTGGATCACAGGAGGACAGACTTGCCTCTTGTCCTTAAACAGACGCCTACTTGAAAGTAATCTGATGTACTTCAGCTGACACTTCACTCAAATACACACCAGATTACCTCTTTACTGGGCTCTTTGGTGTCTTGCGTTTTTTATAATCCCAAATACGCACATGAATACCACTACATCCACCCTTAGGGACCAAAGAATCACCAACAGCCCTTCAGCCTGTGCCATGTTAGTGTTGTCAGAAAGATACACTGAAAGGAGTTTCATCCTCTCAGTAACTTCCCTCCTAAGCAATAGTGATAGAAGTTTCACTCTTGGGCTAAGGCGATTAGAAGGGACTGCTCCGGACATAAGGTACATTTTCAAGGAATGCCATCATATCACAATAGTCTTCTCAACCGAAAGACAATCCCTCTAGCTCTTACATCCTTCATCCTATCCTTCATGGCTAATTATATCCTAGTTCTGATGTACAATATAACAATAATGTACTACTAGGGTACAAGACCAACAATGCTGTAATTTGAGGCAAAAACCATCTAGTACAGGCTCATAACTTGGGAATTCGCAATCAGATGTTCTCCGTCTGGATAAACACAATGTAGAGCTTAATCCACAGAAAAAAAGCTTCCAAGAAAACCATATAAAGGTTCTGAAAGATGTGTTCTTGGCTAACATTTTTCAGGACTACAACAGTCCACAAATAGATTTATTGAAAGGCCTCTATTATTCATCAACATCAACAAAATACCTCTTGCCATGAAATGGCACCTGGCTGGCAGAATATGCATTAGCATCTAAAGATGTATCTCTGTCAGGGGATATGACAAATCAGTAATTTGAGGAAGCAGTTACAGGTGTCGTGCTCTAGGAACATGATCAATTATGAAATCTCTTTTGGGAGGCAAAAATCTTGAAAGGGGGCAAGTCTCTCACCTAACAGCAAGGGAGGAACAAATCTGAAGGGGAACACAAACTCCCCTTTCTAAGTCGAATGGTGGAAATCATTCACCAGTACCTGCATCACCACCTTCCCTTTTGCAACTAAACCAATAAGATTAGATGGCTGAGGTATGTCGAGTCAACTTTGACCGCTCTTGGGCTAGTAGAATTATTTAAGGACCCAACTGCGTGTAGGAAGATCTCGAAACAGAAACTGATTGATATATTTATGTCCAGGGCCCATTATGACCGATTGGATAGGAATCATGCCAAAAAATCAGTCTTTGTATATAAGCTGACCCCGCCCATGATAGAGAATGGGTATTCTTATTTAGTAAGTACCAGTATAGCACAGCACAGATACATTTCATGAAGGTTACGTATGAACCTCATTTCTCTGATGCTGGGTTATCCGGAGAGAAGATTTAAGCACTCTGAACTGACTGTGTTATGAAAAGTATAGACCACACACAAGGTAAGTGTGACTCTCTTTATTCTGATCATCCGCTCTCCACACTGAATACAGAACCTTTGTTTCACAACATTCTAAGGTGAGCTCCCACTGCCCGGCCGTACCAACAGGGTCAGCAGTGAGGGGGGATGGGCTATACCATTATAACATTGATGGAGATTATAACACATCTCCTTATGTGGGGAAACAAAGGAAAGGCTTTACGGTGGGGTAAGATAACCACTCTGTCTTTGCTCCATGTCTGTCCATTCTCCAGGCGAACTACATTGCGACCACACTTTACCACACCCTGGTGTGTATGGTACTTGCTACGTCCTGGCTGGACATGAGTGGGCATCTTAACCTGCACAGTGGTGCCAACCTTGTACTCCTGGGCTTTAACACCATGCATCTGGTTGTACCATCCTTTGTATTTTCGTTGGTGTTGAGAAATCTTCACTCTGCTCTCAACCAGGTCGGGGACTACCCTTCTTCCTCCTCCCAACCAACCCGGGTTCATTTTAGTGCAGGGTTCCCTCCCTCTCAAACACGCAAAAGGAGACACCCCTGTGACAAGATTGGGAGTGGTATGGTAAGACCAGATGCACTCTCTTAAAGAATCTTCTACATCGAATCCACTGGTGATGGCCAATTGGATGTGCTCTTTAATAAGCCGATTGGCCCTCTCTACCAACCCATTAGCTCTTGGGCAATAGAGAGCAGTTTTTTCATGCTTTATGTTGAGATTCTCTAAGAACAACTTCATTGTTTCTGAAGTAAACTGCACCCCATTGTCTGTCACCAATGTTGTTGGGATGCCCTCATATACAAAGACACTCTTTAAAAATGAGATAAGGTTGCTTGTCGTGGTAGATGACGTAAATTTAAAATTCACCCAATGAGAGGTATAATCAACAAGAACAAACATGAACCTCCTTTGTGTACCCAGGATTTCCATAGGACCAATAATGTCAACAGCTAGTTTTGTCCAGGGAACCTCCGGAACCTCAACCGAGGATAAGGGAGTATTGCGTGTGATTTTGCTTTTGTCACTATTTGCACAGCTAATGCACTCCTTTACTTTTTATTCAACCATGGAGTCCATTCTTGGGAACCAGAAGCAGCTCCTAACTTTGTTCTTAGTGAGGCTCCTCCCTAAATGACCCTCGTGTGCCAGGTCGATAATTTTGTTCCTCATAATCTTGGGAGGAACCGCTCTGTTCCCTCGATGTACCACCTCCGACTGTATAGACAATTCATACCTCACCTCCCAAAAGTCCTTGACAGAATCTGGAACTTGTGAGCGAGTCTCAGGCCACCCATTGAGGATAAACTGTTTAAGAATGCTCATTTCTTTGTCTTCCTTCACACTAGCATCCCATTCTTCTTTAGTTAAAGCAGGGAGATGTATGGCTAAAATGGGGACATCCAACTGTTCCTCACTAGAATAATCCACCAGTGGTGACCTAGATAAATAGTCCGCAATCACATTCTCTGGACCTGGGAGGTACTCCACTTTAAAGCAGTAGTTTTCTAAACCCAGGACCCATTTAGAAATTCTCGGGGAATTGTTATGTACACTTTTTGACGAGAACATAAATGTCAGAGGCTTGTGGTCAGTGTGTATAACAAATTGCATCCCCCACAGGAAAAACTTAAAATGGTTGACGGCCCAGAAGCACGCCAACGCCTCCCTCTCGATGACTGAATAGTTTTTTTCCGCTGAATTGAGGGTTCGTGATGCAAAAGCTATAATTGTATCTTGGCCTTTATCCTTTTGTGAAAGCATCGCACCCAACCCTTTGTTGGATGCATCCGTGGTGAGGATAGTTTTTTTCCGTGGGTCGAACGACCCTAGTGCAGGTGAACCAAGGATACGCTCTTTTATGGACTTCACTATCATACTGTGTCTCTCCTCCCACACAAATTCTCTGTCTTTCTTTAAAAGTTCACGTAGGCCCTCACACAGATCCGCAAAGTTTTTAACATACTTCGACATGTACTCAACAAGGCCTAGAAAGTATTTAAGCTCCTCTTTGCTTGAAGGGTTTGCCGCATCCCTGACCGCTTGAATCAGACTGTGCTTTGGTTTGAACCCCTCCTTAGATATGGTGTGACCCAAATAATCCACAGAGGTCACTTTGATCTTGCACTTATCCAGTTTGACAGTTAATCCTGCATTAGACAATCTCTGGCACACTGTGTTGAGGATAACATCATGTTCTTCCTCCGTTGCCCCATACATTAGTATGTCATCCTGGAAACACAGAGTGTTTTTAGTACCCTCCAGTACCTTTTGCATGACTTTTTGAAAAACAGATGCGGCCGAAGCCAAACCGAAAGGCATCCTGATGAACATGTAGGCCCCAAACGGTGATGAAAATGCGGTTAGGGGTCTTGAATCAGGATGTAACTCAACCTGATGGTACGCCATCGATAAGTCTATGACAGAGAAGTAACAACCTTTCCCCATTGTGCTCAGCATCTCATTTATGTTGGGCAGTGGGAACCTCTCCACCCAGATATTGTCATTGAGCCTGCGCAAGTCCACACAAACACGGATACCATTACCATTGGCTTTAGAAGCAATAACTAAAGGGGCCAACCATTCTGATGCCTCTATTGGTTGAATGACACCCATGTCACACAATTTATCTAACTCACTTTTGAGGACTTCTCTCAACCGGAAAGGAACTGGTCGCGCTCTGTGGACCACAGGTTTAGCGCTCCTCTTGACTTTTATTCTGTGTTGGAAATCATTTAACTTTCCCAATTTTTCGGTGAAAAGATCGGGAAACGCCTCTTGTATGAGGTTATTGCTATTGGGAATGTCTACTAGGATGACCTGGTTCTCATTGTTGGGGTCCAGGATAATACCCAGATCTTTCTGGTGTTTCCACCCCAACAGGTTTGCACCCCTCTCAACTACATACACATTGCCTACAATGGTTCTACCCTTGAAGTCTATGTGACTACTAACCATTCCCACCAAAGGGATAGGGTCTCTAGTGTATCCCTCAGGCGATATATCAGGGGGAGCCAGCATACCCTTGTCACACCCCAGGGAATTCTCAAAATCTGCTAGGTTAACCAACGTAAAAGGTGAACACGAGTCCGCATACACCTCAAGAGGTTTGTTGTCAATGAGAATGACACATTTAGGATAATTTGGCCTTTCCACTTCTTGGCTATCTTTCACCTGAAAAATGAATCTAGCTTGCGATTCCCCACTGGTGTTGACAGTCCTAGCAGGGCTACTTTTTTTTTTTTTTTTTTTTTAATAATATAAACTTCATTGCGTGATTTAAAAGTAAACCATTGCAAATACAAACATTTAAAATTCAAGGTTAATTTAAGACGATAATTTCATAAAAAGTTGATATGTATGGATAATAAGGTAAAACTTCAGTTTAAAAAGTCATATTCAAAGGAGCCAGAAGCAGCAAGTGAAGATTTAGCAGCATTATTCCAATGGGGGATCGCAGACTCTGGACAGCTCAGTATGTTTTTTTGCAGCGCACTCCATAAATCTTACTAGGGCACAATTTAGTTTAGTGTTCCTAGGATCGAAACACGCCAAAACTGCTGCTCTACAGCTTCTAATCATGTTTCTATTCCAGTGATGCTTGAGTAAAGCCCGTCTCTCTGTCAATAGTAGAGGACACAGGCATATGATGTGTATAATGTCTTCTTTGGGAGACCCACAAAGTCGGCACTGTACTTTTCCATGTTCTCTTTTCCATTTTGGCCGATGTGTCAACAGATTGATGACTCCCAGTCTCAGTTTTAAAAAACTTAGTTTCGTCCGAGCACTAAACAATGTGGTAAGGTACGGCTGTGGGATTAGTAAGGCATAGGATTGAAGGGTCATCCACCCATGACTTCTTTTTGCGAGGCTGGCTTTGTCTTCCACTCTTGACAATTGTTTAGTGCTGATTTTCGCTAGCCTTTTGAATTCCTTCTGACTGGCATGCAGGATCCAGAGGTCATTTAGGCACAGAGTTTTTAAGCCTTTTGACCAATATCCGTGTCCTGCTCGCCATAAGTTGTTATCAATGCAGGCCCACAAATGGTAACCTAAACTTCCCTCCTTTGATAACCTCAACTTGTGACAGCACACGAGGAAGGACATGGCTCTAGCCAGTCGTTGTTTGCAGATGCCAAATTCCAACCAGATTTGTGCAGGTGATGTGTGGTTTGGTAATTTAAACACGGACCTGTAGATATTAGTGATTATTTTATCCAGATGGTCACTGTCCAATCCTTTTAAAGCTTCACTGCCATAAGTTAGAGTGGGAATGATTTTTGCCTGAGCCACCTGAAGTGTGGGTGCAAGAGTAGGGCCTTGAAGTTTCTTTTGAATTATACCGATTGCAAAGGCAAGTGCCGTGCCCTTCCTTTTTTGCTCTTCTAGTTGGGATTTGTATTTTCCGTTGTTGTTAAAAATGACACCAAGGTACCTTTGGCAGTTGGATTCGACAATGCGTTCGTTATTCAGAGCCCAAGACAGCTTCTTTGCTTTCCTTGAATGCACCGCTAGAATTTTCGTCTTCCTGTTGTTAATGCGAAACTCATTATTGTTGGAGTAGTCGGAAATAGCATCCAGAAGTCTTTGCATTCCGATCTTTGTTTTACTTAACAGTACCACGTCATCAGCATATAATAGGTTTGTCAGCGGCAAACCGGATAATTTAGGAGCGTGGGAATTGACCTTATTGAGAGCTTCGGGAAGGTCGGCTAGGAATAGATTGAAAAGTATTGGGGCCAAGACACATCCCTGTTTGAGGCCTTTTTCTGTCGAAATCTGGCGAGACAGTCTTGAGCCGTCCCCGATCTTAATTCTAACCCATGTATCCTGGTGCAGGAGTTGTATGGCTCTTAGAAGGGCCTCTGGAATGTTGAAACTGGACAGCTTCTGCCATAATTTGCTTCTGTTGACATTGTCAAAGGCCGCTTGATAGTCGATAAACCCCATATAAAGTGAACAAGAGCAGAATTTAGCTTGGTCAATTAGGCATGAGAGGGACATGAGATTGACTGAAGTTCCAGTGTTTATTGTAAAGCCTGTTTGATTCGGGGGAATTATGGAGTTTTCCACAGCCCATGACCTAAGTGAGTTTAGCAGCACTCCCGCAAAATACTTTGCTTCGTTGTCAATGAGTGCGATGAGGCGGTAATTCCCAGGAGATTTTTTGTCCCCGCCTTTAAAGATTGGTGCAAGGATAGATCCACGCCAGGAGGGCGGTATGATGTTGTTTTGGAGACATGTGTTGAAAAGGGGGCTTAGTTTCGCAGCCCAAAAAGTTGGATCTTCCTTGAACAAAGCTTGAGGAATTCCCCCAGGGCCAGGCGCGACATCCTGACGTCCTTTTTTTATTATTTTTTCAATTTCGCCCTTCTGGACTGGCACTAAGTTAGCGCAGCTCTGGATCGAATGAATTACTTTTATTGGTGCCATTTTGTGGCCGAGCTTTTTTGAAGAGTTTGAAGAGTTCTGATGAGATTCTGAGGCAGTCTCTGATTGTAGTAGTGTGTCCCTGAAAGGGGGATATTGATCATTAATGCGCAATTCCAGGTCATTGAAGTGGGAAGAAAGATATTCAACCCACTCTATTTCGAGAATGCTCGAGGAAGCGACTTTGGAAGAGCGTCCAGATGTACTATTGATTGTGCGCCAAAACCTGGCAGAGTTGTTTGATTTAATATCATACTGTAATTTGACCCAAAACAGGTTCCATTGGTTTTTGCGTAGTTCACGTTTAGCTTTCTTAAGATGATTACGTGCCTCTCTCAGTTTTTTTATTTTGCTGGGATCCGATGGGTCAGTTTTTAAAGCCCGCCATGAGCGATTCATTGCTCTTTTTGCAGATAGTATCTCACCGTTTGAGCGCGGCATGTTCTTTTGATCAATTTGGCTTGCATGTTTTGTTGGTTTCGCAAATCTATCCGTAAGTTCGGTAGCAAATATTGACCAGTTGGCACATATATTGCCCGAGCACGTTTGGCGCTCAATTATTTGTTTGGCCTCGGCTGATATGGATTGAAGATTCTTAAGGGAACATTTGATGCGTTTGAGGTTGATTGTGAGGCTCTCAGATGGCAAGTCCCTTACCTTTTTATGTTGTGTGAGGCCAGTCCTCAAAGTAATTTCTTGCGGGCAATGATCACTTTCTATTCTGTTTCCAAGACAGTATCCAGCTACTTGATGGAGCAAAGAGATGCTGACAAAGGTATAGTCGATTAATGAAGTGCCTTTTTTCGATAGGTAGGAGAATCGAGGTGGCTTGTCAGCAGGATAACGTCCGTTTAAAGCTCTTAGACCCAGATTTTCGAGGTTACCTTGTAGAGAACTTCCGTGAGAATCCTCCTTATGCCAACCCGGCTTGGCTTGCGGTGGGATCACCCAGATGCTATCGTGTGATTTGGTGACCTCATTTTTATGAAGAACTGACATTAACCACATGTTAAAGTCACCAGTGAGTAAAATTTCTGAATTTGGAAAACCTGTTTGCGCTCTTACTACTGATGCCGATACTTCATCTGCAAAGGATTTCCTGGATGCTGTATTTGGGCGAACATAGACGTTCATGAGTGTTAACCTCCATTTTTGGCCATTGTTCACGATAAGAGAGATTCCCACACATTGGAGGCGATTTGATGAGGCCGGCAAGTCCCAGGAAGTGACTGCGTTTTTTGTTGATATATAAACTGCTAGACCGCCACTCCCCCTTCCCGGACGATTCAGTTTGTGCGCTGGAATGTGGTGGATTTTGAAGCCTTCTAGATGATGCGGTGCCATGAGCCATGTCTCTTGTAATAAGAGTATGTCAAAACCCCGAAGGAAGGGAATGGTAGTGTTGTCCTCGAGTTTGTTCGTGAGGCCATTTATGTTCCATGAACAGATTTTTAAAGGAATCTTATCGTAGCAGTCCACCCTGCTAGGATGTCAGCGTAAAAGACGGGTTGTATTCAGGGCGCCGGCCAGCCATGACCAAGAACCCACCTCGTCCAGATTCCTATTTGTTGTGCACCCATCTTCTTTTGCTTTCCTCATTGGGTGGGCAGAAGTGGGAGTTTTATTACATGCTCCCCTAAGGACGGAATAAACTGTACCCCTCCCTACGCTTCTATTTACAACACCGCAGCTTCCCTGTAAAACGTGTGGGTAACCCTCTTCCCTTCCCGGTTGTATCAGTATTCCCCATTGTTTGAAGGTGTCGATTGACCCTAAAATTTTGTTCATTGCTTCAGCAGTTTTCCAGGTGATTTTTGTAGAATCATTTGATTGGCCTTGACATGGTGCGATGAATTCTACCGAGATTATGTCTTGAGAGGTAATTTCATCAGACAGACCTAGCGCTTGTATCAGCTTTAAAATGTTACCCCGATTTAGGATATCGTGGCTGCCTTTAGACTTGTATTCTGGATAGAAGAGGGTAGAGTAGTTGTCCCCACTCCGAACTGTGCTATTTGGCCTGGGCATTGCCTCTGTTTTATCCATGAATGGTAATTGCGCTATTTTTATCAAAGGACCCTTGAAGGGGATCTCATTGCGCGTAGTGTCAGGCTTTTCATTATTTACATGACCAAAGTTCCAGTTTTTATTTACTGGGAGTGGGCCCTGTTGATGATTGGCACAGGTTGCTGCATCTTCCAGCTTTAAGATGGGGCCTCCAAGCGGCCTTGTCGCAAGACTCGGAGCATGATTCACGTCTATTTCGTTCTGCTTGATGTGTATGTTGGGGGGAGCCAAGTTGGTGGTGTTTTTTTGTTCTTTTGCATCAATGGGCAAGTATTTTCCCGAAGGGACCGTTGGTGGTTCCTTTACTATTGGCGGGCTGGAAGTGAGACTCTTCCTTTTGTCACAAACTTGATTGATTGGTTGTGCTTCCGTTGTTGTTCCTGGGACAGAGGGAGTTACTTGCTCGACATCTCCGGAAACACCAGGTGGTCCAAGGCTAGAGGGTAGAGGTTTAGGACTTGTTTGCCCCTTTTCATTTTATTGCGTCCTTTCCGCTTTCTCTGTCTCTTAACTTTCCCCGCAGGGTTTTCCTCTTCTTGTTCAATTGAAGAGAGAGGGGTGGAACTGGCTCTACTAGTAACCTGCTTCCCTCTCGTGCCACCACTTTGCGCCGTGTTCTCTTCGGGTCGTAGGGAGTTGTCAATTTCTTCCACACTTGGTCTTAAATTAAAGACTGTTTTAGATTGACGAGCTTCGCTTGGATTTCCTGGGTCTGTATCGCTACCGTTCCCAGAGGTAGGTGTAGCTTTTGCTATTTCTTTTAAGTCCGCTACCAGCTTTTCCATTATGCCCGGAAGCGAACTGAGTTTCTCCACAATAGGTAAGCAGTCGCATCCTTGCTGCGGGCGATCTACAGTTTCCTGGGCCCGTCTGATCAGACTGTTTAGATTTGAGATCCTTTCGTCGATTTTGGCAATGTATACGGCAAGTGTGTTTAAGAGGCTGATTTGTATATCCATTTTGTCAGCCTGATAGAGCATAGCGTCTGCTGACTTTTGAAGGATATCAAGGGCGGTGGCCCATGCATTTTCTTGCGAGGGTACCTCACCTTTGTCCTGCCTTGAATTTGCTGGTGGCTTGGGAGAGCCAGGATTTGAATTCCCATATGAGTTCAACATTTTTGCCCATTCCGTTGATTCGAGATAGGAAAGCTCCTTTATGACACCCTCAGCGTCTTCTGTGTTCGTTACAGTTTCATTATGCACTGATTCAGATTTGCATACACAGTGAGAAACCTGTTGGTTGCAACCACCCCCCCCCCCAGAGAAGGTGCCTAGCTTTTCCGTCATAAGGGAGGTGTTAATACCCTTAATAAAGTGAAGCGCAGATTCTCTGTTTTGACTGCACGGGATGGTTAAGCTAACTTCAGGAAGCGTACAGTTGAGATTTCCCAAAATCCTGTTGTTTTCCGCCACTGATTCAGTGTCAGTTTCCTTTATGTTGAGGTCAACACTCCTTGGGCCCCCGTTTACTGAGCGATCCTTGGAAATAATCACCAGTGGGCTTAGGGGGGTTGGGAGCCCGGTGATGTTCTTGTTGCTAGAAAAAACCGCTGACCCAGCGTCCTTTAAGTAGTTGAATTTTGTTGTTATCTTCGGTTGGTTCCCAATAAATTTACTGGCCCTTGTATCAGAATGCTTCTTCAAGGCCTGGGGCTCGATAACAGTTGTGGTGTCGGTGTCGCTCAGCAACAGAATAGGTGACCGACTTGGGTCAGAGACTGTCCTCTCGTTTCTCCCTTTGCTTTTCTTTTTCCTTTGGGGAGCCGTCGTCCTCACCCTGCCAGATCTCATCTCAAGGCAACAAAGTAGAGGGGGACTTGACTGAGGAAAAGCTCACGGGACTACTGCCGGACTTCTGCAGCGACAGGGCTTTGATCAAATACTACCGGCCAAATGAGCGCTGCACGATTTCCACGCCCTCTAGCTCTAATGCTGGCTAGTGCGGCTTCGTCCCAGGTCAGATCTCCTCTGCCACATCTGCAATGGGAGCAGCCGTATCGGCACTGTCTGTTCCACTCCAGAAGTGATCCCAGCGCCCACCAACGGGAAATCCTACGAAATAGTACAGCGCTGGACAAATCGAAATGATTTACTGTGACTTCCAGCAAAAAAAAACAAAAAAAAAAACGTTGTGTAAATGGGTGATTGAGTTACTGCTGTTAACTCAGAGGGCCTTTTGTTACTTGCAGTTCATAAAATGCAATCTTTTCAATATAGCGCATTCACTTATGTTCAGTATTAGCTGGTGTCTTGGAATTGGTATGACTCCCAAAGACAACCAACGGGCTACAAAGCAAAGCTGCGCGCGCCTTACTTGCTGATTCTCCCAGGACCTGGTATCAGCGTGCAGCCTCCAGCGTCGGTCTCAGTGCCTGGTGAAACGTTTGATAGTTTAATCCCGTCCTCAGTGGGCTGAATGATCAAAAAAAAAAAAAAGGGTCCGTGCTCCTTTAAGGGCCTTAAGGCAGGCAGGCTTCGCCCAGCCTGTGTCCTTCGCTGCCTCGTCTTTCCCTCCTAGCTCCCGGGGAAGCAATCCTTCAACTGGGGAGCCACCGACAAACCGCCAAACCGCCAACAAACCGCCCTGGGGAAAGGAGGGACGGTCGCCGTAGCCCCCAGGCCGCTCCTCCGGCTCGCTCCCCGGAATGAATGCAGGGTAAGCTCCTGCGTCTGACTCCCCGACTCCCCCGTCGGCCGGCCGATCTGATCCGCAGGTAGGCTTGGGTGTTGATTAGTTTGCCGCTGCTCCAACACCTCAGCAGGGCTACTTGAACTTGAACCCTCCCTGCACACCCTGGCTAAATGTCCTCTTCTATTGCATTTTTTACATAACACCCCCCGTGCAGAACAAAAGGGGCTGTTGGCCAGGTGGTTATTTCTGCCACACCTAAAACATTTCAACCCTTGGGACTCCCTTCCAGGATTACTAAATGGTGTGCTTTTACAACCTTCTCTATTGTTAACCTTAAAAACTTCTCCCTCAGACCCTTCACTCTGAATGGCTGCCACAACTTCCTCTTTAATTTTCATTTCTCTGACACACTTGGCGGTGTGCTCCACAGATTGTGCAATAGAAACGGCATCCTTTAGGGATGGGTTTTTCGCCAACAGTTTCTCTTGTACTTTTCCACTATTTGTACACCTCACAAGTTGATCTCTTATATGGGAATCGTTTAAGTCACCAAAATCACACAATTGTGTAAGACCTCTCAGGGCAGCTATGTAATTATTAATCGACTCCCCCTTTCCTTGGGTGCGACTAAAAAACTTATGGCGTTCAAGCACCACATTGACCTTGTCACCAAAATGTGACTCCAATTTCATCATAGTAATGTCATACACATCAAAATTTTCCTCCTCTTCCAACTCTGGTTCAGGTAAAGTTTCATAGACTTTCCGTCCATGAACGCCCAAATTGTGTAACAAGATGTGTTGTTTGCGCAGCGGGGAGAACCTTTCACCCCCCATAGCGATTAAATAGGACTCAAATAGCTTTGTCCAGTCTTTCCAATGTATTTCTGGATCACCACAGTCATTGAGGAAAGACGGAGGTTGACTCATGCCAGGAGTGCCCATTTCGTGAGGTTCACCAAGATATAACGCTATATTACTGGCAACCTTGACCTAAAACAGAGGAAGTGCAGTTTTGAGGCAACACGACCTATGCGAGGAGCAAAGCAAGCACAAGCAGGATTACACCTCCAAAAACATGCCAGATGAGTCACGCCAAACCAAACGCACAAAGGTGTGCGTGTCACCGTGGATTAGGTACCTTCGCTTCAAAGAAAAGTTTAAACAAGCAGTATAGGCATAGACTGACCAGAATGTGTGCGTGCCACAGATAGAAAACACGCTAATGCATACGGCATTTGAGATGCACAGCACCTGTGTGCATATCACAGAGGAGGAGATTCACACAATGGAAATAGCCTTGAACAGTTTTACCACACGACTATGTGCGTGCATCACAGACGAACAAAGGAAACTGGTTGGACCTTACTTGTAGATCCGGAGGCTTCAGACCGGAACAAAAGGACTGGAGCGCCGGTAGATGTTGCCTCCCGGCGGAGCCAAAGGAGACTGCTGGCCGGCCCGGAGAGTACTGGTGCGCCGGCAGACGACACCGCAGGGCGGAGCGGAACGCCTCCTCAGGAAGGCAGCCTCACAGGAAACAGCTGTTGCCAGGCGAAGGCGAGCGCCGGGGCTGACACCACACAGGCAGTTGTTCCAAAACTGAACTCGATGGCAAAACACTCCGCTTCAGGGGTAGAGCGCGACAAACCCACCAAGCAGGAGCTTCAAGACGAACCGCTGGGCACCAACAGGCCGTACCAACAGGGTCAGCACTGAGGGGGGATGGGCTATACCATTATAACATTGATGGAGATTATAACAGTATGAACCTCATTTCTCTGATGCTGGGTTATCCGGAGAGAAGATTTAAGCACTCTGAACTGACTCTGTGCCCATGTGATAATCAATCATCCCAGAATGACTTACATATAGTTCTGTTTTGCGGGCTTTATAAGAAAGAAAGAGAAGATAGTATCCTTCCGATTTAAAGGCGCTACGATTTTAGCCTTATACTTTTTATAAAGCCTTTGCCTGACCCTTTTGTATGCTTATCGATAGCCACATTTTTGTGGGCCTGTATAACGAGAAAACTGAGGGGACCCTAGATTGTCTAGAGCCTCTACTTTAAAACTAAGCTGCAGATAAAAGGGAGACTATATATGTTCTGCATGTGGCCCTTAAGATATGCCTAAAAATCCTTTTTTTAAAGGTCTCACTGAGACATGGCTGGTTTTTACTCTATTTTTAATTTTATAGTATGAATGTTCATGAATTATGCAGGCAATTTTAGCTACTACATAGGTACATTTTAAGAATTAGACAATGGATTTTTCAAGTTATGAATCGGATTATTATGCCTATTATTGATCTTTTTACTTGTGCTTTTATGATTTGTATTTTAATGGATCGAATAAAAAATTTGATTGATTGTTTGACCAAACCATCTGTCATATGCTAGTTGTTTTCACTGCCAATGGAGACCATTCCTTTACTGATTTTACAGTGGAGCAGACACAACACATCTTACAGTCAAACAATGACTGTTAGTGAGCAACAGATACTTTCCATTTGGAAGCATTTATTCCTTGTCCGTAATTGAGAAAGAAGTTATCAAGATTTACGTTGAAGTAAACTAAATTTGCACATTGGTCTTACTAATACACTCACTAATCTGTACTGCCCTCGATGTGCTTTTTTCCAGTACCTTCTGTGCCTTGCAGCAAGTACGCCAAAGGTCCATCCTGCAAAGGTCTGCCTGACAGTTTCCTTCATCTTTTCCCTCTCCTAGGACTGCACACAACGTGGCAGCCTGGTCTATTCCACAGTTAAATTGTCACTGCTGCAGTCTTCCTTTGCAGGATGAGCATTAGTGAATTCCTCAAAGACGCAGCTGTCACTGCAGGTGGTCAGCTCTTCCACCTCACTCCTACTACCCCTCACCAAGCAGTCTCAGATCAGAATGTCTGTGAATCCTAAACAGATTGTTACCTTGACTAGTGTAGTTGCACCCTCTTGGTACATGCTCCACAGGACTACATCCCCCATACCACAAACGCAGGAGGCAATAGTAGCAGTCTGTCTTCTCCAGGTTGCTCTGCATGGTAACTGGAGAATCCCACCAGATTACTTACAATACAAGCACTCTGAAGTTCTCAAAGGTGGCAAAAGTTAGTTGAGGGAAAACGGCTTCCTAAAAAAGTATTTTTTGAGTTGCATCTCCAATAGTTGGCACTAGGTAATTTTCCCTCCGTGAAATGTTTGTGTTTTTTAATGCAAGTTAATTCTGTAGATTCATTGGTACGGACTCTAAAATCGAAATACCCTGCCATATAACAGGATTTGTGGTTTTCTGCCACTACGCTCATTTGTGGCCAAGTGACTGTCACCAAAAGGGTATCTACCAAAACAATTTAGGACCCAGGATTTAGGATGTTTCTGTATTCTGTGCCTATCTGTCATTTATTCAATAAAGGACCACTTTTGCTAATGTTGAAGTTTTGATGTGCCTGGATTCTTTGGTTTTCTGCCGAGTCCTGGATGATGTGCTTGCTTTGACAGTGCTCAAGCAGAAACTGGAACCAAGTCTTTATTCAGGACTACCACATTCTGATATTCACACCATGCAAGCAGAAGAGACGCATATGCCCCATCACCATCAGCAGTCAGATCAGTACCGTAAGCAATACCTGTGCACAGGCAGAATTTAATTTAATGGAAGCACGATTTCAAGACTCATTTAGAAGAAGCTGTGGATCATGAAACTACTTCAACTAGTAGGTAATTGTAAAACGCATCAGCAATAAGACACATTCAGAACAGTCAATCAAACAGGTATCACAAACATGTGAAGTAACTGAGCTAAAGAAGATTAGGAAACCTGTTGTTGAAAGAACCCTAATGTGGCATTATAAAAAATAAAAGTTAGATTCACAGAAAAAAATGATTACAAAATAGCTCCTACAATCAGCATAAAGACTGGTAGTGTGCCTCTAACAATCACGGTAGGTATAACTCTTAAACAAGTCTTATGAGTCCTAGAACGCTCTACACTTGGCTGGGACTCTCTGTCCCATATCTCTGTGCGTCAGGAGGCACTTGCAGCACGATCATCGGTGCTACAAAAGAGCAGCCCCACCACCCACAGCTCAGGATGCTCTACACTTGCTTGGGTCTCCCTGTCCCATATCTCTGTGCACGAGGAGGCTCTTGCAGCACCTGGGGCAGGACCATCGGAGCTACAAAAGCATGGCCGTCACCCGCAGAGCCGGAATCTCTACACTTAGTTGGGACTCCCTGTTCCATATCTCTGTGTGCCAGGAGACACTTGCAGCACCTGGGGGAGAGTGGGGCAGGACCATCAGCACTACAAAAGCGATGCCCAGTCACCCACAGTATGGGACACGCTACACTTGGCTGGGACTCCCTGTCTCATATCTGTTTGCAAGGAGGTGCTTGCAGCAAATAGTGGCAGGACCATCGGTGCTACAAAAGTGTGGGCCCCACCACCCAGAGTGCAGGATGCTCTACACTTAGCTGGGTCTCCCTCTCCCATATCTTTGAGCACCAGGAGGTGCTAGCAGCACCTGGGGGCAGGACCATTGGCGCTCCAAAAGCACGGCCCCACCATCCGCAGCGCGGGACACTCTACATATGGCTGGGACTCCCTGTCACATATCTCTGTGCACCACGAGGCGCTTGAAGTAACTGCGGCAGTACCATCAGCGCTACAAAACGAGGCCCCATCATCCGCAGCGTGGGACGCACAGGGGTCGTGTCTGGGCCAAGACCGGGCCCATCTTCGCCTATCAGAGGTTGGACTGGCCCACCTCTTTTGGATCCACCTTCAAGTACTCTGCCGTGTCTTCCAGAGGCCCCTGCACGAACCAAGGTACTGTGTCATTTCAACTGCTAAGCATATTGTTTTTACGGCCTTCCCCTCATCTTTATTTTGCTCCTTATTTGTTACCTTGCGCAATGGGGAAACGGAAAGCCGCTCCTGGAAGAACTGTGCCTGCTCAGGGGCCTTCCCATACAACTATTGACAGTTTTTTGGTTAGGGGTGTGGACGTCAGATCAAAAGAGATTCAACTGGCTGGATAATTCTCACTCTCATCTGATGAGCCATACGGTTACCCCACATTAACGCCTCCAGTTTGAGGCAACGCCCAGACTAATGGGAGCATCAGAGACTGTGCTCAACCTGTAACCCGTAGGGCTGCCAAAGGCCCAGGCAATACCATCACTGCAGGGACATGCAAGGGGGACATTTTACAAATGATGCACCTTCACCTGGCCTTGATCCTGTGGCTAAGCAGAGGAAAGGCTTGGATAAATCAAAGGGGGCAGCTACAAAACTACTAAGTCAAGTAAAGGGCAGCCGTACCCAGTACCTAGCTCATCTGTATGTTACACAGCCCCTTGGGATCCTTGGGATAGCATTTGTGGGCGACTGTGCGATCTCTGCAGGCCAGATGTATGACCATTCACTTTTGCAAGTTGCAATTTGCAATTTGCAAAAGTGAATGTACAACAGTGTCTCAGACACTGTTTGCGATTCACAATGGGGTCGCAAATTGCATGCCTCATTAATATTCATGAGGCAAGCGCAATTTGCGTCTGCAGAAAGGGTTACAAACTAGCTGTAAAAGACTGAAAAGCAGAACTAAGGGTCAAGAAGTGGGACAGTTTAGTGGCTGCTTGCCAGGCTAAGGACAAGCAAGCCTTTTGGAAATCAGTTAGAGCAATTTTGGTCCAGGAGGTTCCCCTGATGAAGTGACCACTCACATTGGCCCTGATAGCAAGACAGAGCAATTTAGCAAAATGTATCTATCTAGCACTCCCTGTGGCAAGGATGGATTGCTGAATGTACCACTACGTTTGAGTGTTAACTTTACTGTTGAGGAAGTATCCAAGGCAATTCAAAATAGCCATTAAAAAAAAAGCTCCTAGGCCGGATGGGGTACCCATGGACTTATTTAAGGTTAACCTGGTGTTCTGGCCCCACTGCTTGCTACTGTCTTTAACTCTGTGAGTAAGGCTGGCGTCCCCCCATCCTGGTGCAAATCTATTATTGTCCCAGTCTTTAAGAAAGATACTATGCATGATCCAAAGGGCTACCAGCCCATTTCTCTCCTGGATTCTGCTACAAACATTATTGTGCATATTATACGAGATCGCCTGTTAGAGTAAACCTCGAAGAGAAACATAATTTCACCGCCAAGTATGATTTAAGGAAATGACTTGGAACTATTGAACAGTGCTTAAATCTCTATCTATTAATTTCCAAGTACAAGGATGCCAAGGAGAGCTCCCCGTAGCAGGCGTTTATGGACCTTTCAAGCGCCTTTTATTGTGTTAATCGGTCCAAATTGTGAGGTATATATCAAGACCTATTGGTGCCCTCTCCCGCCTTAACACCCTACAATTCCAGAAACTAGAGCTGCCCCTGCAGCTGGAGGGAATTCACACAGCCATAAGTCAGGTGGTGCGTAATAAAGTTACGGGTACGGATGGATTTCCGGTAGAATACTATGCTACGTACTGGGCAATTGGGCACCTAGGCTGCTCAAGGTATTCCGCAAAGCACATAAGCAGGGCAGATTGCTCTCCTCCCTATGTGTGGCCCTAACAGAGGTCCTGCCAAAGGCTTGTAAAGACCCTCTGGAGGTGAGCTCTTACTGACCTTTATAAATGCTAAACATTGATTACAAGATATTAACTAAGGTGTTGGCTAATCGACAGCTCCCTACAGGCACTGGTACATGTTGACCAGTGTGGGTTCATACCCAACAGGGCCACTTTCTGCAACATACATAGGCTGTACCATATCATGTGGGCGGTCAAGGGGTCCACTGGGCTTCCAATAATAGTCTACCTTGTCTTTGAAAAAGCCTTTGATATCGTGGGGTTGTCTTACAAGTTGCTTGTTTTGGAGGCCCTGGGGATGGGTCCAGAGTGCTTGTGATAGGCTTGGCTGTTGTCAAGTTAAACTTTATTTCGGTCGTTGTACAAAGCACCGCGAACGAGGGGGCAGACAGGACATCAAATTTCACACCATTTTCACATAGACAAAGGGACACAACAGTCATTTTTGCACTGGCTATGGAACTCCTGGCCCCTCAGCTACGGGCGAGAGGCGCAGACTAGGTTGTAGCGGTGGGCCCTCAGTGGCACACAGTCTCTTTATATGCGGATGATGTTCCGGTGTATCTGCGGAGTACTCCAGGCCCTTTTGAACTTACTTGATATATTCAGCGATGTGACGGGACTCTGAGTAAATTGGGGTCAATTGTGTATCTTTCCCCTGCGGGTGGCGAGCCGTCAGGAAGTGGAGATGCTGAAAACTGATCACCTCCCTTATCGACCTGATATGTTTTGGTACTTGGTGGTCAATATTTACCACGATGACAAAGAAGTCCTTTACGGTAATCACGGCAGAGCCTTGACTGCCCTGCGCCATTCGATAAGCTTCTGAATCCCCCCCACAGGTTTCGGACTGAAACCTATAATGTCGGGCGGAAAGCCACCAACAACGGGGCGGAGGCTTTCTGCCCAACATCGCAATCGGCCCTAAGCCGTGGAAGGCCGTACAGCCACCTTCAATAGATTGCTGGCTCCGGGTGGTCCTTAGGCGGAGGCTGATGTTGTGACACGGGAAGCACACGTGCGGAGTGAAGTTGGGGCTGCTACTCTCTGAGATACTTATGTCCTTAAGCTGCAAGATAAACTGAACGTCCCCAGGTGAGCACTGCTGGAGCTCAGGATGGCGCATGACCCTTCCCTCCGGATAGAATTGTCCACTCGGGAGTCCCTTGAGCTCCGGGTGGTGGCTATATGTAAATATCTATATATATCTATATATGTCTATATATCTATCTCTATATTTATCTCTCTCTATACACAAAACATAAGGGATGTGACCCCCCTGAAACCCAAAAGACGGGTGAGCGCTGTCCTACCTACAAGTAGTTTACAAGCACCCCCACTGCTCCCCCCTACAGCCCCCTATGTGGCTGGCCCCCCATCTTGCTGCAGTTACCCCCTGTTGTTTTGTCTTTCTGTTGATTATTACACTTTATTGGTCATCCTTTTTACACAGGCATAACTGTTATCGCCTGTACACCGAGTGTAATGTGACACTCCTCCCCTCACTTTCACAGGAAAGAAACCTGAGTCTGAGGTTCTAAGGACATTATTCCTTACAATTGCCCCTACATGCTGCCTCATGTTTAATTTTTATTAGGCTGTATTTTTCTGAGCTACAGTTCAAACTACTGTGTACGTTTTGTTTATTTCTTTATACCACTGCCATGGTCATTGTCGTATTGTCATGGTGTTCAAATGCCAATAAAGAAAAATCTAGCAGACATTTTTTTTTTTCATCAATAGGCATGGAGGCAGGCCGTGTCACTTTTCTGAATCATTTTCACTGGGAATTAAAGCCATCTGTAAGGTATGGTGAAAACGGTGAGTCCTCGCCCACCTTCTTCTATGTTTACCAAGGAGTAGTCAGGGGCGCGTGCTTGCCCCGATTCTATTCTTGCTATACTTGTGAACGTGGGAGCCGATATGCCGGTAATTAAAAATAAACCCAAGCCAGCACTACTCTATGCGGACACTGCCGTGCAAATGTCCTCAAGTTTTTGATATCAAGCTTTATTAGCTTTACGGAGAAACTAGACCTGCAGACCAACCTCTCCAAGACCTTTATATTGGTATGCGCCCCTAAGAATACAAAAACACGCCCCATGTGTTTAGACGGTAAACTAATTGAGAGAGTGAGCCAGTTTCCCTATTTAGGACTGCTGTTTGACGAGGCATGCTCCTGGACTCCATGTGTTAGAAGCAGGATAAGTCGCTATTCGCGGGCTGTTGGCTCTACCTTCTCTTTAGCCACCACTCTGGGGTGGGGAACCAATCGCTCTCCTTCTGGAAAGTTACAGAAGAAAGTGCCTCCCTTCTCTGACGTATGGCTCGAGGTGTGGGGTTATAGGGACACCAGCAGAGCAGGGGTACGAGTGGAAGAGAACAGAGTCTGTAGGCGAATATTCGACGTCCCTCCCACAACCCCTCACTTTATAGCTCACGTGGAGGACCAAATAAACCTTGCCCAACTATTAATACGGTGCTCAATTTGGTAAAATGATGAGGCTCGTATAAACCGTGCAATTATATGTGATTGCCTCTCTTGCCATTATGGTCCTAACATTCCTCAGGTCAGGTTCATCAGGGATACAACTCTCGCTGTATATTTTCGAAAATCCAGAATGTATCACCAAGAAGGATAAACAGTGGATTAAGGATTGCTTTCTATCCCATAGAAGGGCCCAGAGGGGGTGGGAGTAATGAAACCAACAGTTAGAGATTACTGCCTCTTTCAAACTACTTAAGCGGTAGCCCCCTATTTATTTGTTGAATAGAACAAATGGGAGCGGATGTTACTAACACGCTTCATAATAGGCTCTTTTAGATGGCTTTTGTGCTTCACCCAGCAGGTTGCCCCTACAGATATATTAATTTTCCACTGCAATGAGTCGTCACCACAGAACCTATTATACTTTGCATTTCTTTGCAAGTTTTATGCCCCTTTTACTAAACGTTGTTTTACTCTCACTGTTACACAAGCACAAGTTTAGCAGCTGCAGAGTTGCGCTGATTTTTCTTCAACAACTTGGAGGTCCCTCTACTTGCAAGGCAGCTGGTTCTTTTTTAAATAATGCACTTTATTTGTGTAAATGTATGTTGTTTTAATGGATATTTACTGAAGGACCTTGCAGTTTTTATATCACATTCCTTTTTACAATGCACTGAATAAACTTGAAGTCTTTATATGCCTCTACTAGGTTTTATCTGTTTTTATTTATAATGTAATATTGTGCTTTTATCATGTATATTTTATGATCTTCTTTCATGAGATAGAATAAAGATTAATTTGAATTGAGTCCGTGGCTTGAGCCCGAGCAAGATGGCTGCTTGATCCGACAGCTCCGCTCCCTACCCTGCAGTGATAATAGTGCACCAGACCACCAGAGAATCTGAACACACGAGGTGCTGCTGTATAAAGGATTAAAATGTAGTGTAGAAATGATCCAGAATCAACAGACTGGCTAGGACAGACATCGCCCCACACAAGCCCGAAAATTACAACATGGCGGCAATATGGCGGTCTCCGATACACAAACTGTCCTGACACTGCTGCAGTGATCGCTGGCGCTCATCAATATATATGAGGTGAATTGGACTCATAAATACACTGCTATGATGCACACAACCGCAGCTGCTAGTGTAGCCAAACATATCTAAACTCCATTGCCTGGCCACCCACATACGCAGCCGCCGCTCACTCGCCAACAGCAGTGCTCAATCACTATATTTTCAACTACTAGAGGGGGGCTCCTCTCATGCAAGTTCACACTGGCCTCACACGCTGACTAACTGGGGAAACTGTTTACATCCACTGCACATTCTCCATCGACTTCTCCAACCCTGAGCACAGAAGAATCGGAGCTGTCCACACACCACACCAAGCTCACAAAACATTGCGCAACTATCTGTGGGCCTGGCATGCACCTACCACCATGGGAGGCTCCGACAGATCTTAACAAAGTCAACTAACTGCCGACCTCTGCTTGAATTGTGATTGCCAATGGAACGCTGACCGCTGCACATTCCTCTAACTCGCGAGGCAGTACATACTTAATTGAGCGGCCCTGCATGATCACAGTGTCTGAGTTTATGGCAAAACGCATAACCAACAGTAACTCCAAGTGTGCCAAGGCCACCGCTCCCCTAAATATTTGCGACAGCTATAACACCATTAATCCAATCTCCCTCAAATATCTGCATCCAACCTCAAGGCCAGCAATGCATGTGCATAGACAAATACCTCAGGTCTCAAGGGATGCATGGCTGACAACTACCTAACAGCAATCTCCATCTAAACACCGAATAGCTAACCGTGGCATTGTTGATTGAGTCCAGCGAGAAGAAGTTTGGGGACTCTCCTCCATGGCGCAGTGTGCCCAACCGATATCCCCCAGCAAGGTGAACAAGGTAAAACAAGATGGCGGCTGTTCATGCCTGTTAATCCAGGAGCATAGTCTATTGCAAGCCTGCTTCTTGTCAAATTATCTAATTGCGTGTAGAGCGTGATGACTGTCTAGTACTGAGTTTACCATCCCTTATCTTCAGGAGCTTAAAGCCCCACACATGTTCATGTAGAGGAGTACCGCAATTAGATATACCTAGATACCAATCAGAAACACCAAAAGAAGACAAAGTAGGCAAAGGACTCCATCAACATAATTCCACTTCCATCAGGCGGTACCTCCTAAAATATCTAAGATGGTGGAACACAGAGGTAAGGATCCCAAAGACATCAAAGAGAATAAAGCTTCACTAAAACATTCAAAGGCAGAACCTCCCATTCCGGATTCCCCAATCAAAACCAAGCAAGACATAGGGTCATGCCTAGAAATGATCCTCCAGTGCCTCAGCACACTACACGACCTTGCTCAAGAGACAAAGGTTAAAACTGATGCGATGGACCATGACGTCCAAGCCTTAAGAAACAATCTTCAGACCATGTCAGGAAAGCTCTCAGAAGTTGAAACAAAAATTAGCACACTGGAGGACACCACAGCACCTGAAAAGATTAGATGGATGTGACCACCAACAAAATCAAATCACTCATGAAAATCATATCTGAGTTGGAGGATTGAAATCGCAGAGGGAATCTGCGCATCTTTGGACTTCCAGAAAGAGTGGAAGAAGACGCAAACTTGTGTGTATAGTTCCTGAAGCCTGGTTACCAGGCACCTTAGGGTATTACGTTCGACCAAGATTTTGAGATAGGACGTGCTCGAGTCCCAATGGGCAACCCATGCCCCACCCTTCCCCATGCGTGACCCAGACCAATGATTTTCAAACCACTAAGATACCATCATACAGAAATCATACTTTCCCACATGAGGAAATTTCAACAAGTGATATGGAATGGCTCAAAATGTAACATTGCGCAAGACTATTTGAAAGAAACAGTTAATACCCGAAAAGGCTTTCTGGCCCTACTTCAAACTCGAAAGGCCCAAAATATCCAGAACGGATCTGAGGGTCCCGTGAAATTCTGAATTGTCATCCAAAGAAAGACACTGTTTTTCACAGATCCTTCCGAACTACAGAAATTTCTGTACTCCTCTGTACAGTCCTCAGTGAGCATCCGACAACCCACGCCAGGAAATTCCTATCCAGAATGTACAATGAAAGGCGTTCTATGAAACATCCACAATACAACATAACAATCAAAGGTCAATGAACAATGAACTACGAATACTGAGCAAAGACCTGTGAGGCGCGACCAGAACTCTATGGACCTGATCTCTGGGGAATCTAAAGAGTTCTCACTGCCCCAGAATGTCTTATGCTCTGGCTTTATCCTCACAGGACCTAGCCCAGACAAACTCCCTGGTTTGAACGTTTGCCACTATGCATTCTCTCTTGTAGGTACTGACAGAGATCCCACGAGGGTGAACTAACAACGTCTACCAACGGGCTGGTCATGTAACAAACGTGTGATCAACGATTACATTATTTAGTTGGGAAATTGTTATATACTTCTAAATGCATGTTTACTACTCTAGCAATTTTCTTCTGGTGCTCTACACCATAGCGCACACATACATAAGTTACTATAGTTGCTGGATCAAGACTTATAGCATTACTATTTGCTGGGTAACTACCTGGAGTTAAGTGTTATGAGTAGGTTCTAAAGTCCAGCTGATACAGAACACCCTACACCCCCCACCACCTACATCACATAGGGACCAGAAACAATTCCACACTCAACCCATTCTTGAATCTTTAATGTCTATAGTTCATATACTGCCCGGAGACCCAATTACCAAAAAGTATTCCCGCACGCAACTAGGTATATCCCTTATCCTACCTCGCTCAGTCTGCAAACTTGACTGAGGGTTACAGTCCCCTAGCAACATCACCCGGGCGTTTAACCACAATCTTCCTTCTCTACCCAAAACCTCCTATCAGTAACTCCAATATTTTCACCTCAGCAACACCGGGACACACATTTTACACCAAACCTTCTCCCCCATACTCACCCCCTCCAGTCCTTCTCGACCTATTTCCCTGAATTTATCAACAAAACATATAACTGCAGGGCTGGGTAGCCTCCCAGCCGGCTTTAGGACAGGCCCTCGCGTAGACCAAAGCTCCCCACTTAGAGCATGGGTGGGGGAATGCGTTGTCCATGCATTTCAAGGGTGGGGTGGCTGGGTGGGCGGAATTGAGTTCGGTTCATTTTGTTTTATTGTTGTTCACAGGTTTTGCTCCGCTGTTCCTTCTCTCTTACTCTGGCCTTCCCCTCTCGACGCACACCCCTGGCTACCTGAGTGGGATGACTGACAACATCCACCGAATGGGACCCATGTCTCCTTTGCCTTGTATGAATTTCATCCGACCATGAGAAAAGACATCATACACTACAACACGCACATTGTCACCTATGCTCATTTACAGGCCTTATGCCTCTCATACTATCATGAGAGAATCATAGAAACCACAGTCGCCCCCTATGACCTAGGCTCTAAATATACTCTATTTAAACACAAAGAGACATAATCAACCGGTCAGACGAAGAGTAGTGGCAGACTACTGTAACAAACTGAACAAGCATTAGCATAGCCAATAGGTCTCGCCTTTGGGACCTTATAAGTGTTTAGCCAGATATATTGACTTTGCCTATGTCTTTAAGCTGTGCTGTACAGAAGTCTGCGGTACAAAAGGGGGTGGTGATGGACGGAGCAACAGAACCAATCAAACACTCACACCCAGTCAACAGATCTGGGTTTGATCCATCACCGTTCTTTAGCCCACTCTGCCACCCCAGTTCAGACATGGCCATATGCAAATCAGTCTGACCCTGTGCCTCATGGGAACAGTCCAGCCCGAACTGCCAAGCCATGCCTTCCCTGGACCGGAAACAAGCTTCCTAGGACCGGTTTATGGCATTTCAGCCATCTTCAGCCAGGCTTGCTTGAATCCAGTGGCAAAGTGAGCAAGGGACTCACGTCTGAGCATACCCTGCCAACTTATGGCGAACAAAGCGGTACAAAAGGGGGTGGTGAGGACGGAGCATCAGAACCAATCAAACACTCACACCCAGTCAACAGCTCTGGGTTTGATCCATCACCGTTCTTTAGCCCACTCTACCACCCAAGTTCAGACATGGCCATATGAAAATCTGTCTGACCCTGTGCCTCATGGGAACAGTCCAGCCCGAACTGCCAAGCCATGCCTTCCCTGGACCAGAAACAAGCTTCCTAGGACCGGTTTCTGGTATTTCAGCCATCTTCAGCCAGGCTTGCTTGAATCCAGTGGCGAAGTGAGCAAGGGACTCACGTCTGAGCATACCCTGCCAACTTATGGTGAACAAAGCGGTACAAAAGGGGGTGGTGATGGACGGAGCATCAGAACTAATCAAACACTCACACCCAGTCAACAGATCTGGGTTTGATCCATCACTGTTCTTTAGCCCATTTTGCCACCCCAGTTCAGACATGGCCATATGCAAATCAGTCTGACCCTGTGCCTCATGGGAACAGTCCAGCCCGAACTGCCAAGCCATGCCTTCTCTGGACCGGAAACAAGCTTCCTAGGACCAGTTTCTGGCATTTCAGCCATCTTCAGCCAGGCTTGCTTGAATCCAGTGGCAAAGTGAGCAAGTGACTCACGTCTGAGCATACCCTGCCAACTTATGGCGAACAAAGCGGTACAAAAGGGGGTGGTGATAGACGGAGCATCAGAACCAATCAAACACTCGCACACAGTCAACAGATCTGGGTTTGATCCATCACCGTTCTTTAGCCCACTCTGCCACCCCAGTTCAGACATGGCCATATGCAAATCAGTCTGACCCTGTGCCTCATGGGAACAGTCCAGCCCGAACTGCCAAGCCATGCCTTCTCTGGACCGGAAACAAGCTTCCTAGGACCGGTTTCTGGCATTTCAGCCATCTTCAGCCAGGCTTGCTTGAATCCAGTGGCAAAGTGAGCAAGGGACTCATGTCTGAGCATACCCTGCCAACTTATGGCGAACAAAGCAGTACAAAAGGGGGTGGTGATGGACAGAGCATCAGAACCAATCAACCACTCACACCCACTCAACAGATCTGGGTTTAATCCATCACCGTTCTTTAGCCCACTCTGCCACCCCAGTTCAGACATGGCCATATGCAAATCAGTCTGACCCTGTGCCTCATGGGAACAGTCCAGCCCAAACTGCCAAGCCATGCCTTCCCTGGACCGGAAACAAGCTTCCTAGGACCGGTTTCTGGCATTTCAGTCATCTTCAGCCAGGCTTGCTTGAACCCAGTGGCAAAGTGAGCAAGGGACTCACGTCTGAGCATACCCTGCCAACTTATGGCTAACAAAGCGGTACAAAAGGGGGTGGTGATGGAGGGAGCATCAGAATCAATCAAACACTCACACCCAGTCAACAGATCTGGGTTTGATCCATCACCGTTCTTTAGCCCACTCTGCCACCCCAGTTCAGACATGACCATATGCAAATCAGTCTGACCCTGTGCCTCATGGGAACAGTCCAGCCCGAACTGCCAAGCCATGCCTTCCCTGGACCGGAAACAAGCCTCCTAGGACCGGTTTCTGGCATTTCAGCCGTCTTCAGCCAGGCTTGCTTGAATCCAGTGGCAAAGTGAGCATGGGACTCACGTCGGAACATACCCTGCCAACTTATGGCGAACAAAGCGGTACAAAAGGGGGTGGTGATGGACGGAGCATCAGAACCAATCAAACACTCACACCCAGTCAACAGATCTGGGTTTGATCCATCACTGTTCTTTAGCCCACTCTGCCACCCCAGTTCAGACATGGCCATATGCAAATCAGTCTGACCCTGTGCCTCATGGGCACAGTCCAGCCCGAACTGCCAAGCCATGCCTTCCCTGGACCAGAAACAAGCTTCCTAGGACCGGTTTCTGGCATTTCAGCCACCTTCCGCCAGGCTTGCTTGAATCCAGTGGCAAAGTGAGCAAGGGACTCACGTCTGAGCATACCCTGCCAACTTATAGCGAACAAAGCGGTACAAAAGGGGGTGGTGATGGACGGAGCATCAGAACCAATCAAACACTCACACCCAGTCAACAGATCTGGGTTTGATCCATCACCGTTCTTTAGCCCACTCTGCCACCCCAGTTCAGACATGGCCATATGCAAATCAGTCTGACCCTGAGCCTCATGGGAACAGTCCAGCCCGAACTGCCAAGCCATGCCTTCCCTGGACCGGAAACAAGCTTCCAAGGACCGGTTTCTGGCATTTCAGCCATCTTCAGCCAGGCTTGCTTGCATCAGTGGCAAAGTGAGCAAGGCACTCACGGCTGAGCATACCCTGCCAACTTATGGCGAACAAAGCGGTACAAAAGGGGGTGGTGATGGACGGAGCATCAGAACCAATCAAACACTCACACCCAGTCAACAGATCTGGGATTGATCCATTACCGGTCTTTAGCCCACTCTGCCACCCCAGTTCAGACATGGCCATATGCAAATCAGTCTGACCCTGTGCCTCATTTTTTTTAAATTTTTTTTTTTTAAACAGACTTTATTAGGTCACAAAACAAAATGCAGTCAATCCCCTTCCCCCGTACTCCGCCCTCCAGCCAAATCAGAACGTGGTGCAGTGACCAGTCCACCAAACTGATCACAACTGTACAACATTCACCCCAACAGCGTCTATGCTACGAGGTAGGTCATCCACAGGAGTAATCCACAATGAATGTGCGATAAAACCAATATGCCCCCGCCCCATCCCCCAGCAACCCCCCAACGTAACACCCCCCTACCCACCCACCCAAGCATGTCGCCAGTATCTATCATAATTACATGTGCATCAAAGCCTCACCTACCACTCGTCGGATCCGCCTCAAGAGCATAGGGGGAAGCCTGCTACAGGGTGCTCACGGAACCGGGGCCCCATTATCCTCCACCGGTTCTCCCCCATCTCCCACAGCCGAGCGCTTGAACAATTCCAGGAGCGCCAACCATGCCCGGGCCCATTTGTGCGATCTTTCATTTTCACTACATCTAGCCAGACACAATCTATAAGTCCCCTCACTTCCCGCCCATTTCTCCATTTCCCTAGCCCACCGCAAGAAATTAGGTCCCTGCCTCGCCTTCCAATGGGAAGTAATCTCCCGCTTGGCCAGGACCAGCCCCAAGTCAATAAACCTACTGGTGACCTGAGTCTTTGCAGCATGCGGAAACCCATGTAGCAAACATACCCCCGGGCCCACCTCCAAATCCCTCTCTGTCACCGTCAGGAGTAACGTCGCCACTTCTTGCCAAAATCCTGTCACCTGCGAACAGTCCCAGAACATGTGAAGAAAAGTCGCCCCAACATGGCCACATCGGGGGCAAGCATCCGGCCCCCCAAAGAACTCAGCTATTTTGCTAGGTGTAAGATATGCCCTATGGAAAATATAAAACTGAATGAGATGAAACGTGCATTACGTGTACACTTACAAGGGCGCTCCGTGATTTCTTCCCAGTTTTTGTCCGCAATAGGCGCCCCCAGGTCCGCCTCCCACTTGACGCGCAGCGCAGCCAGGGTTTGCCGCATATCCCCAGTAATCCGCCTGTAGAGACAAGTCACCGCCTTAAAGGTACCCACCGCCATCACTACATACTGACAGGCAAGAGAGGTGTCCGGCTCTACCATCCCCTTCCGCCAGTGCTTCCTGACGGCCGCAGTCAAGGCTGCATATAAGAGGAAGTCCCCCCGCAGGAGATCATGCCGCTCCCTAAAGTCGTCAAAGGGGAGCAGATTACCATCCTCATATAGGTCGCCCAGTGTCATAACTCCCGCCTCCTCCCAGGCCAACAACCGGCTCCAGTCTCCCCCGTGGGGTAACGCCTCACACATTCGTAGAGGGATCTCGGGCGCGTAGGGAATGACAACACGCGCCCTCCTAGCCAACTGCGCCCAACACTGCCGAACCACCCTCAAGTCCGGAGGCAGTGAGGCTTCTCTCACCGGCACCCGGAGCAACACACAAGATAATTGGGACCAGCTCGGATCCAACCCCCTTTGTTCTTCTGGGTGCCTGATGTGACCCGCCACCCACTGTGTGAACCACTGGAGCTGCGCAGCGTGGTAATAGGACTCCAGGTCCGGCAACGCAAGGCCTCCCTCACTCCTGGGTCGCTGTAGAGTAAGCAGCGCTACCCTCCGTCTCCCCGCACCCCAGATGAACCCTGTGATCAAAGTGTTCAACTGTGCAAAGAGCTTTCCCGGGATCCAGACTGGGAGAGTCCCAAAGTAATAAAGAAATCTGGGCAAAATGACCATTTTCACCAAGGCAACCCTGCCGGCCACCGACAATGGGAGAGTCCCCCAGAACTCAAAGCAGGTTTTCGCCCCTCGTACTGCTCGCCCCACGTTGCCCTCTAACAAATCAGCGGGAGCGTGATAAATCCTGGTCCCCAAGTAAGGCAAACACCGGGATTCCCACGGGACATCCCCCTGGCGAATCATCCCGTCCGGTCCCGTGGGAAACAGACAAGACTTGGTCCAATTCACCCGGAGTCCCGCCACCCTCCCTAGAGTCTCCAGCAAAGCCCGCGCCCCCTGCAAGGCCTCCCCAGCATCCGGCAAGAAAAGAAGTAGATCATCCGCATATAATGCTATGTGCTGCACTCGTCCCTCGACTAATAACCCTGGAAAATACCGACCTGACCTAGCGTGAGCGGCCATGGGCTCCATTGCCAGTGCAAATAACAAGGGGGACAGCGGGCACCCCTGCCTCGTTCCCCGAGCGACCGCGCAGGCACCAGATATCAAGCCCCCCGTCCGCACCCTAGCAGTGGAAGCACTATAAAGAAGCGCCGTCCACTGGACAAAGCGTTCCCCCATCCCGAAAGCCCTCCAAGCAGGGTACTAGAACATCTGCATAAGCTGCATAAAACTCAATGGGGAACCCATCGGTGCCCGGGGTTTTGTTCCGAGCCATGTGCTTTATGGCACTACGTACTTCGCCGGCTTCTACATCCCGACCTAGCGCCTCAGCATCTGCAGCCACAAGCTTTGGGAGCCCCGCCCCTGGCAAGAATTCTGCATCCTCCGGGCAACCAGGGCCCGCCCCACTCCGATACAACTCGGCGTAATACTGTAGGAAGTGATCATTGATGTCTTTTTGGGTGCAAAACACCTCCGTACCCTGCCCCCTCAGTTCCACTATCGGGGTCCCCCTGCGGACCGGATTGGCCAGCCAGGCCAGCAATACCCCCACCTTATCGCGTTCCACATGCGCCCTATCGATGTAGGCTTTATAGTCAAAACAACGCAATTTCTCGATTTGGACTGCTAACGCCTCCCGAGCCTCAAGCAGCCTCGCCTGTCCGTCCGGGCGTTCCGGCCTCTCTCTCTCCCTATCGCGCACCCGTCGTTTCGCCGACTGGACGTCCTGCAACAGCACTCTGCGCACTCCCACTACCTCGCCAATACAGCGCCCCCGAACTACAGCCTTAAAGGCGTCCCATTCCACCACCAGGGATGATGCCGTACTGGCGTTAATTCGAAAATAGTCCTCTATGGCTAACCCAATGTTAGCACGAAACACCGGATTCTCCAGCGTGTCTGGCCGAAGCCGCCATGTGGGAATAGCTGGCCGCGCTCGCATCCAGTGTAAAACTGTCAGCAAAGGATTGTGATCCGAGGTTGTCCTAGCTAGGTACTCACTGTGCCCCATCGCCTCATGCACGTCAGGGGAGCTAAGGATCGAATCTAGGCGAACATGGAGGTCGTGTAATGATGAAAAGTAAGAATAATCCCTCTCCTCCGGATGATGCGCCCTCCAGGTATCAGTCAGTCCCCACTGCCTCTGCCAATCCTTCCGGACTAGTGCCAACCTATGCACAGGGGAGTCAGCAAGGGGGGGATGGGAGCGATCCATGCAGACATCCGTGATGCAATTAAAGTCACCCCCCAGGCTGACCCTGTGCCTCATGGGAACAGTCCTAAAAGGAAGGAAACAGGAGCGAACCCGTTAACCCAGTTGAGACCGGGTAGGTATGATAACAAAAGACAATGTCTCAACTAGAACATTATGTAAAGGGACCATTAAACACAAGAATTATTCAAAAGACCAAGGAGGGACAAGGGAGACTAAAAGATAATGAAAATTGTTATTTGTAATTAGAGGCACAGTAAGTATGTCCAATTTACAGTAACCATAACAATCATATGTGCACTGATAGTGAAGTGAAAAAGTGAACGGCGCAGTGACATAAGTGTTAAAATGACAACGCAGTACGGCAAGAGAACAATTAAATCATAAGGGTCAAACGGAAGTATTTACATAGATTTTGCATTTATAACAATATTAATCCAATCTTAATTGGCCCTTCAAAAAGCCGCAATTAACGTTGTCAGGTCGACGACGTTTCAACCTCCTTTCGTTGAGGTCATCATTAGGACTATGGTTACGAAGGTTTAAAATATACCTCTGTATTACAAAAATGACGGAGTTAAATTCTTAAATAACAGGGACGTGACAGGAAACTGGGTGACTTTAGAAGCGTTGAAAATCAGATGGAAGGACTAAGAAATTGGTCAGAATTGCATTGAATGCAACCAGGAAATGTAGCGTTTCTAAAGGGGTGACATGATCAGAAGGTAACGACTAATTAATTAGTCGAGGTACATCAAAGGTATCCAAAATTATTGGCGTCTCGAAGGTTAAATCGAGTCCGAATGGTGCCAGTCTAAAGAGAAACAATCTGATTATTTGAACATGGGATCAATCCGAACTGGAACACTTCCCCCAAACGAAACAAGCTTCCTAGGACCGGTTTCTGGCATTTCAGCCAACTTCAGCCAGGCTTGCTTGAATCCAGTGGCAAAGTGTGCAAGGGACTCACGTCTGAGCATACCCTGCCAACTTATGGCGAACAAAGCGGTACAAAAGGGGGTGGTGATGGACGGAGCATCAGAACCAATCAAACACTCACACCCAGTCAACAGATCTGGGTTTGATCCATCACCGTTCTTTAGCCCACTCTGCCACCCCAGTTCAGACATGGCCATATGCAAATCAGTCTGACCCTGTGCCTCATGGGAACAGTCCAGCCCGAACTGCCAAGCCATGCCTTCCCTGGCTATCAGACTTATTTTTATTCTTATTTTCTAGTCTTTTGTCCCTGTCGAGTCAATCACAATCATTTAGGTCTGACAAGACCCCAAACCTATTTTCCAGGCTGATGTTCCAGTTACTATTTGAATCACACCTACCCCCTTTATTGAGGTCGGGGGTCCGCCTCGGCCTTGGCCTCGATACATTGGTTTTACTACCTCTCGTACAATAAAAATATTCCAAGGTTAATGGAACAATAGCAGTGTATCTTCGTTGAGGGGGAAATATATTGGCCAGGACATTGGGGAGGACAGCTGGATGTGAGAAATTAAGAACAATACAGTCTCCCACAAATCTTTTCGGGTTGAGCCCTAGCCATGGTACTCTTCTTGCCATAATAATTCCCCCTGCTAATTGTTGTTTGCCCCCTGTTCTTCTATCGTGATAACTTCTGCTACGGTAAAAAGATACAGAAATCATTATGGTGGACCACGCTTGTTGTTTAAAAACAGCGGCACATTCAAATGTTCTGTAGAAAATCGAGTTAATCGACGTCGACGTTAACATGGTATTTGAGGAAACATTGTGAATTGAACAATCGCTGTTGAAATCTGTTTGCTACCTGCTGCCACAGGCTCATCCCGTAACTCCGCATTTTATCCTGCCGACATCTATCCATTGAGGTTTGGAAAATAGTAACTTATCAACTCAGATGGAGCTGGGCTGCTATGTCAATAAGTGAGGAAACCTAAGTTTTCTGTATCAGCAGGTAGACTCGTTGGCATTATGGGAAATCAAGGATGTCTGTGGTAATCAAGGGGAAAGGATGAGCCCTTACGGCCAGAGCTGCCAACTTTGGAGCTGGAGAACCAGGTTTGAGCCTCGGTGTCCGCTCAGCATCCTGTGATTCACGGCAAATCAGCTAATCCCCCCTGCCTACCAAAAATGAATGTGTCCTTGTGTAACGTAACTGATGCTCATATAAAGCGCCCCAATACCTTCGAGTCTAGTTCGCGCTATATAAATCTGCAAATAAAGGGGGGGGGGGGAGTCAGGGTGGACGGTGTACCGATCTGGACGGACTGTGCCAATTCAAGAGACCTGGACTATGTGTACAAAGCAGGGAGAGAGACAGGGATGTTTCTGCCAAGCAGTATGCCAAAAATGATCGATTCTACTTTGGAGGCGCAGTTCTCTACCTAAAAGTACGACCCGCTGCGGGACGTCTTTGTACAAACTGCAGATCAAAGGCTGGAACCCCAAGGCGATGTGTCTTCTTAGGTAGATACAATGTGTACAATCAAGAGGAGTGACACCTACATTTGTTAGTGCTGCGTTTAGAACCCGTACAGCTAACGTGCCATTAAGCGCTATATGCATGATGGCACATTGTACTGCTTCAGTCATACTCGATAACGTGCTCCTCATCGTCATTGAGAGCAGCCTCCCTACCCGTTAATATACACTCCATTTGAGTGTTCCGGACCGAGCAACTCATTTCCGGGACACCCCTACCCAACCTTACTATGGAATCTTCAGTCTAGGCTTGCTGAGGAATTCTTGACACCCCCGGCAAGACACACACTAAGTACCTGACACCCCCTGCATTCAAACCCAAAGAAAAGTCCGCCTTAAGAGGGTAACGGCGTCAGGGTGGTGGTGGTGGTGGTGGCGGTGGTGGGTCCCACCACTTCGATAGCGCTGTTAAACGAGTCCTGCTTGAGTTGATGACGGACATATTAGGCAGTCGGTGTCTATCTGACACAGCATTTTATTTTTATACGCATGCTGTTAAAGTGGCACCTTTGATTTAGTCCGCTTGTTACGACAAATGTTTACTTTGCTGGTATATTTAAAGAGGTGAGAGCGAAAATTGAGCCACTTGTGATCTCTGATCATGCCTGCGTCTCTACTCAATTGAACAAGCATTTACAATGCAATGGTCTCGGCAATATTATAGGTAGAGCTATTGGTATTGCTCATTATTTTTTTATCATTTTTGTATCCCTAAATAAATGGCATTGTAATTTCTATTGGCCCCCCGCACATGCACTGTAGCTCTAGGCTGGCCTGGTAGCACTTTTTGGAGCCCTCTCAATTAGTCTCGCCAGACCAGCGCATGCGCTGGGTCAGGCGAGACCAAAAAAACAAGCATGCAAAAAACCAATTTCGAGCAAAAAGTGATTCTATGAATTGTTTTCTATGAAATGCTGAATGCCATTCATTCTGAAAAATTCCATTAAACAGTTTAGGGAAAATGGCTTCTCAGTAATGGTATTCCATTAAATTGACTTCAATGAAGTCACATGCAACCAGGAAAACTTCTGTGAACAGGGATGTTAAGAGTGGCATAACTATTAGTGGCGAAGCAGGGGCAGTGGCTCCAGGGGCCCAGATATACGAGGGGGGCACTGATTGCTTTATTTTACTACCCATCCAGCAGTCAGAAGGTCCTTTGTCCTTGCTTGCACTAGGGCCCAGGGTACCCTAGCTACACCACAAATGTCGAGTATTATTTACCAGCCATGGTCTTCTATTCAGCAGCCAAAGCATTGTGGGAATGGTAGTTCTGGTTTATCTCAACATGCTGCCCCATATCAAATGGAGCCATCGGTTAACATTAGATGGGGGCTAGAGACCCCTCTTCAGGGAGAGATGTTACGTCACCAGCAGAGACCCTTCTTGAGACATTGGGGAACAAGAAGATCACTGTCTGCGCGTCCAAAAAATGACACTATTAGCAGATGAAGCAGAGGTTTCCAAGGCTTGGAAGTAGGCATAACTTCGATGGTAAAGTTCGACAAAGAAAGGCCTCTGGCTGGAACTAATTCCTGCCAGCTGCAGGGCACAGCTGGCGGCTGACCAGGCACACAGAGCCGGCCAGGGAACAGCAGCTTTCTGTCCCCGCCTCGGCTTCCAATAGTGAACCCTTGTGAACTGACATCCAGCTGAGCTGGGGGCTGTGGGGCGAGGGAGTGGGAGGGAGCGCTGAAATTTATTTCCAGATGTTTCTGGGAATGATGGAGGGGGTAGAAATATCAGACCAAGCAACTGAGGAGGGCATTTGATTCAGTTTTGTGCTGGGTAACAGTGTTTTTAATGTGCTAATGTAAAATTCCAGATGTTTCTGGGAATGATGGAGGGGGTAGAAATATCAGACCAAGCGACCGAGGAGGGCATTTGATTCAGTTTTGTGCTGGGTAACAGTGTTTTTAATGTGCTAATGTAAAATTCCAGATGTTTCTGGGAATGATGGAGGGGGTAGAAATATCAGACCAAGCGACTGAGGAGGGCATTTGATTCAGTTTTGTGCTGGGTAACAGTGTTTTTAATGTGCTAATGTAGCGCAAAAAAGTCTCGGCTTTTCATCAGTGACCACCGAATAATTAACAGAGACGAGGATGAAAGCGGAGCCTGGAAGCTCGTGACTGGCCCCTCTTACCGCAGAGTATTAAGACACAGAGGTGGGGGGTGAGACAGCGAGTGAGGGGGGGCAAGAGTAGAAAAGAGAAGGGGAGGGGAGTGAGAGGGATAGGAAAATAAGTGAGCGTGACAGAGAGATAAACTTAGAAAGGGAGAAAAGACGACAACCAGGTAAGGGAAGAGAAGGGAAGAAGAGACTGCTAAAGAGCGAAAATAGGCGGACGGGCAGAGAGGTACACCAAGCAAGGAATGAGACAGAGGAAACGAGGGCGAGCACGAAGTGCAGAGGAAGGAGGGAGGGAGCAAGCGGAGCTAAGAAGAGGGGGGGGTGGAATAGCGGAAGGAAGAAATGGGAGCCAAAAAGGAGAGGGGGAGATGGAGGAGAAATGGATGCGCACGAGAAGTGCTGAGGAGAGAGAGGCTACGGACGCAGGGGCCCAATAGGGAGCGCGCCAAGCCCTCCAGGGCAGAACCGCAGAAGCAACATGAAACTCGAGGAACATTAGAGTTGCGATGCTGGCACTGGGAGGGGGGGGGGGCTTTCGGAGGGTTTGTGAGTAGAGGGCTGCCTTTTGCCGCCTGTTCTCTGCAGCCGGTGAAATCCAACCCCGAACCCCCGAAAAACTACTGAACATGGATGGCGCCCTGATCCTTTCTGGAAGCCTGTGCGTGGAGCACTGATTATCCGTGCATGGGGCCCTGACACTCCATGTAGGGCTGGGACCTGGGTCACCTGTGGCCGTTCCTGCGAGCCTGACGCCCTCCCGTACTGTGTGCTTGGGGCCACAGGACAGGGGGCCGGCCCTCTTCGGACGCCTGGTCCTCCTTGGAGAGTGTGACGGAGTATACTGCGGAGGGCCGGGCCAGCTCCCCGCACCAGGCCTTACATTCCTGCTCAAGAACTTTTGCCTATTTTTGTAAAAGAAGGAAGCCTACGCAGAGAGGGTAAGGGAGCGAGAAATACGACTAAAGAGACGGGAAAAAACAACAGCGAGCGAGAGAAACCTAATGGGACTCAGAGAAAGGTGCAATAAGCATAGCAAGAGATAAAACAGGCACACCGCTGCCTTTCGCCGAGGCAGAGCAGAAATGCCTCGGAGAAACGCAGCGTCCTTTTCGGATTCGGGGGCGTGTTTTGCTGTTATCTCCTCCAGCCATTGGCTGGAGGAGATAATTAGACTTTCTGCAAAAAACACGCCCCCGATCCGAAAAGGACGGGGCCTGATCGGAGAGACAAACCTCTTCTCCAATGGCTGGCCAGCATTCAAGAGGCCAGCCAATGGAGAAGAGGCGAGAAGAGGAGCGGGTTCAAGCCCCTCTTCTCCAAAACATTAAATCTCTCGACTTCCGGTTCTGCCTTCGGCAGACCGGATGGTCCCGAGACCTAAAAACTAGGACCCTACTCTACCACCTCTCCAATGGCATCTAAATGATGTCCTTCTGGAAAACCAGGCTAACGTAGCACAGATAAGAATGGCTATTACCGACTTTGTCAAAGAAAATTACCCAGACGAGACAACTCCCATGACACCCTGGGACGCCCTCAAGGCCATGCTAAGGGGGATAGTAAAGAATATCACAGCTGCAAATAACAAAACCCACTTGAATCCCCTCAAAGAATTGGAGCGCTCCATCCACATTGTGCAACCTCCCCAACATTTCTCAGCAAGTCCAACTGGCAATTATTAAACCCATCACCAATGACAAAATAACCCTGGCTATACATTCCCTTAAAATCGGGAAGTCGACTTTGCAAAATTCTATAAGACATTTAGCAATGTGATGTCAGAACCCTTACATGCAGTCTTTAAGGATTTTGCATCCACAGACCGCATCCCAGGCTTAGCAACAGAAGCTACTATAGTAGTAAACCTGAAGAAGGGAAAGAACACCTGAATGTAAAAAATTATAGACCGATCACCCTATGAAATAGACTACAAAATCTATGCAAACATCGTAGTCCACCGCTTATAGTCGGTCATCCAACGACTGATCACCAATTCGCAAACAGATTTCTTCAAAGGCAGGCTGCCGGCAGACAATATTAGGATGATCCGTTATGTCCTAGCAAGAGCTAAGCTATCCCTTCCCCCACCCCACCACCCCCAACAGCGACCTTGGCATTGGACGCTGAAAAGGCATTTGACAAGGTATATTTGTCTTTCTTGCATGCCGTCTTACACAAATAGCACCTGGGTAGGACTTCATAAGCATTACCATGGCCCTCCATGGAGACCCAAAGACAAAAGTTAGAGTAAACAGCCACCTATCTCAATCCTTTTCTCTCTCTCTCGCAAGGCACCCACCAGGGTTGCCCCTTATCCCCACTACTCTTCCTACTGGTCATTGAACTGCCTATAGCTTCCTTCAGGGACAATCTAATGATCCTGGGTATCAAAGTTGCCTCTAGCAGATAAGTAATCGCCACCTATGTGGTCGACGTTTTGCTGTTTTTTGAGGATCCACCCTGAGCCATTCCAATTATCCTGGATGAAATAAACAGATACTCACAGGTGGCGTGCAACTAGCCAAATAAAGACAAGATGGAGGTATTTCCGCTCAATGTCCACTGCACATTCGAGGTTATTGGTGAATTAGGTCCGAAATAGCAACCAAGGCCATTAAATATCTGGGCATCTGGTTCTCCACGGACCTCAAACACTCTGTTACACTGAACGAGCAAAAAACCCTAACCAAAATCAAGGAACTCCTCTCCACATGGTCTCCTGAAAACATTATCCAGGGCGGGAGGAATCAAGTGAACTCAGTATAGATGATGATTTTTTTTTTTGTAAATACTTTTTATTTGATTTTAATTGCCCACAAGTATTAGACAGTTCCATTAGCGGTTTAAATCACATAAGAGTTTGTACATGCATTTTAGGATCTAATTTCATTGTGTACATCATAGCAGTATATATCGCCTATCACTAGTACAAGTAGCTACATAGCATTGCAATGCAATCGGTAATATAACAGAAAACAGGGATGAGAACAACTGCGATACACTGTATAGGAGGATATGCAAAGCTCTGAACATGGGTTAACCTGGCAGTGAGTTTGGTTTCTTGTCACTTTACGCCAAGTCTCAGCAGGTAGTGCCTTAACCAGACTGTTTGTGTTTGTCCCATACCCATATCCCGTGGGCTAGGCGCCACAAGGAGGTTGACCCACGCGCTGCTCGCGTAAGATTCCTCCTGGGGGGACAGAGAGGGGGTGGGGTTATCTGTGAAGAGGGTGCATGTGGTGTAGCGTGCTTGAAAGTGTGGAGTAGTGTCACCCACTGCATGGAAATAGGATGCTTTTGATGCTTCTTCAAGTCTGAGCACGGCTTCCTCTGAAGCTCCCAATTTAATGATTGCTCCTATTCAAGCTACCAAAGGTGGCCCGGCCTGGGTACTCCAGTGCATAGCTATACTTCGCTTGGCTAGTAGGAGGGCTAGGGATGTAAATCGCGTCTCTACTTTGTGATGTTTCCGACGCTCGCATATACCTAAGGCACTTGCCTTCCATGTGGTGATGTCTTCAAGTCCTGTCACCTCACGTAGTGTGGCGTGTATCGTGTTCCAGTAGGGTTGTAGTTTTGGGCAGCTCCAGAACATATGGAGAAATGTCGTGCTGGGTTCTAGGTATCTAGGGCATACGAATTGCGTATTCCGGTAGTATCGCTGGAGGGCTTCTGGTGTTGGATATGCATGATGTAATATAAAGTATTGTATATTTTTGAATTGATAATTGCGGGATACTTTTTGGGGGAATTCCAGAGCTTGTTCACATTCTTTGTTGAGGATTGACTGCTGAAACTCTGCCTCCCACTTTTCTCGAAGAGGGGCAAGTGTGACCGTGCCAAGCGTTCGGATTGACTTATAAAGCCATGTCACTATGTGACGTCCGGGACCCATCTGTAATAGTGCATGGAGGACAGGGTGCGTGGATGGCTTGGTGTCTGTCATGTGCCAGGTGTGGCGGGAATCTGCCACCAGTTGCAAATGTGTGAGAAACTGTCCTCTCTGGAGGTCTGTGTTGGCTACCAGTTCTACGAAGGAAAGCAACTGTCCGTTTGCAAACAGGGAGCTTGTTTCTGTGATTAAGTGCTGTGCCCATATGTGTAGGGTTCGTGCTGTGTAATGGTTAAGGCCTCTGGGCAGGCCCACCAATGTCAGCAGTGGGGAGCACAGTGAGGTTGTGCGCGAGATCCGGTGTATGCGTTTCATACAAGTGTGCGCTATTCTCATTAGTAACGGGCGACTTAGTGGAGGTCTGGCCCCCGGTATAAGCATACATAGGATCGTTGGGACAGCTATTGGCCCTGCGCTTCCGTGGGTCTCTCTCAGTGCGTGTCCCACAGTCCATCTCGACATCCATTGTAGTTGAGCTGCTAGGAAGTATGCCTCAAAGGCATACTTCCTAGCTCCTAAGGGGCTCCTAGTCCACCCTGGTCCATTGGCAATTGAAGTTTGGTCAAGGCTACTTGTCTGCGACCTGCCCCCCATATAAAGAGTGCCAAGGAGAGTGTCTAGTTAATGGAAGAAGGACCGGAAGGAACCACTGGGAGATTAGTGAAGTAATAAAGCAGACGTGGGACTAGGATCATTTTGGCCACTGCTATTTTCCCAATAGGGGCCAAAGGGAGAGTTCTCCAGAAGTTGACCGAGGAACGAATGCCTTTTAGTGCTTTTAGGTAGTTACTCTCAAAGATGTCCTGTGAGGTGTGGTACAGGCGAACCCCTAGGTAAGGCGTTGCTTGAGCACTCCACATTTAATTAGTTGCCCCCCCTTGCACCAGGCGGGGAGGGAGATCGGCTGATAATGGGTTTATTGTGGACTTGTCCCAGTTAACTTTTATGCCCACTATGGCTTCAAAGTCTGTCAGGGTGGCAAAGTTCAGGATGAGGTCTGAGGTAATGTCTCGGACATAAATGAGCAAATCGTCCACATAAGGTGATACACTATGTATAGTTCCCGCTATTGGGATTTCTCACTGCTCTCCCTCCCTTCGGAGCTGGATTGCTAGTAAGGCCACAGTGATGTATCAAAGGCCTTCTCCAGGTCCAGGAACGCAGCATGGAGGAAACGTCTCTGAACCTGATCCTGAACATGGAACAGCCGCCGAATGCTGTGGGATATGTTTCTCCCCGGTATAAACCCGCTTTGGGCCGGGTGTATTAACGTTGGGAGAATTGATGAGTAGTGGTCTGCTAGGTTTTTGCCATAAATTTTGTAGTCTGCTGGCAGTAGGGCAATGGGTTGGTTTGAACCTAAGTGACAGGGGTCTCTGTCTGGCTTTAGAAATGAGACTATTATTGATTCAAGCATAGATTGCAGCAGCTCACCCTCTTTCAATGCTCCTTTGTATAAATCTGCCAGTCGGGGAACTAACTGGGCTGAAAAAGTGCGGAAAATTCCAACAGTAGGCTGTCCAGTCCTGATGCCTTACGTGTAGCCAGGGCTTGCATAGCTTGTCTCAGTGAAGATGATGATAGCGCCCCTGATTAACTTTATATCCAGCATGCTCCTGATGGCCCTATCCCCACCTTCTTTAAATCTGCAGACACGGCTATCTCAGAATTCATATGGAAATGGAAAAAAACGAGCTCTATGACGATCCTAAAGAGGAACAAATCCTCTGGAGGTGTAAACATCCCAGACCACATGCGCTACCAAAGCGCTTACTTGATTGCCCAAGGTGTGTGGTGGTTGAATCCAAAAGAATCCAACCCTCCGCCATGGCTTGATTTTGAGACCCACATCCTCGCATCGCTCCCCCTCAGCTCTGCTCTCACAATCCATAACATGTCAAAACTCCCTCTCGCACACTCCAGTCAAATTATGTCGGACAAGGTAAAATCGCTCCTTGTCATAGACATAAAACTACAAAAACAAACATGTGGCTCGACCCTAGCCTCCTTATGGTATAACTGTTCGATAAAATTGGATGGTAAGACACTCCTTTGGGATACATGGGATCATAGGGGTATAAACAACATTCTGTCTCAGTTCAGGGGCTAATCCGATCCCCTTCACCACCCTACAAAAATACTTTAATCTATCTAATATTGACTTCTACAAATTTCTACGACTCAAGAGCATGCTCAGTAAACTGACCCCTTCACCTTACTAGGTCATCCTAAAAGAAAGGGCCACACCGCTTCCCACTTATAGAAGCTACTTGATACACACGATGGGTTGGCTCAGAAACTATTTACCAAAACATGGGAACCATATTCTCCCTCGATGACTCCTCCCCGTATTAACGAATCAGCTTGGCGAAAACTTGAGCTCTCCTTCCGAAACTATAATCTCCCCAGCTCTGGCACAATCTAAATTCTAGTATATTCATAAAACATACTGGACCCCTTCCTGACTTCACATGTTGGGGCTGAGGGACTCAGCTTCATGCTGGCACTATGTGAAAGAGCCCGTTGACCTCTAACACATGTTCTACCACTGCAAGATGACTCTCCCACCATGGATAAAATCCAAGACCTATTGCACTAAATCACAAAAATACCAATAAGAATTGATTTCCTGACAGCAGTTCTAGGTCTACATGCGAATCCTCTGGCGGTTGACTTTGACCTCCACTCCTCCTCACTTGTTGACCTTCTCCTCTCCCTAGGTACCAAGACTGTTCTCTCGGATTGGAAATTCACCACTCCCACCACCTTTGACAAATGGTGGAACCTACTTTGCTTAGTCAGAAGAGCTGATAACACCCACAAATCAAAATTCAATGGCTTCTCGAGGTCTCAACGACTATGGGATGCTCTTGATGAGTACCCTCAGAAGAACAAACCACCATAACTGACCCCATGTTTTCATTTCAAAAGCATCCTATACTTAGTTTTTAGCCTAGACTCGTCCCTGACCACTCATTGTAGCCATATCGATCTCTCATCTCTCCTCCCTTTACCCCACCTTTCTTTTCTCCTTCTCTCTCTACTACTCTTTTCTTTCTCGGGCCAGAGGACCTAGTTCGTGGTACATTCCATCCTGTATCGTTCTATTATGACCGCGTGGACCCATGTATGATATATATAGCGATTTCACTGTCTACTTTGAAATGAAGCTCCCATGCCTTCTCCCATCTACGTATGAATATATACACAATGCTGTCAATGATATTGTCACATGGAATCTGCTACCTTATTCTTCCTGGTCCTGATCTCCTGGAGTACACGGCTTTCTCCCGGCAAAGCTTTGTTTTCCTTTTGTTTGTTTGTATTGTTGCAAACTAATAAAATTATCTGAACTAAAAAAAAAAAAAAAAAAAAAGAATTGAGTCCTAGAATGCAGGAAAAGTCCACATAAACAGACTTTAACAGGAAACACCAGATACCAGCAGGCAACATCCAGTGGTTTGAATTTTTATCATTTGACATGCATGACACGGAGTTTGTGGTCAAGGACAACAACTTTTCATATTTATTTTGTGTACAAAACAAGAATGCCTAACCCCCCGCAGGAGAAGCCCTTTGGCTGCCAGTTTATACTGCTACAGTATGGTCGGGAGAAACAGAATGGTTTACTGTGAAGGCAAGATATACATTTGTATGTTCAAAATATATGTAAGGTTTATTGGTCTTTACTATTAGGGTGACCAATCCAAGAAATTACAACCAACTTGCATTACTTACAGTGATTCCAATATAAAAGTATGCACACGCAAAATTTAGCAAATGATGGCTATTGATAATGCCCCCAAGATGCTCCTTTCTGATAATCAAATATATGCACAACAATGGAAATAAGATCTGTGATTGTCTGCTTTCAAGATAAAATGTATCAAAGAAATATTTGCAATATGAAAAAAGAATGAAGATTGCAAACAGTTTTTCTATACCATCATGCAATTTGTTTTCAAAATGAAATGTACGGAAAACTTGGAAAAAATACACCAACTTTACAGAAAGTTTTTACAATTTATGGACAATGTTAAATAACATTTTCAAAGGTATGATGTCATAAAATGTGTTTGACACAATATACAAAAGAAGGTCCTTGTACAGCAAGTCAGTAAGGGGAAACCAGGGAGAAAAACAACACGTACAACAATAAACCACTTATCAGATAAACAACATCATACATTAATAAATAAATGAAAATGTCCCACAGAGAAACAGTTAATTTCTTTTATTATCAAATGATAAAAATATATATTTTTTGTCCTTATTTTTAGATAATTATATATATATAATTAGTCACATACAATCAATTCAACCTATACAATAATCTTTATAATTCATATTAAACTAAAGAGCCCTTAACTCCTAGGGAGAAAGTCATAAATTTGGTACATGTCTCCACAAAAAAAATCAACAGAAAAAAAGGAGAAAACTTACAAACATATACTGAAAAAATTAACAAAGTTACAAAAACACACAATAATATAATTGACTCAAACTAAAGACACCATTACAAATGACACACCATATTTCAGAAAACAATACATAACTAACACAAATGTGCCGACGCGCGTTTCGGAAATGGCATGTACCATCCTTCTTCAGGGCGCTGACTTCTTATGATGTTAGAAATTTAAATGAACATTCTATCTAACATTTGAATATGATAGTATTCTGGTACATTTGAAGGCTCCAAAAGGTACATACATAGAACTTTTTGATTAAAGTAATCAGATTCCCAGGCGCTAATAAGTACCGGCGAGGCTCCTGGGATGCCTTTGAAGTTCGAGGCAGCGTATTTCGAAACTCAAGGTGAAGTCTGCTTAGTCAGGAACAGCACAATTAATGCACTATATTCACCGGGTCACAGTACAGTCTTAGAATTAAAAACATAATACGGATTGTAAAATCAAATCAAAATCCCTAAAATCGGATATCCATAGGCGGTTTCAACAGAAGCTGGGTCCAAACCTCGAATAGGAGAGGCTGTTCAAGTCGTCAGAAGATACAAAAGTGTGCATATGTCGGTCCAGATACGGAAGCTAACATCAGATTTTTATATATACGATAACCAAAGAATCTCCTCAATACGTTTAAAGACAAAGGATACACCAACGTTCCTTCTGGAATTGCGAGACCGCCATCATGCTCGAACGCGGTTCATCCGGGAAAAGTAGTGTTTGATGCATATTACTACTCAAAATAAAATAATAATGGAAGAGCAATGTAAAGCCGTTATAGCAACCTAAAAAAAATATATTTCTGGGGCCCACACTCAAAGTCACAAAAGTGCTTCTGTGAATCTATGCAGATTTTCTTCCGGGATTCACAGACGTCTACAGAAGTATGCCTGGAAACCTGCAACAGTAGCAGGTTTTCAGGAGGACTCTAGAAAACATTAGTGAATTTAATTTTTGTATGAGTAAATATAAAACTGTATATTTGATAATGTGACAATCTGCTGAGTAAAACAAAATTCACTTATTTTGTTTCACAAAAATCCTCATGCGAGTAAATCCTTTATGAGTGAAAAACAACTTTTTTGCTTGCAAGCCAAACTTGTATGTGTAACTAGCTTGATGAAATGGGTCCATAACATAGCACCGTCACTCTAATAGAAGGCTTGTGAGTTTAGCTACTTGTAAAATGTAAATGCCCAGTTATTAATAAAGAGCTTGGCAAACAAGAGACCTGAGGCACAGAGACATGAAATGTTCTGTTCAAGATTTATACAATGTGGTCAAGTGGAGAAGGACAGACTGTGAGCGGTCTCTGAGGACATATGCACTAGTATTCAAGTATAATTAGCAAGGTGGCATAATTAGAACCTTTCTAGAATCAAAACCCTGTCCTAATATAAGAATCTTTTATCAAAGCACTGATATAATGGCAATGTTGCCATCATTTGTGACCTCACTGTAAAACACCAATGGGACAAGTGGAATATTTCTACCTGGCAAGTAGATTTCTGGTGTATATCTTTCCTTGGACAAGTAAATATTTTTATAAATTTCCACACCTTTGCATCCATAGAACAGATCTGGAATGTCCTAAATCTATGAGCTCAATGGGGTGAAGAAGGTCCCACATTTCAGTTCATCATTGTTGAAAGCACCTTGCAGTACTCGCCATTCCAGCCAATTGATGTTATGAACGAATCACCCTCCGGGCATTCAGTGGCTCTTTGTTTGTAGGCAGATGCTTGATGTTATGACTCATGACCACACTAGATAGTGGTAAAAAAATAATGTGGTTATGCCACCCTTTCTCAGAATGATCATGAAAAGATTGGACCAAAGTGTCTAACAACAGAAAATACTCATACAGCCCATTATTACAATCTGGTCTGTTCCCAATAAGTGCAAGAAGGGCGAAGAAGCAACACATAGCAAACTATCCGATATATAAACCCAGAGTTGGTGCAAACTGAGTTGTGTACATCTGACCCCCAAACCTCTGTCCTCTTCCAATCCTCACATACCATTTTAGAAACGTGGTAGTCATTACGAATTTGAACCGCAACTTAATATATCTCTGAAAAATCTTTGCATCTCTCCAACTACAGCTACTAAACTCGTCGTTAACTAGAGCTACCACAAGGCCTGGTAGTGACATATTTTTACTACTAAAATATTTTCTACATCGGAATCACAAAAAAACTCATTGACAGACTTCCAAGTATGCATAAACAAGCAGACAGAGCCACCAGACTTTTGGAATACTCTGCCTACCCCCATATCAGATCTGCATCTCCGCTGCTGGCTTTTAGAGAGCTTCTCAAAACCTGGCTTTTTAACTTGTAATCTATCTCTTACACCATGCTCCCGTACTATGCCTAGCTATCAGCACCAAGACACCCTGGGGTATACGTTGCGCTGTATAAATTAATTTAACATAACAGAAGATGCCCATACTTACACAGCTGTGACCATTTTAAGTTGGCCTTGACAGCACTCCATTATCTCCATTTCCAAAAACACCTTACAAACCGAGACTTTGAGATGAGTGTTCAGTTAGGTGCTTGCTACACCATGCTGCACAGCTGAAGAATATCAGATCAATGACCAGTCTTGCCACCGGACTAAACTCAATCCTTCTAGTTCTGTATTTTTACACCTAGAGCTCAGAAATGGCCAGGGAGGCATTTGGTGCTGTACAAAAAATCTAACAGACAAATAAATGAAGTGCCAGGAGTGTGCTCACCAGGCCGGTCTGCGTGGGGTTGACAACCATGTGTTGTATCTCGTTTGGCAACTTCAGTAAGAACTATACTTCTATGTGCCTCAACTTTGACAACCCACAAATTGAATCATCATTCCTCAAATATTCAAAGACCAGAATCAATCCTGGGCCATATATTATACACAGTAATACAGGCAGAATGGTACGCTCTCATGCACACACAGGTAGGTGTGTACGTACGTGGAGACAGACAGACAGACAGACAGACAGACAGACACCCCCCCCCAAGAGTTAAAGCTATTGGCATGAAAATTACAATGCTTTTTATTTATCTGTTTTGCTAATTAACACATAAATAAGAGGCGTTGCCATTTACAATGCCAATAGCTCAAACTCTTGTAAATGCATGACCTATTCAAAGAAGTGGCAGCTATTGTCCCAGGCTGCTCGGAAAGTGAAAGCGTGCATAGCGCGCAAAATGGTGCAGGAAAGAATGTTGTGCCTGCAGTAGGACAAAACGCATTAAAGAAAATAGTGCTTACAGACTAAGAAAGACGTACCGTGTAACAACCAGAGTAAAGGGCCAGTCCTCATGGGAGGTTACAAATGAAGACAAGGCGGTACTGAGGGACTAACAAGCCTATTAATGAATCAGAAACCAGAATTTATGAAGGCAATGACACAAGCCAATGACAAATATGGGCGGAGAGTGAGCAGGGCCTCTATTCCATACTCCAATACAGCATGCTGCAGGGCAGCGCATACGCTGCCCAGGCTCAACCAAAAAAAACTGCAGTTTAGAGGGTAAGCAGGTGTAAGAGATTTAGATCTTCTTCACCACCAACTAAGAAAAGAACTTGGGAACGGTCTGCCCTGACTACTTTAAAAGGATTCCGTCTAAGGTACAAAGAGGTTTGCTGCCAGTATGAGATCCAGCACCCATACAGTACAAGGTGGTGGACTGCAAGGTCCTGAGGCCCACCCACAATATCAGTAGCCCTATTGTAGTAACAATAAATGCCAGCCCATTTACTGTCCTCCATGTAGACTTTGTGCAACGTCACCACAGAAATCCATGGCACTCAATGATAAGGAGGATAAGGACTAATACTCTGAACGAGAATAATTGCATTGGCTCACAGGAACTGAATGTCCATAGTCTCGGCTTCCCACTGGGGTTTTTTTTGTTGCTGTTTTTTTTCAATTGGTATTTCAAAAGAGAAACACAGTAAACAATTAGCCAGTAGTTAGTCATTACATAATCAAAGTCAAAGCTGCACCACCAACATAGTACATATGTTATATCGCCTGTACCCTGCACCACCTATACGGTACAAATGTGACATCGCTCGTACCCAACTCACTGATAGAAACAGAGATAAGCGAGTGAACACCACATAGCGAATCTAATCGGGGTAAGAACATGTGATAGCGTGAGCTTAAGAACCAGGACAACGCCCCTTACAGTATGCATAACAGGTAGAGCTTCTATAACAAATTACAACAATAGCCCCCCTCTAGATCCACCCCGCCAACCCCTTAAGCAACCGCCATGGTCTCATCCGATTTCTGTCTCTCCCGGGCCCAAGTGAAGAATGGTTCCCAAATGTCTCTGGGTCTGGAGGTAGGAGGCATTAGTTCCCAGAAGGTGGTCAAGCATGTAGTTTACGAACTTTAACAGGGGTATCTTTTACATAGCTCAAAAGGCCCAGTGGAGGAGTGGGAGTCGCAGGCGCGCCAGTAATCTGGTGTATCATTGTAAACACTGTGGACCAGAATACGGACAGACGTGGGTAATCCCATGCCATATGAAGAAAGGATGCTGGGAGAAATCCACAGCGCCAACAGCGCTCATCGTCCCGCAACCCCATACGATGCAAGCCTATAGGTGTTCTGTAGAAGCGATGGAGGTACTTGAAGTGTATAAGGCGGAGTTTATAATTGGGGGAGAACTCAGTGAGCTGGCAGCAGCAGCAGGACCATTGGTCCTTGGTGAGCGGAACATGGAGGTCGTTATTCCACGCCTGAAGTGCCCTTGGCTTTAACAGAGGTGCTGTGTTTTGCATGTGTGTGTAGAGTCGTGGGAATAGTTTATGGGGCGAAGGTGACCATAACAAGTTTTCCAATGCTGCCATGGATGGCGGGGAACTCGGAAAACTTTCATGTAAAGAACGACATGCGGCCCTAAGCTTATAATAGAGAAATAGTTCAGCAAATGGCACTACTTGCCCCTCCTCTGCAACCGGAGGTAAGCGAAATGTGTTACCGAGGTATAGGTCAGCAAAGATACGTAGGTTTAGCTTTTGTAAAAACAACAGTTGATGAACATAATGCAGAACAATGTCATACATTCACCCCAGTACAGAGATCTGGCCCTAAATCCATAGTTTTTTTGTTCACCATGCCATTCCAGTTTGAACCCAGCCATATGCAAATCAGTCTTGACCCTGTGCCTCATGGGTACAGTCCAGCCCGAACTGCCAAGCCAGGTCCTCCCTGGTCTGGAAACAAGCATCCTAGGACCGGTTTCGGGGTTTCACCCCTCTTCAGCTAGCATAGCTTGATTCCAGTGGCATGGAGAGCACGGGACCCACGACTGGGCATACCCGTCCCACTCGGGGGGACAAATGCAAAAACAACAGTTGATGGACAGAATGCAGAACAATGTCATACATTCACCCCAGTACAGAGATCTGGGCCTAAATCCATCGTATTTTTGCTCACCATGCCATTCCAGTTTGAACCCAGCCATATGAAAATCAGTCTTGACCCTGTGCGTCATGGGAACAGTCCAGCCTGAACTGTCAAGCCAGGTCCTCCCTAGTCTGGAAACAAGTATCCTAGGACCGGTTTCGGGGTTTCACCCCTCTTCAGCCCGAGTCGGGCAGTTCGGGCTGGATTGTTCCCATGAGGCACAGGGACAGACTGATTTGCATATGGCCATGTCTGAACTGGGGTGGCGGAGTGAGCTAAAGAATGATGATGGATTAAACCCAGATCAGTTGACTGGGGGTGAGTGCTTGCAATGTTCAACACTCCGTTAATCATCCCCTTTGGTTTTGCTTTGTTCGCCCTAAGTTGGCAGGGTATGCCCCGAAGTGGGTCCCTTGCTCACTTTGCCCCTGGATTCAAGATAGCCTGGCTGATGAGGGATATGAACCCGAAACCGGTTTCCGGTCCAGGGAAGACATGGCTTGGCAGTTTGGGCTGGATTGTTCCCATGAGGCAAAGGGTCAGACTGATTTGCATATGGCCATGTCTGAACTGGGGTGACGGAGTGAGCTAAAGAATGATGATGGATTAAACCCAGATCAGTTGACTGGGGGAGAGTGCTCGCAATGTTCAACACTCCATTCATCATCCCCTTTGGTTTTGGTTTAGCTTTTGTGCCACAGTCCGACTGATACCGTTCCCTATATGGGGTAACAATGGGTTGTGTGCTAGTGGTATAGATGGGGCATATAATATGGGAGCGCCCGCTCTCTTCCGCAATTCATTACACGCCCATCGCAGGGTCTCCACAGTGTCCATGCCGTCTCTTGGACGGCAATAGGGCTGATAGAGAGCCACACGGAGGGGGACAGGCGCCACTGCGCCAGTCTCCACAGCCACATGGGGTTGAAAAGAAATCGGATGGACCCAGTAGTGGAGATACTGAGCCTGTGCACACCAGGCATACAGTTGTATGTCCGGGGCCCCCAGGCTGCCCCGACACAGCGGAAGCGTCAGCAAATCCCAGGACATCCGAGCCTGCCCGCCAGCCCACACCAACGAAATCAGCAAGGTCCTGAGGGTCAGAAAGAAGGCATGCGTGAGAGGGATCGGGATATTAGCAAATAAATAAAGACATTTTGGCAGTACTACCATTTTAGCGAGGGCTATTTACCCGCCAGGGAAATCGGGAGCCTTGCCCACAGTGCGAACTTCTCCTCTAGCCAGGCGATGGCAAGCCCGTAGTTTAAGTTCCACACCTCCTGTAAGTTTCTACTAAGCCAAATACCCGGATACTTTACTGTGTCATCCGCCCATTTTAGAGGGAACTCGGAAACAACTGGGGCAGTGGTATCCGTTAATGGAAAAATGACTGACTTAGCCCAATTGATCGAAATTTCAGAAAGGCCACCGAATCTGATAAATTCCCGAAGAAGGGGATCCAGGTTGACCGTGGGGTCAATCACATACAATGTGACATCGTCAGCATATAACGATGAGGAGACTTCTGATACTAAACCAAATCCACCTGGCCGTGTGATGCTGAGGCGCACCGCCAGCGGCTCCATCGCAATCGCGAAAAGCAGGTGGGACAGAGGGCATCCCTGCCTCGTACCACACGAGATAGAGAAAGGCTGGGGAATGAGGCCATTCACTCAAATCCGAGCTGTTGGCTGAGTATATATTAAGGGGATTAGATTTATAAATAACGGACTGAGACCCAGAATGGCAAACAGATATGGCCATTCGAGCGTATCGAACGCTTTAGTAGCATCGAGGAAAACCGCAGCCGCCTGCACATCTGGATGGAGGTAGTGTAATACTGAAAAAACAGCCCTGAGGTTGTGGGAGGTAGATCGCCTGGGAATAAATCTCGATTGATCGGGACGAGCGATCAAGGGGAGTAGTGGCTGCAACCTATTAGCTATCAACTTGGCCAGGATTTGACATCCACATTTATTAATGAAAGTGGTCTATACGAGTCTAATTCAGTTTCAGGCTTCAGCAGAGTAATTATTATTGCCTCCCACATAGATGGCGGTAAAATACCGGTGTTTTGAGTTTTCTCATAGAGCGCTAACAAGAGCGGAGCTAGTTCCTCCACGTATGTTTTGTAGAAGGTGGTGGTTAGACCGTCCGACCCAGGACCTTTTTCCAATGGCAAGCTTTTAATTACCTGAGAGACGTCTTCTACTGTGAACGGGAAGTCTAAGTAATCTCTGTGCCTCTGACTAAACCAAAGTAGCTCTAGGGAGTTAAGGAATGATTGCATGCCTTCAGGGCATGTTGTTTAAGTAGCGGATTAGAGTAGGACGAGGAGAATTCGTCTAGCATATCTGCCTGTCCTCTAATAACCGTGCCATGAGTGCTAGTCAATTCAGGGATGTAAACAGTGGAGTGTGGGGCACGGATCATCGCCGCCAGAGTTCTCCCCGGCCTGTCACCCTCTCCGTATCTCCGAGCCTCGGCATATTTTCCCAAGAACTTGATCTCACGCTGCGCTTCCTCCTCAAAGTCAAGCAATCTAGCCTTCAAAAGGGCCAGCGTGCTGGAGTCGTCGGAGGAGTAGTATTGTGTTTCTAGCCCCTTGATTTGAGTCTCTAGGGAAGCGTGGGATCCCCGAATAGCTTTCAACACCTCAGACTGGCGAGCAATGCATTGACCCCTAATAACCACCGCGAACGCCTCCCAGAGGGATACCTCCGTGTCCACCGAACCGGAATTGAGGGTGAAATAGTCAGCAATATCTGTTCTAATTTCTTCTTTAAATGCTTCATCTAGAAGCGCATGCGGTGGTAACCGCCATGTAAGCAAGCGAGGGGGGACTCAGGAAGTACTAATCTCAGAAGGCACAGGGCGTGGTCCGACAGGGATCTGCGAAGGTGTGACATCTCCCAGTCCACGTGACAACATCGCTCGACACCAACCAGAAGTCCAACCTTGACCAGGCGCCATGATATTCAGATATGCAGGTGCCCTCCCGAGTCGTTGGGTGTCTGCACCTCCAAATATCAACCAAATTGCCATCCGAAATTATGGCGTTCAGGGCTGCACTGGCAGACGGGTGTAAGGTCCGGGAGGCCCCTTTCCTGTCCAGGTCGTCATCTAAGATTGCATTAAAGTCTACCCCCGGATGACGGTGTCGCAGCCGGTCGCTTTAACCCTAGCCCAGATGTCCTGAAAAAAGCTTGGAGAGTCCAAATTAAGGCCATACAGTGCAACTATCGCGACCCCACGGGAGTAATTGGAGTATATGGAAGAGTATACCAGACCCCATCGGCTATGTCTCAACCTAGGGGAGGAAACGACATTGAGATGTGTCTCCTGCAGCACACATACGTCTATAGTATGCCTCATCGGGTAGGTGTGCACAAGCCTGGATTTTCTACCATCATTCAAACCCCGAATGTTCCATGTTAAAAAACTCAAACTGGTGGCGTAGTGTCTGACTGTATACATTTCAACAAGGAAGAGGATTGATTGCGGTGCAGCACAGTCGTAATTATCCAGGTACAAACAATCATGCAGCAATTTATCATACTGGCTAAAAACATAACAAACCCCACCCCCAACCCACCTCCCACTCCAACCCCCCAATCAGGTTGTAGAGAACCCACCCACGATAACAGGAATAAACAGTTAGCAAGGGGGAGCTCTCCCATAGGGGCGTAGGACCGCCAGCGTACTCCCGTCGGAACAGGGTGGCCCAGAAACTGCAGAGAGCTTAACCAATGGCATGAAAAATGCACAAACAAATCATCCACAGATCATCATAGCATGAAAGTGGCCTAGGCATTTCATACAGCGCAATTCGACCTAGAGTTGTCCAGACCCCCACTGCATGTCGTGGTGTCTACCCAGCTCCCCACTCGGTCCCCCACTGGATTGGACCACACAACCTGGCCCAAGTGGATTAAGCCTAAAGAAAGAGAAGTGAGAAAAGCCCTTGGGGTGTATCGATCTGGAGTCAGCAAGGAAAGGATCATACCAAAGCTCACCATCTTTGAACAAAATACAGAGCAACTAGATCATAGGATATGGCATGACTGGAGAGCGATCAATCATTGTCACTGAGCCGGGCCTCAGCCGAATCTGGCATCCTGGAGCCATATTTAGATTGTTTGCCACTCACGTTTTGCAAATTTGAGGGTGGATTTGGCATCCGTGAAGAAGTGTGGAGATCCATCACGAGTGACCTTAAGTTTTGCTGAATATAACAACGAGTATGGGATTCGGGCCTGCAGCAGAAGTCTTTTGGTGGGTAGGAACTCACGTCTCGCCATTTGTACCGCAAGCGTAAAGTCCGGATAAAATTAAATTTGGTTGCCCTTGTGAGTGATCTTTCCCTTCTCTCGTGCTAGGCGCAGGATCAGGTCGCTGTCTTGATAATTAAGAATCCGAGCAAGGATGGGTCTGGTCAGAGCTCCGACCGGTGGTTTAGGGCACAAGGCACGGTGCACCCTCTCGACAGCAAAGACCGTGATAAGTTGAGCGTCGAAGAGCTCCCGTGGAGATCAGCCACATAAGACTCCAACTTGACAATAGCCGTGGTCTCCGGTATGCCCGTGAGGCGCAGGTTGTTGCGGCGCGACCTCGCCTCCAAATCTTCGTTTTTAGCGCGGATCACACCCAACACTTTATCCAATTGCAGGATTTGCTCCTTCGTTTCCACTTGGAACTCGTGAAAGTCGGAAACTTTATTTTCGAGTATGTCAAGTCTGGTCTCATGGGCACCTACTTGGGTTTTAACGGCATCTAGCTGGGTAGTGAGCGCATCAAGCTTGGTGTCGATGTTAGTAGGCTAGATCGCATCTCGAGCATCAGGGTACGTAGATCCTCCCCCCGATCCTCTGACTGTTGCTCTGCAGGCCTCTCCGCCCGGCCTCAGGGTCTGTTTCCATAAGCCTCATGGTCCTCCGCTGGTCAACTTCGGCTGCTTTGCATCCTGCTTCCCCATGTCTTTTATTTATTTATTTTTTAAATTTGAGTTTGAGCAAAATAATACAGAGGTATGACATTCAGAGCCCCCCCACACCGATAAACTAGCGATTCAAGGACACAAAAAGGGAAAAGAAAGACCAGGAATTAATTGCACTGGAGAGAGAAGAAAAAAAAAGAGAGAGAAGAGAAAAAAAGAAGAGAAGCAGCAAAAAGGAAAAAAAACAACCCAAAAAAAAAAAAAAAAACGCAAGTGAACAGGGGAAAGAAATCACAGGCCGGGTTAGCCCGACTGCTCCAGCCAAGTAGTGAGAGCTTCCCAAACATCTAAACCCTTCTTTCGCCCTTTAGAACCTTTTCTGGCATTGATAGCTTTTTCTAGATGGTAAGTTGCAACTAGCCATCTAGCCATTGAGAGAATGGTGGGGGAATCAACATCCAGCCAACCTGAAGCAACACAGATCCTCCAAACTGCCATGGCAACAAAAATTAGTGACCCACCTTTGTTTTTATTAGTTTCGGTCTGGGTCCCCAGCAAGATGACTATAGTGGTTAGTGCAATGGCCTGGGAGGTGACTTTCCCCAGAAATTCCTGTACCTTAAAGAGAACTGGAGCGAGTTTAGGACAGATTGCAAACATGTGAACTGAGTCGGCACCAAACTCTGAGCACCAGGGGCACAATGTTCCTTTGCCGACTTCCCATTTGGAAATTTTGCTGGGGGTAATGTACAGAAAAAAGATGGTTTAGAAGTGTTGTGCCTGCAGTTTGGCTGACAGCAAGATGTTTTGAGAAGGTTCTAAAGAGTTATAAAACGTACTGTGTGGAGCCGCAAGTTTGGTGTGCCACTTGTCCGCTATTCTCGCTAGATCGTCTGAAGTTTTTCTGTTTAATGCATTGTATATATGACCTATCCGAGGAGTTGCAGTGTCCCGCAATGTATTGACGAGTTCTATTTCAGCAAACCCTGTGCTGCCCCCAACCTTTCTGGAGAGAAAGTCCTGTATGAAAAAGTATTTAAAGGCCTCTTGACTGCTCAGACCATGTTTATTTTGCAGGTCTGTAAAGGATTTAACTCCTTCACTGGTGATTAGGTCTCCCAGTTTCGTGATACCTGCCTTATGCCATTCTAAAAGATAGGACCTGTCAAAAATGGTGGGGAGATTACAATTTGCAGTGATAGGAGAGTAATAATTAAATCTCCCCAGCCCAAATATTCTGCGGTTATTACGGAGGACCTTAAAGGAGTTTATTAGTCTTGAATCTCACACGTTTGTAGTATCCAAAGGTTATCTGTCGGAAAAGCCAACCGCGACGCTCTTCACCCAATAAAAGCTGGAATGGTGAGGCAAGCCCAGATGGAGGGGAAGGGGAGTGTTCCCTTAACAATTCAGTACTATACTGCAGGACCGAAGCCCAGTAGTAAAGCACAACATTGGGGAAGGCCCAGCCACCCCGCTCTCTAGGAAGAGACAGTTGCTTTAAAGCCCACCTTGGTTGTGAGTAGGCCCAGATAAACTGCGTAAATATTTGCTGAAATTTCTGCAGATTGGCTTTGCTGAATTCCAGTGGTATGGTGCGGAAGAAATAGAGCAGTTTAGGGAAGTAGGTCATTTTAATTATATGACATCTGCCAACGAGGGTCAGGTGCAGGTTGTCAATTATCTTAAGGGCTTTCTTGGTTTCTGTTGCAAGGGGGGAATAGGTTCTCCGTTACAATTTCGGCAATATTAGCGGAAATGAAGACCCCCAGGTATTTTGGCTTCGGAACTACCCGGGTGTCGGTCCAGGTGATTTCCTTATTTATTATTATTTGGGTTTTCGTTTTATTCAGTGCATACCCTGAGATTTCCCCAAATTTTTGTGCCTCCGTTTCCAGTGTCAGAATGGCATTCTCAGGATCAGGGGAAGTTATGGCCAGGTCATTGGCATAGGCCATAATTTTAGTGTTAATACCCTGCATACTAGTTGCCAAGATAGCGGGATTCCTTACAATTCTTTTGATGAATGGGTCTATATAGAGAGCAAATAACAAGGGGGAGCAGGGGCAACCCTGCCTAGTGCCCCGGGAGATGTTGAATTGCTCCGTGAGTCGCCCATTGATAGAAACACAGATTGTCGGCTTTTGGTATAGAGCCCGTACAGCCTGCGTGAGTTTAGGCCCAAAACCCATCTTACCCATGACAGCCCACAGAAACCGCCAGGAGACCCGATCAAATGCTTTTTCGGCATCGAGTAGTATTAGTGACATCAGGTCTCCTGGTACCTGTGCTGCGTCAAACAGGGTAATAGCCCGCCTGACATGTTCCGTGGTGCCTTTCTTTGGAATGAAACCGTGTTGCCACTCTGAGACTAGGGATTCCACCACAGAGGATATTCTGATTGCCATTATTTTAGAGAAGACCTTAGAGTCGCAGTTAATACGTGTAATCGGTCTGTATGAACCCATTTCTAATGGCGATTTGTCCTTATTAAGGAATATGGATATTTTGGCGTTAGACCAGGAGGCGGGAGGGGAAACCCCGTAAAAGATTGAGGTCACTATGTCAGTATAAATGGGTTTAATTTGAGGGGCAAAGATTTTATAAAACTCAACAGGAATGCCATCCATTCCTGCAGCTTTCCCATCTGGTAGACTAGTTAGGGCTTCCAGGATATCATCCCAGGTAGGGGTGAGAGCCAGCTGCTCCCTACTATCAGGGGTAAGTTGTTCTAGGTCAGCCTCATTCAGGTCGCTAGTTATCATGCTTCCTATTGAGTTAGCTCCCCTGCCGTTCTCTTCTGTGTATAGTTCAGTGTAGAATTCTTGAAATCCTTTTTGTATTGCGCTGGGGTCATTGGTCTCTATCCCTGTTGCAAGTTTAACTGCGTGTATTTCGCTACTAGTGAACTGTTGCCTGGTTTTGACGGCTAGGTGATGTCAAATACAGTCACTACACTCATAATTCTTTTCTCGCATTGTCGCCCATTTTGCTGCGTTTTTTTCTGCGAAAACTGCCCAGATTGCGGCCTTTGCAAAAATTACTTGTTTTTGGACATTCTCAATATCCTGTCCAGAGTTGACCATTAGGACCAGTTTCATTTCTGCTTGCCTTAGTTTTTCCTGGAGATCACAAATTAACAGCTTCTCCTTCCTGTTTTTCCTAGTTGAAAACCTCAGAGTTTCACCCCGAACACCCGCTTTAAAAGTATCCCAAACAATCATGGTTGAGGCGGTTCCAGTATTTATTTTCAGGAACTCCTGTATCCAACCTTGCATATGTAACCGATAACCTGCGTCTTGTAAAAGGGGTTTCTCAAAACTCCACCTTGGGGCCTCCTTCCAGTTCCCTAATCCCTTGATGTTTAAAATGAGAGGATTGTGGTCTGACATGAAGCGAGGTGCGATGTCTATGGTGCATTTGTTAAGTAAGGAGGATGAGATAAAAAAGTAATCTAATCTGACAAATGTATGATTCGGGGGCAGAGAAGTAGGTGTAGCCAGGTTGGGCAGGATTTAAGCTAGCCCAAATGTCGCTTAGACCATATGTCGCTTAGCCCATGAGTCTGAGCTAAGTTAGTTAGTGCTTGATATGCTAGGGGCTTTCTGCCTTTATACCTCCATTTGTTGTCTATTTTCCAATCACTGGGCAGATGTATGTTAAGGTCGCCACAGAGGATGATTGGGGTAGGCTAGTGTGCTAGCTCCCCTGAGACCAGGTTGATGATCCCTGGGTCATCTGTATTGCTCCTGTACAGTGAGCAAAGGGTGAAAGGGAGATTAGGAGATAGATGGCATTCGGTGATTACCCATCTTCCCAGTGAGTCGGCTTTAACACAGGGATTTTTAAGAGAGAGTCTCGTGTCTACCATGATTCCTACCCCTTTTATTTTGGCGCCCTGTGTAGTAGCCCCCACAACCTTAATCCCCAGTGAGTCTAGTAGGTGACTCTGTGAACCCTCTATATGGGTCTCCTGGAGGCAAATGATGTTGCCCCCCCAAGAAGCGCAATCCTTGCGCTACATTTTGTCTTTTTGAAGTGTCATTTAGCCCACAGATGATGGCAGAGATAAACCTAAGCGAATCTATTTTAGCCATCTAGGTATTACAAGAAAGTTTAGAGCAGAGATTTCTCGAGCCTTAGAATGTGCTTCACCTAGTGAAATCTTTAGTCTCGCCCAATGTCTCAGTGAATGAGTGTGTAAGTACATGCATACAAAAAAGTGTCCTTGGTACTTTTGTGTTAGTTTGGGTGCCCAGCCACCCCCACTCCCCCCCCAACCCCCCTCCCTCCCCTCTTCTGAGCAATCAGGGTTAACCTGAGTGATGGTAATCAGTCATGAGTCCCGGCTGCTGACCACGCCTGAAAAAACAAGTTAATCCTACGTTATGGTGACCATTTTATCTGAGGTTTTTCTTAGTTTTCATTTCGTCCAGATATTCACCAGCCTTAACCACAGACAGAAAGATTTTGGTGCCCCCGTTGAAAATTACTTTGAGTCTGGCGGGATTCATTAGGTAGACCTCAGCCCCAGCTGCTGAAATGGGGTAAATGCCTTAGGCGCCATCTCCCCTCTACTGTCTGGTGGCAAAAGTCGGGTTTTGTGAAGAATGTTATGTCATTAGCCCCTTTTTTGGAATTTGGGCGAGCCTGGTCGTATAATAGCTGCCTCAGGAGAAAGTTTCCGAAATAATCTAGAAACACCCTTGGCTGTCCACCGGCTGCGTTGCTGCCATCGCGCTGCCGTCTTTGATTGAAGGGAAAGCAGTGCGCTCTCTGCACCTCTCGGTCCCAGTCCCAGGCTGGTTGATCAGGGAAGGATTCCTGCAAAAGTTTTACAATAAAGCGCCTGGGGTCATCCCCTTCCTTCCCCTCCGGAATTCCAAGCAGGCGAAGATTATTTCTGCGTTGACGATTCTCTTGCTCCTCCATCTTAGACATTAGATCCATCAAGCAAGCAGTGTTGGACTCGCTCTGCTGTTTGGCTGCCGTGGATTCGGATTCTAGATGTTCCGTGCGTGCCTTGTCCATAGAAACACGGTCACTTATGTCTGTACAGGTTTTGTTCAGCCACCTTAAACCTCCCTGGAGCTTCTTGGCAGCACCTTTGACTGCGAGGGTGTCTGCCCGGACCTCCTCCTGAAACTCTTTGATAGAAGCTAAGATAGAAGCTAGGGAGGGCTCAGCAGTGTCCATTGGCAGGCTTTTTGCTTTTCACCACTGTGTTGTGTTAGGGTCGTCCTCGTCCAGGCGGTAAGACATTTGTGAATCCGAGTAATCCCACTTCAGTTGACTGCGCCGCTTGCCCTTGCTTCTGGTTTTCTTCAATCACTGAACCGTACCAGTGTCTTTGGTTGAGACATCACTATCGTCCTTGCTTGAGTCAAACCCCTCCTACGAAGAGTTAGCTGCACCGTCAGAAACAAATATATTGTAAAAATGCTCAAGCCCTGTTTCTGGAGTCCAAGGAACTTGTGCGCCAGCGGCTGCTTCCAGGCTCAGGATGAAGTTGGCTAAGCCAGCCATACTAGCCTCGGGCTGTAAGGGGGTGCCAGGATTGACAGCGTAAGAGCCAGCATCAATGTTCTGTGCTACAGTTGGTCCTGCAGAAGTACTTGCGTCAGCGCGCGGCCCTTGCTCTGGTGCTGCCGCTACCAGGTCTGTCTCTTGTGGGTGGTTAGGTGTTGGGCCAGCAACCAGCTGCAGACCGGGTGCGTGCGCTTGCGTGGACTGTGGGACGAAGGGGGCATTCTCAGGGGGAGGCGCATGCACAAGGGTTTTAGAATGGATACCCAAAGGCTGGGCTTTAGTGCCTAAAAACATTTTTGCTAAGGGTGGCTGTATAGCTGCTAGGTCTTTTAAGTCTTTTAAATCTTTAGGCTGTCCGCCTCCCCCAGCTTTCCCCAATGATTTTTGGCTGCCACTAACCTCCAGCCTGGGTTTTGCAGGGCCCTCGGTGGATGCAGTATCCCTGGATTCTCTGGACTCAGGGATGGCTGCTGTCTTCACTTTGCCGCCCCTCCTGGCTCCTCGGCTGTTCATGCTGGAGGTGCTGCCCAGATGCGTCCGCCGTCGAGATCCGCCAGATCTGGGTGAGGATAAGGCAGCCGGTGCGAGCAGACGAAGATCCAGGTCAGAAAAGGTGATGTAAAACAAAATCCAGGTCAGGAGGGGGATCCAGCACCAGGCAGGCAGCACGCGGAGGTCCGCCGGAATAATAAGGAAATAAGCCGCCGTTTCTGTGGCGCTTTGCCGAGGATGAAAGCCGGGTAGTTTAAAGCCTCCTGCCAGCAGCCTCTGCGTTCGTGCGAGCGTCCGTGTCAGCATCACATCGCAGGGCACCTAGTCGATCAGCCACGTGTCTGGCGTAAGCAGGCGAGCAGCGTGGACACTCACGCTGACTCCATCTTGCTCCTTCAAGACCCTGCTTCCCCATGTCTAGTGCAGGTTTCACCGGCCTCCTCGGTGGAGCCCACCGGCCGCCAGCGGCGCAGGTGCTCCACCCACGACTTCCTCTCTACCTCGACTCGCTCACTGGCGAAACGCAAGTCCACGGGGGGCAATGCACAGCTTCAGCTTGCAGGGATAGCTAGGTGGCCCACCTGCACCACCGTCAGCCAGCAGAGGCCCACTGCAGGGCCAGACACACACTCCAGATAGGCACTGCACACTCTGAGATCATCAATCGATCTGGGCTATCGCAGAGTCCGTCTGATGACCAGGATTCACCCCACCAGTACGATCCGCACACACGTGGCAGCTCAGTTGGGCAATTCACCACCAGGCCTTCCACACATAAATGGCCGCCACGGCAAACTCAGGCCCACAGGTGCAGAATGGTGAATGAAGCGCAATCGGCCCCAGTCCTTTCCCAGATATATATTTTACTGAGGGCGGAGGTAGCTCCTCTCACCCGTGAGTAGACTGGGCCAAGGCGCAGGCCCAACACGCGCCACCAGAAATCAGCAGGGAAGTCTTCTCCCAGTCAGGCTGCAAGATGGCGCCGCCGCCTCCCTAGTCCCCGCACCTCCACTCCGCCGCCGCGTCTCACTTTCTGGGTCCGGTCAGCGCGGATCTTGGCATTTGGGCGGAACAGCTCAACTCCGCCTCAGGGGCCAGCCGCGTCTCCAGGGCTGCGGATCAAAGGGAATCGCGCCGCAGCTTCTCCGATCAAGGCCTACACTGCTCGGGCCGCCGCGGACTCAATTGCGAGGTCTGCCTGCCCGCGCCACCACAGGAGAAGCGCGCGTCTCCGGCTCGCTCCCAGCAAGGCGCCTCACTCTGCACAGGATCAAAGCGCAGGGACGTGAGTTCCCGCAGTCGATGCCTCACATGATCTGCTGTCCATGGGGAAGTTATAACTCGGTTGTAGTTTCCCACATGTAAGGATTATGGTTGGATCTTTTCTCGGCCGGCACAGCTCGCTCACAGAGCGGCCATTTCGCGGCTCAGCAGACCACGCCCCCCTTCCCACTGGGGTTTATTCCAGCACTGGGCTGACTATTCCCGGAAACTGAAATCATCCTGGATGGTGCAATATCACCAGCTTCATCTCATTCTGGCACTCTTTACCGACTAAATCATCCACAGTGGATCATTTCAGCCCAGGAAGTTTGCATGTGTGCCATTCTATCCACTTGATCATTCAAACTCACTCTAGCACACTGGTCAAGCCCTGCCTACGGAGTCCATCAAACGATCTTTCTGTTGGTATGAGAACCCAACAGTACAGTAGACAGTGAGAAGCAATACAAAGACAGTGAGCACCAATGCAACCTACAGGATCCAACAGGGTCCAGCTAATGCATTTACCAGACTACTGAATTTGTTGGGAGGGTTTATTATTTTTCTAAGGCCAGCATCTCGATGTTCACTATCTGGTAACGTTGATAAGACTAAGGAAAGTTCCCACTGCTCACACGCTGTGTACATTCATGATGCCTCTAAGCAGAGCTCAAGTAAGGGAAAACAGTTGATGAGCTACTGACAACATCCACCTTGTATTATGTCTTTTCTGACTATCATTTGAACTTGTAGGACATGCAAAGAGTAGCCTTTGTCTCACTTTCTATGAAGGATACAAGGGATGAAAGGGACTGACTGGCCTTGATGGCGATCTTCACATTCTCCCTAAGACAGATCCATCCACGCCTCATATTTCTGCTATATTGGGATTTTAAGTAACTCATTTCTATAGATGGCTTTGACCCACAGTGCAAGAGAACAGCAGCTAAATAAAGTCATGCACCATAATAATAATAATAATAATAAAACATTTATTGAGCGCATGGCTGCACAGCTGTGTATCCCCGCGCTGATTGCTGAAAAATCTCATCCGCGACAACAGGACGGGAAGGGGCCCGAGTTATTGAGGAAAGAGGTGTGTTTTCAAGTTCGCTCTGAAAAGGGTTTCAGAGGGTTCCATTCTTAAATGAATCGGAAGAGCGTTCCAGAGTTTCACTCCTAGAAAACTAAAGGAGCGGCCACCGATTTTAGCTTTTTGAACGCGGGGTAGTTTGAAAAGGGACATTCCTGAAGACCTCAGATGACGAGTAGGGCGAATGATGGTCATGAGGCTTCTTAGGTATGAGGGGCCCTTGTTGTGGGCTATCCTGTGAACATAGCAGAGGCTCTTGAATTTTATTCTTTCCCTTACGGGGAGCCAGTGCAATTTGGACAGTGCAGTCTTGGCCGAGATTCTTTTCGGAAGGCCTAGTACCACCCGGGCGGCTGCATTTTGTACACATTGCAGCTGGTGAAGAAGTTTTTGGTTAATGCCCAGAAGAAGGGCATTCCCATAATCCAGGTGCGGTGTGATAAGAGCATGTACAATGGTTTTCCTGGCTGTAATAGGTATAAGGTCAATGATTTTTCTAAGGATTCTTAGTGTTCCGATGCATTTGCCAATGATCTTGTGGACTTGGGATTTACCTGAAAGATCCGAGTCGATCATGATCCCGAGGTTCTTGACTTTCTCAACCGGTTGAGGACATTCGCCAAGCGATGTAGGCCACCATGCTTGAGACCAAAGGGAGGTGTTGTTCCCAATCACAAGCACCTCAGTTTTGTCACCATTTAGCCGGAGGCAATTACTGTCCATCCACCTAGCGACAGCAGTCATGCACTCCGAGAAGTTTGAGGCATACTTGTCAGTATCCGGAGTAAGCTTGAACATGAGCTGCGTATCATCGGCGTAGCTAACTATGCCCACGCCGAAGTTCTCTATGATTTGAGCCAGGGGTTCCATATAGATGTTAAACAAAGTAGGGCTCAAGCTAGAGCCCTGTGGAACCCCATAACTCACGGTCCGCGAGGATGATTTAAAAGGCGGGCAGTGAAGCTGGAAAGTTCTGTTGGAGAGAAAGGATTTAATCCACTCCAGTGCGCCGTCTTTTACTCCAATGTCGGAGAGTCGGGACAAGAGCGTGGCATGTAGCACCGTATCGAAAGCGGCGCTTAAGTCCAGCATGACCAGCGCTGCAGTTTCACCCTCGTCCACCGTCTTGCGGATAAATTCTGTGGAATACAAGACAGCAGTTTCCGTGGAGTATTTGGGTCTAAAGCCGGATTGGGTGGGATGGAGGATGTTTTCTTGCTCTAAATACGCCATGAGTTGGGAGTTCACTATTTTTTCTATTATTTTGGCGCAAAGAGGCAATAGAGATATTGGTCTGAGGTTTTGAAAGTGAGTAATAGGAGTGTTCGGTTTTTTTTTCAGGGGGATGACTTGGGCGTTTTTCCAAGCCTCAGGGACGTGACATTCTTTGAAGGATAGGGTGATGAGATGGCATATTTGATCCAAGAGAGTACTGTCCATGATGTCTTTGCATTTGTCTAATGGACACACATCGTTTGGGGAGCCTGAGTGGATACTGTTGATTATGCTAGACAGTTTTGCTTTGTCCGGAGTGAAGAAATGGGTAAGAGTGGATTTATGAGGGCGGGGAGGTATCGTACCCAGAGTGGGGGGAGCGGAGAAAGTAGCGTGAATTTTGTCTACTTTGTTGACAAAGAAATCAGCAATTTCTTCACATAACTCATCAGAGTATGTGTCTTGCGTATCCAGGCTCGATGTGTCTGTTAGTTGTCTATAAATCTGAAACAGTTCTTTAGAGGGATTTATAGACTGTTCAATTCTATTTTGGTAAAAGAGACTTTTTTCCTTTCTTATAAGTCTCTGATAGGCCTTTAATTCACGTTTGTAGTTTTCCTTCAGTTCCGTGGAGTAGTTCTTTCTCCAATTTCTTTCAATCCCTTTGCACCGGGCTTTAGCTGCCTTTAATTTTTCTGAAAACCACGGTTCAGATTTTGTTCGCCTTGCTGGGGGTTTGCAAGTCCAGGGGGCGATTTTATCAAGTGCCTTACCCAACCAGAGTTCGTAAGAATTCCAGGTGTCTTGGAGGGATAGACCTTGGGGGGGGGGTGAATTTTTAATTCGTCAGAGAGGCGTTCTGGGGTATAGTTTTTCCAATTTCGACGTTTGGCATATACAGGTTTGTGGGCATTATCCTTAATCCTGGTCTTGGGTATATTGAACGTGATCATGTGGTGGTCTGACCATATGATAGGGACCGGAGGTTGTATATTAATGCCTTCCCAAGTCGCGAAAATGGGATCGAGGAGGTGGCCCTGTTTATGTGTGGGTGAAGTGGAAAGCAAAGTGATCCCCAGAGCGTGCAAGGCTGTCTTAAGGAGTTGAGCTTCCTTGGCAAGTAGATCTTCAAAATGGAGATTCAGGTCGCCTAGTATCATGAAGTTGTTATATTTGATAGCTAGTTGCGTCGCTATTTCAATTAGTTGGTTGCAGAAAGGAGTAGCATTGCCAGGGGGCCGATAAATAAGAAGCCCAGTTATGAACATGTTAGGGGTCACTTTAATGGTAAAAATGCCGCATTCGCTATTAGTGATGCCTTTATGAGTGAGGGTGCACTCCAGTTCTTTTTTGAAGATCATTGCAAGGCCACCACCGCGCTGTATCGGCCTGTCAATTCTCAGTAGGCTGTAGCTAAGAGGGACAGCCTCGAGTATGTCTGGAGATGAAGATTCTTCTAGCCAGGTTTCTGTTAGAAACAGTATATCGAAATCATTATGAAGTAGAAGGTCGCGAAGTTCCAGTTTGTGTTTAACCATAGATCTGCAATTAAGTAGCATCAGGTTAAGACAGGTTACAGGGTTATTAGAGATGGAGGAATCATCAAGGCGAAAGTAGCATGAGTTGCATTGAGATGATAGTACGTTAGGATCTATGGAGTGATGACATGATGAGGTGGGGGTCTTACCGATTTCAAATATCGCCTCGCGAGTGTAGCGGATTGACTTAGGAAAGAGCGCTCTCTCGGATGCCTGCGTGTTGCCCCTGTGGCCTGAGTCTCCTGTCCCGCGTCCCGTCTGGTCGCGGACGGGCGCAGACGGGCGCAGACGGGCAGGACTCTGGCTTGACTCCGGCGCGCGATCGGCGTGCCCGCAATGCGCGTCCGCTGCGCGGAGCCATGGACGTATGGTTTTAAGCGCTCGAAGCGCGACGTGCAGCGCGAGCCCTCACCAAGATGGCCGCTGCCTGACTTCCTTACCACTCTGTAGTCCCACCTGGAGCCGGTCTAACAGTCGACCGCTTCCCAGGACAGGCAAGAGTGAAAATAAACTAAAATAACGTTGTCCAAGCTGTGTAAGGGGAGCGGCGCTCAAGTAGCTTGAGTAGAGGAATCGATTTCAATTTTAAAAGCAGTTTAAGGGGGGAGCGGACACAAGGGAGGAAAATAAGATACAGCACACTATATAAAAAAATCAACCTCCCGGCTCAAGCCTCAGGAGGAGAATAACAGCAATCTGTCTTCAGCATCTGATTAAAGTGTCCTTTTCTAAAATCGCTCTAAGAAAAGATTCTATGATTTAAAGAGCTAATCATCCAAAATGTGGTAAAGCCTCTGAATTAGGGTGCTGGAGAACTGAATCTAATACAAACTCCTCTGGGAATGCTACCCATGTATAACATGCTCCATGCAGCAGTGAATCTCATTGGCACTGGTTACCGGTATCCGATTACCCATAATTAAACAGAATTCTTTTTTTGCCACTTGCACACTTCAAGGCTAGAGAAGCCCATTAGAACCATCTTCACCTTGTTGAACCTTGCGGCTGGGCACAGGATTAAGGTGGCTTTCATCGTCTTTAGTGGCCGCTGAGAATGATTTTGTTAGCCACCCTACACACCTCAGCTCCATATTGCTTGGATACTTCCGAGCCTCATTCAGAATTTTCTTTGGAGGGGTGGATGGGCTAGACAAATAGCAATTCCTTACCTTCAGGGAATGAGTTTTGAAAACCTTTGGGCCTGGAGGAACAGCCCTGTGATGGTAATGTGGACTACTTTGAATTGACCTACTTTACTTCCAAGACGTGTTATCAAGACCAAGGACAGAAGGCATCTGGAAGGTGGGGAGATCATTATTTTCATCTCTTCTCATCAATATGAAGGGAGCATGTCTACATTTTCCTGTGAACTACCATGCACAAGAAACTTGTCTCCTCCAACACTGTACTATCTCTGCTTAAAGGTAAGATGTTAGGAGCATCAAACCTATACTAATTGCCAACAAACACATATGGGCTTATACAGTGTACTTTAGTGACAATGGCTACGTTTTGGTGAAAGGTTACTTCCCTGCCCCTATGGCCTTCTGTAGCTGTGTTGGTGTCTGGAAGTCAAAGCCCATGTTCTTCATTGTGTGGAGTTAGTTGTTACCAACACCATCAGAAGGAAGCACTGCTACTTGACGTGGACCATGCATAAGGGTCTTGTCATCTTCCTATTGGAGGTGAGCACAGACAATGGGGGGCTGAATACAAATTATTTGATAACAACATGTGCATGCTTTACCAGCTGACTTGGTTTCTCATAGCTAGTCGCACTCAAGCCAGGCTGCTCCTGTATCCTGCAAAGCACTCATTTATTTACATGTTTATTCATTTATCGAGTTGTGCATTTGCTCTAACATTGTTCCTAGTCTGGGCAGCTGTCATTATTCTGCTCTACCTTTCCAGAGCGCACGTGATCACCTTATGGGTTGATTCCTCTTAAATGATCTTGTGCATCATCCTCAGTGGTAAATGCACTATTATCTTACACCTGCCTCCTTTGGGGCCGGTCGCCAACCTGCAGAATTGTTTCTTGCAATAATTGGAAAAGGTAGCACTTCTAGCAAATTATTTGATGGCTAGTGTTGGATCTGACTCTATGATCTTCACTCGCTACAAGTGTGGGTGGGATCCCTTTTGGGGTCTGCTGGGTTGCTTAATTGCACTTAGGGCTTGGAATTGGTGTTTTCTGTCCCTCAACATCTCGTCGCCCCATTAGCAGGATGTGGTCCAAAATCTTGGTAGATGGCAGGAGAAGGCTTGTTGTCCGGGTGTAAGGAAGTGGGTTTCCGTTGCAGTAACCCCCCCCCCACACTTTTTGCCTGATAACTGATGCACTTTTCCTTGGTGTGCCCTGGGCTCCTGCCAATCAGGTGCCCAGGGCCTGTGTTCCTTCCCTAAAAACTGCCTAACAGCCTAAACCCAATTGGCATCTCTGGCCACATGTCATCCCTGGTAAATGGTACCCAGGGCCTTGTGACCAGAGAAGGCCCCTAAGGGCAGCAGCACTTATTGTGCCACCCTTAGAGGCCCTGTACCCTGACACACACACACTGTCTTTGCAGGCTGAGTGTCTTGGTGCAGAACAAAACAGAGCGTCGACATGGCACACATCCCTGTGTGCGATGCCCACAACACACACTGCCCTGGCATACCTTAGTCACCGCTCTATCTGGGTGCCCTATGCCAGTGGTGTGGGCACAGGTGCATGAGCCCTGTGCCCCTACAGTACCCAGGTCCATTCCTGCCATTAAGAGTATACGGTGCTGGGAGGTCGTCAACACGAACTCCATAGCACCATGATGGCTACACTGAAGACTGAGAAGTTTAGTTTCAAACTTCTCAGCACAGTAAACCCACACTGATGCCAGTGTGGGATTTACTGTAAGATGCACGACAGAGGGCAACTTAGAGTTGCCCCCTGAACCTAACCTACAATCCACGTCTTGTCTGAGGGACTGCCTAGGCTGCCACACAGCAGACATGTTGCTGGACCCCTGGGTAGAGAGCCATCTGCTCTCCTGGGCCTGCAACAATGCACATCCTGGGCGAGGTGCTAGGTCTCCTCCCCAGGATGGGCAGGGGAAGCTTCAAAGGCATTCTGCCTTTGTGAGCTTCTCCAGGCCACTTGCTGTACTCAGCAACTGGCCCCCACCGGTTCTGACCCCCTCTCTGGCGGGAAGATCGGCAGGAAAAGCTAAGTGAGGAAAGGGGGTGTGCAAGCCTCTGCCAACCCCACCCCTCAGGTGGGGGAGGCAAGGTGAAGCACATCCCCGGGCTCTTGCCATCTTGAAGATGGGGAGCCCTGCCCAATCAGGATTAGGCTACTGCCCCCCTCCCACAGGAGAGTGGCAGTATAGGGGGTGTGTCAACCCCAGGGAAGGGACCAATTGGTCCGTGCCCTTTACCTACCTGTAACGCCCCTGAATTTAGTATTTAGGGGCACCCTGAACCTTCCTTCCGGGGACCCAGATTGCGAAACAAGAAAGAAGAACAAGGAACAAGAAGACCTGCCATTCAGCTGCTAACAAGAGGAAGACACCAACTGATTTGGCCCCAGCCCTACCGGCCTGTTGACCCTCGAACCTGCTCCTGCTAAACCCAGGCATCTCCACTGGTCAGCAACCTCAAAAACCCTGGAGGACCAGACTGCCTTGTGACTAACTACCTGGGACTCCCACGAGCAGTGGTACTGCTCAAAGCAAGTAACTGACCCCTGGCATCAGCCAGGAACCGTGAACCCTGCACACTTTGCACCCGCCAAGCCTGGCCTGTGCTGGAGTGAACAAAGACCACAAGGACGTCCCCCCGGCAACTGGAACCCCGAATCCAGCACCCAAGGACCCACCTTGATGCTCCTGACGACGCCTACAGCCTCAGAACCAGGTAAGATTTCCCGACACCAAAAGGCACCCCTGCACCCGGCGGCCTCCTGTGCCCAACTCCTGGGTGCCTACCTATACCCAACTTACCTCCCGAAGTGGTGGTCGCACCTGAAGAATCTTCGTCCTGAGCTTGCAGCCTTTGTTCGTCCTTGAGCTTCTCCATTGAAATCCATTGAGCGCCCGACGGCTCAAAAGCACCCTGCACCCAGCCGCCCGAGTGCCCCTGGCAGTGCAACCTCTACTCTAATCTACTTCCCCATTTGCCCTGAGCAAGTGACCAGGAGCCCAGCTCCCACAGCCGCGTGGCCTGCTAGCCAGCAGCCACCAACCAAAGGCCCCCTGCCTCCCATAGGATAACATTGGGCCTAACTCACCCTGCACCCGGCTGCCCCTGTGCCGCTGAGGGTGTAACAACTGTACTTACCTGACCCTGGTAGACCCCTGAGTCTACGCCCAGAACCTTAACTCTGCCAGTCGAGTACTTACCCAAAAGCCGATAACTCACTTTTCTTCCATAGGGGAACATTGATTGGTTTCACTTGTCGACTTTTGAAACTTTAAAATATTCATCTAAAATCAGCCGAATGACGAAAACAAATTTACTCACCTGTTATCAGGAGAGATCCCAGTGCTGATTCTTGGTGCCCAGCACTGACCCTGAAAAGTAATTAAAACCGTACTTACCTAAACTTGTTTTTCCTTCCGTAGGATAACATTGCCTGGTTTTCACCAGAATTTCTTCTGTCGATTTTGCAAACTTACAAATATTCATTAAAAATCGCCTGTATAACAAAATCACATTCTTTCAACTGTTTACAGGAGATGCTCCAGTGCTGGATCCAGGATCCAAGAACTGAGTTAGAAAAAGTAACCATAACCCCACTTACCTGCTTTGTGAATTTCCTCCCATAGGAGAACATTGGTGGTTCTATGTGAAAAAGTTTCTAAGAGTCAACTTTTAAAATACAATAATATTCCTTAAAAATCTCTACTGTAACCAAAACGTTTTTACTCAACTGTTTACAGGAACTGTCCCAGGACTGAATCTAGGATCCAGTCCTGTGGTAAGAAACGTAATCCAAAAAGTTATCTATTGCATTTAACTAGAAATTCCCATTGAGCTCAATGTATAATTGTGTTTGAAATTGTGTTGCCTATTGCAACAACTGTAACATTGCATTCAAAAGTCTATTGCCTATTGAAAAGTATTTATTTAAAGCATCTCATTCTGAGAAAGTATATTTTGATACCTATTGTTGGTTCTAAAATAAAACAACCATATATTTTTATATGCAAACCATTGGCCTAGAGTTCAGTTCTTCAGTGTGTGAGATCATTGGCTGACTGAGTGTGTACAACAAATGCTTTACACTGTCCTCTGATACTGTCTTACTGCTCGACCAAGCTACCACTTTAGAGAGTAAGGTTATATCTAACTTTAACCTCTGCCAAACCTCTGGGGACTGTGGACTCTGTGCACACTGTACCTATTTGGGAACAGTATATACAAAGCCACTTTCTTACACCGGTCTTTTAGTTGCACTTTCTGGTTTATCACCTGGGAATGTGAAGACTATGGACCTCATTTAGGGAAGGTGATAATGGAACACCTGCCAAAAATAGCTGGATATCCTATGAACTCTTGTCTCTATTCTTCTACCTTCATTTAGTGTGTGGGTAGATGTGTCTTTTCTAATGGGTGAGCAGCCGCTAACTCAATAATGTGATAGCCTTAAATATGTCCATAAGGTGGCCCCCTCTGTGGCCATTCCTCCAGCGTCCATTCTCTTCTGGTGTGCCATTCTAACCATGGTGTTCCTGGCCACAGAAGGCCCACAAATGTCTCCTAGGCCCTGTCAGAAAAGTCTCAGTTCATGGTGGACAATAGATATATTATATATATCCGAAGATGTACCCCAGCACTGGGGGTCCATATTCATAAACAAAATAAGAATGACAACCAGCATGGGCAGGTGGACCTGATGCTAAGGTTTTCCACGATACAGCTCCTACCAAGGTTATGTGAGCCTTTCAAGGGAAAAACGTTTGCTGACATGCCAGGCTCCACTAAATTCAAATATTAGATGAACAGGGCACATCCGCTGTCCAAGTTGGATGGGATCAATGATTAGACATTGATAATAAAGTTGGTGTCCAGAAGACGTGTATTCAATGTACAGAAGTGAGGGATGGTGCCAGGCTATATATGTTTTATTAGCTTGATGAGTCATGAGGGTGAGATTACAATCAATCAAAAAGCCATGATTTGGCTTTGTACATAATATGCAGTGTGAATCAGTCCATGTTCAATGCCCAGAGAAAGTTGTGCTTGTCTGTTGGTATTGACAACAAGAAAGAACTCTTCACAGTGTTCAGTTCCAAGTAGGCCTTTGGTATTCAGGCTGGTGCATATAGCTGGCCCCTGTGTCTTATGGCACAGAGAGCAAAAAATATAGATTGGAATGAAGCCAGAGTAGATTCATTCAAAATCCTACTAAACATTTTCTGCGGATGAATAATGAAAGATACTCTTTCAAGTGGTTAATGTTGCTGTAATTTTCACATTTTCAACAATATCGCTGAGAATTAGAAATAGATCATTATGAGGTAGAAATGTAACTGACAATGCACAGACTGGGATGTGATGTTTGAACTGGTCACTTGCTAGTGTATGGTGTTACAGCTTGTATATTCTGCATGTCAGGATGTGGCACTGTTTGATTTACTAATATTTGTGGATTTTGATGCTTACTGAGAAGCCGAATTAAAAAAAAGAAACGGATCAGCATGGTAATCTATGGGCCGCAGGTAGGGCTGCACATATGCAATGGAAAATAGGATAGAAACCTGAGCAAATCATTTCTTACAACACTACTTGGCTGGCAAGTGGCCTAAGATTTTCTTTCTCAACAGCCAGTACCTACTTACCTGGTCCCTGTACTCAACTTTGTTACAGCTGTTCGTGTACCTCATAATTTAACCTGTGTGAGAAGTTGGCCTGGCATATGCTGGTCACTAGTTATAGTGGCCACCTTGCACCAGTCCAATTCGACTCTTGGTAGATAGGTTTAAAGACAACCTTTTAAAGAAAGCTATCCTAGTGGTAGCTGTGGAGAGCAGCCTTCAGGCTAAGTCTCTGAGGAATGTAAAGCAGCTTGTTTTACCTTATAATCTCTTGAATTACCAAATGAAAAGACACCACACAGGTATATATATCAAATATATATGTATTTATTTCTAAATATACTCTATTAATCTCGTTATGAGATTAGAGCCAGGTAAACATTCAAAAGATCAACAGTTCTCAATAAATTAAGCACAAATATGGCTGTAGCCCTAGGGGCGTACCAGACGATATACTAAAAAAATGGTGTAACAAACACGACTTGCAAATTGAAGAGGCCTGGGGCCTTGGGAATCGCTGGGGCTTCACTTCTGCAGTGTTAGCAGGTAAGTAATCAGCCCACAGGAGACGCGTGCAGTGTCTAAACACACACGCGGGTTTTCTATACGTTTCAATGGCAAATGTCGCGGGTTGTAAATTACAGTTTTAGGGCACTTCGCAAAAGTCAACAAGCAAGCAACTTACAGGGTAAGTATTTCGAGGGCCAACACACACTTGGGCACCGGAGTGCACGAGTTACCTCACCCAGGGAAGCCGGGTACATAGGTGTCCTTTGGTGTCGGGTCGCCAGTGCTTAATTTGTAAAATATTAAGTCCAGGTGCTCAAATTTTTGTAGGATGCCACACCCACTTTCCCCTGCTCCACCCACTGACTCCACCCACTTACTCTATTGGCTCCACCTGCATACTCAACTGGCACCACTGAAAGCCCGATGTAATACCCGATCTGAATTTCAGCAAGGGAGCTTTCCTCAAGAAAGATATTGATACGAGGTCCCACCACCCCTGAGGAAATGTATTTAAATATAAAATCAAAGGTGCATTTAAAGCACAATTTTGGAGTAAATTGGCTAAAATGATTAACAGGGAACAAGTTCGAACATGTACACCAGGGTGTATGTCTTTATGCCATATAAAACATGGCCACACCATCACCTTTCGCACAAACCACTTAAAACCTTGGTGCGTAGCACTTTTATATGATAGAGTGAGCATGCTTGCAAATGTGAAGAATACAAATAAAATCTCTAGTGCTGCAAAATTTTACACACCAAAAACCTGCTGGATGTGTGTTGCATACAGATATTAGAAACACTTCAATATAAGTCAGTTTAAAAAAAGCTGGAGTAGTTTGGAACGTGTAGAAAGTGGAAACATGCAGAAAGAGATTCTAGCTTTTCTCTATATATGGAGTGCAAAAATATATATTTTCTCTGCTTGTTTATGTAAACTATTAAAATAAAGCAGAAGAGAGAGATAGCAAATGCTGTAATATGCTGCTCTAGATGGAATTGTTGCAGCTAAGCAACAATATGTTCATGTCACAACTTAATTTGTGCCTGGGAGAGGTGTGAAGAGGTATGAATGGAAATAGAGGCCCTCAGCTTTAGCCCTCTCCTTGTTTACACCAATGAATAAAAGGGGGAGTAAATGAAAGAAAATAGCAGCCTAGGATCACTCAAATTGGCTAAGTAGGAAAGCCAGCAGTGATCCCAGGTTTTCAATTTTCACTGCAACTCAGACACCAAGTGGGCATGTTTTTCTGACATCAAAGGGTAACATTTTGTCCTGAAATACGATAATATAGCAAAGGTGACAAGCAGAATTAATTTTCTTTTTACCGGGCATACGAGTTCTTCATGAAAGGGAGATCCTGAATACTCTGTGGCTGTCTTGCAGCATATGGTACAACTAGGTTGGTGAGCTGTCCTGAATAACGGCCAATTGGCCCCATAACATGTGCCACTGCTTCCTTTAGCCAGTACAAGGTTTTCAAGAGCAGAGCACACTACGTTGTGGGACTTCTAGTTTCACTTTATAAGATTTCGAGAATGTGTGCTGATGGCAGAAAAACAAGACTACCTGAACATGCTACTCAGGGGCAGCTCCTCCTGTGTCCCCCTCCCACATGCCCTACCCTGGCCAGTACCCTCAGTATGACCTATTCCCCCACGACCACCTCACATTACGATCAGGCCCTTGCCCCACGTATGCCTTAGATTTGCATGTGGCTCCCTTACACTCCAGTTTGGCGTGCAACCCCCTCGCACAGCTGTCTGGCTTCTGCCCCATCACACTCCAGTCTTGCTTGTAAAACCCCCTTCAGTCAGAGTGTGCTTGTACCTCCTTGGGTCCCAGTCTAGTTTGTAGCCCCTTACGCTCCAGCCTGGCATGTGCAACATCCCCGTCCTTATGGCCCAGTCTGGTTTGTAGCCTTCAGATACTTCATTCTGGTTGGTCACTGCTCATTAAAGCTTCCCTTTCTTTGTCAGCTTTCCAATAATAGCTGGTCCCTAAACATCCAACTGACTGAAAACATGCAGTCTCTGCGACCTCAGGTATCTAGGTTGAGAAGATTTAGTTACTCTCACCTGTCCCCATGCAGAAGCAGAAGAGAGGAGTCTTGCACTCTGAAAAAGGCCTCCCCTCATACCGGAGGGAGCACTATTCACAAGTGATAGGGCCATACAACTCCCATTCTAAACAAACCGTAATCTGATTATTTCACCAATTAGTGCAGACTCAGCAGAGGTAAAACATGTTTACGATAGCTCTGCTTGTTAGAAGCTCTTCAATTCCATTGCATTGTGGTAGCTGTAGTTCTTTGCATCACACATTCTTGATCCCTTAATTTGTTTCTATTGCAATGGACATTGGGACGTGCACTACTGCAGAGCATGCAGTCAATCAATACAATTGTGAAGTGTTTGAGAATGCACTGCTCAACTGCACAACGCTGCTCTCATGTGAGAGCAGCGTCGTGACTGGGTGGGAGGGGAGCAGAGAAGCATTGAGGCGGCGGCCGGCAGAAAGCAGTTGAAGGTAAGTTATTTTAGTTGTTTTCTTTTTTTTTTAAATTAATTTATTCCCCTCCCACCCCCCCACCAAGTGTTATTGGCAGTAACCACTACTGGTGTTACTCGAGGCAAAATAAATATTTCTTTAAAGTTAAAAGCCAGCAGCAGTGGATGATGAACTGTAGCCGTGGACCCTGCACTATAAAACGATATTTTGCATAATGAGCCACTTCAATACTTTGTAAACAAATACAGCATTGAACACTATACAGTTGATGGCAGAAAAACAAGACTACCAGAACGTGCCACTCCAGGCAAAATTCACATTCAGGTAGTCTTGTTATTCTGCCATCCGCTGTGTAACCGTGTTCAGTGCTGTATTGATCTACAAAGCATTGAATTGGCTCATTAGGCAAACTAACGTTTTATAGATCGGGGCCCACAGCTCCAGTTCTTACTCCACTGCTGCTGACTTTTAACTTTAAAGAAAGAAGTAATTTTCCACAAAAGTTCAAAGCCAGCAGCATTGGAGGAAGAACTGCAGCTGTGTGCCTCGCGCTACAAAACCGTAATTAGCATAAAAATAGCCCTTACTTACTGGGACTGCGAGACGGCATTTGTAGTTTTAAATTCTATGTCAGGACCGGAGGCTCCGATTATGCTTCTCATTTCTTTACTAGAAATTTGCTCAGCAGCCAATCATGTTACAATAAACTAAAAAACCACAATACCCATGAACCCACTGGGCATCACGTAACAACCATAGAGAATGCATGTATAAATAGTCAGCAAGAGAATATCACATCCTCTTTCTTTGCTGCTCCGCAGCCAGTTAAGTGCATTTTGCTTACTCTAACTTGTTTTTAATTATGGCAATGTTGTGGTTATTTCTGTTTGGCATGTATTGCTAGCGCTGTGCGCGTTTTCGGTTTGACTCCGATTTCGCGAGTATTGCTCATTTGTCTTGGCGGCGTATGCGCGTTGCAGGGAGCGTGTGTCTACCTCCCCGGTTCGGGCGCTAGGCGCCCGCGCCTCATTATTCACGTGGAGAGGGAGAAAACGGGGCTGAAAGGCTACGCGCGTGTCACGTAGTGCTTTCTTTAATTAAATTCAGGCGGTCGTTACCGCGCATGCGCGGCGGCCATTTTTCTTGTTGACAAACATCGTTTCTCTTCAAGAATTCAGCGCGAGAGCAGCGCTTCTTTGCTCATATGCCCACAGCCTGTTTTTACTGCCCCTATTGACGTCCTGCTGTTTTCTGACACAGTTGGGGCTGGATAATTTTGCATAGACTCTGCCTAGAGTGGCTATTTGTTATTGTGCTTGGCAAGCCCTCCCTCCACATTCAATTATTTAAATAATTCCAGGTCATTAACCTGGTGTTTGGTCTTGCCTACGGGGTTCTGCCGCTCCCCCTTTATTGTGCTTTGGCATACGTGATTATTTGTTGATATCCTTCCTCTTGTGGGCTTTATTTACACCAGGCATTGCCATGGCTGAATATTTTGAGGAGGATGCTTATTATTACTATGATGATGAAGAAGCCTCTGGCTCTATGGAGCAGGATTTGGTGGAGGCTCTTGACATGGGTGTTCAAACGTCCGTGAATAAGGCGCTGGTTCGCGCTATTACACCATTGAAACGTCATTTGTCCCAATATGCGGTGCAACAGGGTTGGCTACCTACCTCTAAATCTTCTAAATCTTCAAAATCGTCAAAATCTTCACAGTCCTCCAGGTCTGCTAAATCCTCCAAACTATCCAATCCACATAAATCTGATTTTGTTAAACTGGCCAAGGCCCTTTCTTCTGAACATTCCTATGGTCAACCTCCCGTGGAGCCTTCGTCCCCTCCAGCTCGTCAGACAGACGATGATAGCACTTCTACTTCTTCCTCCTCGGATCATGGGGTCACTTCTCCTCCTCGTAAGAGGGCCCGGAAGGAACATTTTGTTGATGCGCCATCGCATCCCCAGGTTCTGACCTTTGATCCTTCCGACATCATACATCCTAATTCTTCCTCTTGGCTCCCGTCTCAGGAGGTGGCGGAGTACGTCCAGGCACACATCCGTCAACCTTTTGACAAGGATGTGCGTACCCGTCTCCGTTCTGAATGTCCACGGCCTGATTTAGCAGACAAATTAGCAGACACTCCGGAGGTTGATCCGACTATGGTGACATATCTTAAGAAATATGCCAAGGACCCAAAGAGAGGCATTGATAGAGCTTGGCGCACTTGTCAAGATAAGTTATTGGACTTATTGGGACCTCTCACCAAAATTTTGGATTTAGGTTATCAGGCCAAAGAGTCTTCCTCCGCCATTGATCCTGATGACCTCATAGGTTGGGCTCAAAGAGCTGTTTGTCAATTGGGAAATGCCAATTGTGCCATGTCTTCTGAACGCAGACGTTCTATTTTATTAAAATTGGACCCAAAATTGTCTGAGCTCTCCTCATCTGAATCCGGCCCTTTGGCGCAGGGTTTATTGTTTGGACATCCTTTTCTCAAGGAACTTACAAAATTTGTCGCCACTTTCAGTGGTCTGGACAAGGCTCAGGCTTCTATTAGACGGGCTTTTCGCCCGGTTTTTGGGAGGTCCGGACGACATAGGGGACGATCGTTCGGCCGCGGCTTTAACCAATCTAACCAGCGTGGTTTCCAGTCCCACCGTGGTGGAGGTCAGGACCCCAACTCCGCCTCCAACAAGCCTTCCTTCTACCCCTCCCGAAAAGGTCGATACCAGTTCCGCAAAGGACGTGCCGGCAGTCAACAAGGAGGACATCACGATTCCTCCGCTTCAGGTGAGTTTGATCTCTGTTACAGAGGTCATGTTGGGGGGCAGGATTCAGTTTTTCCTTCCAAATTGGCTCATGATCTCCAACGATGCATGGGTGTTAGAGACTGTCAAGGGTTTCAGAATAGAATTTTTCAGTTGCCCAAGTCAACCTTTCCCTCCTTCTCCCTTGATGTTCTCTCTTCACGATCAGGCGATTATTTCCGCGGAAATAGACTCCCTCCTGAGGAAAGGGGCTATTGTCCGGTCTTTTCCTCATCCTCAGGGTTTTTCAAGCAACATCTTTCTAGTTCAGAAAAAAGGAGGCGGTTCCAGGTTAGTTCTCAACCTGAAAGACTTCAACGGCTGGATTGTCTATCGCCACTTCAAGATGGAGGGCATCCATCTTTTGAGGGATCTTCTTCAGGAAGGGGACTGGATGGTCCGCCTCGATCTGAAGGATGCGTATTTGTCGATTCCCATTTACGGTCCTCATCGCCGGTTTCTTCAATTCCAGTGGCAGGGTGTCTGGTACGAGTTCAAAGTTCTCCCGTTCGGCCTCTCGTCAGCACCCTGGTGCTTCACGAAGCTTCTGCGGCCTGTGGTAGAGTCCCTGCGAGCTCGGGGAGTTCGTCTGATAATTTATCTGGACGACATTCTTATCATGGCTCACTGTCCCCGTCTGTTAATGCTCCATTTGGAATGGTCAATAGATCTCTTACAGTCACTCGGATTTCTAGTGAATCCTCAGAAATCTGTTTTTCACCCCTCGCAGTCGATAGAATTTCTGGGTTTCCTGATCAATTCCCTCTCTTGCCAACTGCTATTGCCCCTTCAGAAGATCAGGTCAATCAAACGGGAGTTGAGATTGATTTTACACAAACAGCTTGTGTCGTTGAGGTCTATAGCTCGGATCGTCGGTCTGTGAGCTTCATCAATTCAGGCCATCTTCCCGGGTCCTCTCCATTATCGGGCGCTTCAGCGACTCAAAATCCGTCATCTCCAGAAAGGCCTCAAGTATTCGGATCAGATTCCTCTGTCAGAGGAAGCGAGGTGGGAGATGTTGTGGTGGTTGGAACACATGGAGTCCTGGAATGGCCGAGCCCTGTTCGGAGTGTCCCCGGAGGTGGTGATAGAATCCGACGCCAGCCGGTGGGGTTGGGGAGCCCGTTGCGGTCCAATCTCCACGGGAGGCCGGTGGTCGTCGGAGGAATTATCTCTTCATATCAATTGCCTGGAACTTCTGGCGGGGTCCTTTGCGATCCGTTGTCTATCTCCTCGCATGACGAATTGTTGCATTCTCCTGCGCATGGACAATGTTTCAGCGGTCCGTTATGTCAACAAACTAGGGGGGACACGTTCCAAGATTCTAGCAGAGATAGCCAAAGATTTTTGGCACTTTTGTCTTCAGAGAAACATCACGGTGATTGCGGAATACCTGCCGGGTCACAGCAATCTGGTGGCAGACTGGAATTCTCGTCATCTTCGAGATTTCAGCGACTGGAGACTTCACCCTCGGGTGTTCAGATTCCTGTCTCGTGTGTGGGGCCCCTGCCAGATCGATCTTTTTGCCTCTCGCCTCAACACTCAACTTCCTCAGTTCTTCAGTTGGCGTCCGGATCCGGAAGCTCTTGCCACGGATGCATTTCTACAGACATGGCCGTCTCTCCTGTGTTACGCCGAATGTATGACGTTACAACGCATGCTTTTACACCGCATGCCGTTACAACGCATTTTTTACACCGCAAGATCTGTTACAACGCCAGCCTTTACAACGCATGCTTTTACAACGACGTACACTAGATGGAGTGCTGACATTAGAAATGTATAATTTACTATTCTAACTCCAGTCCACGTTGCAGTAGGGAAGGTGTTTGGATAGTAAAACTACACTATTTCTAATGTTAGCACGCCATCTAGTGCATTTCGTTGTAATGGCATGCGTTGTAATGGCATGCGTTGTAACAGATTTCGCGTTGTAATAGTTTTGTTGTAATGGTAGTGCGGTGTAAAAGTTGCGTTGTAAAGGTTGTTCACCGTTACGCCTTTCCCCCGTTTGTCATGATCTCCAGGGTTCTGGCTCGCATGAAATTTTATCGGACGGAGTTGATTCTGATCACCCCTCTCTGGAGGGCTCAGGCTTGGTTCCCGGTTCTTCTGCAGATGTCTTGTGCAGTGCCATTTCTTCTTCCCCAATTGTGGAATCTGTTACTGGATCCCCTCGGCAATCCTCATCCTCTAATAGAGTCGGGTCAACTCTTTCTAGTGGCATGGCGGGTTTCGGGGATCGCTGGCAAGTCTCAGGCCTTTCGGGAGACACTTCCAGATTTATCAACGACGCTTGGTCTCCCAACACACACAAACGTTATGCAGCCGCATGGAAACGTTGGTGTGATTGGTGCGCTCAACGGGAAGTGGATCCCTCTAATACAGATGTCACTTTGATTGTGAATTTCTTAGCTTCCCTTGCTTCCTCAGGCCTTGCATATCGGACTGTCAACAATTTCCGTTCGGCCATTTCGGCGGGGCATATTCCTATTAATAGTAAACCGGCAGGTGAACATCCTTTGATTTCCAAATTACTCAGAGGTATCAGATTGGTAAAACCTCCTTGTCCTAAGTATGTTGCATTGTGGGATGTGTCTATTGTCTTACGTTTCTTGGAGGCTTGGCCTGCCAACGATTCTTTATCCCGCAAACAATTATCAGCTAAGTTAACTATGCTTTTATGTCTAGTTTCTTGCAAACGTGTGTCGGATGTTCGCGCGCTCGATCTTGCAGGTCGTACTTTTTCTCCGGAAGGGGTTACTTTTTCCATTTCCAGACGTACTAAGTGTAATACTGCTTCAGTCACTTACCCACGTTTTCCCAATAATCCAAAACTCTGTGTAGTGCAATGCATTAAGGATTATGAGGTAAGTACTGCTCAATTTCGTCAAGATATGCATGGTCAATTGTTGATTGCGTTGCAAAAACCCTTTCGCCCTGTGACCCCGGCTACTTTAGCCAGATGGGTCAGATGGTTAATGAGTGAAGCAGGTATTGATGTTACTATTTTTGGTGCACATTCAACTCGTGGAGCTATGGCTTCCAAGGCCTTTTCCATGGGTGTGACCTTAATGGATATTATGAAAGCAGCTGATTGGTCAACTGATTCTATGTTTAAAACTTTTTATTATAAGCCTATTCTGGATATTGCTTCTGTTGTGGTGGCTCAGCTTTAAACAAGCATAATCGGAGCCTCCGGTCCTGACATAGAATTCAAAATTTGCGAACATACGTGACAAGAATTTTCAATTCTATTAAGGACACGGAGGCGAGGATTATCCCACCCATTTTTTCTGTCATGTACTTTGCACATATACCTTTGCATATAAGACTTTTCAATTATATATTTTCTGATATATTGATCTGGTATATTTGGATAAATTCCTTGTTTTTCTCTTCCCTCCCTAAGTATCCTATGCTTTTTCTTGCATTTCGGAATGGTGTATTACGACTTTATATTTTTTTCAGGTTCTGATCCAAAGTGAGCTGCGCTCCTCTCCTTTTGTCTTGGATTATCTTTCGTTCGCTTGCTGGTTCCAGTTTTCGGATGTGGATTCGAGCATCAAATCAACTGTTCCATCCTGTTGGTCTTCACTTACAGTGTTCAAGCTCCAAGTTTTCCTTCAAGCCCTTTCCAGTTGTGGCACTTCTTCCTTCTTCTGACTGTTGCTATCTACCAAAGAAAGAGGATGTGATATTCTCTTGCTGACTATTTATACATGCATTCTCTATGGTTGTTACGTGATGCCCAGTGGGTTCATGGGTATTGTGGTTTTTTAGTTTATTGTAACATGATTGGCTGCTGAGCAAATTTCTAGTAAAGAAATGAGAAGCATAATCCTCGCCTCCGTGTCCTTAATAGAATTGAAAATTCTTGTCACGTATGTTCGCAAATTTTGAATTATCTGCGCAAGATGTCTGCTGCACGATTGATGGTTGCTTCGGTCGTCGGGTGATAAATTAATACTGTAGCTGCAGTATACTGGGAGGACCGCAGACGAAAACACTGCTCATTGGTCTGACTCTGGGCCCTAACACGATGATTCGCCAAGGAGGTACCTGGGCCAGACTACTATTATATTTTGCAATTGTTCATTGGCAGTGCACTAGGCTAGTGCGCTACCAATGAATGATTGCAAAATGGGATGTGACCTGTGACGTGTGACGGTGACCTACGCTAAGCCGAGGTAGGGATCCAGGCAGTTTCACTTTCTGGCAGTAGTTCGTGCCTCAAAATAAGGCGGGCAGCCGGGCTGCCGTGCTGCTAGCATTCCATTTGAAATATTTTATGCGCGCACAGTCACGTACCATATTAACACTTCACAGGGGAGACTGGGACCCTACTCTCAACTTAGTGAGCAGCATGCATACATGTTATTACATTACCGATATAAATATTGTGTGCAGAGTAGATTAGAGAGTGTAGACCCGGCCCTGAGAAAGCACCGGCACAAATTAAGCACTGCAGGTCGCGATGCTGTTTTCAATGGAGAACACTGAAGACTTGCTGCTGGTGACGACTGGAGAGGCGTCCGTTCGAATCCGAAGATGGATTGGAGTTGCAGAAGACCTAGAAATTGAGGGGACAGAGTTCAGAGTCACTTCCCAGTGACCGGTGGCCAGCAAGATGGATGACCACAGCTGTCGCGTCTCTTCAGGTCGATGATGGAGTTTGTCTCTTCGCTCACGAGGTCCAGGAGAGTTCGACGATGACCAACAGCTGGATTCGGAAGTTCCCACGACGTCTGCAGCTGATGACGGTGTCGGCACCCGGAATGGAGCCAACAAGCCTTGGCAACTGCAAGTCTCGTGTGGAGTGAAGATTGGCAATAGTGCAGACCAGCAAGGTCTGTTGGACTTACCCAGCGAGGGTAAGTGAGGGCAGGCCCAGAGCAACCAGGCGAGCCCTTGTAGTCGATGTGGAAGTCTTCAGGTGAGTTACTAGCCAACGGGCAAGCAACCACGAAAACGCCTTTGCAGGAAAAGTTTAACAACAGCCCACGGTCACTCGGGACGGGGTAGGCTGCTGATTTTTGGTACTAGACCTGCTAGGCACTTGGACAACAAATGGTCCAAAGCACAACTTCGTTGGACGTAGATTAGGGCTTGCACTCGAAATCAGTGCACGGTTCCCTGGTATTGCTGTTCCTCGTCACTCGTGGGGTCCAGACGCAACAGCTTTGCTGGGGATTCAAAATGGCAGTCGAGAGGTCAGGAAATCCGCTTCAGGGGACGCAGGGACTTCGGGCTCCAGCGGGAGCGGTAAAGTTTGCAACCGTTGTTGAAGAGTTTTGGTGCCTGCCACTCCTTGACTCCAAGGGAGATTCTTCAGTCTTCCAGAGATAGTGGAACGTCGAAGGGCCAGGATTCTTCTATGTAGAGCGTCGTCCAGGTGTAATCTAAATTGCATTGGCAAGCTTTGGTATCTTATAGTGAAAAGATGGAAGGGACTAGCTCTATGACCACTCCTCTAGGAGGGTCAGGGTAGTGGGTGGTTACACCCACTTCCCTTTGTCCAGTTTCGCGCCAGAGGTAGCCCCTGAACCGGTTTGAGCTGGCATATGCACAGAGCAGCCTACTGCTCCCCCAGTGCAGGACTTCAAAGCACTCTAAGAGTGCACCCACCCAGCTCCAATACACTAAATCCTGTCTGGGAGGTGGTGACACCTCCCTGTGACAGGAAACCCTTTGTTGGGCTCCCTCCACTGCGAGTTACGGTCAGCAGCAGGAGGGCAGCCCGGTGTCTGTGCTGGTGGCATCCATTTTGTGATGCCAGGGCTCTAGATGATTTCTACCGTGTAGTACAGTGGGTACATGTCGTCCCCTCTAGAAGGGTGGGATCCTACTCCCACACCAGTTACTGGTGTGGGGGTAGGATTCCAAGTTGTTTGACACCAAACACGACATGTTTTGATGCGGTCATTCCAAAGTTAGCATTTACCGCGAGGTTATAATGCACTTAAGAGTATATGGTTTAACCGCATCCACAAACAGCAGCAGAGAATAGACTCTGCCAGCTGCAGAGGGGTCCTGATCAGGCAGAAGCACCCCCTCACATAGTAAACCAAGCACCCTGCCCTTGGGATTGATAGGGCCTACCATAGGGGTGACTGATAGGTTTATATGTGTGTGTATGGTGAGATATAGGAACCTATATCTCAGTGAGGAGTGCTAACACTACCTCACACAGGCTGCAGTAGCAGGCCTGTGGTGTCAGATTGTGAATGCTTCCCAGGGGTGGCATAATACATGCTGCACCCCCTGGTAAGCCTGTGAATTACCAATGCCCTAGGTACCTAAGGTACCATATACTAGGGGCTCATAAGGCACCACAGTATCCAATCACTAGTGCATCTAATATGCACACCAATCATTTAAGGGAGTAAGCAGATAGGCTGGGGTCCTGGATAGCAGGATCCCAGCCAGACTAGTCAAAAACCATTCAAACACCAGGAAAAAAGTGGGGGCAACCATATAGTCAGATTCCACCTTCCTACAACCTGCCACTAGGCCTCTTGCTCTTCCGCTCTATCTTATGCATTTCCTTGTGGCATAGCTGCTGTTTAGCACACATGGCTTCAAGGAGATGGGTCTCCAGATGATTTGCAATGGCATTTGTAAAGCACTTTACAAAGCTCAAAGCTGCGCAGTGACAGCAGCACCTTTCAATGTACTGAGATAACTGCTGGGCTGGTGGTCTACTCTTAAATTTCACAGTCGCCAATCTGGAGCACAGATAATGCCCTCCACCACCCTGATGGACAGAATGCCGTTTGTCACATGATAAGTCAGGTCCGTAGTTAAAATGGTGGCTCCCATTCTCACCATTTGTTGGTCTTTGTACCACATGTTTCAGTAGGAAGGCTCCTGGTAGACGTCTGGGTGTGTATGTGTGTGAGTGCATCGTGGTAACTTAGGTGGATGTGAGGAGTGAGTGAAGTGTCTGTGTGGATAAGATAGTGTGTTCAGTTGATGCTTGCAAGCCTTATTATCCACTTCACATCTCAAGATCTGAGGAGCTTTACGGGCAGATAGCCATTAAACTTGCAGCCTAAGCCTCCGGACTTGAATGCATCGACAGCACACTTCACATTAGTCCTAATTAGTAATAGGAGAGATGTCCTCTCTTAGAGTGCTGGATGGTGGGTGAAAAAAAATGAAATGGACTGGGAAAAGGCTCCAAGTAATAACCAGTGGTTGAGATAAATTCAAGCATTCCATTCATCACTTTTATGTATTCTTCAGTGAGACATCCTAATTGAGATGGGTATGCCCAGGAATAGGTACCGTGCTCACTGTCATTGGAACCAAGCAGCATCCAACTGAAGAGGACCAAATGGGCCGAAACCAGCCCTGGGTTGCTTGTGTTCTGGATCAGAGAGGGCCTGGCTTGGCAGCTGAGGTTGGACGGTTCCAACTGGAGCAGGACCAAGGCTGATTGGCATATGGCTGGGCAAAATCTGAGGTGTCACGGTGGATAAATAAAAGATGGATTCGGAAGCAACCCGAATAATTACCAGTGGATGAGATGAATTCAAGCATGACATCCCTCAGTGATACCTGTTCATCTGTTTTCTGTCTCAGCCACTCCTACCTAGGCTGGCCACCATAGTGGCGGAAGGGGCTGAACGTTTAAGGCTGTGGTGAGCTGGTCCATCAGAGCCAAACAAATCCCCTGGAGAGCTGTATGTGCTCCACTAGGGCATGTATGAGTGTGAACCATGAAATGCTTGTTTGTATGTACCCCTTCTATAACTTATGAGAGATAGTTTGCCTCTCTTTGGCGAGTGGTCTCTCTGGAAGAACTGAACATGGAATAATTCATGCAGGAGACTGAGCATAAAAAAGTACTGGCAAATAACATTACCTCTTGTACAACAATCACCTCTTGTTACGCTAAGCTTTTGTTTGTTAAGCCTCCAGGTAAAGATGGAGGCTTGTTATGGTTTGAGGGCTTGTTCGAATGGAGAATCTGGCATATTTGTTACCCAATTTATTGAATTAGATTAATATAGCGGAGACATGAATGAAAATTCTGTACCTTGGTATGTAATGTTTAATGGGATCATCGCGACTCTCAGCCTGTTCACGCTTTTTAATTTTCAAACAAGTTGGCAATTGTTAACGCTGAAGCCCTTGCTGTTGAAATTAACGCAGAATATCTTCAGCGGTGAAATTAAAACATATTATCTGAGGCTGAAAAAATACATTAAAAAGCAGCGCGTTGTGCCACTCTGCTTATGAAAAATATATTATGGTGTCTGCAGTCAAGATCAAGTTAGGCGAGCTGCTCTGGTTAAAAGAAAAAAGCGGTTGCAGGAGAACGTGTCCTGCCTGTCCTGCAAAAGCAGGCTAGAGAAAGTCATTAAGAAAAAAGTGCTCACAGTCTAAATAAATCATCCCAAGTAACAACACAAGTAAAAGGGCCAGTCATCATGGGAGGTTACAAAAGTAGAAAAGGCGGTACTAAGGAAGGCCTACTAAGCCTTTTGACGAATCAAAAGCAATCATTGAGAAAGGAGACTAACAGGACACTCTTTATCCCTAGTTATATATATATAACCTTCACTGCCTATTACCTACACTACCAGACCGTTTAATTGCTACCTCCGCTCCCGTACCCCTCCCCTCAACGTGACATAAACGCCCCCCAATCCTAGTTCGCTGATACACCTCATTTGCTGTCACCTCAACACTAGCAACCTATATTCTACTTCTATCCGCCCGGTAGCAGCAGCCTCGCTCTGACTCACCTTTACTGCTGCCCCGGCCAGAGGCTTGTTCCTCTTGTGGATGATCACAATTTCCACAGTGTTTCCTCACTCTCCCTGCACGAGAGGTCGACCAGCAGCTGAGACCCTTATGCCTTTGGAAAGGAATGAGTATTTCGGATGTCAGATGTACAATACCATGGATACCAGATACCGAAACGATCTCCCACTAACTTCACAGTGTGAAAGGTTGGAAGAGAAGACAGACAACAGTACGATAAAATTACGACATCTTGAACGTGAATGGTTACCGCGATGTTGATCTAAACTACTGATGTGTTTAAAATGACATCATTGCATGACATTTTTTTTAAAGTATAATGATTAGAAGGGATTTATTTTGTGACCCAAATTATTGAATTAGATTAATATACATCAGGACGTGAATGAAAATTCTGTAACCTGTAATGTCATGTTTAATGGGAACATCGCAACAGTGTTTTCACGTTCACGCTTTTTCATTTTCAAACAAGTTGAATGAACCGCGCTCGCTATTGTTAACGCTGAAGCCCACATTGATTAAATTAATGCAGAATATTTTCTGCAGTCAAATTAAAACATAATATTTTCGGTGGCTGAAAAAATTAAATTGAAAAACAGGGCGTCGTGCCGCAATGCTTATAAAAAAGTATGTTGTGTGCAGTCAAAATTGAGCTAGGCTGGCCACGCTGGTACAAAAAAAAAAAAGGCGGTCGCAGGAGAGCGTGTCCTGCCTGCTGCTGCAACAGCAGGCAGGAGAAAGTCATTTAAGAAAATAGTGCTCACAGTCTGTAATTAAAACATCCTGAGAAACAACACAAGTAAAAGGGCCTGTCCTCTGTTACAAAAGTAGATAAGGCTGTACTAAGTGGGGGCTACTAAGCCTTTTGACAAATCAAAAGCAACCATTTAGAAAGGACAGTAACAGAAGCCAATTGAAAAGATGGGTGGAAAATGGATGGCGCTTCAAGTCCATACCTGAATACAGCATGTCTCGAAAAGACAGCGCAAGCGCTGCCTACGCGAGACCTACAAAACAAACAAGGACCCATCTACTCATAACCCTGTATTTAGTGTCACTGGAATTATGTGGCAGGAAAGTACACAATTATGTGTAAGGGTTGACTAAATTATGTGTCAAAAATGGGAATTATACAGGGTAATGCGGCACATTTTGTGGCAGTATTACTTTGTTTTGTTCTTTTTAGGTCTCCCCTAGGCAACGTTTGTGCTGTCTCTTTGAGACATATTGTATTCAGGTATGGACTTGAAGCTCCACCCATTCTCTGCCTATCTTTTTAATGGGCTGCTGTCACTGTTCTTTGTAAATGTTGGCTTTTCATTTGTTGATATGCTTATTAGTCCCTCCTTAGTACCTCCCTCTTCGGTTGTTACCTCCCATGAGGAGTGGCCCTTTTACATGTGTTGTTACTCGGTATGCTTTATTCACAGTCTGTCAGCACCATTCTCTTACATGACTTTTACCTGCCACTGCAGGCAGGATAACTCTGCCACAACTTAATTATTTCTTTTTTACTAACTCAGCGCAGCGCCTGCTTTAGGGTGTTGCGTTATAACTTTTAAATATGCTCCAACCCCTCTCCCCCAAAATGCAGGGGCGCCGCGATTCGTGCTGCAATTGCTTCAAACACCTGTTGTAAATACTGATTTATTGTGATGTGCGCCATGAATTGGAAGAAAACAAAGATAGAAATTGGGGTGGGCTGTGATCGGTACTATTTGGTGGACGCTTCCTCCATGTGTCATTGTTCTCCTTCCTCCTCATCCATGGCTTCCGGCATGGGCTCTGCTTAATTTTACCCACACGCTGGGCTTTTAGCCATTTCTGGGCCCTGAGACAAGGTGACTGATTATTTACATTACGGGGAGGAACGGGGTCAAATGAGGGTAATGACGGTGCGTTTATTAGGCCCCTCCCATTTGTAGGAGTGCCCAAGAAATGCCTGAGCCAATCAGAAAAAATCTCTCCTAAACAACCACTTCCCTCACCAATACTGTCACGATTCACTCCCTGTGCTCTCGTGCCCACCACCAGGGGGACGAATTGTGGGGCTTTCCAGTGTTCTAATATGCTTCCAGACACTCCCCTGCATGCATATCTTAACTTCCAAGCATTTGGACACTATTTAGGAATTGACATCCATTCTCAATCCATGCCGGGCTTCGTGGAAGCCAGTCTGCTCATGCTGGAAACTCCATTACCTATAATCCCCTGCTCACTGCTTCGTCTCCACCTCTACAGGCCAAGGATGGGTGGAGGAATTCAGCTCACCTGTGGCTGGCTGCTGCTGGCCTGCTCACACCTGATGCATGTGATTACTGTGAGCTCTTTTAAGCCCCAGCTGCCTTCAGGCCAAGGTTGGTCATTGTAGCTGTATTCCAGTGAGACTGATCTTTTTTTGCCTGAGCCGTTTGATATACCTTGATTCCTGAGCTACAGTTAATCCTTGTTCCTTAATTCCTGAGCTATAGCTATTCCTTGTGCTTGAACTAGCACTTGACTCCTGAGCCTTAGCATTCCTTGTTCCTGACCTGCAGTGATGCAGCGCGGAAGGCAAAACCCCTCTCTACTGCCACGGACTAAAAGATCTCACACACGCACACTATCCATACATTCGCTGGTGGGGCCCATAACACCAACAGACATTTACCATTAGTCCGTGCAAGAGGCGATTATCCTCCTAAGCGCTGAAATATGAGGGAGGATGATACCACTTTACCCTAGTGAGCAACAAACCTACAAACCCTTCTCATACTCATTAGGCCCTAGATTCCACATTTGGTATTATCCTCCTAACCGGGACGGATCTGTTAGTTGTAGTTTAAGTGAAATTCTAATTCTGTAATTAACCTTTTCATTAACACATTTCAATGAATAAACAACCCAACTCAATTCTGTAGATGTTCAAATCCAAATTTATATTCATATTTACCTATTCCGGCTAAAGTCGTCCTCTATGTCAAATCTGGTAGTCTAGCAATTCTATGCCCACCAATTTAGCAGGTTAAGTTAATCAGGAATTTGGGCATTAATTCAGTCCGTCAAAGATTCAGGCTAACAGCTGTCCTGCAGTGTCACCGTCCTCTCCGTCAGCATAACATCAGGAAATTGAGAAAGGCCAGAAATGAACCCGCGCCCACCTCTCTATTCTACCATAATTTATAGTAAAAGTCATTGACAATTTGTATCAAAAACGGGTTTTCAAATGTTCTGATAGGATTCTCATCAACTAAAGTCTCTGATGTCATTGTTCTTGAATTATCCGGTTTTTAGTAGCATAATTATTGTTCATTCAGAAAAGCTGGCTTGCATCCCAGAGCAACCTTGAAGGGTACATGTTCATCTGGGGTCAGGTCCAGGCCACTGTGTATCGGTTATCAGCGCAGGCGCACTTCACCCAAGCCTTGTTCAGCGTTGGCAGTCGGGTTAGGCACCAAAGTCAGCCATCTTTCGGCAGGTCAAAAGGGTCAACTTAAGCAAAGAAACACAAAAACGTAATTAATACATAAAAATGACTAATAAAATGTTATTCCCTCACTAATACCTATATGTGTGTGTATTTATCTAGACAAAAGCAACACTCAATGCGGTTTATACTTACAAAATAAAGCACGAATCACAATTACATCACCAAAGCAACATATATCATGCAACATTCTAATTATCTATCATTAGTATGCGTACGAAATTTAGTTGACGTCATTAATTAGGCCATGCAGATGCAAATCCCACGTGTATTTTGGTCATTAATAAGGTTGGTTAGTTATTTTCACATCACTCCAAACCATTAGTACGTTTATAATTAATTAATTAATCTAATTAATAAAATGACATGCAAAATTGGGGTGGGTATACAAAATTTTGCATAACCCGCTCCAGCAATCCCCCCTTTGGTGATTTTATCACCACACCACCCAAAATGTTGTTCTGTCTTTACGGAATCTTTAAAATGTTTTCTTGCTCTTAATCATAATTCGGTTTCACCTACGTCTTCTTTTTTTACTGATTCATACATACTCTCCTTCCACTCTTCCAATTCTATTTCTTCAATTTCTCTTTCTTGTTTCTTAGCTTTTCTTTTTGAATTTTCTCTTTTTATTCTTTTCTTATTTTTCTTATTTCTACAGCAGATACAACATAATCTTATCATTAAAACTATTCAGATTACACATGTTAATGGAAACAATATTTTACCTATAAGTGTACTACCTATTTTTACTAAGAAATTCTTAATAGCAGCTATTTTCTTTCCAATTCTATCCCAAACACTTTCAACCTTCAGTGGTGCAAGTTCATCATGCAATTCAGTAATATTCTTAATATAAGTTTTCAGATCTTTGCTTTCGTCAGGAATGTAAGTCAACAATGTTGAACTTTCAGCATTCCACAGACTCCACCCTTTTTTGCCAATAAAATATCAAGGGCAAGTCGATTTTGCATTACCATAGCACGCATGGCAACCATTTCAGTCTTAACCAATAAAAATCCTCCAGCGGTGCTTGTTGACAAGCAATCCACTACTGTTGACAATTTTCTAATTTTGTTTGCATTCAGAGTTATTACCACTGTTGGTATCAATGCCTGCAAAATATCACCTACAATTTCTGCCCAAGATTCTCTCTTGATCCTAGCTAAATGATTACTTAAGCTATGTACACCATCTTCTCCTCTATCCATATGAAAGATTTTTGGAAAGACCAGGCCCACGTAACATGTGCCATACCAATGGTCTGGCAAACGATAATATGCCCTGTTCCCACAAATAAAATATAATCCAGGAAAGACTGGATCTCTTCCACCTTTGAATCCCCATCCACCCATGATTCGATATGTATCATGGCACTCTATTACCTAGAAAATAATTATCATACGCAGTTTGATTCCTTCGAATGCAAAATTTCCCTTTCTGAGGCCAATCTAAAGCTATAGTTGGACTAGCTTCTCCTTTCAAATGTTTTTCTTTCTCTATATCCCAGATTGTTTTCTCCACTTTCCCTTCTGCTGCTTTTCTTTGCATTTTCAATCTTCTTTCCTCAACCATGTCTAGGAATGTCTTTTCCTCCTTCTTCAAACTGCATGTTAGATTGTTTCTAAAAATATACTCTAATGTTAGTTCCTTAGTTTCTAAGAAGAATTTACCTAATACCTTAGCAGGCTTTACTTTGTTCAATTTATTATAAGAAGGCACTTGCGCACAAATTTTATCTACATCTGAAAAATAATATTCTAATTTCCCTGTCTCATAAAATAAACTAGCTATCACACTACATGTTATATCATACGTTGCTGGAAGGTGATGATATGTCACTCCCTCAGAAACAGATGCAGGTAACTGCATACATACGTAGCAGTCCCGTACGTCCATTGTCTTTACATATTCGTACAATAATTTTGAAAACACATTATTAGAAAAATCTGTTATTGACCTGTCTTTATGCAAATAATTTTTATCTATTCTAGTTGGAACTACTTTTGGAATCTTCCCTATATTAGTTTTATTCAAACTATGTCCTTCTAGTGTGTCTATAGTAGCCTTAAAAGAAATGACAAGAGCAAGGATGCTCCATAAAAGCATTAATAATCCTGTACAACAACAACACATTTTACACCATCTTTTCATGAATGTACATCTACCTTTACTACTTTCTATGTTAGCCATCTTGTTAAAATGGACCGTGTCTTTTGACTTAGGCTCTTTTACTTCACAACTAGTTTTTCTAACCTAAGGTTCTAACACCTATTTGGTTCTACCAGTCACTATTTTTAATTCAATATCTTGTTTTCTTCATCGATAGTTTTCTTAACTTATTCAGTTTGTCATCTCATCGTTCTTCACTCTCCTCTCGTCTTCCAAATATGGATTTTCCTGAACTTCCGTTTCTTCTTCTCCAATGTCGGACAAGAGAACTCTCAGGATTTCTGATTCGATTTCATCCTCAACCACTTTCAATACAGTCTCCTCTGGATTTCCTTGACTATCTGCCTCTTCTCCCTGTTCAGGCAGAGCCACATACGTCCATTCTCTGACTTATACTTCTGGTTAGGTTTCCTTGTTCTTCTACTCTCTTTGTCTTCAGTTAATTCGTCTTCTTTTGATTTCTCTTGACTTGTCACTTCATTCACCTGTTCAGCTTTCGGTGAATTCACTCTTGTCAAACGATGTCTCAGCTTCCTTATTTTATTGGGCCAAACATCATCTCTTGCAACTCTTTTTACTTTACTTCCTTTGTCATTCTTTTCATTCCTCCAAGCCCTCTTTCTCAGAACTCGACCTTCAGGTATCTCGTTTTCACTCTCTTCAGACTCTGTCTCAACTTGCTTTGTCTTTTCAGCAATTTCTTCTTCCACCACTTGTTTTGTTTTCCCTACTTCTGTCCCTCCTCGGGTCTCCGGCACGCAATCTTCCTGCTGGCTACTTGTCCCTTCACCTAACTCGATGTTGCAGTTCCCTACACCTCCTCGGGGGGTCTTCCGCAGAAATCTGTCCCTCTCTCTCTATACCTGTCCCTTGTTCACTCAGATTGGTTACTTAAGGTGGAATTTCTCTCAGTCTCTCATCTGGTACTTCCTTTTCACGAATTTCTTTTGTTGCGTCTTCAGTACTCTTTCCTCTTTTCTTTCTGTGTTTCTTCTTGGAACCCTGCGCTTCTTGCTCGTTTCCAGAATCGCTGGATTTGGAAATCTGCAATCTTCTTCTCAGAGCGATACTTCTGGGAACTAAAGCTGATCTTTGTTCTGTTTCCCCCCTTTCAGAGTTTCCTTGTATCTTTGGCCCTTCGTCATCTGATTCAGTGCTTGATTCTGATTCATCAAAGTATTCTTTTCCTGTGCTGTCCACTGGATTTGGAATTCTCAATGTATGCCTGGCATGGATCCAGTTTTTCAGTCCAGCACACTTCACAGCTGTTGTCGTGGTCAAAATGACTTGTCGTGGTTTTCCCCACCTTGGAACCAGACAATTTCTTCTTCTGTGGACTTTTATCCTTACCCAATCACCTGGGCTCAGATCATGGGCTTGCTTCTTTTCAAGTGTGGTGGCATCTGGTCCAACCTGATGAAACACAGAATGAACTGCGTCAGCCAGGCCTTTACAGTATTCCAACACCATGTCATCAGAAATTGTCATCAGCTTGTTAACTGGTATAAACACATGTCTCATTGCACGTCCCATGATTATTTCATGAGGACTCAATCCTGTAGTTCTGTCTGGAATGGCCCTGATTGTAATGAGTACTAGAGGCAAGACATCAGGCCATTTCATACCTGTGGCCAAACACATTTTTCCTATTCTATTTTTGATAGTACCATTCATTTGTTCAACCACACCAGAAGCCTCTGGTCGGTAGGCACAATGTAGTTTTTGTTGTACATTCAATGGTTCACAAATTAATCCTACAATCTCATTATGGAAATGTCCTCCTCGGTCTGACTCAATTGTCACTGGGAACCCGAACCTGGGTATGAATTCTCTCAACAGTAGCTTGGCCACTGTCAACCCATCATTTCTTCTTGTTGGAAATGCTTCCATCCACCTGGAGAATAGGCAGACCACTACCAAAACATATCTCAATCAGGGAGCCATCTCAATGAAATCTACTTGCATTCTGGTGAAAGGCCCTCCTTCTCGACCTATTGTTCCCAGACTCACTACTGTCTTCCTTCCAGGATTGTACTGCTGGCATATTAAGCATCTCTGACAAAGACTTTCTGCCACAAGTTTGAATTTTGCATTGTACCAGGTCTGCTTAAATGACCTGATCATGGCATCTCGTCCAATATGTCCCTGGCCCTGATACATCCGTGCCATGGTAGACATCATGCTATCAGGCATAACTGGTCTTCCATCTCTATAGACCCACACATGATCCTTTTCCCTTGGGGCACATCCTGCTTTTACCCACTGTCTCATTTCCTCATCTCCTGCCTTATCCTGCAATTGCTTTACCTCTTCCCAAGTTCCCACAATGTTAGTGAACATCAATGAGCAAGAAGACATTTCTCTTTCCTTAGCCCGATTGACCGAATTCTGATTCCGTGCACAATACTGTGCCATGTCGTTTGCATACCTGTTCCCAGTGGCAATATAATCACCACCTTGACTATGTGCAGCACATTTTACAACGGCCAATTGTTTAGGCAGCTGTATCGCCTCAAGCAACTTTCCAACCACTTCTGCATTCTTAATGGGAGTTCCACTCGAGGACAGGAAACCTCTTTGTAGCCATAGTTGACCAAAGTCATGGACGACTCCAAAGCCATGCTGGCTGTCAGTTATCACAGTCACTCTCACACTCTTCCCAATCTTGCATGCTCTAGTCAAAGCCACAAGTTCAGCTACTTGGGCTGATTTCACTCCTTTCAAATATGAGGCTTCAATTACTGCTGCTACCGTGCATACTGCATACGCTGCACTCAGCACTCCTTCATCTGTTCTCAAACATGACCCATCAACGAACATTACAAAATCACTTTCTGGCAAAGGTACATCTTTTATGTCTGGTCGTGGTTTGGTACAAAAATCAAGTACATCCAGACAATCATGATCAACTTCATCTCTTACCTACACAATCTCAGCATCAGGCAACAAAGTTGCAGGATTAAATTCACACATCTTGCAAGACTCACATTAGTTGCACCTAATAGGACCTTCTCATACTTAGTCAGCCGACTGTGTGTCATATACTGAGTACGACTCCTTGTCAACAGAATTGCTACATCATGAGGTACAAACACTTTCAATGGATAACCCATCACAATTCCTTCACTCTGCTCCAAACTTCGACATGTTGCAGCCACTGCTTTCAGACATCCAGGTAAACCTACAGCTATTGGATCTAGCATTGACGAAAAATATGCAATTGGTCTTTTCAATTTTCCATGTTTCTTGGTCAACACCGAAAGTGCACATCCATTTCTCTCACTGCAATACAACTCAAATTCTTTCTCATAGTCAGGCATTCCTAATGCAGGTGCTTCACACAAACCATCTCTCAATTGCCTAAATGCTGCCAATTCTTCTCTGCTTAATTCAAGGGGATCTTTTACATCACTTTTCGTTAATCGCACCAAAGGCTTTGCGATCAAGGAAAAATTCCCTATCCACTGACGGCAGTATTCTACCATTCCCAAAAACATTCTTACTTCTCTTTGAGTCATGGGAGCTCTCATTCCTTTTATTATTCTGATTCTGTCTATGGTTATTTTCCTTAGTCCTTTCTCAATGTTGTGTCCCAGATACTGCACTTCTTTCCTACAAAACTGTAGTTTTGCAGGTGACACTTTAAGTCCTCCATCTGCCAAATGATTCAGTAAGGCTATTGTATCTACCTCACAGGCTTCACGTGTCTTTGACGCCACCACAAGGTCATCAATATACTGTACCAGTACAGAATTTTCTGGCATTTCTAGACTTTCCAAAGATCTCTTTAACAACTGATTGAATATTGAGGGGCTCTCTGTATACCCCTGTGGGATTCGGCACCATGCCAAAATACGCTCACCAAAACGAAATGCAAAAATCTGCTGACTGTCATGGTGCAATGGGATGGAAAATAAAGCATGACACAGATCAATTACTATGTACCATTCTGCATCATGGGGAATCTGATATAAAATCACTGATGGATTTGGTACAATGGGACAACATGATACCACAATTTTATTCACCTTTCTCAAATCTTGCACTATCCTGAATTTCCCATTAGGCTTTTTCAGTCCCATTATCGGTGAATTACATGGACTACTCATTATTTCTCTCAAGATTCCTTGTCTGATAATTTTCTCTATTATAGGAGTTACACCTTCAATTATTTCAGGTGTCAATCTGTACTGTGGAACATTTGGATATGTTAGTCCTTCTTTTACAGTTATTTTAACTGGAGCTACATTTCTCATTAGTCCTACATCCTCTCCAGTGAAATCCCAAACCTCTGCCTTTACAGAGTTTCTCAGTTCTTTTGGCAATTCATCAGGGTTGAATACAGCATATGTTTCAGTAACTTCACTTTCTCTGTTAGCTAGGGTCATCTTATACAATACATCATCATCTGGTGTTTCAAAAGCTATTCCATTCGGAGTACAAAATATAGTGCAATTCATTTTGCACAATAGGTCCCTACCTAATAAATTCACAGGACTGGTGTCACAGACCACAAAGTGGTGCATTTCTGAAAATTTCCCTATACTGACTTTCACTGGTTCTGTAAGATAGGTCTTAATTTGCCTGTTGGACACACCAACTACTTGGATTGTTTCATCCGAGAGAGGAAGATTCTTAACATCAGCTGATCTAACAGTTGATCGAGTAGCACCAGTATCTACTAGGAAAGTAATATTTTCATCATTAACCCTCCTATCTACGAAAGGTCCTGTCTGGTCTACTTCTAGAGTTGCGCCAAGTACGCACTCTTCTTCCTCCCTTCGGCAACGTCAATAGCTCTCTTCTGCGTCACTCTCATCGCGTTGCAACCAATACTGCGAAACAGTGCTAGCGCGCGGCAGTTTATTTACCTGTTCTTCATTGTAGAATCCCGATTCACTACTATATTTCTGTGCGTTTCTGCTCTGTGGAAAAGGCGGCTTTGGCACCTGATTCTGTGGGGGAACAACTTGCTGCTGTTGCTGCAGTTGACCACTCACCTCATGCTGCACCTGTGGGTTCAATGATGGATTTTCATTGTTAGTACTCGGGGGAAATTTACACTCGGATTTCCAATGCCCTATCCTGCCGCAATTATGACACGGAAATTAGCTTCTTCAATGTTCCCTTTGTACTTCCCATTATTAAATTTTGGCTTGGTCCCTGCTTTTTCCACCAATTGTGCTTCCTGTCTCTCCGCTACCTTTACCTGTGCCCACATTGCCTTCTCCTTTAACTTTCGCTGTTTTGCTTCAATTTCATCACTGAAGTATTTAGCATGTCTCAATACTTCATCTATTTTCTTGTTTTGCCAATCTACCGTATGCTGTTTAATCATATCACCAATTTCTGGTCGTAAACTATATACAAATCTGTATACAAAATGGCTCAAATCGTTTTCACTCAGATTCTCGTCTCCGCTAAACTGCTTAAAAGCTTGTATTAGCCTCTCACAGTATGCAAGTACTGACTCTTTACTTTCATGGTGTGTTCGATCAATTTTTACTCAGTCTGTTTCTTTAGGGGGCACTTTATTTTTCAAAAATACCATAACCTGCTCATTCTTCTTCATTACCTCGGGGTCTGGTGCTCCTGTTTTAGGATCCCTAGGGTATTCCTTGGTTGGTCAGTTTATCATTAATTTGCACTCTGACCATAGGTCTGCTGGTTCTATTCTGTCAAACAGACTATTCAAATCAATCCATAATACCTTTTGACAATTTTACAAATCTGTCTACCTGTCTGTACCACTCGACTGGCTTTTCGCGTAGTCGAGGGAAGTCATTCGTAAATAACAAAATATCCTGTCTTGTCCATGGAACATGTACATATCCTCCTCCTGGAATCTCTCTCATAGGGCACTCTGTCACTACCTTCTCCTTTTCTCTTACAGGAAAGGCTGAAAATGTCTTATCTGAGGCATCATCGCGTTTTCTATACCACCCGCTTCTCCATTTATCCACGTCTCCCCATTTTCTCAGCAAAATGATTATGTCCTTAATTTGACCTATTCGTCCTGTGGTGTTCATATTCTCAATGTCCTTTTCAGAGAATTCTACTCGATATGGTTTCTGTAAGGCTTTTACCTTTTCAATATCAATACCCATTTCATTTGCCACTTCTTCTAATCTTTCATGCAAGTTTGTCGCTCTCCAGGTTGCACTTTTGCACAAAAATAATAATTCTTCATCCTGATAAGTTTTCAACTTTTTTGTCGGGATAGTCCCTACGATTAACTCTTCCAATACCATTCGTAACTTGGCCACATCAATTGATTGGGATTCTTTGTCTTTCCTCTGCAAGCTTTTCAACCATTCACTTACCTCGTCGGTTGAAGGTCCCACTTGTTTTTCTACACTTCCGTGTCCAAAATCATTTTGTGTTTCTGACACTGTCTCTATCATTGTCATACGTCTTTCTGCACAATTCTGATCTACAAATGGATTATTTGTAAAATTCGGTTCCATTACACTCATAGTCTGTCTCCATGGATTCTCATTCTGTCTTACTCTTGGTTGTTCTACAGGGTTACTATTTCTGTAAGGGACTGCCAAACAATGCTCACTGTCCATCTGTTTTTCAAAAATGGGCATAACTGGACCTATCATTACTGGAACAGTTACTGCTTCTAGATTCTTGGTCAATTCTCTTATTTTCTCAGTTAATTCCAGAGTTGTTTTTGCTAATTCTACAGAATTTTCTCCATCTGTTCTTCATTTCTGATCTCTTTTCTACTACTCTGGTACCACTGTTTTTACTCAAACTTAGGGATTCTGGTTCAGTTTTTATAATTCGCACTCTTTCCCTTATCCGGGCACTTGGTGTCAACATTTCTGGTTCTGGTTGATACGGTGGTGGATTTTTATAGAACATATCATCAAGAACATCTTCCTCAGACTTATTCGTTCCATACCCTTTCGACTCCAAATTATGCCTCTCTTCTGCACACTTTCGACCTTCATTCTCTCCTACAGTTCTTAAAGGGAACACACCCTCAGTCATGCTCGCATCTCGCCATCTTTTCATTCGATCACTATGCGTTTCGTGTCCGTATGGTCTTCCAAACCAGTACCTATATCCTCTACCACTTCTTTGTCTTTCTCGTTCATGCATTTCGTCTTCCCATTCTGTCAAAGCCTCAAACTGTGTCGGTCTAGGTCTTGGTTCCAAATTCATCATCCTTTCCCTCAAGTTTCTTAAAACAGCCAAATTAAATGAACCATGCTCTGGAAAAGCTAATACTCTGTCGTCCTTGGTGTATCTCACCCAGTTATCCAACCAAATACAAGTATGATACCCATATTTTGTAATCATAAAGGATGCAGGGGTTTTCGGTGGAGGAAGTAACTGTCCTTCCCTAGTCTTAACTGGTTCGTCTTTCTTAAACCACTTCTTAATTCTCCCTAACCAGGTCTTTTTCTACTTCTCTGGTGGGCCGTAATACATTTTCTTGTCTTTCGCACAACACTAGTCCCTCTTTACAACTGTACCGCTAATCTATCCAATCACAGTGCGACTTCACACTAGCGCACCAATTCAGAGCGTCCACGTCACTGTCACAGTCCTCGAATTCTAGCGCGACTCACACGAACGCAGCAATAAGGAGCGTCTATGTCACCCTGTTTCTTCTCCAATCCTAGTGCGGCGTACACTAACGCACCAATCCGGGGCGTTTCACAGTTCTGACCGACTGTCCAATCCCAGCGCGGTCGTTCTGACGTCAGCAGCCGCTGCGGCAGCTCCTGCTTCTGTCTACCCCTCCTTCACAAATCCGCTCAGTAAGTTTTTGTTTCAATTTCTACACTTCTGTTAGTAACAACATAGAAACATCTCCATTGTCCGATTTGCTAACCAAAGAACAGCAAAAAGACCTTTCTCACGAGAATTCCGTCTTTCCCGAGAGCAGCGCTTACCTCTGCGCTACTACGGAATCATTATTTCCGTTGATAAAGTAGCACATCCCTCTACTTCACCCTTCTAACAAGCATTAGCTAATTGTTTCTCTAGCATTTAAGACACATAGTTGGAGACCCAACGCTCCTAAGAAATAAACCTAGAGTTTCGCAATCAACCCAAATGCCTTTGCATTCACACTCGTTCACACCAGAAAATGTAGTACATTCACACAGAATCCTGTCTTTCCCGAGAACAGCGAACAGTCTGTCCTACTACAGAATTATAACATACGTTAACAAAGCAGCGCTTACCTCTCCTTTGTCCTTCTAACAAGCTCAGAGAGTACCTATTACCTTTCCAGTGATAAGCGTTATCGGAATGCCAGTTGGATCCCTGGTACCCAAGACCAGAACTTCACAGGTAACCTTCGCTATCATACCCACTTCTTTCACACAGAAAAACGTCTCTAATGGCAACACACGGCGATGTCACCGAATCGAACCCAGACTATGCGCCGTGCAACTTCAATTGTCACACGTTTCTCCTGTGTACCTACAGGGCAACAACAATTCAGTCTTTCCCGAGAGCAGCGCTTACCTCTGCTCTACTACGGAACCGTTACAAACATCCGACTTCCTACATCCCAGAAGCCGTGCAAACAACATTAAACTCAACGTAACTCAACATAGAGTGTTAGTACATAAATCAAAACCAATCAATAACCAAAATCAATAAGCAATGTACAAGCAATAATCACTAAACCAAACAATAACAAACCATCATTCTGCTACCAGAAAAACTGATGCAGCGCGGAGGGCAAAACCCCTCTCTACTGCCACGGACTAAAAGATCTCACACACGCACACTATCCATACATTCGCTGGTGGGGCCCATAACACCAACACACACTTACCATTAGTCCGTGGAAGAGGCGATTATCCTCCTAAGCGCTGAAAAATGAGGGAGGATGATACCACTTTACCCTAATGAGCAACAAACCTACAAACCCTTCTCATACTCATTAGGCCCTAGATTCCACATTTGGTATTATCCTCCTAACCGGGACGGATCTGTTAGTTGTAGTTTAAGTGAAATTCTAATTCTCTAATTAACCTTTTCATTAACACATTTCAATGAATAAACAACCCAACTCAATTCTGTAGATGTTCAAATCCAAATTTATATTAATATTGCAGATTAAATCATTCATTTGATCAAGTTGCCATTCATATTTACCTATTCTGGCTAAAGTCGTCCTCTATGTCAAATCTGGTAGTCTCGCAATTCTATGCCCACCAATTTAGCAGGTTAAGTTCATCAGGAATTTGGGCATTAATCAGTCCGTCAAAGATTCAGGCTAACAGCTGTCCTGCAGTGTCACCGTCCTCTCCGTCAGCATAACATCAGGAAATCGAGAAAGGCCAGAAATGAACCCGCGCCCACCTCTCTATTCTACCATAATTTATAGTAAAAATCATTGACAATTTGTATCAAAAACGGGTTTTCAAATGTTCTGATTGGTCCATTGGAATCGTCTGACAGGATTCTCATCAACTAAAGTCTCTGATGTCATTGTTCTTGAATTATCCGGTTTTTAGTAGCATTATTATTGTTCATTCAGAAAAGCTGGCTTGCATCCCAGAGCAACCTTGAAGGGTACATGTTCATCTGGGGTCAGGTCCAGGCCACTGTGTATCTGTTATCAGCGCAGGCGCACTTCACCCAAGCCTTGTTTAGCGTTGGCAGTCGGGTTAGGCACCAAAGTCAGCCATCTTTTGGCAGGCCAAAATGGTCAACTTAAGCAAAGAAACACAAAAACGTAATTAATACATAAAAATGACTAATAAAATGTTATTCCCTCACTAATACCCATATGTGTGTGTATTTATCTAGCCAAAAGCAACACTCAATGCGGTTTATACAAAATAAAGCACGAATCACAATTACATCACCAAAGAAACATATATCATGCAACATTCTAATTATCTATCATTAGTATGCGTACGAAATTTAGTTCACGTCATTAATTAGGCCATGCAGATGCAAATCCCACGTGTATTTTGGTCATTAATAAGGTTGGTTAGTTATTTTCACATCACTCCAAACCATTAGTACGATTACAATTAATTAATTAATCTAATTAATAAAATGACATGCAAAAATGGGGTGGGTATACAAAATGTTGCATAACCCGCTCCAGCAGCAGCAGTTCCCCTTGTTCCTGAACTAGCACTGCCTGCAGTGCTACCTTGACTTCTGTGCCTTAGCATTCCTTGTCCCTGAACTGCAGTAGTTTCACTTCTCCTGAATTAGCACTGCCTGCAGTACTACCTTGACTCCTGAACCTTAGTATTCCTTGTTCCTGAGCTGCAGCAGTGTCCCTTGTTCCTGAATTAGCACTGCCTGCAGTGCTACCTTGACTTCTGAGCTTTAGCTCTATTCTAGTTCCTGCTCCTGAGCCTTAGCACTCATTGTTCCCGAACTAGCACTGCCTACAGTGCTACCTTTGCTTTTGAGCTTTAGCTCAATTCTTGTTCCTGCCCCAGCATTGCCTTCACTGCTACTTTGTTTTCTTGACTCCTGAACCTGCACTATTTTAGTATACCCTTGTAGCCTCCCTTTCTGTGTATCCTTTTCCAGTCCCAGCCTTTCTTCCCATTTCATTGGTTCCAGTTCCTATTTTTCTGTCTTTCTATTCTGCTGTCTTGCTTCTGTTACCTTGTATGTTTGTTACCTGCTTTCTGCCAAGTGTGGCCGGTGATTTCCTTCCTTTCCTGTTATGCACTCCTCCTTGCTAGCTCCTTGTCTATTGTGCTTGTGTCTAGTTCTACCCCCTTGCTGTTACTGCCTTGCGTGTTCCTGTTTGATCGCCAGGATCCGTGGGCACAGCTGACTACCTAGGTGGTGTTTCTTGTTCACTGCGAGTATTGTCTTTGAGTTACATTTATAACATCACCATAGGTATAAGCTCCACAAGCCCTGCCTTTGCATGCATATCCTATATGTGGGTATTCGCAGTCAGTATCTGTAACAGCAATTGTGGGTGAGAAACTTACTTAGCCTCAGTCTTATCGCGTGGAGCTCCTGAGTGCTTTACCCCACACTCCTCTTTACTGTTAATATTGTTTCATTTATAGGTCTTGCACATTCTTCCTGGGTGTAGTTTTTCTGAATTCTAAATCACCTCAGGAGTGCATGTCCTTTCTGAGTCTTAGCCATCTTGTTCCTTCGTGCAGGCTTACCCTTTGGACCCCTTTTCTCCTCTGACTTCCAGTTTATTTACCTGTTCTTCATTGTAGAATCCCGATTCACTACTATATTTCTGTGCGTTTCTGCTCTGTGGAAAAGGCGGCTTTGGCACCTGATTCTGTGGGGGAACAACTTGCTGCTGTTGCTGCAGTTGACCACTCACCTCATGCTGCACCTGTGGGTTCAATGATGGATTTTCATTGTTAGTACTCGGGGGAAATTTACACTCGGATTTCCAATGCCCTATCCTGCCGCAATTATGACACGGAAATTAGCTTCTTCAATGTTCCCTTTGTACTTCCCATTATTAAATTTTGGCTTGGTCCCTGCTTGTTCCACCAATTGTGCTTCCTGTCTCTCCGCTACCTTTACCTGTGCCCACATTGCCTTCTCCTTTAACTTTCGCTGTTTTGCTTCAATTTCATCACTGAAGTATTTAGCATGTCTCAATACTTCATCTATTTTCTTGTTTTGCCAATCTACCGTATGCTGTTTAATCATATCACCAATTTCTGGTCGTAAACTATATACAAATCTGTATACAAAATGGCTCAAATCGTTTTCACTCAGATTCTCGTCTCCGCTAAACTGCTTAAAAGCTTGTATTAGCCTCTCATAGTATGCAAGTACTGACTCTTTACTTTCATGGTGTGTTCGATCAATTTTTACTCAGTCTGTTTCTTTAGGGGGCACTTTATTTTTCAAAAATACCATAACCTGCTCATTCTTCTTCATTACCTCGGGGTCTGGTGCTCCTGTTTTAGGATCCCTAGGGTATTCCTTGGTTGGCCAGTTTATCATTAATTTGCACTCTGACCATAGGTCTGCTGGTTCTATTCTGTCAAACAGACTATTCAAATCAATCCATAATACCTTTTGACAATTTTACAAATCTGTCTACCTGTCTGTACCACTCGACTGGCTTTTCGCGTAGTCGAGGGAAGTCATTCGTAAATAACAAAATATCCTGTCTTGTCCATGGAACATGTACATATCCTCCTCCTGGAATCTCTCTCATAGGGCACTCTGTCACTACCTTCTCCTTTTCTCTTACAGGAAAGGCTGAAAATGTCTTATCTGAGGCATCATCGCGTTTTCTATACCACCCGCTTCTCCATTTATCCACGTCTCCCCATTTTCTCAGCAAAATGATTATGTCCTTAATTTGACCTATTCGTCCTGTGGTGTTCATATTCTCAATGTCCTTTTCAGAGAATTCTACTCGATATGGTTTCTGTAAGGCTTTTACCTTTTCAATATCAATACCCATTTCATTTGCCACTTCTTCTAATCTTTCATGCAAGTTTGTCGCTCTCCAGGTTGCACTTTTGCACAAAAATAATAATTCTTCATCCTGATAAGTTTTCAACTTTTTTGTCGGGATAGTCCCTACGATTAACTCTTCCAATACCATTCGTAACTTGGCCACATCAATTGATTGGGATTCTTTGTCTTTCCTCTGCAAGCTTTTCAACCATTCACTTACCTCGTCGGTTGAAGGTCCCACTTGTTTTTCTACACTTCCGTGTCCAAAATCATTTTGTGTTTCTGACACTGTCTCTATCATTGTCATACGTCTTTCTGCACAATTCTGATCTACAAATGGATTATTTGTAAAATTCGGTTCCATTACACTCATAGTCTGTCTCCATGGATTCTCATTCTGTCTTACTCTTGGTTGTTCTACAGGGTTACTATTTCTGTAAGGGACTGCCAAACAATGCTCACTGTCCATCTGTTTTTCAAAAATGGGCATAACTGGACCTATCATTACTGGAACAGTTACTGCTTCTAGATTCTTGGTCAATTCTCTTATTTTCTCAGTTAATTCCAGAGTTGTTTTTGCTAATTCTACAGAATTTTCTCCATCTGTTCTTCATTTCTGATCTCTTTTCTACTACTCTGGTACCACTGTTTTTACTCAAACTTAGGGATTCTGGTTCAGTTTTTATAATTCGCACTCTTTCCCTTATCTGGGCACTTGGTGTCAACATTTCTGGTTCTGGTTGATACGGTGGTGGATTTTTATAGAACATATCATCAAGAACATCTTCCTCAGACTTATTCGTTCCATACCCTTTCGACTCCAAATTATGCCTCTCTTCTGCACACTTTCGACCTTCATTCTCTCCTACAGTTCTTAAAGGGAACACACCCTCAGTCATGCTCGCATCTCGCCATCTTTTCATTCGATCACTATGCGTTTCGTGTCCGTATGGTCTTCCAAACCAGTACCTATATCCTCTACCACTTCTTTGTCTTTCTCGTTCATGCATTTCGTCTTCCCATTCTGTCAAAGCCTCAAACTGTGTCGGTCTAGGTCTTGGTTCCAAATTCATCATCCTTTCCCTCAAGTTTCTTAAAACAGCCAAATTAAATGAACCATGCTCTGGAAAAGCTAATACTCTGTCGTCCTTGGTGTATCTCACCCAGTTATCCAACCAAATACAAGTATGATACCCATATTTTGTAATCATAAAGGATGCAGGGGTTTTCGGTGGAGGAAGTAACTGTCCTTCCCTAGTCTTAACTGGTTCGTCTTTCTTAAACCACTTCTTAATTCTCCCTAACCAGGTCTTTTTCTACTTCTCTGGTGGGTCGTAATACATTTTCTTGTCTTTCGCACAACACTAGTCCCTCTTTACAACTGTACCGCTAATCTATCCAATCACAGTGCGACTTCACACTAGCGCACCAATTCAGAGCGTCCACGTCACTGTCACAGTCCTCGAATTCTAGCGCGACTCACACGAACGCAGCAATAAGGAGCGTCTATGTCACCCTGTTTCTTCTCCAATCCTAGTGCGGCGTACACTAACGCACCAATCCGGGGCGTTTCACAGTTCTGACCGACTGTCCAATCCCAGCGCGGTCGTTCTGACGTCAGCAGCCGCTGCGGCAGCTCCTGCTTCTGTCTACCCCTCCTTCACAAATCCGCTCAGTAAGTTTTTGTTTCAATTTCTACACTTCTGTTAGTAACAACATAGAAACATCTCCATTGTCCGATTTGCTAACCAAAGAACAGCAAAAAGACCTTTCTCACGAGAATTCCGTCTTTCCCGAGAGCAGCGCTTACCTCTGCGCTACTACAGAATCATTATTTCCGTTGATAAAGTAGCACATCCCTCTACTTCACCCTTCTAACAAGCATTAGCTAATTGTTTCTCTAGCATTTAAGACACATAGTTGGAGACCCAACGCTCCTAAGAAATAAACCTAGAGTTTCGCAATCAACCCAAATGCCTTTGCATTCACACTCGTTCACACCAGAAAATGTAGTACATTCACACAGAATCCTGTCTTTCCCGAGAACAGCGAACAGTCTGTCCTACTACAGAATTATAACATACGTTAACAAAGCAGCGCTTACCTCTCCTTTGTCCTTCTAACAAGCTCAGAGAGTACCTATTACCTTTCCAGTGATAAGCGTTATCGGAATGCCAGTTGGATCCCTGGTACCCAAGACCAGAACTTCACAGGTAACCTTCGCTATCATACCCACTTCTTTCACACAGAAAAACGTCTCTAATGGCAACACACGGCGATGTCACCGAATCGAACCCAGACAATGCGCCGTGCAACTTCAATTGTCACACGTTTCTCCTGTGTACCTACAGGGCAACAACAATTCAGTCTTTCCCGAGAGCAGCGCTTACCTCTGCTCTACTACGGAACCGTTACAAACATCCGACTTCCTACATCCCAGAAGCCGTGCAAACAACATTAAACTCAACGTAACTCAACATAGAGTGTTAGTACATAAATCAAAACCAATCAATAACCAAAATCAATAAGCAATGTACAAGCAATAATCACTAAACCAAACAATAACAAACCATCATTCTGCTACCAGAAAAACTGATGCAGCGCGGAGGGCAAAACCCCTCTCTACTGCCACGGACTAAAAGATCTCACACACGCACACTATCCATACATTCGCTGGTGGGGCCCATAACACCAACACACACTTACCATTAGTCCGTGGAAGAGGCGATTATCCTCCTAAGCGCTGAAAAATGAGGGAGGATGATACCACTTTACCCTAATGAGCAACAAACCTACAAACCCTTCTCATACTCATTAGGCCCTAGATTCCACATTTGGTATTATCCTCCTAACCGGGACGGATCTGTTAGTTGTAGTTTAAGTGAAATTCTAATTCTCTAATTAACCTTTTCATTAACACATTTCAATGAATAAACAACCCAACTCAATTCTGTAGATGTTCAAATCCAAATTTATATTAATATTGCAGATTAAATCATTCATTTGATCAAGTTGCCATTCATATTTACCTATTCTGGCTAAAGTCGTCCTCTATGTCAAATCTGGTAGTCTCGCAATTCTATGCCCACCAATTTAGCAGGTTAAGTTCATCAGGAATTTGGGCATTAATCAGTCCGTCAAAGATTCAGGCTAACAGCTGTCCTGCAGTGTCACCGTCCTCTCCGTCAGCATAACATCAGGAAATCGAGAAAGGCCAGAAATGAACCCGCGCCCACCTCTCTATTCTACCATAATTTATAGTAAAAATCATTGACAATTTGTATCAAAAACGGGTTTTCAAATGTTCTGATTGGTCCATTGGAATCGTCTGACAGGATTCTCATCAACTAAAGTCTCTGATGTCATTGTTCTTGAATTATCCGGTTTTTAGTAGCATTATTATTGTTCATTCAGAAAAGCTGGCTTGCATCCCAGAGCAACCTTGAAGGGTACATGTTCATCTGGGGTCAGGTCCAGGCCACTGTGTATCTGTTATCAGCGCAGGCGCACTTCACCCAAGCCTTGTTTAGCGTTGGCAGTCGGGTTAGGCACCAAAGTCAGCCATCTTTTGGCAGGTCAAAATGGTCAACTTAAGCAAAGAAACACAAAAACGTAATTAATACATAAAAATGACTAATAAAATGTTATTCCCTCACTAATACCCATATGTGTGTGTATTTATCTAGCCAAAAGCAACACTCAATGCGGTTTATACAAAATAAAGCACGAATCACAATTACATCACCAAAGAAACATATATCATGCAACATTCTAATTATCTATCATTAGTATGCGTACGAAATTTAGTTCACGTCATTAATTAGGCCATGCAGATGCAAATCCCACGTGTATTTTGGTCATTAATAAGGTTGGTTAGTTATTTTCACATCACTCCAAACCATTAGTACGATTACAATTAATTAATTAATCTAATTAATAAAATGACATGCAAAAATGGGGTGGGTATACAAAATGTTGCATAACCCGCTCCAGCAGCAGCAGTTCCCCTTGTTCCTGAACTAGCACTGCCTGCAGTGCTACCTTGACTTCTGTGCCTTAGCATTCCTTGTCCCTGAACTGCAGTAGTTTCACTTCTCCTGAATTAGCACTGCCTGCAGTACTACCTTGACTCCTGAACCTTAGTATTCCTTGTTCCTGAGCTGCAACAGTGTCCCTTGTTCCTGAATTAGCACTGCCTGCAGTGCTACCTTGACTTCTGAGCTTTAGCTCTATTCTAGTTCCTGCTCCTGAGCCTTAGCACTCATTGTTCCCGAACTAGCACTGCCTACAGTGCTACCTTTGCTTTTGAGCTTTAGCTCAATTCTTGTTCCTGCCCCAGCATTGCCTTCACTGCTACTTTGTTTTCTTGACTCCTGAACCTGCACTATTTTAGTATACCCTTGTAGCCTCCCTTTCTGTGTATCCTTTTCCAGTCCCAGCCTTTCTTCCCATTTCATTGGTTCCAGTTCCTATTTTTCTGTCTTTCTATTCTGCTGTCTTGCTTCTGTTACCTTGTATGTTTGTTACCTGCTTTCTGCCAAGTGTGGCCGGTGATTTCCTTCCTTTCCTGTTATGCACTCCTCCTTGCTAGCTCCTTGTCTATTGTGCTTGTGTCTAGTTCTACCCCCTTGCTGTTACTGCCTTGCGTGTTCCTGTTTGATCGCCAGGATCCGTGGGCACAGCTGACTACCTAGGTGGTGTTTCTTGTTCACTGCGAGTATTGTCTTTGAGTTACATTTATAACATCACCATAGGTATAAGCTCCACAAGCCCTGCCTTTGCATGCATATCCTATATGTGGGTATTCGCAGTCAGTATCTGTAACAGCAATTGTGGGTGAGAAACTTACTTAGCCTCAGTCTTATCGCGTGGAGCTCCTGAGTGCTTTACCCCACACTCCTCTTTACTGTTAATATTGTTTCATTTATAGGTCTTGCACATTCTTCCTGGGTGTAGTTTTTCTGAATTCTAAATCACCTCAGGAGTGCATGTCCTTTCTGAGTCTTAGCCATCTTGTTCCTTCGTGCAGGCTTACCCTTTGGACCCCTTTTCTCCTCTGACTTCCTGTATGATCCTGGGCAGCGATGTACTCCTCTCTCTGCGTACTTTTACTGCCCATTTCCCAGTCCTTGCACAAGTCCCTGACTGTGTCCTGGACACATAAAAGCACAATTGAGAGGAAAAGAGTGATAGTGCAATTTGGACAGTCCTGTTTGAAATCCCATAACAATGCCAAAATGAGTAACAAAACTTCTAATTAGTCAGCTTTAACAATAAGTTATCATTTTCAAATCCAAGAATTGCTAATAAAAATGTGCAAAGTAATTTTTTTGCAGTCCCTCATTCAAAGAAACTGCCAGATCATTTTATGTATAATTGAAATGTTTGAACAATTAATATGTTGTGTTGCGTCATCTGTTACTCATTATTAACATTGAAACTGAAAACAGCCATCGTGTTTGCTATCTGCTGATGGTGGTTGAGGCAGGCATCTGTTTTCCTAGTCCTTCCTCTATGCCTACGTTCTTTCCGGTAGTCGTGTACTTCCTGTCATACAGAGCCGCTCGAAGGCAGAAGCTGTTAGAGAAGGCATTGTAGTTCGGGTGGATAAGCAGGCAGCTTAGAGGCTCTGGTTATTGATAATGAAAGTTGGAGGTATTAATAGAAAAGCCATTATGGGCAGGAGGGGAGCTATATAACTTGCAAGGTGTCTAACTTTTAGGCCATTTAGATAGGCAATACTTTCGGAGCAAAGCGAGATAAAGATTGAACGAGGAGGTGTTTATCCAATAAGCATTGATAACATTGGCAGATTGATATAAATACCACTGAATGCATGGCATGGATAACACTGGATAAGGGCTTACAGCTACAATGAGTTGGGTTATTGCAATGCAATATGTCTTGCATTTGTTAAAATTAGAGCTGTTAGCATTAATATTGCCACCATCTTTTCAGTTTTGCGCTCCTCCCTGCCGAAGAATTACTAAACCCACTTGTCATACTGAGATCCGCTTTCCTGCTTGCGTCTTGTCACGAAATTTGTGTTTAAGAATGGACTGCGCGAACTATTACATTACATAACGAACAAACAGCATGTCAACCAATGTGTTATTAAAAAGGATCCAATTTTAACTGTGCTGCAATCCTGACGGGATTTTTAAAACTGCCACCCACAGTGTTTACAAAATTTCCTTTTTGTATCCATTCACACCATACTGCCATAAAAATAAAACACTTGTTTTGGAACTGAATGTTGCTTTCTCTGGGCTTAAATACTTTTTTTCAAATGCACTTTGTAAGTTGCTCACATTCCTGTGAAAATAATTCCCTATTGAAAAATGTTTTCATGATATGGCATCTGTACATTCAGTTGAGGGGAGTTCCCCGCCTGGGTGTCCCCGTCTTGGTGTACTTTCCTCGAGACACAACTTTCAAGCAAGCTTACTTCTTAAGCAGGCTTAAACCTCAGAACTAGTAAGTATTACGTTCTCATTTTAAGGTGCTGAAATTCTATACCGCTAATAAAATGATTTTCGGGAAAAAACTTTCCTGCTCTATTCAGTTACCTTTCTTTTTTCCACGCAGAATTATAATTTGATAATTCAATACTACTCGCTTTTGCCCCACATTGTCCAATAGTGAGCTGTTCTACACACTTCTTTGGAAGGATTCCCTGCAAGATTCTTCCTGTAACTCTCCCAGTCTTTGAAAATTTGACTAGAGTGATGAACAATAAATCTCATTTGGCGATAAAAATGCTTTTGTGGCTGTTTTAGCTGAAATTCTTAAATGCCTCAAAGCTTTATGCAGTCATGCTGTTTCCTTTAGTTTATTATACAGTTATTTTGTGTTTGTTATGATGAGTGTGTGAAAAATACCCAGCGCCAAATATTCTGGGTTGTTGGGCTGGATGTTAAACCAAAACTGTATTTAACTACACCTTTTCTAACCATATTCAAGGAAGTACAATAAGTCGACATAAAGAAAAAAAATAAGATGTGTGCCTTTTTTTAAAATACAGTGTGACTGGTGTCAAGCTCCCTTGAAGGGTTTGCTGTAGCTCACCAGGTAGTAAGATGTTGGTCCAGAAGTTGGAGCAATAGTATAGGACAGTTTGTCTTAGGTGTTAGAAGTTGCTGCAAAAAGATTGTCAATCCCTTGAAACTTTGAATCTAGCCACAGTGCTTAATTTGTAAAATAATAGGTGCCGGGGCTGAAAAAAAATCTCAAATCTCGTTACCAGTGCTGCCGAATGTGGGGTTGACATTTATGTCAGCTTCCAGCAAAAGCTCCCTGTCCCTTAATTTTACTTTTGCAGGTTCTGTTTCATACCTGCTTTCTTCACTCGTCCCTGTTTTCCAGTCTTTCTCTTCCTCCTTCTTTACACCTTTTCTGCCTTTCTCTGTCATTCTGTTCCAGTCCCCAAAAATGAGTGTTGGTGGCCACCACCTGCAACCACCAGCACAAATTAAGCACTGGAATTGGGAGTCCTGGTGACAGTGTGGGCCTTTACTTTGGCTCTTCCTGCCTTGCTGCTTTTTCAAAAGCAAACAGCCCTTGGTATAACTACAAGCAGCAGCTATGCACTGAAAGCACCCACATATTGTTAATTTGGTGCAAGAAGAAAACTGGGGATTACTTAGAGAAAGACCGTGCTGTTTAAATCATGACTAGGTGATGTTTTTGGTTATAGCCGTTAGTGCCACTATTATGAAATCAGTGCATTTTTTCCATATTGACCACATCACTTAAAGAATGTCAGTGGCAAAACTAAGCCACCGCTTCTAGCAGCAAAGAACTGAATTAAACTTTATTGTGGTACCTCCAGGTGAAAAGAGCATAACATCAGGCAATATGTTAATAGGGCAGATAGAGTGTAGCATTCTTTCATTTTGTCATGATCAGGTGCCTCAGTGAAGTAGAACTTTATCGATGTGTTCCACTTTGTTAACTGAAGTCCCCCGAAGTTACACGTGTATACCACCTCAGACTCTGTTATGGTTACTGTTGCAGTCCAGACCGTTACTTAGCTGTAGTCTACCATGTCCTGTCGGAAGGAGGTGCAGATCTCCAGTAACTAGTAAGGAGAAAGAATGGAGGTCAGGACACAAGGAAAGCTATGTACTATCTGTATACTGTTAGGGTAACTAAGCGTGTCTCATTTTATCCGACAGGACAAAGCATCATGGGGATTGTAGTTTCACTTTTGCCATATTACTAATGCGTCTACAAGACCCAGTATAATTAGAGATCAGTGATAAACTATTACTGGCTGAAATCCACCTTCATAACATAATGCTAGTAATGCGACTCTTACATTGAACTGATGTATGGAATACATCTAAAGTCAGAAGGAAGTGTATTTTCCAGGAACGTGCATAGCACAACAGCATCATAGATGGCGTGGAGAACTGCAAAAGCCTGTAAGAAGGGAGAGCCACAGGATTCTAAGGAAATGAGTAAAGCATTTCAAGGACCTAAAATAGGGAGAAAGTGTTACAAGTGACTGAAATGGTGGAGAAATTACAGGAGGAGCATAGTAAAATGCTGATGCATGTGCCCAGACAGAGGGATCATACAGATATCTGAAAGGAGAAAGTGCTGCAAGTGCACAAAAGATTGGTGCAGGAATTCGAAGAGAGAGACATTTCTGAAGATCCCTTTATTTAAGTAAACAATAATGAGAGATGTGAATGTGCTTGCATCAGGAGAGTTGAAGGAGTGAGCTCTCTATTTCTAAGGAGGGATGGAAGTGATGTTACTAAATACAAAACATAGTGCTTTAGGTGCCTGTAGACTAGGATAATAACAGATTTAGAGTGACCTGATGGCTTGTTGTCACAGTGATGCTACTTTTCCATTCATGGATTTTGCTTTGAAATCAGTGCATTCTGAGAGTTGTAGTCTTTGTTGATTTTAACTGAGCCAATTGGACAAACACACATGAAAAGCAAAGTGTATGAATGAAAAAGTGCTGTCCTGGTAGCATGGAACCTGGTAATCTTACACAGGATCTCAAAGATCGGGGGGAGCTCAACTGGTATGTTTTAGAAGTTTGTATAGCTGCACGAGCCTTTAGGAACCTGAAGTCCTGTTGCTGAGCTTGGAAATAGGAAGCCTGCAGGTAAGAAACAGAGTAAGAGAAGCAAGAATTTGGAGACAGTGAATTAGGGTACAGAACTTGTACAACAAAGTTGCATTTTAGTGTTTTTACACGATGGTGAGCTAAGGTGTAGGCCTCAGACTTGCAGAGGTCAGATTAACAACCCCAATGCATATGCTTCTGATTGAGCATCTTTAATCCATGGACGTCAATTCCCCAAAATGTAAGGGGTTGCGGAAGTGATGTCACATGGCCTATGATCCACCCACAATGATATCACAAGTAATTACATTACAGGCCTGGTGCACTACAGGAATTGATGTCATATATCCTTTTACTCTGATGACATCCAGAAAGTAACACCACTGAAAAAAATAAAACGCTACAAAAAGTGCAAACTTAAATATGATAAGCATAATAAAAAATTGCTAAACTAAACATGCCTATTTCAATCACCAAGCATGTACTAATTAGGTTGCTGCCATTGTATGTCAGAGATGCATCAGTCACAGATCCAAGGGGGGGAAATCAAACATGTGGCAGTCATGCTAAGCCCAATAACAGATTTAAATGCCAGCCGCATGCCCAAGCCCAAATACAATTGGAAGAGTCCTCAGGCACACATTAGTAACAATATAGGCGGCATCATTGTGCACCTTTCAGAGTGCCAAATAGAGCATAGTAATAGCAGCAATGAAAGCTTCCCTCAGCACACAAAACACCTAGGCCTTTGAACAGGACTGTCTTGCTGTACACCTGCAGTATAAAATACTTCATCCCGCAAGTTCCTACCATCAATCTATAGGTCTGGAAATAATAGCAGTAACGTGCTTCAAACATATACTTTCAGTAATTCTTGGATTACAAAAAGTGTGTAAGCTTTTTGTCCATGTTGCCGTTGTGAATCTGTGTAGCTAGAAGATGAAAGCTCACACAGCTGCATAATAAGCAAATATAAGGAATTAGTCTGCTTGCAGGGTCTTTTGGAATGTGCTGGGTAAGACTGAAAATTAAACGTATCAGTCCACCAGCATAAGCAACGTTGTTCCACAGACACTGTGAAGACAGGCGCTCTGCCTGTGGAATATTCAGTCGTGGTGCACGTGCAATAAAGAAAACCCCGTCAGGATGCTCTTCCCGTGCAGAGAAAAGATTTGTAGGGAGCCTTTTCAAGCATAACTCACAGCATCGTGTGTTTTATTTGCCTACACATATGTCCCATGGCTTGCCATTCAGACTATCTTGTAGTGTGCTTTTCCTTAGCAAAATATCCAGCTCTTGCATCTTTTGGTGTGCAGAAAATCTGGAGAATGCTGAAATAATTCTTCCTTCCCTCCCTTATACAGGTTCCAACACACTACCGCAAAAGTCGTATTATTTAGAGCCCGCAGAAGGCTCCCTTTTTTTTTTTATAATCAAGCGTTTTTAATTTTAATCATGCACTTTGTCTACTGCACGGCCCAGGGCACTCCAGCTGCCCAGCCTTACTGACGACTCTTGAGTAATATAGGTACATCTCCTACAGTAGCCCTAAAAGTACTTACAGATAGGTGCAGGGTTTCAATGCTGACTCAATGCAAATCTGGTTTCCACTTAAAATCGACACGCTCGGGGCTTTAGATGTGAAGCACGTTTCATTTGTAGAATTTGCCACTGTGTGCATCCGATGACGTACAAAAAGAGCAAATACAAACATCCTCCCCGTCAGTCTCCTAGGTCTTTAGTAACCAATAGGGAGCTGCTGAAGGCCTACGCGATACGTAACGGACATGAGGTTTGCCATTTTTGCCAGCCTTGTTTCTATTTCTTATTCCCTTAAAGGCCCGAGGGAGGCGGAAGGCGCGTTAACTGTAGAAATAAAGGTAGCTCTTGACGAGCCTGTTTGCATTTTTATTTTTTGTGAAAGTTTGAAATCCAGTCACTGGTGTGCCATCTAGGGAGCCTGCATTGATGAAAGGGTAAGCGTGAGAGCAGCACAGATGATGTGGGGAAAGTACAGCTGAGCTGCCTAGGCTTGTGCATGCATGTAGTTCACCTGCGCTGCTGCTTGAAACAAAATGTATAGCACCGGCCCTGTCAAAAAAGAGCCGGTGCTAAGCACCGGCGCAAATTAAGCACTGTCTAGCTCTAAAGTTATCAGCACAGTGTGTTTCTTTCTGTTTAGTTCAAGTAAAACCTCCATTCCTCTTAACAGTCTTGGCTCTGTTGTTCTGGAATGTCTTCAGACACTCAATGTTTGCTGAAAGCATTTGGAGTACTGGCTTTGCCTGCACGAATAAGAAAAATAGATTTCTCAAAGTACTGGGGCATGTAGTAATACCGGTCTGGAAATATGTCGATATACAATCCCCATGCACGTCGACTCTGTCGTACAAGTGATGGGTCTGTCTACTTTTGGCTCTTTGCCATTTACCCTTAGGAGAGGAGAATAGTCTGACTTAGTTCAAGGCACTGGCGTCATTGGCTCAAGGGACACTGCCTGCACCACCATTGACCACAATGAAACCATAGAAACTGTATGAACAAGCATTTGCAATGCAGTAGGTCTCGCATTTGCGATAGTTTGAGCTATTGGCTTTGTAAACCACAATCAATAAAAGGCATTATTATCATTTACGATGCCAATAGCTCTAACTCTCGCAAATACCTATTACATTGCAAATGCTTGTTACATATGCGACACTGTCTGGGCAGAGGTTTCACCCCATTAGTAGCAGTTTAACACCTAGATACAGCAAGCACCAACTGAAATATGACCAGTTAAACTCTGTGTGCTAAAACGTGCAGAGCTAGAAACATGTTTTTGTTTTTCCGGTTAAAATCTACAACGTATGAAGGAGACTATGGATTATTTGCTCATTGGGGTAAATCCATAATTATGTGGAAAACGCTCAGATCGTAGAATCGCATAATTCAAGTTGTGTCTAAGTTATGGATAGCGTGAGTAGACGTCACCGGACCTACAAAATCACTGTGATCAGCGAGTTGAATACTTGCGAGGTCACAAGTTAGAGTCCCAGCAAGGGGTATCTCGGCCTTCTTTCATTCTGAGGTGTGTAAATGGAGTTCCATAAATCGGATAATAGTAATATTGGCGCTTACTATGCTTAGAATCAGCAGAAATGCTATTAAACAAGATATTATTTTTATTATTAAATCTGGTAGATTATGGTCAGTCGTGTCTTCACAAAGTTGAGAAGCACCAAGAAAAAGCATTAAAAATGAAATAGGTCTCGCCTTTCATTGAGATAAAGCCATTTGCTCTGCTATACAATACCATTAGCAAAGCAAATGGCTTTAACTTAATCAAAGGCGAGACCTATTGCATTTTCAATGCTTGTTTAAGTCTGTTAATTGTTAAGGCCAAGACACAACAATGCGGCTTCCCCTGTACCGCAAAGGCCTCTCTTGCCACAGTATGCATAGGGAAACTTCTTAAAAGGTTTACCAGAGCTGCCTTTTGTCTGCGATTCCAATAGGCATGGCTGGGTGGAGAGACAAAGAGTCTGTTTTAAAAAAAAAAAAGATTTATATAGCGCAAACTCGATCCCAACGCATTGGAGCGCTTTACAAGAGCACCAGTTATGTTATAAAAGGACACCTTCATTTTAGAAAGGGGCGGGTAGATTAAGTGATTTGCCCAGTCACAGCAGGCTGAGCCGAAGCCGAGGCTCGAACCCGGTTCCCCAGCTACACAGTCGGCAGCTCTAGCCGTAAGGATACACCTCTCTGTTTTAAAACCGTTCTTGTGAGTACAATTGCCTTCATGCATCTTAACGTTTTCGGATGCAGCGAGGCTGCGGACGGTCCTGCGGCTCCCTCTCCGGTTAAGGGCCCCGTGCTTTACGAGAGAGAGGGAGAAACAAGCATTGGCATTGCCAATAGGTCTCGCCTTTGGGACCTTATAAGTGTTTAGCCATGCAACAGTTGCATAACTAAATACTTATAAGGTCCCAAAAGCGAGACCTATTGGTTATGTCAAGTGGCCATGAAAGTGAAAGTAACCACGGTAACGCGCGGCGCGCGCCCCGCGCACATGCACTGTAGCTCTAGGCTGGCCTGGTAGCACTTTTTGGAGCCCTCTCAATAATTCTCGCCAGACCAGCGCATGCGCAGGGTCAGGCGAGACCTAAAAAAGGTTGACGGGCATAGTGCCTGATAACGGATTACACTGGGAGTGAAAAGCTGACCCGCCGTCAGCAAATGTTAATCATTTTTCCCCCGAAGTGAGTGTAATGTTTCTATAGGGAAATGACCTTCAATCAGGTCGGTGCAAGGAGCAGTTTGTATAATCGAATTGCATATAAGGGTTGATTGCTCTCCAGTTTAATCCACTCTCTAGGCACCGTTTAGGGCACTAAATCAAGGGCCAGGAAGCTGCAGGTGCGGTTTTACTCTCATGACACCCAAGGGGCCGGGGCTTCGTGAATGAACCGCGAACGCAGGGAAGCGGCGGGCTTTGCGGCTGCGGGGCCCTTCTGATTATGCACCCATCTGGTGGCTCAGCGTCGCTCTGCTCTCGTGTCGCAGGTTTAAGGGCGGCGGCGGCAGCATAAACGTTTTCACAATTTTTCCCCTTGCGCGATCATCTGTGCACCCACTGCAGTGAGATGAGGGGAGGCTGTTCACAGCGACATCATTTACACATTAGAACTGCATAAAGGCCTGGAGCGAGGAAATGCTTCCTCTGCGGCTTTTCGGTGGCGGGTCAAGAAGTTCTCTCTATAGTTCTCTCTAAAATTGACTACGGGAACGCCATCCTAACAGGGACTCCAAAAGCTCACCTAGCCCCTCTAAGGGCAGTGTTGAACATGGCCGTTCGGCTCGTATCTAGAGTAAAAAGATTTGATCACATCACTCCAGCTCTCAACTCCCTCAACTGGCTTCCCATGGAAGGGAGGTGTATTTACAAACTGGCCTGCATCACACACAAAACCCTTCACTCTCCGGCCCCTAACTACCTGAACAACAAACTGGTAAGAGCAGGTCAATCCAGAACACTGAGAAGCTCCAACTCACTCCTTCTTATTCCGCCGAAACTGAAAAAGAAAACCACACAAAACCGATCCTTCTCTGGCAACGCTCCCAGGTTGTGGAACGCTCTCCCTAGAGTCCTCAGATGCAACCCCTCCTTCTCCTGTTTCAAAAGGGACCTGCAAATACATCTCCTTTACAAATACTTACCTGACCAACGTCAACTAACCTAGACTTCAATTTCCGAGTTTACTCCTCTCTCTTGTCATTCAAGGATAGTTGGTGACCGGACTGTGTTAACCACCTTATCTTCCATGCTGTGTTTTATTTATCCCTGGTTTTTGCTTCCTTACTGCCTGCCTATTATGTAATGCAATTTCCGTCTGTTTTCTCTTTACAGTATGTATGTAAAGCGCTCTGATACCCACGGGTCAAGCTAGCGCTATATAAAACTTTTAAAATAAAAATAAGAAGTAATTTATTGAATCCATAAACGACAAACGGGTAATTGCATTTCATTTGTTATCACAGGCACCCTCCCAGGGGGAGGCAACGCGGGACAACTGAATGCTTCATTTATTTCAACTACAGCTAGCACACCTGACAGCCTGGATAAAAGATGCCTTAAGGGCTGTCCTGCAGTTCCCCCTGGGCACAAGCAGGCATCCACTTCTGTCAGGACAGCTGATCGCAGCAAAAAGACAAAAGTGGATACCTGCTTGTGCCCCGGGGGGGAATGACATTAACCCACGGACACGCGCATGCTGTTTGCAATGGACAAATGGCGAGAGCAGCCATCTTTGTCCATTGCAGACGCGTGCATGAGAGCCCTCGCAGAATTGATTCCAAAAGATGCTCTCCTGGCGAGGGCAGCGCATGCGCTGCTTTCGCCAGGCGAGACCTAAAAACAGAGCAAAAAACAGTTCAGCACAATTGAGAAACCCATGCTAAATAATAAAAGTACTTTATATTGCTTCTTCTCCAAGTTTTATCCTGGCACTTTCCATCGGCATAAACGATGTGCGCCATGCCCAGGCATCGCAGGGAACCATAGGCTCTTCAGCATCTCATTAGGGTCGGGAGCGCTTGCTGGGCACTCTTCTCACTACTGAGCATGTTCTTCCCGACACTAGTGCCTTCAGTGGAGCTCCCACTAACATCCTAACTCCATAGAAGTTCCTGGAAAGTGAGAGCGCGGATCTGGCCACAGCTAACAGACGTCGTATGGTATTCTGCTAGCGTAGTCTTTCTTCCCCCTTTAACCCGGAATGCGTGCACATGCGTAGCCCTACTTGCGATAACCGCAGCAAATGACCACCTCGTTAAGCATGGCTGTCCCCTTTGCGGTTCAACTCTTCGCTGCAGTTGAATGTCTCCTGCTTTCCAAAGTTCACGCATCCTGCATACAGCCTTGTCGGCTACTGCGTGACACCTGGTAAGGAGTAGCATAAATGTATTTAGTGTCAGTGTAAATGCAGGCTAATACACTTTATTGTCCTTCCATGTATTGATATTTATGTTAGTCTTGACTTTATGTGAGCAACTGAAAAACGAGCTTTCAGAGTACTAATTAGAGAGGGGCTTAGGCTCCACCCATACGTTTGGGTCTAAGTACAGTATCTGATTGGTCCGAAGATGTGTGCTTCTACTGAAAAGAGAGTTTGTATCATACATGCCAGGAGACACCATTCAGGTGGAAGACACCCGATTTTGAGAATATGTTTCCCTGATTCCTTTTTTCAAATCTCCCTCTTTCAGCTTTGCAAATGTTTTCATGCTTGTATTGCACATTTTGGTTTGTGGCAAAACTTATACTCCGTACAGTAGGACAAAGTGGTTATGGTGGCAAGCCAATGGTGTTATGTTTTGTGTATTTGTAAAGTGCTCTATAACCTGCAAGGGGATCCTGACTCTGAAGAGGTGAGTATACCTAGCCCTTCATATGGTAGGTTGGTTAATTGAAAATACAGCTTTTCGGCTTCTTGTGGAATTCAGAAAGAGAGGAGAAGGTCCTGATGTGGAGTGGGAGGCCATTCCACACTTTAGGAGCGATGTAAGAGACCGCCAGTCCTCCAGACAGTTTTTGTGTATGTGTAGGATGTGTGCAAATAGGAGTCCTGTTAAGCTGAGGTGTCTGGGTGGTTGGTGGAAAGAGATACGGCTGTTTAGGTATTTTATTTTTTATTTTATTTTAAAAGTTTTATATAGCGCTAGCTTGACCCGTAGGTATCAGAGCGCTTTACATAGGTAGTTGGGGCCTGAGTTGTGGAGCGCCTTGAATGTGTGTGTGAGTAGTTTGATTTTAGTGTGCTTGTGTATAGGGAGCCAGTGTAGTTCCCTGAGGTGTTGTTTGATGTGAATTCTGCGTGGGAGGTTGAGGATTAGTCTGGCTTCTAAGTTCTGGATGGTTTGTAGTCTTCTAGTGAATTGTTTGGTGATCCCGGCATAGAGTGTTTCCCTAGTCCAATCTGCTGGTAACTAGGGGGTGAGTGACAGTCTTTTAAGTCTCGCCTAGTGACGCAGCACATGCTCTGCACGCTTTGTCGAGATCTATTGTTGTCGGCTTCTTGGCTGAAGGGGGACAGGAGATGTACACGCGTACGGACAGGAGATGTGAACGCGTGGACATCGCCAGTCCCTCCTGTCTCCTGCTCGCTGTGCCATCGCGGACAGGAGATGTGCACGCGCACGGCCGTCAGAGGTTAATCCAGGCGTAGGAATCAGAGTGTAGATTTATAACACTAGTAAAGAGATTTACTTCCATGTATTGTGCGACCAAGGGGCGGGGCGCGGACGTTACGTGGTGGGAATGCTGTGGGACTGCAAGTTTCTCCCCGCCAAGCTTGTGTGTTTGTGGATGTTCTCGCAATCCATTCCCTTATGTGATACGGTCCAAAATGTAATATTGTCTGGGCAGGAGTACGTCTTTAAGGAGGGTGGAAACGGAGAACAGACTCACCCAAAATTGTTTACAATGCAGGGGAATGAGTTTCTGTAATTGGGAGGGATTTGCGCGAATGCGTAAATGTACGTTACCTATATTTGTTTCCAAAAATTGAGGTTTACAAAGAATTCCACACCTCAAGAAAGTGTGATTGTCATCATGGTTTCCCGGCAGTACTTCTACAATCCTCTGCCAATTCCAGAATGTTGGAAATTTACTCCTGGGTAACTTTTCTTCAGAATCAACCCTATATCTGTCGCAACCAGGTCAGCAGAGCTGTTCTAGAGCCAGAGAACCAGGTCAGCAGAGCTGCTCTAGAGCCAGAGAACCAGGTCAGCAGAGCTGCTCTAGAACCAGAGACCCAGGTCAGCAGAGCTGCACTAGAACCAGAGAACCAGCTCAGCAGAGCTGCTATAGAGCCAGAGAACCAGGTCATCAGAGCTGTTGTGCAGCCTGAGAACCAGGTCAGCAAAGCTGCTCTAGAGCCAGAGAACCAGGTCAGCAGAGCTGCTTTAGAGCCAGAGAACTAGGTCAGCAGAGCTGCTCTAGAGCCAGAGAACCAGGTCAGCAGAGCTGCTGTAGAGCCAGAGAACCAGGTCAGCGGAGCTGCTTTAGAGCCACAGAACCAGGCCAGCAGAGCCGTTGTAGAGCCAGAGAACCAGGTCAGCAAAGCTACTTCACAGCCAGAGAAACAGGTCAGCAGAGCCGTTGTAGAGCCAGAGAACCAGTCAGCAGAGCTGCTTTAGAGCCAGAGAACCAGGTCAGGAAAGCCGTTGTAGAGCCAGAGAACCAGGTCAGTAGAGCTGCTCTAGAGCCAGAGAACTAGGTCAGTAGAGCTGCTGTAGAGCCATAGAACCAGGTCAGCAGAGCCAGAGAACTAGATCAGCAAAGCTGCTTTAGAGCCTGAGAACCTTGTCAGCAGAGCCGTTTGTAGAGCAAGAGAATCAGGTCAGCAGAGCCGCTGTAGAGCCAGTGAACCAGGTCAGCAGAGCTGCTGTACAGCCAGAGAACAAGGTCAGCAGAGCTGTGCTACAGCCAAAGAACCAGGTCAACAGAGCTGTTGTACAGCCTGAGAACCAGGTCAGCAAAGCTGCTGTAGAGCCATAAAACCAGGTAAGCAGATCCGTTGTACTGCCTGAGAACCAGGTCAGCAGAGCTGCTCTAGGGCCTAAGAACCAGGTCAGCAGAGCTGCTGTAGAGCCAGAGAACCAGGTCAGCAGAGCTGCTGTAGGGCCAGAGAACAAGTCAGCAGAGCTGCTTTAGAGCCAGAGAACCAGGTCAGCAGAGCTGCTTTAGAGCCAGAGAACCAGGTCAGCAGAGCTGCTGTAGAGCCAGAGAACCAGGTCAGTAGAGCTGCTGTAGAGCCAGAGAACCAGGTCAGCAGAGCTGCTCTAGACCCAGAGAACCAGGTCAGCAGAGCTGCTGTAGAGTCAGAGAACCAGGTCAGCAGAGCTGCTGTAGAGCCAGAGAACCAGGTCAGCAGAGCTGCTGTAGAGCCAGAGAATCAGGTCAGCAGAGCTGCTCTACAGCCAGAGAACAAGGTCAGCAGAGCCGTTGTACAACCTGAGAACCAGGGCAGCAGAGCCGTTGCACAGCCTGACAACCAGTTCAGCAAAGCTGCTCTAGAGCCAGAGAACCAAGTCAGGAGAGCTGCTTTAGAGCCAGAGAACCAGGTCATCAGAGCTGCTCTAGAGCCAGAGAACCAGGTCAGCAGAGCTGTTGTAGAGCCAGAGAATCAGGTCAGCAGAGCTGTTGTAGGGCCAGAGAACCAGGTCAGCAGAGCTGCTCTAGAGCCAGAGAACCAGGTCAACAGTGCTGCTGTAGAGCCAGAGAACCAGGTCAGCAGAGCCGCTCTAGAGCCAGAGAACCAGGTCAGCAGAGCCGCTCTAGAGCCAGAGAAGCAGGTCAACAGAGCAGCTGTAGAGCCAGAGACCCAGGTCAGCAGAGCTGCTGTAGAGCCAGAGACCCAGGTCAGCAGAGCCGCTCTAGAGCCAGAGACCCAGGTCAGCAGAGTCGCTCTAGAGCCAGAGAACCAGGTCAGCAGAGCTGCTGTAGAGCCAGAGAACCAGGCCAGCGGAGCTGCTTTAGAGCCACAGAACCAGGCCAGCAGAGCCTTTGTAGAGCCAGAGAACCCGGTCAGCAAAGATGCTTCACAGCCAGAGAAACAGGTCAGCAGATCCGTTGTACAGCCTGAGAACCAGGTCAGCAGAGCTGCTCTAGGGCCTAAGAACCAGGTCAGCAAAGCTGCTGTAGAGCCAGAGAACCAGGTCAGCAGAGCTGCTGTAGAGCCAGAGAGCCAGGTCAGCAGAGCTGCTGTAGAGCCAGAGAACCAGGTCAGCGGAGCCGTTGTAGAGCCAGAGAACCAGGTCAGCAGAGCTGCTGTACAGCCAGAGAACAAGGTCAGCAGAGCTGCTCTACAGCCAAAGAACCAGGTCAGCAGAGCTGCTCTAGACCCAGAGTACCAGATCAGCAGAGCTGCTGTAGAGCCAGAGAACCAGGTCAGCAGAGCCACTGTAGACCCAGAGAACCAGGTCAGCAGAGCCACTGTAGACCCAGAGAACCAGGTCAGCAGAGCCGCTGTAGACCCAGAGAACCAGGTCAGCAGAGCCGCTGTAGAGCCAGAGAACCGGGTCAGCAGAGGCGCTATAGAGCCAGAGAACCAGGTCAGCAGAGCTGCTGTACAGCCAGAGAACAAGGTCAGCAGAGCTGCTCTACAGCCAAAGAACCAGGTCAGCAGAGCCGTTGTACAGCCTGAGAACCAGGTCAGCAAAGCCGCTCTAGAGCCAGAGGACCAGGGCAGCAGAGCTGCTTTAGAGCCAGAGAACCAGGTCAGCAGAGCTGCTCTAGAGCCAGAGAACCAGGTCAGCAGAGCTGTTGTAGAACCAGAGAACCAGGTCAGCAGAGCTGTTGTAGAGCCAGAGAACCAGGTCAGCAGCGCTGCTCTAGAGCCAGAGAACCAGGTCAGCAGAGCTGCTGTAGAGCCAGAGAACCAGGACAGCAGAGCCGTTCTAGAGCCAGAGAACCAGGTCAGCAGAGCCGTTCTAGAGCCAGAGAACCAGGTCAGCAGAGCCGTTCTAGAGCAAGAGAACCAGGTCAGCAGAGCCGTTCTAGAGCGAGAGAACCAGGTCAGCAGAGCTGCTCTAGAGCCAGAGAACCAGGTCTGTGGAGCTGCTTTAGAGCCACAGAACCAGGTCAGCAAAGCTGCTTCACAGCCAGAGAAATAGGTCAGCAGAGCCGTTGTAGAGCCAGAGAACCAGTCAGCAGAGCTACTCTAGGGCCTAAGAACCAGGTCAGCAGAGCTGTTCTAGAGCCAGAGAACCAAGTCAGCAGAGCTGCTGTAGAGCCAGAGAACCAGGTCAGCAGAGCTGCTGTAGAGCCACAGAACCAGGTCAGCAGAGCTGCTGTAGACCCAGAGAACCAGGTACGCAGAGCTGCTGTAGAGCCAGAGAACCAGGTCAGCAGAGCTGCTCTAGAGCCTGAGAACAAGGTCAGCAGAGCCGTTGTAGAGCCAGAGAACCAGGTCAGCAGAGCCGTTATAGAGCCAGAGAACCAGGTCAGCAGAGCCGTTGTAGAGCCAGAGAACCAGGTCAGCAGAGCCGCTATAGAGCCAGAGAACCAGGTCAGCAGAGCTGCTGTACAGCGAGAGAACAAGGTCAGCAGAGCTGCTCTACAGCCAAAGAACCAGGTCAGAAGAGCCGTTGTACAGCCTGAGAACCAGGTCAGCAAAGCTGCTCTAGAGCCAGAGAACAAGGTCAGCAGTGCTCCTTCAAAGGCAGAGAACCAGGTCAGCAGGGCTGCTCTAGAGCCTAAGAACCAGGTCAGCAGAGCTGCTTTAGAGCCAGAGAACCAGTTCAGCAGAGCTGCTTTAGAGCCAGAGAAACAGGTCAGCAGAGCCATTGTAGAGCCAGAGAACCAGGTCACCAAAGCTGCTTTAGAGCCAGAGAACTAGGTCAGCAGAGCTGCTTTAGAGCCAGAGAACTAGGTCAGCAGAGCTGCTTTAGAGCCAGAGAACCAGGCCAGCAGAGTCGCTGTAGAGCCAGAGAACCAAGTCAGCAGAGCCGCTGTAGACCCAGAGAACCAGGTCAGCAGAGCCGCTGTAGACCCAGAGAACCAGGTCAGCAGAGCCGCTGTAGACCCAGAGAACCAGGTCAGCAGAGCCGCTGTAGACCCAGAGAACCAGGTCAGCAGAGCCGCTGTAGACCCAGAGAACCAGGTCAGCAGAGCCGCTGTAGACCCGGAGAACCAGGTCAGCAGAGCCGCTGTAGACCCAGAAAACCAGGTCAGCAGAGCCGCTGTAGAGCCAGAGATCCAGGTCAGCAGATCTGCTGTACAGCTAGAGAACCAAGTCAGCAGAGCCGTTGTGCAGCCTGAGAACCAGGTCAGCAGATCTGCTGTACAGCCAGAGAACCAGGTCAGCAGAGCCGTTGTGCAGCCTGAGAACCAGGTCAGCAAAGCTGCTCTAGAGCCAGAGAACCAGGTCAGCAGAGCTCCTTTAGAGCCAGAGAACTAGGTCAGCAGAGCCTCTCTAGAGCCAGAGAACCAGGTCAGCAGAGCTGCTGTAGAGCCAGAGAACCAGGACAGCAGAGCCACTCTAGAGCCAGAGAACCAGGTCAGCAAAGCCGTTGTAGAGCCAGAGAACCAGGTCAGCAGAGCTGCTTTAGAGCCAGAGAACCAGGGCAGCAGAGCTGCTCTAGAGCCAGAGAACCAGGTCAGCAGAGCTGCTCTAGAGCCAGAGAACCAGGTCAGCAGAGCTGCTCTAAAGCCAGAGAACCAGGTCAGCAGAGCTGCTCTAGAGCCAGAGAACCAGGTCAGCAGAGCTGTTATAGAGCCAGAGAACCAGTCAGCAGATCTGCTTTAGAGCCAGAGAACCGGGTCAGGAAAGCCGTTGTAGAGCCAGAGAACGAGGTCAGTAGAGCTGCTCTAGAGCCAGAGAACTAGGTCAGTAGAGCTGCTGTAGAGCCAGTGAACCAGGTCAGCAGAGCTGCTGTACATCCAGAGAACAAGGTCAGCAGAGCTGTGCTACAGCCAAAGAACCAGGTCAACAGAGCCAATGTACAGCCTGAGAAACAGGTCAGCAAAGCTGCTGTAGAGCCATAAAACCAGGTAAGTAGATCCGTTGTACAGCCTGAGAACCAGGTCAGCAGAGCTGCTCTAGGGCCTAAGAACCAGGTCAGCAGAGCTGCTGTAGAGCCAGAGAACCAGGTCAGCAGAGCTGCTGTAGGGCCAGAGAACAAGTCAGCAGAGCTGCTTTAGAGCCAGATAACCAGGTCAGCAGAGCTGATTTAGAGCCAGAGAACCAGGTCAGCAGAGCTGCTGTAGAGCCAGAGAACCAGGTCATCAGAGCTGCTGTAGAGCCAGAGAACCAGGTCAGCAGAGCTGCTGTAGAGCCAGAGAACCAGGACAGCAGAGCCACTCTAGAGCCAGAGAACCAGGTCAGCAGAGCTGCTGTAGAGCCAGAGTACCTGGTCAGCAGAGCTGCTCTACAGCCAGAGAACAAGGTCAGCAGAGCCGTTGTACAACCTGAGAACCAGGTCAGCAGAGCCGTTGCACAGCCTGACAACCAGGTCAGCAAAGCTTTTCTAGAGCCAGAGATCCAGGTCAGCAGAGCTGCTCTAGAGCCAGAGAACCAGGTCAGCAGAGCTGCTCTAGAGCCAGAGAACCAGGTCAGCAGAGCTGCTCTAGAGCCAGAGAACCAGGTCAGCAGAGCTGCTCTAGAGCCAGAGAACCAGGTCAACAGAGCTGCTGTAGAGCCAGAGATCCAGGAGAGCAGAGCCACTCTAGAGCCAGAGAACCAGGTCAGCAGAGCCGCTCTAGAGCCAGAGAACCAGGTCAGCAAAGCCGCTCTAGAGCCAGAGAACCAGGCCAACAGAGCAGCTGTAGAGCCAGAGAGCCAGGTCAGCAGAGCTGCTGTAGAGCCAGAGACCCAGGTCAGCAGAGCCGCTCTAGAGCCAGAGACCCAGGTCAGCAGAGCCGCTCTAGAGCCAGAGACCCAGGTCAGCAGAGTCGCTCTAGAGCCAGAGAGCCAGGTCAGCAGAGCTGCTTTAGAGCCAGAGAACCAGGTCAACAGAGCGGCTGTAGAGCCAGAGAACCAGGTCAGCGGAGCTGCTTTAGAGCCACAGAACCAGGCCAGCAGAGCCTTTGTAGAGCCAGAGAACCCAGTCAGCAAAGCTGCTTCACAGCCAGAGAAACAGGTCAGCAGATCTGTTGCACAGCCTGAGAACCAGGTCAGCAGAGCTGCTCTAGGGCCTAAGAACCAGGTCAGCAGAGCTGCTGTAGAGCCAGAGAACCAGGTCAGCAGAGCTGCTGTAGAGCCAGAGAACCAGGTCAGCAGAGCTGCTGTAGAGCCAGAGAACCAGGTCAGCAGAGCCGTTGTAGAGCCAGAAAACCAGGTCAGCAGGGCTGCTGTACAGCCAGAGAACAAGGTCAGCAGAGCTGCTCTACAGCCAAAGAACCAGGTCAGCAGAGCTGCTCTAGAGCCAGAGAACCAGGTCAGCAGAGCCACTGTAGACCCAGAGAACCAGGTCAGCAGAGCCGCTGTAGACCCAGAGAACCAGGTCAGCAGAGCCGCTGTAGAGCCAGAGAACCGGGTCAGCAGAGCCGCTATAGAGCCAGAGAACCAGTTCAGCAGAGCTGCTGTACAGCCAGAGTACAAGGTCAGCAGAGCTGCTCTACAGCCAAAGAACCAGGTCAGCAGAGCCGTTGTACAGCCTGAGAACCAGGTCAGCAAAGCTGCTTTAGAGCCAGAGGACCAGGGCAGCAGAGCTGCTTTAGAGCCAGAGAACCAGGTCAGCAGACCTGCTCTAGAGCCAGAGAACCAGGTCAGCACAGCTGTTGTAGAGCCATAGAACCAGGTCAGCAGAGCTGTTGTAGAGTGTGAGAAGTTGGCCTGGCATATGCTGGTCACTAGTTATAGTGGCCACCTTGCACCAGTCCAATTCGACTCTTGGTAGATAGGTTTAAAGACAACCTTTTAAAGAAAGCTATCCTAGTGGTAGCTGTGGAGAGCAGCCTTCAGGCTAAGTCTCTGAGGAATGTAAAGCAGCTTGTTTTACCTTATAATCTCTTGAATTACCAAATGAAAAGACACCACACAGGTATATATATCAAATATATATGTATTTATTTCTAAATATACTCTACGAATCTCTTTATGAGATTAGAGCCAGGTAAACATTCAAAAGATCAACAGTTCTCAATAAATTAAGCACAAATATGGCTGTAGCCCTAGGGGCGTATCAGACCATATACTAAAATAGTGGTTTAACAAACTCGACTTGCAAAAGTAAGAGGCCTAGGGCCTTGGGAATCGCTGGGGCTTCACTTCTGCAGTGTTAGCAGGTAAGTAATCAGCCCACAGGAGACGCGTGCAGTGTCTAAAAACACACGCGGGTTTCAATGCGTTTCAATGGCAAATGTCGCGGTTTGTATTTTACAGTTCTAGGGCACTTCGGAGTGGACAACAAGCAAAGAACTTACAGGGTAAGTACTTCGAGAGCCAATGCGCACTTGGGCACCGTAATGCAAGAGTTACCTCACCCAGGGAAGCCGGGTGCATACGTGTCCTTTGGTGTCGGGTCGCGATGCTGTTTTCAATGGAGATCACTGAAGACTTGCTGCTTGCGTCGTCGAGAGAAGTGTCCGCTGGAATCCGAAGATGGATTGGAGTTGCAGAGGACCTGGAAATTGAGGGGACAGAGTTCAAAGTCACTTGCCAGTGACCGGTGGCCAGCAAGATGGATGACCACAGCTGTCGCGTCTCTTCAGGTCGCTGATGTCGTCTTGTCTCTTCGCTCACGAGGACCAGAAGGGATTGAGGAAGACCAGCAGCTGGATTCGGAGGGTCCCACGACGTCTGCAGCTGTTGACGGTGTCGGCACTTGGTTTGAAGCCAACAAGCCTTGGCAACTGCAAGTCTCGTGTGGATGTAAGATTGTCGATGGAGCAGACCAGCAAGGTCTGATGGACTTACCCAGCAAGGGTAAGTGAGGGCAGGCCCAGAGCAACCAGGCGAGCCCTTGAAGGTGATGTTGAAGTCTTTTGGAGAGTCGCTAGCCAACGGGCAAGCAACCGCAAAGACGCCTTTGCAGGAAGAGTTCACCAACAGCCCACGGTCACTCGGGACGAGGTAGGCCGCTGATCTTCGGTACTAGACCTGCTCGGGACTTGAACAACAAGTGGTCCAAAGCACAACTTCGTTGGACGTAGTTTAGGGCTTGCACTCGAAATCAGTGCACGGTTCCCTGGTATTGCTGTTCCTCGTCACTCGTGGGGTCCAGATGCCACAGCTTCACTGGGGACTCAAAATGGCCGTCGCGAGGTCAGGAAACCCGCTTCAGGGGACGCAGGGACTTCGGGCTCTGGCAGGAGCGGTAAAGTTTGCAACCGTAGTTCAGTAGTTTTGGTGCCTGCCAAGCAGGGGAGTCACTCCTTGACTCCAAGGGAGATCCTTCGGTCTTCTAGAGATAGTAGAAAGTTGAAGGGCCAGGATTCTTCTTCGTAGAGCGTCGTCCAGGTGTAATCTAAATTGCATTGGCAATGTGTGGTATCTTATAGTGAAAAGATGGGAGGGACTAGCTCTATGACCACTCCTCTAGGAGGGTCAGGGTAGTGGGTGGTTACACCCACTTCCCTTTGTCCAGTTTTGCGCCAGAGCAGGGGCAGGTAGCCCCTGAACCGGTTTGAGCTGGCATATGCACAGAGGAGCCTACTGCTCCCCCAGTGCAGGACTTCAAAGCACTCTAAGAGTGCACCCACCCAGCTCCAATACACTAAATCCTGTCTGGGAGGTGGTGACACCTCCCTGTGACAGGAAGCCCTTTGTTGAGCTCCCTCCACTGCGAGTTTCGGTCAGCAGCAGGAGGGCAGCCCGGTGTCTGTGCTGGTGGCATCCATTTTGTGATGCCAGGGCTCTAGATGATTTCTACCGTGTAGTACAATGTACACATGTCGTCCCCTCTAGAAGAGTGGGATCCTACTCCCACACCAGTTACTGGTGTGGGGGTAGGATTCCAAGTTGTTTGACACCAAACACGACATGTTTTGATGCAGTCATTCCAAAGTTAGCATTTACCGCGAGGTTATAATGCACTTAAGAGTATATGGTTTAACCGCATCCACAAACAGCAGCAGAGAATAGACTCTGCCAGCTGCAGAGGGGTCCTGCTCAGGCAGAAGCACCCCCTCACATTGTAAACCATGCACCCTGCCCTTGGGATTGATAGGGCCTACCATAGGGGTGACTGATAGGTTTATATGAGTGTGTATGGTGAGATATAGGAACCTATACCTCAGTGAGGAGTGCTAACACTACCTCACACAGGCTGCAGTAGCAGGCCTGTGGTGTCAGATTGTGAATGCTTCCCAGGGGTGGTATAATACATGCTGCAGCCCCTGGTAGGCCTGTGAAGTACCAATGCCCTAGGTACCTAAGGTACCATATACTAGGGGCTCATAAGGTACCACAGTATCCAATCACTAGTGCATCTAAAATGCACACCAAGTTGTTTAGAGAGATCAGTTAGACTGGAGCCCTGATTAGCAGGGACCCAGCCAGACTATAGCCAGAAACCAGTGTATACATCAGAAAAAAAGTGGGGGCAACACAAGTGCAGATCCTACTCTCCTACATAGAGCCAGAGAACCAGGTCAGCAGAGCTGCTCTAGAGCCAGAGAACCAGGTCAGCGGAGCTGCTGTACAGCCAGAGAACCAGGACAACAGAGCCGTTCTAGAGCCAGAGAACCAGGTCAGCAGAGCCGTTCTAGAGCCAGAGAACCAGGTCAGCAGAGCCGCTCTAGAGCCAGAGAACCAGCTCAGCAGAGCTGCTGTAGAGCCAGAGAACCAGATCTGCAAAGCCGCTGTAGAGCCTGAGACCCAGGTCAGCCGAGCCGCTCTAGAGCCAGAGAACCAGGTCACCAGAGCTGCTTTAGAGCCAGAGAACCAGGTCAATAGAGCCGCTGTAGAGCCAGAGAACCAGGTCAGCAGAGCTGCTCTAGAGACTGAGAACCAGGTCAGCAGAGCTGCTCTAGAGCCTGAGAACCAGGTCAGCAGAGCTGCTGTACAGCGAGAGAACAAGGTCAGCAGAGCTGCTCCACAGCAAAAGAACCAGGTCAGAAGAGCCGTTGTACAGCCTGAGAACCAGGTCAGCAAAGCTGCTCTAGAGCCTAAGAACCAGGTCAGCAGAGCTGCTTTAGAGCCAGAGAACCAGTTCAGCAGAGCTGCTTTAGAGCCACAGAACCAGGCCAGCGGAGCTGCTTTAGAGCCACAGAACCAGGCCAGCAGAGCCTTTGTAGAGCCAGAGAACCCGGTCAGCAAAGATGCTTCACAGCCAGAGAAACAGGTCAGCAGATCCGTTGTACAGCCTGAGAACCAGGTCAGCAGAGCTGCTCTAGGGCCTAAGAACCAGGTCAGCAAAGCTGCTGTAGAGCCAGAGAACCAGGTCAGCAGAGCTGCTGTAGAGCCAGAGAGCCAGGTCAGCAGAGCTGCTGTAGAGCCAGAGAACCAGGTCAGCGGAGCCGTTGTAGAGCCAGAGAACCAGGTCAGCAGAGCTGCTGTACAGCCAGAGAACAAGGTCAGCAGAGCTGCTCTACAGCCAAAGAACCAGGTCAGCAGAGCTGCTCTAGACCCAGAGTACCAGATCAGCAGAGCTGCTGTAGAGCCAGAGAACCAGGTCAGCAGAGCCACTGTAGACCCAGAGAACCAGGTCAGCAGAGCCACTGTAGACCCAGAGAACCAGGTCAGCAGAGCCGCTGTAGACCCAGAGAACCAGGTCAGCAGAGGCGCTATAGAGCCAGAGAACCAGGTCAGCAGAGCTGCTGTACAGCCAGAGAACAAGGTCAGCAGAGCTGCTCTACAGCCAAAGAACCAGGTCAGCAGAGCCGTTGTACAGCCTGAGAACCAGGTCAGCAAAGCCGCTCTAGAGCCAGAGGACCAGGGCAGCAGAGCTGCTTTAGAGCCAGAGAACCAGGTCAGCAGAGCTGCTCTAGAGCCAGAGAACCAGGTCAGCAGAGCTGTTGTAGAACCAGAGAACCAGGTCAGCAGAGCTGTTGTAGAGCCAGAGAACCAGGTCAGCAGCGCTGCTCTAGAGCCAGAGAACCAGGTCAGCAGAGCTGCTGTAGAGCCAGAGAACCAGGACAGCAGAGCCGTTCTAGAGCCAGAGAACCAGGTCAGCAGAGCCGTTCTAGAGCCAGAGAACCAGGTCAGCAGAGCCGTTCTAGAGCAAGAGAACCAGGTCAGCAGAGCCGTTCTAGAGCGAGAGAACCAGGTCAGCAGAGCTGCTCTAGAGCCAGAGAACCAGGTCTGCGGAGCTGCTTTAGAGCCACAGAACCAGGTCAGCAAAGCTGCTTCACAGCCAGAGAAATAGGTCAGCAGAGCCGTTGTAGAGCCAGAGAACCAGTCAGCAGAGCTACTCTAGGGCCTAAGAACCAGGTCAGCAGAGCCGCTGTAGACCCAGAGAACCAGGTCAGCAGAGGCGCTATAGAGCCAGAGAACCAGGTCAGCAGAGCTGCTGTACAGCCAGAGAACAAGGTCAGCAGAGCTGCTCTACAGCCAAAGAACCAGGTCAGCAGAGCCGTTGTACAGCCTGAGAACCAGGTCAGCAAAGCCGCTCTAGAGCCAGAGGACCAGGGCAGCAGAGCTGCTTTAGAGCCAGAGAACCAGGTCAGCAGAGCTGCTCTAGAGCCAGAGAACCAGGTCAGCAGAGCTGTTGTAGAACCAGAGAACCAGGTCAGCAGAGCTGTTGTAGAGCCAGAGAACCAGGTCAGCAGCGCTGCTCTAGAGCCAGAGAACCAGGTCAGCAGAGCTGCTGTAGAGCCAGAGAACCAGGACAGCAGAGCCGTTCTAGAGCCAGAGAACCAGGTCAGCAGAGCCGTTCTAGAGCCAGAGAACCAGGTCAGCAGAGCCATTCTAGAGCAAGAGAACCAGGTCAGCAGAGCCGTTCTAGAGCGAGAGAACCAGGTCAGCAGAGCTGCTCTAGAGCCAGAGAACCAGGTCTGCGGAGCTGCTTTAGAGCCACAGAACCAGGTCAGCAAAGCTGCTTCACAGCCAGAGAAATAGGTCAGCAGAGCCGTTGTAGAGCCAGAGAACCAGTCAGCAGAGCTACTCTAGGGCCTAAGAACCAGGTCAGCAGAGCTGTTCTAGAGCCAGAGAACCAAGTCAGCAGAGCTGCTGTAGAGCCAGAGAACCAGGTCAGCAGAGCTGCTGTAGAGCCACAGAACCAGGTCAGCAGAGCTGCTGTAGACCCAGAGAACCAGGTACGCAGAGCTGCTGTAGAGCCAGAGAACCAGGTCAGCAGAGCTGCTCTAGAGCCTGAGAACAAGGTCAGCAGAGCCGTTGTAGAGCCAGAGAACCAGGTCAGCAGAGCCGTTATAGAGCCAGAGAACCAGGTCAGCAGAGCCGTTGTAGAGCCAGAGAACCAGGTCAGCAGAGCCGCTATAGAGCCAGAGAACCAGGTCAGCAGAGCTGCTGTACAGCGAGAGAACAAGGTCAGCAGAGCTGCTCTACAGCCAAAGAACCAGGTCAGAAGAGCCGTTGTACAGCCTGAGAACCAGGTCAGCAAAGCTGCTCTAGAGCCAGAGAACAAGGTCAGCAGTGCTCCTTCAAAGGCAGAGAACCAGGTCAGCAGGGCTGCTCTAGAGCCTAAGAACCAGGTCAGCAGAGCTGCTTTAGAGCCAGAGAACCAGTTCAGCAGAGCTGCTTTAGAGCCAGAGAAACAGGTCAGCAGAGCCATTGTAGAGCCAGAGAACCAGGTCACCAAAGCTGCTTTAGAGCCAGAGAACTAGGTCAGCAGAGCTGCTTTAGAGCCAGAGAACTAGGTCAGCAGAGCTGCTTTAGAGCCAGAGAACCAGGCCAGCAGAGTCGCTGTAGAGCCAGAGAATCAAGTCAGCAGAGCCGCTGTAGACCCAGAGAACCAGGTCAGCAGAGCCGCTGTAGACCCAGAGAACCAGGTCAGCAGAGCCGCTGTAGACCCAGAGAACCAGGTCAGCAGAGCCGCTGTAGACCCAGAGAACCAGGTCAGCAGAGCCGCTGTAGACCCAGAGAACCAGGTCAGCAGAGCCGCTGTAGACCCGGAGAACCAGGTCAGCAGAGCCGCTGTAGACCCAGAAAACCAGGTCAGCAGAGCCGCTGTAGAGCCAGAGATCCAGGTCAGCAGATCTGCTGTACAGCTAGAGAACCAAGTCAGCAGAGCCGTTGTGCAGCCTGAGAACCAGGTCAGCAGATCTGCTGTACAGCCAGAGAACCAGGTCAGCAGAGCCGTTGTGCAGCCTGAGAACCAGGTCAGCAAAGCTGCTCTAGAGCCAGAGAACCAGGTCAGCAGAGCTCCTTTAGAGCCAGAGAACTAGGTCAGCAGAGCCTCTCTAGAGCCAGAGAACCAGGTCAGCAGAGCTGCTGTAGAGCCAGAGAACCAGGACAGCAGAGCCACTCTAGAGCCAGAGAACCAGGTCAGCAAAGCCGTTGTAGAGCCAGAGAACCAGGTCAGCAGAGCTGCTTTAGAGCCAGAGAACCAGGGCAGCAGAGCTGCTCTAGAGCCAGAGAACCAGGTCAGCAGAGCTGCTCTAGAGCCAGAGAACCAGGTCAGCAGAGCTGCTCTAGAGCCAGAGAACCAGGTCAGCAGAGCTGCTCTAGAGCCAGAGAACCAGGTCAGCAGAGCTGTTATAGAGCCAGAGAACCAGTCAGCAGATCTGCTTTAGAGCCAGAGAACCGGGTCAGGAAAGCCGTTGTAGAGCCAGAGAACCAGGTCAGTAGAGCTGCTCTAGAGCCAGAGAACTAGGTCAGTAGAGCTGCTGTAGAGCCAGTGAACCAGGTCAGCAGAGCTGCTGTACAGCCAGAGAACAAGGTCAGCAGAGCTGTGCTACAGCCAAAGAACCAGGTCAACAGAGCCGTTGTACAGCCTGAGAAACAGGTCAGCAAAGCTGCTGTAGAGCCATAAAACCAGGTAAGTAGATCCGTTGTACAGCCTGAGAACCAGGTCAGCAGAGCTGCTCTAGGGCCTAAGAACCAGGTCAGCAGAGCTGCTGTAGAGCCAGAGAACCAGGTCAGCAGAGCTGCTGTAGGGCCAGAGAACAAGTCAGCAGAGCTGCTTTAGAGCCAGATAACCAGGTCAGCAGAGCTGATTTAGAGCCAGAGAACCAGGTCAGCAGAGCTGCTGTAGAGCCAGAGAACCAGGTCATCAGAGCTGCTGTAGAGCCAGAGAACCAGGTCAGCAGAGCTGCTGTAGAGCCAGAGAACCAGGACAGCAGAGCCACTCTAGAGCCAGAGAACCAGGTCAGCAGAGCTGCTGTAGAGCCAGAGTACCTGGTCAGCAGAGCTGCTCTACAGCCGGAGAACAAGGTCAGCAGAGCCGTTGTACAACCTGAGAACCAGGTCAGCAGAGCCGTTGCACAGCCTGACAACCAGGTCAGCAAAGCTTTTCTAGAGCCAGAGATCCAGGTCAGCAGAGCTGCTCTAGAGCCAGAGAACCAGGTCAGCAGAGCTGCTCTAGAGCCAGAGAACCAGGTCAGCAGAGCTGCTCTAGAGCCAGAGAACCAGGTCAGCAGAGCTGCTCTAGAGCCAGAGAACCAGGTCAACAGAGCTGCTGTAGAGCCAGAGATCCAGGAGAGCAGAGCCACTCTAGAGCCAGAGAACCAGGTCAGCAGAGCCGCTCTAGAGCCAGAGAACCAGGTCAGCAAAGCCGCTCTAGAGCCAGAGAACCAGGCCAACAGAGCAGCTGTAGAGCCAGAGAGCCAGGTCAGCAGAGCTGCTGTAGAGCCAGAGACCCAGGTCAGCAGAGCCGCTCTAGAGCCAGAGACCCAGGTCAGCAGAGTCGCTCTAGAGCCAGAGAGCCAGGTCAGCAGAGCTGCTTTAGAGCCAGAGAACCAGGTCAACAGAGCGGCTGTAGAGCCAGAGAACCAGGTCAGCGGAGCTGCTTTAGAGCCACAGAACCAGGCCAGCAGAGCCTTTGTAGAGCCAGAGAACCCAGTCAGCAAAGCTGCTTCACAGCCAGAGAAACAGGTCAGCAGATCTGTTGCACAGCCTGAGAACCAGGTCAGCAGAGCTGCTCTAGGGCCTAAGAACCAGGTCAGCAGAGCTGCTGTAGAGCCAGAGAACCAGGTCAGCAGAGCTGCTGTAGAGCCAGAGAACCAGGTCAGCAGAGCTGCTGTAGAGCCAGAGAACCAGGTCAGCAGAGCCGTTGTAGAGCCAGAAAACCAGGTCAGCAGGGCTGCTGTACAGCCAGAGAACAAGGTCAGCAGAGCTGCTCTACAGCCAAAGAACCAGGTCAGCAGAGCTGCTCTAGAGCCAGAGAACCAGGTCAGCAGAGCCACTGTAGACCCAGAGAACCAGGTCAGCAGAGCCGCTGTAGACCCAGAGAACCAGGTCAGCAGAGCCGCTGTAGAGCCAGAGAACCGGGTCAGCAGAGCCGCTATAGAGCCAGAGAACCAGTTCAGCAGAGCTGCTGTACAGCCAGAGTACAAGGTCAGCAGAGCTGCTCTACAGCCAAAGAACCAGGTCAGCAGAGCCGTTGTACAGCCTGAGAACCAGGTCAGCAAAGCTGCTTTAGAGCCAGAGGACCAGGGCAGCAGAGCTGCTTTAGAGCCAGAGAACCAGGTCAGCAGACCTGCTCTAGAGCCAGAGAACCAGGTCAGCACAGCTGTTGTAGAGCCATAGAACCAGGTCAGCAGAGCTGTTGTAGAGTGTGAGAAGTTGGCCTGGCATATGCTGGTCACTAGTTATAGTGGCCACCTTGCACCAGTCCAATTCGACTCTTGGTAGATAGGTTTAAAGACAACCTTTTAAAGAAAGCTATCCTAGTGGTAGCTGTGGAGAGCAGCCTTCAGGCTAAGTCTCTGAGGAATGTAAAGCAGCTTGTTTTACCTTATAATCTCTTGAATTACCAAATGAAAAGACACCACACAGGTATATATATCAAATATATATGTATTTATTTCTAAATATACTCTACGAATCTCTTTATGAGATTAGAGCCAGGTAAACATTCAAAAGATCAACAGTTCTCAATAAATTAAGCACAAATATGGCTGTAGCCCTAGGGGCGTATCAGACCATATACTAAAATAGTGGTTTAACAAACTCGACTTGCAAAAGTAAGAGGCCTAGGGCCTTGGGAATCGCTGGGGCTTCACTTCTGCAGTGTTAGCAGGTAAGTAATCAGCCCACAGGAGACGCGTGCAGTGTCTAAAAACACACGCGGGTTTCAATGCGTTTCAATGGCAAATGTCGCGGTTTGTATTTTACAGTTCTAGGGCACTTCGGAGTGGACAACAAGCAAAGAACTTACAGGGTAAGTACTTCGAGAGCCAATGCGCACTTGGGCACCGTAATGCAAGAGTTACCTCACCCAGGGAAGCCGGGTGCATACGTGTCCTTTGGTGTCGGGTCGCGATGCTGTTTTCAATGGAGATCACTGAAGACTTGCTGCTTGCGTCGTCGAGAGAAGTGTCCGCTGGAATCCGAAGATGGATTGGAGTTGCAGAGGACCTGGAAATTGAGGGGACAGAGTTCAAAGTCACTTGCCAGTGACCGGTGGCCAGCAAGATGGATGACCACAGCTGTCGCGTCTCTTCAGGTCGCTGATGTCGTCTTGTCTCTTCGCTCACGAGGACCAGAAGGGATTGAGGAAGACCAGCAGCTGGATTCGGAGGGTCCCACGACGTCTGCAGCTGTTGACGGTGTCGGCACTTGGTTTGAAGCCAACAAGCCTTGGCAACTGCAAGTCTCGTGTGGATGTAAGATTGTCGATGGAGCAGACCAGCAAGGTCTGATGGACTTACCCAGCAAGGGTAAGTGAGGGCAGGCCCAGAGCAACCAGGCGAGCCCTTGAAGGTGATGTTGAAGTCTTTTGGAGAGTCGCTAGCCAACGGGCAAGCAACCGCAAAGACGCCTTTGCAGGAAGAGTTCACCAACAGCCCACGGTCACTCGGGACGAGGTAGGCCGCTGATCTTCGGTACTAGACCTGCTCGGGACTTGAACAACAAGTGGTCCAAAGCACAACTTCGTTGGACGTAGTTTAGGGCTTGCACTCGAAATCAGTGCACGGTTCCCTGGTATTGCTGTTCCTCGTCACTCGTGGGGTCCAGATGCCACAGCTTCACTGGGGACTCAAAATGGCCGTCGCGAGGTCAGGAAACCCGCTTCAGGGGACGCAGGGACTTCGGGCTCTGGCAGGAGCGGTAAAGTTTGCAACCGTAGTTCAGTAGTTTTGGTGCCTGCCAAGCAGGGGAGTCACTCCTTGACTCCAAGGGAGATCCTTCGGTCTTCTAGAGATAGTAGAAAGTTGAAGGGCCAGGATTCTTCTTCGTAGAGCGTCGTCCAGGTGTAATCTAAATTGCATTGGCAATGTGTGGTATCTTATAGTGAAAAGATGGGAGGGACTAGCTCTATGACCACTCCTCTAGGAGGGTCAGGGTAGTGGGTGGTTACACCCACTTCCCTTTGTCCAGTTTTGCGCCAGAGCAGGGGCAGGTAGCCCCTGAACCGGTTTGAGCTGGCATATGCACAGAGGAGCCTACTGCTCCCCCAGTGCAGGACTTCAAAGCACTCTAAGAGTGCACCCACCCAGCTCCAATACACTAAATCCTGTCTGGGAGGTGGTGACACCTCCCTGTGACAGGAAGCCCTTTGTTGAGCTCCCTCCACTGCGAGTTTCGGTCAGCAGCAGGAGGGCAGCCCGGTGTCTGTGCTGGTGGCATCCATTTTGTGATGCCAGGGCTCTAGATGATTTCTACCGTGTAGTACAATGTACACATGTCGTCCCCTCTAGAAGGGTGGGATCCTACTCCCACACCAGTTACTGGTGTGGGGGTAGGATTCCAAGTTGTTTGACACCAAACACGACATGTTTTGATGCAGTCATTCCAAAGTTAGCATTTACCGCGAGGTTATAATGCACTTAAGAGTATATGGTTTAACCGCATCCACAAACAGCAGCAGAGAATAGACTCTGCCAGCTGCAGAGGGGTCCTGCTCAGGCAGAAGCACCCCCTCACATTGTAAACCATGCACCCTGCCCTTGGGATTGATAGGGCCTACCATAGGGGTGACTGATAGGTTTATATGAGTGTGTATGGTGAGATATAGGAACCTATACCTCAGTGAGGAGTGCTAACACTACCTCACACAGGCTGCAGTAGCAGGCCTGTGGTGTCAGATTGTGAATGCTTCCCAGGGGTGGTATAATACATGCTGCAGCCCCTGGTAGGCCTGTGAAGTACCAATGCCCTAGGTACCTAAGGTACCATATACTAGGGGCTCATAAGGTACCACAGTATCCAATCACTAGTGCATCTAAAATGCACACCAAGTTGTTTAGAGAGATCAGTTAGACTGGAGCCCTGATTAGCAGGGACCCAGCCAGACTATAGCCAGAAACCAGTGTATACATCAGAAAAAAAGTGGGGGCAACACAAGTGCAGATCCTACTCTCCTACATAGAGCCAGAGAACCAGGTCAGCAGAGCTGCTCTAGAGCCAGAGAACCAGGTCAGCGGAGCTGCTGTACAGCCAGAGAACCAGGACAACAGAGCCGTTCTAGAGCCAGAGAACCAGGTCAGCAGAGCCGTTCTAGAGCCAGAGAACCAGGTCAGCAGAGCCGCTCTAGAGCCAGAGAACCAGCTCAGCAGAGCTGCTGTAGAGCCAGAGAACCAGATCTGCAAAGCCGCTGTAGAGCCTGAGACCCAGGTCAGCCGAGCCGCTCTAGAGCCAGAGAACCAGGTCACCAGAGCTGCTTTAGAGCCAGAGAACCAGGTCAATAGAGCCGCTGTAGAGCCAGAGAACCAGGTCAGCAGAGCTGCTCTAGAGACTGAGAACCAGGTCAGCAGAGCTGCTGTACAGCGAGAGAACAAGGTCAGCAGAGCTGCTCCACAGCCAAAGAACCAGGTCAGAAGAGCCGTTGTACAGCCTGAGAACCAGGTCAGCAAAGCTGCTCTAGAGCCTAAGAACCAGGTCAGCAGAGCTGCTTTAGAGCCAGAGAACCAGTTCAGCAGAGCTGCTTTAGAGCCACAGAACCAGGCCAGCGGAGCTGCTTTAGAGCCACAGAACCAGGCCAGCAGAGCTGCTCTAGGGCCTAAGAACCAGGTCAGCAAAGCTGCTGTAGAGCCAGAGAACCAGGTCAGCAGAGCTGCTGTAGAGCCAGAGAGCCAGGTCAGCAGAGCTGCTGTAGAGCCAGAGAACCAGGTCAGCGGAGCCGTTGTAGAGCCAGAGAACCAGGTCAGCAGAGCTGCTGTACAGCCAGAGAACAAGGTCAGCAGAGCTGCTCTACAGCCAAAGAACCAGGTCAGCAGAGCTGCTCTAGACCCAGAGTACCAGATCAGCAGAGCTGCTGTAGAGCCAGAGAACCAGGTCAGCAGAGCCACTGTAGACCCAGAGAACCAGGTCAGCAGAGCCACTGTAGACCCAGAGAACCAGGTCAGCAGAGCCGCTGTAGACCCAGAGAACCAGGTCAGCAGAGCCGCTGTAGAGCCAGAGAACCGGGTCAGCAGAGGCGCTATAGAGCCAGAGAACCAGGTCAGCAGAGCTGCTGTACAGCCAGAGAACAAGGTCAGCAGAGCTGCTCTACAGCCAAAGAACCAGGTCAGCAGAGCCGTTGTACAGCCTGAGAACCAGGTCAGCAAAGCCGCTCTAGAGCCAGAGGACCAGGGCAGCAGAGCTGCTTTAGAGCCAGAGAACCAGGTCAGCAGAGCTGCTCTAGAGCCAGAGAACCAGGTCAGCAGAGCTGTTGTAGAACCAGAGAACCAGGTCAGCAGAGCTGTTGTAGAGCCAGAGAACCAGGTCAGCAGCGCTGCTCTAGAGCCAGAGAACCAGGTCAGCAGAGCTGCTGTAGAGCCAGAGAACCAGGACAGCAGAGCCGTTCTAGAGCCAGAGAACCAGGTCAGCAGAGCCGTTCTAGAGCCAGAGAACCAGGTCAGCAGAGCCGTTCTAGAGCAAGAGAACCAGGTCAGCAGAGCCGTTCTAGAGCGAGAGAACCAGGTCAGCAGAGCTGCTCTAGAGCCAGAGAACCAGGTCTGCGGAGCTGCTTTAGAGCCACAGAACCAGGTCAGCAAAGCTAATTCACAGCCAGAGAAATAGGTCAGCAGAGCCGTTGTAGAGCCAGAGAACCAGTCAGCAGAGCTACTCTAGGGCCTAAGAACCAGGTCAGCAGAGCTGTTCTAGAGCCAGAGAACCAAGTCAGCAGAGCTGCTGTAGAGCCAGAGAACCAGGTCAGCAGAGCTGCTGTAGAGCCACAGAACCAGGTCAGCAGAGCTGCTGTAGACCCAGAGAACCAGGTACGCAGAGCTGCTGTAGAGCCAGAGAACCAGGTCAGCAGAGCTGCTCTAGAGCCTGAGAACAAGGTCAGCAGAGCCGTTGTAGAGCCAGAGAACCAGGTCAGCAGAGCCGTTATAGAGCCAGAGAACCAGGTCAGCAGAGCCGTTGTAGAGCCAGAGAACCAGGTCAGCAGAGCCGCTATAGAGCCAGAGAACCAGGTCAGCAGAGCTGCTGTACAGCGAGAGAACAAGGTCAGCAGAGCTGCTCTACAGCCAAAGAACCAGGTCAGAAGAGCCGTTGTACAGCCTGAGAACCAGGTCAGCAAAGCTGCTCTAGAGCCAGAGAACAAGGTCAGCAGTGCTCCTTCAAAGGCAGAGAACCAGGTCAGCAGGGCTGCTCTAGAGCCTAAGAACCAGGTCAGCAGAGCTGCTTTAGAGCCAGAGAACCAGTTCAGCAGAGCTGCTTTAGAGCCAGAGAAACAGGTCAGCAGAGCCATTGTAGAGCCAGAGAACCAGGTCACCAAAGCTGCTTTAGAGCCAGAGAACTAGGTCAGCAGAGCTGCTTTAGAGCCAGAGAACTAGGTCAGCAGAGCTGCTTTAGAGCCAGAGAACCAGGCCAGCAGAGTCGCTGTAGAGCCAGAGAACCAAGTCAGCAGAGCCGCTGTAGACCCAGAGAACCAGGTCAGCAGAGCCGCTGTAGACCCAGAGAACCAGGTCAGCAGAGCCGCTGTAGACCCAGAGAACCAGGTCAGCAGAGCCGCTGTAGACCCAGAGAACCAGGTCAGCAGAGCCGCTGTAGACCCAGAGAACCAGGTCAGCAGAGCCGCTGTAGACCCGGAGAACCAGGTCAGCAGAGCCGCTGTAGAGCCAGAGATCCAGGTCAGCAGATCTGCTGTACAGCTAGAGAACCAAGTCAGCAGAGCCGTTGTGCAGCCTGAGAACCAGGTCAGCAGATCTGCTGTACAGCCAGAGAACCAGGTCAGCAGAGCCGTTGTGCAGCCTGAGAACCAGGTCAGCAAAGCTGCTCTAGAGCCAGAGAACCAGGTCAGCAGAGCTCCTTTAGAGCCAGAGAACTAGGTCAGCAGAGCCTCTCTAGAGCCAGAGAACCAGGTCAGCAGAGCTGCTGTAGAGCCAGAGAACCAGGACAGCAGAGCCACTCTAGAGCCAGAGAACCAGGTCAGCAAAGCCGTTGTAGAGCCAGAGAACCAGGTCAGCAGAGCTGCTTTAGAGCCAGAGAACCAGGTCAGCAGAGCTGCTCTAGAGCCAGAGAACCAGGTCAGCAGAGCTGCTCTAGAGCCAGAGAACCAGGTCAGCAGAGCTGCTCTAGAGCCAGAGAACCAGGTCAGCAGAGCTGCTCTAGAGCCAGAGAACCAGGTCAGCAGAGCTGTTATAGAGCCAGAGAACCAGTCAGCAGATCTGCTTTAGAGCCAGAGAACCGGGTCAGGAAAGCCGTTGTAGAGCCAGAGAACCAGGTCAGTAGAGCTGCTCTAGAGCCAGAGAACTAGGTCAGTAGAGCTGCTGTAAAACCAGTGAACCAGGTCAGCAGAGCTGCTGTACAGCCAGAGAACAAGGTCAGCAGAGCTGTGCTACAGCCAAAGAACCAGGTCAACAGAGCCGTTGTACAGCCTGAGAAACAGGTCAGCAAAGCTGCTGTAGAGCCATAAAACCAGGTAAGTAGATCCGTTGTACAGCCTGAGAACCAGGTCAGCAGAGCTGCTCTAGGGCCTAAGAACCAGGTCAGCAGAGCTGCTGTAGAGCCAGAGAACCAGGTCAGCAGAGCTGCTGTAGGGCCAGAGAACAAGTCAGCAGAGCTGCTTTAGAGCCAGATAACCAGGTCAGCAGAGCTGATTTAGAGCCAGAGAACCAGGTCAGCAGAGCTGCTGTAGAGCCAGAGAACCAGGTCATCAGAGCTGCTGTAGAGCCAGAGAACCAGGTCAGCAGAGCTGCTGTAGAGCCAGAGAACCAGGACAGCAGAGCCACTCTAGAGCCAGAGAACCAGGTCAGCAGAGCTGCTGTAGAGCCAGAGTACCTGGTCAGCAGAGCTGCTCTACAGCCAGAGAACAAGGTCAGCAGAGCCGTTGTACAACCTGAGAACCAGGTCAGCAGAGCCGTTGCACAGCCTGACAACCAGGTCAGCAAAGCTTTTCTAGAGCCAGAGATCCAGGTCAGCAGAGCTGCTCTAGAGCCAGAGAACCAGGTCAGCAGAGCTGCTCTAGAGCCAGAGAACCAGGTCAGCAGAGCTGCTCTAGAGCCAGAGAACCAGGTCAGCAGAGCTGCTCTAGAGCCAGAGAACCAGGTCAACAGAGCTGCTGTAGAGCCAGAGATCCAGGAGAGCAGAGCCACTCTAGAGCCAGAGAACCAGGTCAGCAGAGCCGCTCTAGAGCCAGAGAACCAGGTCAGCAAAGCCGCTCTAGAGCCAGAGAACCAGGCCAACAGAGCAGCTGTAGAGCCAGAGAGCCAGGTCAGCAGAGCTGCTGTAGAGCCAGAGACCCAGGTCAGCAGAGCCGCTCTAGAGCCAGAGACCCAGGTCAGCAGAGCCGCTCTAGAGCCAGAGACCCAGGTCAGCAGAGTCGCTCTAGAGCCAGAGAGCCAGGTCAGCAGAGCTGCTTTAGAGCCAGAGAACCAGGTCAACAGAGCGGCTGTAGAGCCAGAGAACCAGGTCAGCGGAGCTGCTTTAGAGCCACAGAACCAGGCCAGCAGAGCCTTTGTAGAGCCAGAGAACCCAGTCAGCAAAGCTGCTTCACAGCCAGAGAAACAGGTCAGCAGATCTGTTGCACAGCCTGAGAACCAGGTCAGCAGAGCTGCTCTAGGGCCTAAGAACCAGGTCAGCAGAGCTGCTGTAGAGCCAGAGAACCAGGTCAGCAGAGCTGCTGTAGAGCCAGAGAACCAGGTCAGCAGAGCTGCTGTAGAGCCAGAGAACCAGGTCAGCAGAGCCGTTGTAGAGCCAGAAAACCAGGTCAGCAGGGCTGCTGTACAGCCAGAGAACAAGGTCAGCAGAGCTGCTCTACAGCCAAAGAACCAGGTCAGCAGAGCTGCTCTAGAGCCAGAGAACCAGGTCAGCAGAGCCACTGTAGACCCAGAGAACCAGGTCAGCAGAGCCGCTGTAGACCCAGAGAACCAGGTCAGCAGAGCCGCTGTAGAGCCAGAGAACCGGGTCAGCAGAGCCGCTATAGAGCCAGAGAACCAGTTCAGCAGAGCTGCTGTACAGCCAGAGTACAAGGTCAGCAGAGCTGCTCTACAGCCAAAGAACCAGGTCAGCAGAGCCGTTGTACAGCCTGAGAACCAGGTCAGCAAAGCTGCTTTAGAGCCAGAGGACCAGGGCAGCAGAGCTGCTTTAGAGCCAGAGAACCAGGTCAGCAGACCTGCTCTAGAGCCAGAGAACCAGGTCAGCACAGCTGTTGTAGAGCCATAGAACCAGGTCAGCAGAGCTGTTGTAGAGTGTGAGAAGTTGGCCTGGCATATGCTGGTCACTAGTTATAGTGGCCACCTTGCACCAGTCCAATTCGACTCTTGGTAGATAGGTTTAAAGACAACCTTTTAAAGAAAGCTATCCTAGTGGTAGCTGTGGAGAGCAGCCTTCAGGCTAAGTCTCTGAGGAATGTAAAGCAGCTTGTTTTACCTTATAATCTCTTGAATTACCAAATGAAAAGACACCACACAGGTATATATATCAAATATATATGTATTTATTTCTAAATATACTCTACGAATCTCTTTATGAGATTAGAGCCAGGTAAACATTCAAAAGATCAACAGTTCTCAATAAATTAAGCACAAATATGGCTGTAGCCCTAGGGGCGTATCAGACCATATACTAAAATAGTGGTTTAACAAACTCGACTTGCAAAAGTAAGAGGCCTAGGGCCTTGGGAATCGCTGGGGCTTCACTTCTGCAGTGTTAGCAGGTAAGTAATCAGCCCACAGGAGACGCGTGCAGTGTCTAAAAACACACGCGGGTTTCAATGCGTTTCAATGGCAAATGTCGCGGTTTGTATTTTACAGTTCTAGGGCACTTCGGAGTGGACAACAAGCAAAGAACTTACAGGGTAAGTACTTCGAGAGCCAATGCGCACTTGGGCACCGTAATGCAAGAGTTACCTCACCCAGGGAAGCCGGGTGCATACGTGTCCTTTGGTGTCGGGTCGCGATGCTGTTTTCAATGGAGATCACTGAAGACTTGCTGCTTGCGTCGTCGAGAGAAGTGTCCGCTGGAATCCGAAGATGGATTGGAGTTGCAGAGGACCTGGAAATTGAGGGGACAGAGTTCAAAGTCACTTGCCAGTGACCGGTGGCCAGCAAGATGGATGACCACAGCTGTCGCGTCTCTTCAGGTCGCTGATGTCGTCTTGTCTCTTCGCTCACGAAGACCAGGAGGGATTGAGGAAGACCAGCAGCTGGATTCGGAGGGTCCCACGACGTCTGCAGCTGTTGACGGTGTCGGCACTTGGTTTGGAGCCAACAAGCCTTGGCAACTGCAAGTCTCGTGTGGATGTAAGATTGTCGATGGAGCAGACCAGCAAGGTCTGATGGACTTACCCAGCAAGGGTAAGTGAGGGCAGGCCCAGAGCAACCAGGCGAGCCCTTGAAGGTGATGTTGAAGTCTTTTGGAGAGTCGCTAGCCAACGGGCAAGCAACCGCAAAGACGCCTTTGCAGGAAGAGTTCACCAACAGCCCACGGTCACTCGGGAAGAGGTAGGCCGCTGATCTTCGGTACTAGACCTGCTCGGGACTTGAACAACAAGTGGTCCAAAGCACAACTTCGTTGGACGTAGTTTAGGGCTTGCACTCGAAATCAGTGCACGGTTCCCTGGTATTGCTGTTCCTCGTCACTCGTGGGGTCCAGATGCCACAGCTTCACTGGGGACTCAAAATGGCCGTCGCGAGGTCAGGAAACCCGCTTCAGGGGACGCAGGGACTTCGGGCTCTGGCAGGAGCGGTAAAGTTTGCAACCGTAGTTCAGTAGTTTTGGTGCCTGCCAAGCAGGGGAGTCACTCCTTGACTCCAAGGGAGATCCTTCGGTCTTCTAGAGATAGTAGAAAGTTGAAGGGCCAGGATTCTTCTTCGTAGAGCGTCGTCCAGGTGTAATCTAAATTGCATTGGCAATGTGTGGTATCTTATAGTGAAAAGATGGGAGGGACTAGCTCTATGACCACTCCTCTAGGAGGGTCAGGGTAGTGGGTGGTTACACCCACTTCCCTTTGTCCAGTTTTGCGCCAGAGCAGGGGCAGGTAGCCCCTGAACCGGTTTGAGCTGGCATATGCACAGAGGAGCCTACTGCTCCCCCAGTGCAGGACTTCAAAGCACTCTAAAAGTGCACCCACCCAGCTCCAATACACTAAATCCTGTCTGGGAGGTGGTGACACCTCCCTGTGACAGGAAGCCCTTTGTTGAGCTCCCTCCACTGCGAGTTTCGGTCAGCAGCAGGAGGGCAGCCCGGTGTCTGTGCTGGTGGCATCCATTTTGTGATGCCAGGGCTCTAGATGATTTCTACCGTGTAGTACAATGTACACATGTCGTCCCCTCTAGAAGGGTGGGATCCTACTCCCACACCAGTTACTGGTGTGGGGGTAGGATTCCAAGTTGTTTGACACCAAACACGACATGTTTTGATGCAGTCATTCCAAAGTTAGCATTTACCGCGAGGTTATAATGCACTTAAGAGTATATGGTTTAACCGCATCCACAAACAGCAGCAGAGAATAGACTCTGCCAGCTGCAGAGGGGTCCTGCTCAGGCAGAAGCACCCCCTCACATTGTAAACCATGCACCCTGCCCTTGGGATTGATAGGGCCTACCATAGGGGTGACTGATAGGTTTATATGAGTGTGTATGGTGAGATATAGGAATCTATACCTCAGTGAGGAGTGCTAACACTACCTCACACAGGCTGCAGTAGCAGGCCTGTGGTGTCAGATTGTGAATGCTTCCCAGGGGTGGTATAATACATGCTGCAGCCCCTGGTAGGCCTGTGAAGTACCAATGCCCTAGGTACCTAAGGTACCATATACTAGGGGCTCATAAGGTACCACAGTATCCAATCACTAGTGCATCTAAAATGCACACCAAGTTGTTTAGAGAGATCAGTTAGACTGGAGCCCTGATTAGCAGGGACCCAGCCAGACTATAGCCAGAAACCAGTGTATACATCAGAAAAAAAGTGGGGGCAACACAAGTGCAGATCCTACTCTCCTACATAGAGCCAGAGAACCAGGTCAGCAGAGCTGCTCTAGAGCCAGAGAACCAGGTCAGCGGAGCTGCTGTACAGCCAGAGAACCAGGACAACAGAGCCGTTCTAGAGCCAGAGAACCAGGTCAGCAGAGCCGTTCTAGAGCCAGAGAACCAGGTCAGCAGAGCCGCTCTAGAGCCAGAGAACCAGCTCAGCAGAGCTGCTGTAGAGCCAGAGAACCAGATCTGCAAAGCCGCTGTAGAGCCTGAGACCCAGGTCAGCCGAGCCGCTCTAGAGCCAGAGAACCAGGTCACCAGAGCTGCTTTAGAGCCAGAGAACCAGGTCAATAGAGCCGCTGTAGAGCCAGAGAACCAGGTCAGCAGAGCTGCTCTAGAGACTGAGAACCAGGTCAGCAGAGCTGCTCTAGAGCCTGAGAACCAGGTCAGCAGAGCTGCTGTACAGCGAGAGAACAAGGTCAGCAGAGCTGCTCCACAGCCAAAGAACCAGGTCGGAAGAGCCGTTGTACAGCCTGAGAACCAGGTCAGCAAAGCTGCTCTAGAGCCTAAGAACCAGGTCAGCAGAGCTGCTTTAGAGCCAGAGAACCAGTTCAGCAGAGCTGCTTTAGAGCCACAGAACCAGGCCAGCAGAGCCGTTGTAGAGCCAGAAAACCAGGTCAGCAGAGCTGCTTCACAGCCAGAGAAATAGGTCAGCAGAGCCGTTGTAGAGCCAGAGAACCAGGTACGCAGAGCTGCTCTAGAGCCAGAGAAGCAGGTCAGCAGAGCCGCTGTAGAGTCAGAGAACCAGGTCAGCAGAGCTGTTTTAGAGCCAGAGAACCAGGTCAGCAGCGCTGCGGTAGAGCCATAGAACCAGGTCAGCAGAGCTGCTTTAGAGCCAGAGAACCAGGTCAATAGAGCCACTGTAGAGCCAGAGAACCAGGTCAGCAGAGCTGCTCTAGAGACTGAGAACCAGGTCAGCAGAGCTGCTCTAGAGCCTGAGAACCAGGTCAGTAGAGCTGCTGTACAGCGAGAGAACAAGGTCAGCAGAGCTGCTCTACAGCCAAAGAACCAGGTCAGAAGAGCCGTTGTACAGCTTGAGAACCAAGTCATCAAAGCTGCTCTAGAGCCAGAGAACAAGGTCAGCAGAGCTCCTCTAGAGCCAGAGAAGCAGGTCAGCAGAGCTCCTTCAAAGCCAGAGAACCAGGTCAGCAGGGCTGCTCTAGAGCCTAAGAACCAGGTCAGCAGAGCTGCTTTAGAGCCAGAGAACCAGTTCAGCAGAGCTGCTTTAGAGCCACAGAACAAGGCCAGCAGAGCTGTTGTAGAGCCAGAGAACCAGGTCAGCAAAGCTGCTTCACAGCCAGAGAAATAGGTCAGCAGAGCCGTTGTAGAGCCAGAGAACCAGGTACGCAGAGCTGCTCTAGAGCCAGAGAAGCAGGTCAGCAGAGCCGCTGTAGAGTCAGAGAACCAGGTCAGCAGAGCTGTTTTAGAGCCAGAGAACCAGGTCAGCAGAGCTGCGGTAGAGCCATAGAACCAGGTCAGCAGAGCTGCTTTAGAGCCAGAGAACCAGGTCAATAGAGCCGCTGTAGAGCCAGAGAACCAGGTCAGCAGAGCTGCTCTAGAGACTGAGAACCAGGTCAGCAGAGCTGCTCTAGAGCCTGAGAACCAGGTCAGCAGAGCTGCTGTACAGCGAGAGAACAAGGTCAGCAGAGCTGCTCTACAGCCGAAGAACCAGGTCAGAAGAGCCGTTGTACAGCCTGAGAACCAGGTCAGCAAAGCTGCTCTAGAGCCAGAGAACAAGGTCAGCAGAGCTCCTTCAAAGCCAGAGAACCAGGTCAGCAGGGCTGCTCTAGAGCATAAGAACCAGGTCAGCAGAGCTGCTTTAGAGCCAGAGAACCAGGTCAGCAGGGCTGCTCTAGAGCATAAGAACCAGGCCAGCAGAGCCGTTGTAGAGCCAGAGAACCAGGTCAGCAAAGCTGCTTCACAGCCAGAGAAATAGGTCAGCAGAGCCGTTGTAGAGCCAGAGAACCAGGTACGCAGAGCTGCTCTAGAGACAGAGAATCAGGTCAGCAGAGCCGCTGTAGAGTCAGAGAACCAGGTCAGCAGAGCTGTTTTAGAGCCAGAGAACCAGGTCAGCAGAGCTGCGGTAGAGCCAGAGAACCAGGTCAGCAGAGCCGCTGTAGAGTCAGAGAACCAGGTCAGCGGAGCTGCTCTAGAGACTGAGAACCAGGTCAGCAGAGCCGTTGTAGAGCCAGAGAACCAGGTCAGCAGAGTCATTGTAGAGCCAGAGAACCACGTCAGCAGTGCTGCTGTAGAGCCAGAGAACCAGGTCAGCAGAGCTGCTCTAGAGCCAGAGAACCAGGTCAGCAGAGCCGCTATAGAGCCAGAGAACCAGGTCAGCAGAGCTGCTGTACAGCGAGAGAACAAGGTCAGCAGAGCTGCTCTACAGCCAAAGAACCAGGTCAGAAGAGCCGTTGTACAGCCTGAGAACCAGGTCAGCAAAGCTGCTCTAGAGCCAGAGAACAAGGTCAGCAGTGCTCCTTCAAAGCCAGAGAACCAGGTCAGCAGGGCTGCTCTAGAGCCTAAGAACCAGGTCAGCAGAGCTGCTTTAGAGCCAGAGAACCAGTTCAGCAGAGCTGCTTTAGAGCCAGAGAAACAGGTCAGCAGAGCCGTTGTAGAGCCAGAGAACCAGGTCACCAAAGCTGCTTTAGAGCCAGAGAACTAGGTCAGCAGAGCTGCTTTAGAGCCAGAGAACTAGGTCAGCAGAGCTGCTTTAGAGCCAGAGAACCAGGCCAGCAGAGCCGCTGTAGACCCAGAGAACCAGGTCAGCAGAGCCGCTGTAGACCCAGAGAACCAGGTCAGCAGAGCCGCTGTAGACCCGGAGAACCAGGTCAGCAGAGCCGCTGTAGACCCGGAGAACCAGGTCAGCAGAGCCGCTGTAGACCCAGAGAACCAGGTCAGCAGAGCCGCTGTAGAGCCAGAGAACCAGGTCAGCAGATATGCTGTACAGCCAGAGAACCAGGTCAGCAGAGCCGTTTTGCAGCCTGAGAACCAGGTCAGCAGATCTGCTGTACAGCCAGAGAACCAGGTCAGCAGAGCCGTTGTGCAGCCTGAGAACCAGGTCAGCAAAGCTGCTCTAGAGCCAGAGAACCAGGTCAGCAGAGCTGCTTTAGAGCCAGAGAACTAGGTCAGCAGAGCCTCTCTAGAGCCAGAGAACCAGGTCAGCAGAGCTGCTGTAGAGCCAGAGAACCAGGACAGCAGAGCCACTCTAGAGCCAGAGAACCAGGTCAGCAGAGCCGTTGTAGAGCCAGAGAACCAGGTCAGCAGAGCTGCTTTAGAGCCAGAGAACCAGGGCAGCAGAGCTGCTCTAGAGCCAGAGAACCAGGTCAGCAGAGCTGCTCTAGATCCAGAGAACCAGGTCAACAGAGCTGCTCTAGAGCCAGAGAACCAGGTCAGCAGAGCTGCTCTAGAGCCAGAGAACCAGGTCAGCAGAGCTGTTATAGAGCCAGAGAACCAGTCAGCAGATCTGCTTTAGAGCCAGAGAACCGGGTCAGGAAAGCCGTTGTAGAGCCAGAGAACCAGGTCAGTAGAGCTGCTCTAGAGCCAGAGAACTAGGTCAGTAGAGCTGCTGTAGAGCCAGTGAACCAGGTCAGCAGAGCTGCTGTACAGCCAGAGAACAAGGTCAGCAGAGCTGTGCTACAGCCAAAGAACCAGGTCAACAGAGCCGTTGTACAGCCTGAGAAACAGGTCAGCAAAGCTGCTGTAGAGCCATAAAACCAGGTAAGTAGATCCGTTGTACAGCCTGAGAACCAGGTCAGCAGAGCTGCTCTAGGGCCTAAGAACCAGGTCAGCAGAGCTGCTTTAGAGCCAGATAACCAGGTCAGCAGAGCTGCTTTAGAGCCAGAGAACCAGGTCAGCAGAGCTGCTGTAGAGCCAGAGAACCAGGTCAGTAGAGCTGCTGTAGAGCCAGAGAACCAGGTCAGCAGAGCTGCTGTAGAGCCAGAGAACCAGGTCATCAGAGCTGCTGTAGAGCCAGAGAACCAGTTCAGCAGAGCTGCTGTAGAGCCAGAGAACCTGGACAGAAGACACTCTAGAGCCAGAGAACCAGGTCAGCAGAGCTGCTGTAGAGCCAGAGTACCTGGTCAGCAGAGCTGCTCTACAGCCAGAGAACAAGGTCAGCAGAGCCGTTGTACAACCTGAGAACCAGGTCAGCAGAGCCGTTGCACAGCCTGACAACCAGGTCAGCAAAGCTTTTCTAGAGCCAGAGATCCAGGTCAGCAGAGCTGCTCTAGAGCCAGAGAACCAGGTCAGCAGAGCTGCTCTAGAGCCAGAGAACCAGGTCAGCAGAGCTGCTCTAGAGCCAGAGAACCAGGTCAGCAGAGCTGCTCTATAGCCAGAGAACCAGGTCAACAGAGCTGCTGTAGAGCCAGAGATCCAGGAGAGCAGAGCCACTCTAGAGCCAGAGAACCAGGTCAGCGGAGCCGCTCTAGAGCCAGAGAACCAGGTCAGCAAAGCCGCTCTAGAGCCAGAGAACCAGGCCAACACAGCAGCTGTAGAGCCAGAGAGCCAGGTCAGCAGAGCTGCTGTAGAGCCAGAGACCCAGGTCAGCAGAGCCGCTCTAGAGCCAGAGACCCAGGTCAGCAGAGTCGCTCTAGAGCCAGAGAGCCAGGTCAGCAGAGCTGCTTTAGAGCCAGAGAACCAGGTCAACAGAGCGGCTGTAGAGCCAGAGAACCAGGTCAGCGGAGCTGCTTTAGAGCCACAGAACCAGGCCAGCAGAGCCTTTGTAGAGCCAGAGAACCCAGTCAGCAAAGCTGCTTCACAGCCAGAGAAACAGGTCAGCAGATCTGTTGCACAGCCTGAGAACCAGGTCAGCAGAGCTGCTCTAGGGCCTAAGAACCAGGTCAGCAGAGCTGCTGTAGAGCCAGAGAACCAGGTCAGCAGAGCTGCTGTAGAGCCAGAGAACCAGGTCAGCAGAGCTGCTGTAGAGCCAGAGAACCAGGTCAGCAGAGCCGTTGTAGAGCCAGAAAACCAGGTCAGCAGGGCTGCTGTACAGCCTGAGAACCAGGTCAGCAGAGCTGCTCTAGGGCCTAAGAACCAGGTCAGCAGAGCTGCTGTAGAGCCAGAGAACCAGGTCAGCAGAGCTGCTGTAGAGCCAGAGAACCAGGTCAGCAGAGCTGCTGTAGAGCCAGAGAACCAGGTCAGCAGAGCCGTTGTAGAGCCAGAAAACCAGGTCAGCAGAGCTGCTCTAGAGCCAGAGAACCAGGTCAGCAGAGCCACTGTAGACCCAGAGAACCAGGTCAGCAGAGCCGCTGTAGACCCAGAGAACCAGGTCAGCAGAGCCGCTGTAGAGCCAGAGAACCGGGTCAGCAGAGCCGCTATAGAGCCAGAGAACCAGGTCAGCAGAGCTGCTGTACAGCCAGAGTACAAGGTCAGCAGAGCTGCTCTACAGCCAAAGAACCAGGTCAGCAGAGCCGTTGTACAGCCTGAGAACCAGGTCAGCAAAGCTGCTTTAGAGCCAGAGGACCAGGGCAGCAGAGCTGCTTTAGAGCCAGAGAACCAGGTCAGCAGACCTGCTCTAGAGCCAGAGAACCAGGTCAGCACAGCTGTTGTAGAGCCATAGAACCAGGTCAGCAGAGCTGTTGTAGAGTGTGAGAAGTTGGCCTGGCATATGCTGGTCACTAGTTATAGTGGCCACCTTGCACCAGTCCAATTCGACTCTTGGTAGATAGGTTTAAAGACAACCTTTTAAAGAAAGCTATCCTAGTGGTAGCTGTGGAGAGCAGCCTTCAGGCTAAGTCTCTAAGGAATGTAAAGCAGCTTGTTTTACCTTATAATCTCTTGAATTACCAAATGAAAAGACACCACACAGGTATATATATCAAATATATATGTATTTATTTCTAAATATACTCTACGAATCTCTTTATGAGATTAGAGCCAGGTAAACATTCAAAAGATCAACAGTTCTCAATAAATTAAGCACAAATATGGCTGTAGCCCTAGGGGCGTATCAGACCATATACTAAAATAGTGGTTTAACAAACTCGACTTGCAAAAGTAAGAGGCCTAGGGCCTTGGGAATCGCTGGGGCTTCACTTCTGCAGTGTTAGCAGGTCAGTAATCAGCCCACAGGAGACGCGTGCAGTGTCTAAAAACACACGCGGGTTTCAATGCGTTTCAATGGCAAATGTCGCGGTTTGTATTTTACAGTTCTAGGGCACTTCGGAGTGGACAACAAGCAAAGAACTTACAGGGTAAGTACTTCGAGAGCCAATGCGCACTTGGGCACCGTAATGCAAGAGTTACCTCACCCAGGGAAGCCGGGTGCATACGTGTCCTTTGGTGTCGGGTCGCGATGCTGTTTTCAATGGAGATCACTGAAGACTTGCTGCTTGCGTCGTCGAGAGAAGTGTCCGCTGGAATCCGAAGATGGATTGGAGTTGCAGAGGACCTGGAAATTGAGGGGACAGAGTTCAAAGTCACTTGCCAGTGACCGGTGGGCAGCAAGATGGATGACCACAGCTGTCGCGTCTCTTCAGGTCGCTGATGTCGTCTTGTCTCTTCGCTCACGAGGACCAGGAGGGATCGAGGAAGACCAGCAGCTGGATTCGGAGGGTCCCACGACGTCTGCAGCGGTTGACGGTGTCGGCACTTAGTTTGGAGCCAACAAGCCTTGGCAACTGCAAGTCTCGTGTGGATGTAAGATTGTCGATGGAGCAGACCAGCAAGGTCTGATGGACTTACCCAGCGAGGGTAAGTGAGGGCAGGCCCAGAGCAACCAGGCGAGCCCTTGAAGGTGATGTTGAAGTCTTCTGGAGAGTCGCTAGCCAACGGGCAAGCAACCGCAAAGACGCCTTTGCAGGAAAAGTTCACCAACAGCCCACGGTCACTCGGGACGAGGTAGGCCGCTGATCTTCGGTACTAGACCTGCTCGGGACTTGAACAACAAGTGGTCCAAAGCACAACTTCGTTGGACGTAGTTTAGGGCTTGCACTCGAAATCAGTGCACGGTTCCCTGGTATTGCTGTTCCTCGTCACTCGTGGGGTCCAGATGCCACAGCTTCACTGGGGACTCAAAATGGCCGTCGCGAGGTCAGGAATCCCGCTTCAGGGGACGCAGGGACTTCGGGCTCTGGCAGGAGCGGTAAAGTTTGCAACCGTAGTTCAGTAGTTTTGGTGCCTGCCAAGCAGGGGAGTCACTCCTTGACTCCAAGGGAGATCCTTCGGTCTTCTAGAGATAGTAGAAAGTTGAAGGGCCAGGATTCTTCTTCGTAGAGCGTCGTCCAGGTGTAATCTAAATTGCATTGGCAATGTGTGGTATCTTATAGTGAAAAGATGGGAGGGACTAGCTTTATGACCACTCCTCTAGGAGGGTCAGGGTAGTGGGTGGTTACACCCACTTCCCTTTGTCCAGTTTCGCGCCAGAGCAGGGGCAGGTAGCCCCTGAGCCGGTTTGAGCTGGCATATGCACAGAGGAGCCTACTGCTCCCCCAGTGCAGGACTTCAAAGCACTCTAAGAGTGCACCCACCCAGCTCCAATACACTAAATCCTGTCTGGGAAGTGGTGACACCTCCCTGTGACAGGAAGCCCTTTGTTGAGCTCCCTCCACTGCGAGTTTCGGTCAGCAGCAGGAGGGCAGCCCGGTGTCTGTGCTGGTGGCATCCATTTTGTGATGCCAGGGCTCTAGATGATTTCTACCGTGTAGTACAATGTACACATGTCGTCCCCTCTAGAAGGGTGGGATCCTACTCCCACACCAGTTACTGGTGTGGGGGTAGGATTCCAAGTTGTTTGACACCAAACACGACATGTTTTGATGCAGTCATTCCAAAGTTAGCATTTACCGCGAGGTTATAATGCACTTAAGAGTATATGGTTTAACCGCATCCACAAACAGCAGCAGAGAATAGACTCTGCCAGCTGCAGAGGGGTCCTGCTCAGGCAGAAGCACCCCCTCACATAGTAAACCATGCACCCTGCCCTTGGGATTGATAGGGCCTACCATAGGGGTGACTGATAGGTTTATATGTGTGTGTATGGTGAGATATAGGAACCTATACCTCAGTGAGGAGTGCTAACACTACCTCACACAGGCTGCAGTAGCAGGCCTGTGGTGTCAGATTGTGAATGCTTCCCAGGGGTGGTATAATACATGCTGCAGCCCCTGGTAGGCCTGTGAAGTACCAATGCCCTAGGTACCTAAGGTACCATATACTAGGGGCTCATAAGGTACCACAGTATCCAATCACTAGTGCATCTAATATGCACACCAAGTTGTTTAGAGAGATCAGTTAGACTGGAGCCCTGATTAGCAGGGACCCAGCCAGACTATAGCCAGAAACCAGTGTATACATCAGAAAAAAAGTGGGGGCAACACAAGTGCAGATCCTACTCTCCTACATAGAGCCAGAGAACCAGGTCAGCAGAGCTGCTCTAGAGCCAGAGAACCAGGTCAGCGGAGCTGCTGTACAGCCAGAGAACCAGGACAACAGAGCCGTTCTAGAGCCAGAGAACCAGGTCAGCAGAGCCGTTCTAGAGCCAGAGAACCAGGTCAGCAGAGCCGCTCTAGAGCCAGAGAACCAGCTCAGCAGAGCTGCTGTAGAGCCAGAGAACCAGATCTGCAAAGCCGCTGTAGAGCCTGAGACCCAGGTCAGCCGAGCCGCTCTAGAGCCAGAGAACCAGGTCACCAGAGCTGCTTTAGAGCCAGAGAACCAGGTCAATAGAGCCGCTGTAGAGCCAGAGAACCAGGTCAGCAGAGCTGCTCTAGAGACTGAGAACCAGGTCAGCAGAGCTGCTCTAGAGCCTGAGAACCAGGTCAGCAGAGCTGCTGTACAGCGAGAGAACAAGGTCAGCAGAGCTGCTCCACAGCCAAAGAACCAGGTCAGAAGAGCCGTTGTACAGCCTGAGAACCAGGTCAGCAAAGCTGCTCTAGAGCCTAAGAACCAGGTCAGCAGAGCTGCTTTAGAGCCAGAGAACCAGTTCAGCAGAGCTGCTTTAGAACCACAGAACCAGGCCAGCAGAGCCGTTGTAGAGCCAGAAAACCAGGTCAGCAAAGCTGCTTCACAGCCAGAGAAATAGGTCAGCAGAGCCGTTGTAGAGCCAGAGAACCAGGTACGCAGAGCTGCTCTAGAGCCAGAGAAGCAGGTCAGCAGAGCCGCTGTAGAGTCAGAGAACCAGGTCAGCAGAGCTGTTTTAGAGCCAGAGAACCAGGTCAGCAGAGCTGCGGTAGAGCCATAGAACCAGGTCAGCAGAGCTGCTTTAGAGCCAGAGAACCAGGTCAATAGAGCCGCTGTAGAGCCAGAGAACCAGGTCAGCAGAGCTGCTCTAGAGACTGAGAACCAGGTCAGCAGAGCTGCTCTAGAGCCTGAGAACCAGGTCAGCAGAGCTGCTGTACAGCGAGAGAACAAGGTCAGCAGAGCTGCTCTACAGCCAAAGAACCAGGTCAGAAGAGCCGTTGTACAGCCTGAGAACCAGGTCAGCAAAGCTGCTCTAGAGCCAGAGAACAAGGTCAGCAGAGCTCCTCTAGACCCAGAGAACCAGGTCAGCAGAGCTCCTTCAAAGCCAGAGAACCAGGTCAGCAGGGCTGCTCTAGAGCCTAAGAACCAGGTCAGCAGAGCTGCTTTAGAGCCAGAGAACCAGTTCAGCAGAGCTGCTTTAGAGCCACAGAACCAGGCCAGCAGAGCTGTTGTAGAGCCAGAGAACCAGGTCAGCAAAGCTGCTTCACAGCCAGAGAAATAGGTCAGCAGAGCCGTTGTAGAGCCAGAGAACCAGGTACGCAGAGCTGCTCTAGAGCCAGAGAAGCAGGTCAGCAGAGCCGCTGTAGAGTCAGAGAACCAGGTCAGCAGGGCTGTTTTAGAGCCAGAGAACCAGGTCAGCAGAGCTGCGGTAGAGCCATAGAACCAGGTCAGCAGAGCTGCTTTAGAGCCAGAGAACCAGGTCAATAGAGCCGCTGTAGAGCCAGAGAACCAGGTCAGCAGAGCTTCTCTAGAGACTGAGAACCAGGTCAGCAGAGCTGCTCTAGAGCCTGAGAACCAGGTCAGCAGAGCTGCTGTAGAGCCAGAGAACCAGGTCAGCAGAGCTGCTGTAGAGCCAGAGAACCAGGTACGCAGAGCTGCTGTAGAGCCAGAGAACCAGGTACGCAGTGCTGCTCTAGAGCCAGAGAACCAGGTCAGCAGAGCTGCTCTAGAGCCAGAGATCCAGGTCAGCAGAGCTGTTGTAGAGCCTGAGAACCAGGTCAGCAGAGCTGCTCTAGAGCCAGAGAACTAGGTCAGCAGAGCTGCTGTAGAGCCAGAGAACCAGGTCAGCAGAGCAGCTCTAGAGCCAGAGAACCAGGTCAGCAGAGCTGCTCTAGAGCCAGAGAACCAGGTCAGCAGAGCTGCTTTAGAGCCAGAGAACCAGGTCAACAAGCCGCTGTAGAGCCAGAGAACCAGGTCAGCAGAGCCGCTCTAGAGCCAGGGAACCAGGTCAGCAGATCTGCTTTAGAGCCAGGGAACCAGGTCAACAGAGCCGCTGTAGCGCCAGAGAAAGAGGTCAGCAGAGCTGCTTTAGAGCCAGAGAACCAGGCCAGCAGAGCCATTGTAGAGCCAGAAAACCAGGTCAGCCGAGCTGCTGTAGAGCCAGAGAACCAGGTCAGCAAAGCTGTTGTTCAGCCAGAGAACCAGGTCAGTAAAGCTGCTCTAGAGCCAGAGAACTAGGTCATCAGAGCTGCCGTAGAGCCATAGAATTAGGTCAGCAGAGCTCCTCTAGAGCCATAGAACCAGGTCAGCAGAACTGCTTTAGAGCCAGACAACCAGGTCAGCAGAGACGCTGTACAGCCAGAGAACCAGGTCAGCAGAGCTGCTCTAGAGACTGAGAACCAGGTCGGCACAGCTGCTCTAGAGCCAAAGAACTAGGTTAACAGAGCTGCTGTAGAGCCATAGAACCAGGACAGCAGAGCTGAACTAGAGCCAGAGAACCAGGTCAGCAGAGCCTCTGTAGAGCCAGAGAACCAGGTCAGCAGAGCCTCTGTAGAGCCAGAGAACCAGGTCAGCAGAGCCTCTGAAGAGGCAGAGAACCAGGTCAGCAGAGCTGCTTTAGAGCCAGAGAACCAGGTCAGTAAAGCTGCTCTAGAGCCAGAGAACTAGGTCATCAGAGCTGCCGTAGAGCCATAGAATTAGGTCAGCAGAGCTCCTCTAGAGCCATAGAACCAGGTCAGCAGAACTGCTTTAGAGCCAGACAACCAGGTCAGCAGAGACGCTGTACAGCCAGAGAACCAGGTCAGCAGAGCTGCTCTAGAGACTGAGAACCAGGTCGGCAGAGCTGCTCTAGAGCCAAAGAACTAGGTTAACAGAGCTGCTGTAGAGCCATAGAACCAGGACAGCAGAGCTGAACTAGAGCCAGAGAACCAGGTCAGCAGAGCCTCTGTAGAGCCAGAGAACCAGGTCAGCAGAGCCTCTGTAGAGCCAGAGAACCAGGTCAGCAGAGCCTCTGAAGAGGCAGAGAACCAGGTCAGCAGAGCTGCTTTAGAGCCAGAGAACCAGGTCAGCAGAGCTGCCCTAGAGACTGAGAACCAGGTCAGCAGAGCCGTTGTAGAGCCAGAGAACCAGGTCAGCAGAGCTGCTGTAAAGCCAGAGAACCAGGTACGCAGAGCTGCTGTAGAGCCAGAGAACCAGATATGCAGAACTGCTCTAGAGCCAGAGAACCAGGTCAGCAGAGCTGCTCTAGAGCCAGAGAACCAGGTCAGCAGAGCTGTTGTAGAGCCTGAGAACCAGGTCAGCAGAGCTGCTCTAGAGCCAGAGAACTAGGTCAGCAGAGCTGCTGTAGAGCCAGAGAACCAGGTCAGCAGAGCTGCTCTGGAGCCAGAGAACCAGGTCAGCACAGCTGCTCTAGAGCCAGAGAACCAGGTCAGCAGAGCTGCTCTAGAGCCAGAGAACCAGGTCAGCAGAGCTGCTCTAGAGCAAGAGAACCAGGTCAACAAGCCGCTGTAGAGCCAGGGAACCAGGTCAACAGAGCCGCTGTAGCGCCAGAGAACCAGGTCAGCAGAGCTGCTTTAGAGCCACAGAACCAGGCCAGCAGAGCCATTGTAGAGCCAGAGAACCAGGTCAGCCGAGCTGCTGTAGAGCCAGAGAACCAGGTCAGCAAAGCTGTTGTTCAGCCAGAGAACCAGGTCAGTAGAGCTGCTCTAGAGCCAGAGAACTGGGTTGTTGGACTTGGCCCTTCTGGCAGGTTCACCCCTGGACTTTTTGGCTTTTTATTGGTGACTTGGTGTGGTAATTGTTTGGTCTCTGCGCACTTTCCCTGTGTCCCAGGGTAAAGTGCGTGCGTGCTCTGAGTGCATGTGGTGAGATAGGCCTGCCCTCCCATAGGAATGCATGGGGAATGTATGTGTCCCTAGTAGTTCCTGATGCGTGGGGTGTGCAGGCCCGAGTTTGGTATGTGCGGACTCGTGGGAGTGAATGCTGCGCGATGATGTGTGCGGCGTGCATGTACCTAGTGTGGAAGTGCCACTTCTAGAAGTGGGCACTTCTGTGTGCAGTGTGTCTGTCGCGTGATTGGCTGGTCATGTCATGTGACGGGCTAGGGATTCCCCAGTGTCAGGATGAGTCACCCAGTGGTGAATGGGGAGATCAGCAGCTAGATGGGTGGGAGGAGTCCACCTGGGTCCTGAATAGGACAGGGTTTTCCAAACACAATGCTGGCCCCGCCCCCTGTGGTGCGACTGACGACCCTAGCCCTTCCAGTGAATAGAATGAGGGGCTGAGCACATCAAGGGTGCTCCCCAACCAGCTGCGACTGGTTTTCCCCCTCACCCTGAACCCAGAACAAAGGGTTTGCCTGTATAAAAATGGGGCTGTGTCCCCACAGAATCGGTTCTCTGCCAGGATCCTACCTGAGGGGGGCTGCTGCTGCTGCTGGACCAGAGGACCGCCACTTGGACTACCTCCCTGCCTGGAGGCCCAGTGAGCTGGCTCTGGGTCCAGCCTTGCCCCCCACCCCTGCTTTGCTGTGTGCAGGGGAGACTTTTGCTGGATTTTGTGGTTCTTTTGTCCTTTAAGCGCTGGGAGCGCCTTATTTTGCCCATAAGCGCCTGGAAGCGCTTTTATCTCCCTTCAGCGCTCAGGAGCGCTTTATTTTTCACCTCTAGCGCCTGGAAGCGCTTTCCTTTTCCTTTAGCGCTCAGGAGCGCTTTTATTTCTAAAAAGCCGGTGCCCACCCGGCGTGTGCCCCGTTCTCTGCAAATCCTAAAGTCCCCTGGCAGGTGCCCACCCTGCCAGGGACATTGCCGCAATATCGAGTGCCCACCTCGATTTATTGGATTAGAATAGCGCCGGTGCACCCCCGGCATTTGCCCCGTGAATCGCCCTCCGGCGCCCGACCAGGAAGTCAGGCGGGCCGGGGGCGGGCCTCCGGGACAACCGGAAAAGGAAGTAGGAGGGCGGGAGCCTACCCCGCCTCCTACCGAAGCATCGCGGCTGGTTTTGGGGGCCCCGGAGCAGGCAGGAGCCTACCCTGCGCCCGGTGCCCTTGACCCGGAGGAGAAGCGTCCTACCCAGGCGGGAGCCCACCCCGCACTAGGACGAGCTGCCGTCGTGTCCGGGGCCCGTAGGCTCCGCATTTGCTGCAGATCTCCGGCCCCGGGAAGAGAAGGGACGACGCCGCGGAGAGCCGGTGAGTGGGGGCGTTCCCGCCGGTCTCTCCTCGGTCCCCCACGGGCGGTGATTGAGCCAGAGCCCGGCTGAGGCTCTGACATCGGGGGCAGTGTCCGTGAGCCCCCGAGAGGCTCCAACGCGGGCAGAGCGTTGTTGGGAGCGCGAGGTCGCTCCAAAGCGGGGCCCATTGTTGTTTAGAGCCTGCGAGGCTCAGGGGGCATTTCTCCAACGTTGGGGGCATTTCTTTTGGGATTGAGTGGCCCCAGGTGGCAGCGGGCCACTCCCACCTTGCCCCTCAAAGTTGTTTAGAGCCTGCGAGGCTCAGGGGGCCACAAGTGTGACCTATTAGAGCCCAGGAGAGGCTCCAACCCCCCCGCCATATTGGTTTAACAAGGCACAGTGGTGCCACAGCATCTCTCCAGTTGCCCAGCACTTAGTGGGCAACTGCAACGTTTAGGTTGTGGCCTCGGTGTTCTGGCTTGCGCAGCCTGCGACGGCGCGCCCTGACTCTTCTGGACGCAGGGCGTCCTTGCCCCTACTAGGCCAGTTGGCCTAGGGACTGCCACAGGTAGTGGCTTATGTGAGTTCTTGCGCAATTGTGTTCCTAACCTGCACCTCTGAATGTGTTTATGCGTCATGTGCTTTGCTTTACACCTCTGAATGTTATGCATCATGTGTTTATGTGCTTAGACCCCTACAAGTAGTGTGATACTTAGGTGGTTGTTTTCTCCCTAGGACAGGTGGTGCTAGTGAGGTCCTGATTCCCTGCGCAATATTTTCCTAAGGTGGTTAGGGTTGCGTAGGTGGTACTTACCTGATACCAGTAGTTACTGGTTGTGTGCTACATATGTTATTTTGTACTACAGTATTATTCCTATGTTCTAAAAAGTGCTAATTCCTGACAGTGGTCCAGGTGGCCCTGTCCCCTGTATATATAATCCCTTGTAAATTCTGCCCGTGCCTGTTGGCACATTGTAGAGTGTGTGTTTTTATCTAATGTGTTGTGTATAATACAAAGGCTATTTTTATAGAATACCTTGTGTGGAGTTTCCTTTGTGGTGGGCCTTGGGTGTTGTTGCTGGGTGCGCGCGCAAACGCTTTACACATCGCCTCAGGGATAAGCCTGTCTGCTCGTGCCAAGCTACCAAGGGGGTGAGCAGGGGTTATCTTTGGCGTGTAACATCCTTGCCCTGACTAGAGTGGTGGTTTCTGCCTGACTTTGGCGCAAGCCTTAGCCAACCAGAAATCCCATTTCTAACATTGGTGATCAGCGGTGGGATTTGGACTTGCGTTTGCGCTGTACCGCAGCGGCAACTGGCCGCACTACAAAACTCTGCATTTAGATAAATCACATGGTATAGGGATTATTGTTTTAAAATTGTTTTTAATTGTCATTTCTTTGGAAATGTGGTTTTGTGCACTGTGAGTTAGGTGTCCCTAGCTCGGGAGGGTAGATCATCCCCCTAAGTGCATTGTGTTTCTGGATTCACCAGAGGGTGGGATCCAGTGGTGGCAGCGTAATAGTGTCCTGTACATTTGTCCCCCGCCCTGCGCCCAGAGTTGGTACCTGTGTCACGTGGTGGTCAGGTTGAGGAATCAGGGGTGGTAGAAACTGCCTTACCAGTCCGAGGGGAGGGTTGTGTGTGTGGATGAATGGTGTGTGGCACTAGGCAAGTGAGTGTGAGTTCTCTGGGTTAGAGAGCTTGCTGAATCTTTTTGTGAATTGTGTGCTCCTGTGTGAAACTCAGACCCCTAGGTTCCCTGTATAATTGTTACCATAACGTCCGCCAGAATGGAGCCTGCTTGTGATCCCTATGAGCTAGCTTGGCGCCAGAGGCAGGAGTTAGAAAGGTACTGTACAGAGGAAGAGTCAGAAGAGGAGGTAGAGGATGACAATACCTGGACGCCAGTAGAGAGTGAGGACCCCATAGGTAGGGCGTCCCTTGCTGGGTCCAGCGTAGGAGGCAGCGTCTCATCCCTTTCCCTGTCCCCAGAGGAGTGGGAAGATAGGAGGAAAGAAAGGGAGCACCAGCTGGCGTTAGAGAAGCTCAGGTTAGAGCATGCTCAGGCTATGGCGCAGCTGGAGGCCAGGAAGCAACAGCGAGAGACTGAGTGGGTCTTGGCGCGGGAGAGGGTAGAGGAGGCTGAGAGGGCCTCCACCAGAGGCAAAGTAGCTCTGGAGGGTAGACTATCCCCTGCGCGCAGTTTTAATTTTCTGGGCTCCCCAGGGAGGGTTGAGTCCAGTGGTAGTAGCGATGTAGATTCCAGTGTAGGAAATCCCAGTCCCAGTTCCCCCAGTCTGGTACCTGTTCCCCAGGAGGAGGAGTTAAGGTTGAAATTCAGGGGCAGTAGGAAACTGTCTCACCAGACTTGGGAGGAGTTTGTGGATGGATGTGAGGATGCAATGTTTGATTGGATTTCCACAGCAAGTGATTTTGATATACTGTGTAATCTGGTTCTCAAAGAACACCTGCTCAGTTGTTGTGTGCCGGGGCTGCGCCAACACCTGTTGGGGTGTGGATTGTCTGAGCCATTTGACCTGGCGGAGGAAGCAGAGCGCTGGGAAAGGGCTAGAGGTTCTCTAGAGTCATTAGGGAGTGACTCCAAAAGTAGTGGGTCAGGTATCTTCCAGCCCAGCGTGGTGGAAGAGGCTCAGTGTAGCCCAGCTAGGTCCCAGGATAGCGAGGAGGGTGTAGGGGCTCACTGCCTGGCTCAGTGGAGCAGGAGTGAGAGGGTGACCGAGGGTCCCCTGACGTACGAAACCCTGCCTCAGGACTTGGATGGTTCCATGAGGGAACACCAAGTTGGGGACCTAGGCTGTCCTGTTAGCCCATTTGAGGGAGATCTCCTGGTGAGTAGAGGACCTGGAGCACCTGTAACCAGGGCTCCTGTGGTTCTAGAGTCTGGCAGTACCGCTCCGGTAGGGAGGGTACAGGAGTCCAGTGTGAGGAGTGATTGGGGGATGAGTTTCCCAGTGGAAGAGCCTGTGGGTCAGGGACTACCCAGTTGGGCTAGGATCCCGTGTAGTGACCAGGGTGGCACCACTTCTGTTCTGGGGGATCTCCGCGCACTGTCAGGTGGACAGGGGACGGGAGATCAGCGCCAGACAGACAGTCGCTTGACGTATGTGTCCTTTGATAGCCTCAGGGGGATGGAGTGGAAATCCCCAGAAGTCCTGGAGTGCCAGGCAATTATTCCACCAAAGGTTCTAGGCCGGAGGTTGGGAGGCCAGGTTCAGGATCAGCCTGACCTGAAGGGTGGGACGTCTGTAATCAGCGCCCCGACCAGTTCTTCTTCCAGAGGTACCGCCCCAGTTGGTAGGGAGCAGGGTTCTGGAAGGGGGTGCAGAGGGTGGGAGAGCCCACCTCTGCCCCCGGTACAACCTGAGGGGTTAAACCCTGGGTTGGAATGGCGTTCTAAGTGTACCCCTCGCCAGAGGAGGAGGAACCCTAGGAGAAGAGGTAGGGGGAGGAGAGCCTTCCCTGAGACTCCTGGTCCGCCTGAGGGTGTAGACCCTAGGCTGGGGAACCAGTGGCAGTCTAGTCCTGTCTTTCAGAGAGGAAGAGTGGAGAATGGCCGCTATGTGCCAGGGGTTACTACCCCCCACTCTATGGTTAGGCAAAGACCGGTGGCACCTGGGTGGCCTAGGGCCTGGTCTTGGCCGCGGACAGCTTGGGAGTACCAGTGGGGTAGCCCAGTTGGTCCAGACAGTGGTGTTAAAAAGAATTCCATGGGTTCACCGTGGCGTAGAACCGGAGGGTGTCCATGCAGTTGCGGGCCCGCGTCCGTGTTCTATCGCCCCAAGCAGGGAAGTCCATCACGGTGGTGATTGGTCTGCCCTGCGTTTTGGCTGGAAGGGGGTTGTGTTGGACTTGGCCCTTCTGGCAGGTTCACCCCTGGACTTTTTGGCTTTTTATTGGTGACTTGGTGTGGTAATTGTTTGGTCTCTGCGCACTTTCCCTGTGTCCCAGGGTAAAGTGCGTGCGTGCTCTGAGTGCATGTGGTGAGATAGGCCTGCCCTCCCATAGGAATGCATGGGGAATGTATGTGTCCCTAGTAGTTCCTGATGCGTGGGGTGTGCAGGCCCGAGTTTGGTATGTGCGGACTCGTGGGAGTGAATGCTGCGCGATGATGTGTGCGGCGTGCATGTACCTAGTGTGGAAGTGCCACTTCTAGAAGTGGGCACTTCTGTGTGCAGTGTGTCTGTCGCGTGATTGGCTGGTCATGTCATGTGACGGGCTAGGGATTCCCCAGTGTCAGGATGAGTCACCCAGTGGTGAATGGGGAGATCAGCAGCTAGATGGGTGGGAGGAGTCCACCTGGGTCCTGAATAGGACAGGGTTTTCCAAACACAATGCTGGCCCCGCCCCCTGTGGTGCGACTGACGACCCTAGCCCTTCCAGTGAATAGAATGAGGGGCTGAGCACATCAAGGGTGCTCCCCAACCAGCTGCGACTGGTTTTCCCCCTCACCTTGAACCCAGAACAAAGGGTTTGCCTGTATAAAAATGGGGCTGTGTCCCCACAGAATCGCCCTCCGGCGCCCGACCAGGAAGTCAGGCGGGCCGGGGGCGGGCCTCCGGGACAACCGGAAAAGGAAGTAGGAGGGCGGGAGCCTACCCCGCCTCCTACCGAAGCATCGCGGCTGGTTTTGGGGGCCCCGGAGCAGGCAGGAGCCTACCCTGCGCCCGGTGCCCTTGACCCGGAGGAGAAGCGTCCTACCCAGGCGGGAGCCCACCCCGCACTAGGACGAGCTGCCGTCGTGTCCGGGGCCCGTAGGCTCCGCATTTGCTGCAGATCTCCGGCCCCGGGAAGAGAAGGGACGACGCCGCGGAGAGCCGGTGAGTGGGGGCGTTCCCGCCGGTCTCTCCTCGGTCCCCCACGGGCGGTGATTGAGCCAGAGCCCGGTTGAGGCTCTGACATCGGGGGCAGTGTCCGTGAGCCCCCGAGAGGCTCCAACGCGGGCAGAGCGTTGTTGGGAGCGCGAGGTCGCTCCAAAGCGGGGCCCATTGTTGTTTAGAGCCTGCGAGGCTCAGGGGGCATTTCTCCAACGTTGGGGGCATTTCTTTTGGGATTGAGTGGCCCCAGGTGGCAGCGGGCCACTCCCACCTTGCCCCTCAAAGTTGTTTAGAGCCTGCGAGGCTCAGGGGGCCACAAGTGTGACCTATTAGAGCCCAGGAGAGGCTCCAACCCCCCCGCCATATTGGTTTAACAAGGCACAGTGGTGCCACAGCATCTCTCCAGTTGCCCAGCACTTAGTGGGCAACTGCAACGTTTAGGTTGTGGCCTCGGTGTTCTGGCTTGCGCAGCCTGCGCCGGCGCGCCCTGACTCTTCTTGACGCAGGGCGTCCTTGCCCCTACTAGGCCAGTTGGCCTAGGGACTGCCACAGGTGGTGGCTTATGTGAGTTCTTGCGCAATTGTGTTCCTAACCTGCACCTCTGAATGTGTTTATGCGTCATGTGCTTTGCTTTACACCTCTGAATGTTATGCATCATGTGTTTATGTGCTTAGACCCCTACAAGTAGTGTGATACTTAGGTGGTTGTTTTCTCCCTAGGACAGGTGGTGCTAGTGAGGTCCTGATTCCCTGCGCAATATTTTCCTAAGGTGGTTAGGGTTGCGTAGGTGGTACTTACCTGATACCAGTAGTTACTGGTTGTGTGCTACATATGTTATTTTGTACTACAGTATTATTCCTATGTTCTAAAAAGTGCTAATTCCTGACAGTGGTCCAGGTGGCCCTGTCCCCTGTATATATAATCCCTTGTAAATTCTGCCCGTGCCTGTTGGCACATTGTAGAGTGTGTGTTTTTATCTAATGTGTTGTGTATAATACAAAGGCTATTTTTATAGAATACCTTGTGTGGAGTTTCCTTTGTGGTGGGCCTTGGGTGTTGTTGCTGGGTGCGCGCGCAAACGCTTTACACATCGCCTCAGGGATAAGCCTGTCTGCTCGTGCCAAGCTACCAAGGGGGTGAGCAGGGGTTATCTTTGGCGTGTAACTTCCTTGCCCTGACTAGAGTGGTGGTTTCTGCCTGACTTTGGCGCAAGCCTTAGCCAACCAGAAATCCCATTTCTAACATGGGTCATCAGAGCTGCCGTAGAGCCATAGAACCAGGTCAGCAGAGCTCCTCTAGAGCCATAGAACCAGGTCAGCAGAACTGCTTTAGAGCCAGACAACCAGGTCAGCAGAGACGCTGTACAGCCAGAGAACCAGATTAGAGCAGCTCTGCTGGAGACTGAGAACCAGGTCAGCAGAGCTGCTCTAGAGCCTGAGAACAAGGTCAGCAGAGCCGTTGTACGCCAGAGAACCAGGTCAGCAGAGCCGCTATAGAGCCAGAGAACCAGGTCAGCAGAGCTGCTGTACAGCGAGAGAACAAGGTCAGCAGAGCTGCTCTACAGCCAAAGAACCAGGTCAGAAGAGCCGTTGTACAGCCTGAGAACCAGGTCAGCAAAGATGCTTTAGAGCCAGAGAACAAGGTCAGCAGAGCTCCTTCAAAGCCAGAGAACCAGGTCAGCAGGGCTGCTCTAGAGCCTAAGATCCAGGTCAGCAGAGCTGCTTTAGAGCCCGAGAACCAGTTCAGCAGAGCTGCTTTAGAGCCAGAGAAACAGGTCAGCAGAGCCGTTGTAGAGCCAGAGAACCAAGTCACCAAAGCTGCTTTAGAGCCAGAGAACCAGGTCAGCAGAGCTGCTTTAGAGCCAGAGAACCAGGTCAGCAAAGCTGCTTTAGAGCCAGAGAAACAGGTCAGCAGAGCCGTTGTAGAGCCAGAGAACCAGGCCAGCAAAACAGTTGTAGAGCCAGAGAACCAGGTCAGCAGAGCTGCTCTAGAGCCAGAGAACTAGGTCAGCAGAGCTGCTTTAGAGCCAGAGAACCAGGCCAGCAGAGTCACTGTAGAGCCAGAGAACTAGGTCAGCAGAGCTGCTTTAGAGCCAGAGAACCAGGCCAGCAGAGTCACTGTAGAGCCTGAGAACCAGGCCAGCAGAGCCGCTGTAGACCCAGAGAACCAGGTCAGCAGAGCCGCTGTAGACCCAGAGAACGAGGTCAGCAGAGCTGCTGTAGACCCAGAGAAACAGGTCAGCAGAGCCGCTGTAGACCTAGAGAACCAGGTCAGCAGAGCCGCTGTAGACCCGGAGAACCAGGTCAGCAGAGCCGCTGTAGACCCGGAGAACCAGGTCAGCAGAGCCGCTGTAGACCCAGAGAACCAGGTCAGCAGAGCCGCTGTAGAGCCAGGAAACCAGGTCAGCAGAGCCGCTCTGGAGCCAGAGAACCAGGTCAACAGAGCTGCTGTAGAGCCAGAGAACCAGGACAGCAGAGCCGCTCTAGAGCCAGAGAACCAGGTCAGCAGAGCCGCTCTAGAGCCAGAGAACCAGGTCAGCAGAGCCGCTCTAGAGCCAGAGAACCAGGTCAACAGAGCAGCTGTAGAGCCAGAGACCCAGGTCAGCAGAGCTGCTGTAGAGCCAGAGACCCAGGTCAGCAGAGCCGCTCTAGAGCCAGAGACCCAGGTCAGCAGAGTCGCTCTAGAGCCAGAGAACCAGGTCAGCGGAGCCGTTGTAGAGCCAGAGAACCAGGTCAGCAGAGCTGCTGTACAACCAGAGAACAAGGTAAGCAGAGCTGCTCTACAGCCAAAGAACCAGGTCAGCAGAGCTGCTCTAGACCCAGAGTACCAGGACAGCAGAGCCGCTCTAGAGCCAGAGAACCAGGTCAGCAGAGCCGCTGTAGAGCCAGAGAACCAAGTCAGCAGAGCCGCTCTAGAGCCAGAGAACCAGGTCAACAGAGCAGCTGTAGAGCCAGAGACCCAGGTCAGCAGAGCTGCTGTAGAGCCAGAGAACCAGGTGAGCAGAGCTGCTGTAGAGCCAGAGAACCAGGTCAGCAGAGCTGCTGTAGAGCCAGAGAACCAGGTCAGTGAAGCCGTTGTAGAGCCAGAGAACCAGGTCAGCAGAGCTGCTGTACAGCAAGAGAACAAGGTCAGCAGAGCTGCTCTACAGCCAAAGAACCAGGTCAGCAGACCTGCTCCAGACCCAGAGTACCAGATCAGCGGAGCCGTTGTAGAGCCAGAGAACCAGGTCAGCAGAGCTGCTGTACAGCCAGAAAACAAGGTCAGCAGAGCTGCTCTACAGCCAAAGAACCAGGTCAGCAGAGCTGCTCTATACCCAGAGTACCAGATCAGCAGAGCTGCTGTAGAGCCGGAGAACCAGGTCAGCAGAGCTGCTCTAGAGCCAGAGAACCAGGTCAGCAGAGCCGCTGTAGAGCCAGAGAACCGGGTCAGCAGAGCCGCTATAGAGCCAGAGAACCAGGTCAGCAGAGCTGCTGTACAGCCAGAGAACAAGGTCAGCAGAGCTGCTCTACAGCCAAAGAACCAGGTCAGCAGAGCCGTTGTACAGCCTGAGAACCAGGTCAGCAAAGCCGCTCTAGAGCCAGAGGACCAGGGCAGCAGAGGTGCTTTAGAGCCAGAGAACCAGGTCAGAAGAGCTGCTCTAGAGCCAGAGAACCAGGTCAGCAGAGCTGTTGTAGAGCCAGAGAACTAGGTCAGCAGAGCTGTTGTAGAGCCAGTGAACCAGGTCAGCAGAGCTGCTCTAGAGGCAGAGAACCAGGTCAGCAGAGCTGCTGTAGAGCCAGGGAACCAGGACAGCAGAGCCGTTCTAGAGTCAGAGAACCAGGTCAGCAGAGCCGTTCTAGAGCCAGAGAACCAGGTCAGCAGAGCCGCTCTAGAGCCAGAGAACCAGGTCAGCAGAGCCGCTGTAGAGCCAGAGAACCAGGTCAGCAGAGCCGCTGTAGAGCCTGAGACCCAGGTCAGCCGAGCCGCTCAAGAGCCAGAGAACCAGGTCACCAGAGCCGCTTTAGAGCCAGAGAACCAGGTCAACAGAGCTGCTGTAGAGCCAGAGAACCAGGTCAGCAGAGCCGCTCTAGAGCCACAGAGCCAGGTCAGCAAAGCTGCTTTAGAGCCAGAGAACCAGGGCAACAGAGCCGCTGTAGAGCCAGAGAACCAGTTCAGCAGAGCTGCTTTACAGCCAGAGAACCAGGTCAGCAGAGCCATTGTAGAGCCAGAGAACCAGGTCAGCAAAGCTGCTTGTGAGCCACAGAACGAGGTCAGCAGAGCTGCTCTAGAGCCAAAGAACTAGGTCAACAGAGCTGCTGTAGAGCCATAGAACCAGGTCAGCACAGCCGCTCTAGAGCCACAGAACCAGGTCAGCAGAGCCTCTGTAGAGCCAGAGAACCAGGTCAGCAGAGCCGCTCTAGAGCCAGAGAACTAGATCAGCAGAGCTGCTTTAGAGCCTGAGACCCTTGTCAGCAGAGCCGTTTGTAGAGCAAGAGAATCAGGTCAGCAGAGCCGCGTTAGAGCCAGTGAACCAGGTCAGCAGAGCTGCTGTACAGCCAGAGAACCAGGTCAGCAGATCCGTTGTACAGCCTGAGAACCAGGTCAGCAGAGCTGCTCTAGGGCCTAAGAACCAGGTCAGCAGAGCTGCTGTAGAGCCAGAGAACCAGGTCAGAAGAGCTGCTCTAGAGCCAGAGAACCAGGTCAGCAGAGCTGTTGTAGAGACAGAGAACCAGGTCAGCAGAGCTGTTGTACAGCGAGAGAACAAGGTCAGCAGAGCTGCTCTACAGCCAAAGAACCAGGTCAGAAGAGCCGTTGTACAGCCTGAGAACCAGGTCAGCAAAGATGCTTTAGAGCCAGAGAACAAGGTCAGCAGAGCTCCTTCAAAGCCAGAGAACCAGGTCAGCAGGGCTGCTCTAGAGCCTAAGATCCAGGTCAGCAGAGCTGCTTTAGAGCCCGAGAACCAGTTCAGCAGAGCTGCTTTAGAGCCAGAGAAACAGGTCAGCAGAGCCGTTGTAGAGCCAGAGAACCAGGTCACCAAAGCTGCTTTAGAGCCAGAGAACCAGGTCAGCAGAGCTGCTTTAGAGCCAGAGAACCAGGTCAGCAAAGCTGCTTTAGAGCCAGAGAAACAGGTCAGCAGAGCCGTTGTAGAGCCAGAGAACCAGGCCAGCAAAACAGTTGTAGAGCCAGAGAACCAGGTCAGCAGAGCTGCTCTAGAGCCAGAGAACTAGGTCAGCAGAGCTGCTTTAGAGCCTGAGAACCAGGCCAGCAGAGTCACTGTAGAGCCTGAGAACCAGGCCAGCAGAGTCGCTGTAGAGCCAGAGAGCCAAGTCAGCAGAGCCGCTGTAGACCCAGAGAACCAGGTCAGCAGAGCCGCTGTAGACCCAGAGAACGAGGTCAGCAGAGCTGCTGTAGACCCAGAGAAACAGGTCAGCAGAGCCGCTGTAGACCTAGAGAACCAGGTCAGCAGAGCCGCTGTAGACCCGGAGAACCAGGTCAGCAGAGCCGCTGTAGACCCGGAGAACCAGGTCAGCAGAGCCGCTGTAGACCCAGAGAACCAGGTCAGCAGAGCCGCTGTAGAGCCAGAGAACCAGGTCAGCAGAGCCGCTCTGGAGCCAGAGAACCAGGTCAACAGAGCTGCTGTAGAGCCAGAGAACCAGGACAGCAGAGCCGCTCTAGAGCCAGAGAACCAGGTCAGCAGAGCCGCTCTAGAGCCAGAGAACCAGGTCAGCAGAGCCGCTCTAGAGCCAGAGAACCAGGTCAACAGAGCAGCTGTAGAGCCAGAGACCCAGGTCAGCAGAGCTGCTGTAGAGCCAGAGACCCAGGTCAGCAGAGCCGCTCTAGAGCCAGAGACCCAGGTCAGCAGAGTCGCTTTAGAGCCAGAGAACCAGGTCAGTGGAGCCGTTGTAGAGCCAGAGAACCAGGTCAGCAGAGCTGCTGTACAACCAGAGAACAAGGTAAGCAGAGCTGCTCTACAGCCAAAGAACCAGGTCAGCAGAGCTGCTCTAGACCCAGAGTACCAGGACAGCAGAGCCGCTCTAGAGCCAGAGAACCAGGTCAGCAGAGCCGCTGTAGAGCCAGAGAACCAAGTCAGCAGAGCCGCTCTAGAGCCAGAGAACCAGGTCAACAGAGCAGCTGTAGAGCCAGAGACCCAGGTCAGCAGAGCTGCTGTAGAGCCAGAGAACCAGGTGAGCAGAGCTGCTGTAGAGCCAGAGAACCAGGTCAGCAGAGCTGCTGTAGAGCCAGAGAACCAGGTCAGTGAAGCCGTTGTAGAGCCAGAGAACCAGGTCAGCAGAGCTGCTGTACAGCAAGAGAACAAGGTCAGCAGAGCTGCTCTACAGCCAAAGAACCAGGTCAGCAGACCTGCTCCAGACCCAGAGTACCAGATCAGCGGAGCCGTTGTAGAGCCAGAGAACCAGGTCAGCAGAGCTGCTGTACAGCCAGAAAACAAGGTCAGCAGAGCTGCTCTACAGCCAAAGAACCAGGTCAGCAGAGCTGCTCTATACCCAGAGTACCAGATCAGCAGAGCTGCTGTAGAGCCGGAGAACCAGGACAGCAGAGCTGCTCTAGAGCCAGAGAACCAGGTCAGCAGAGCCGCTGTAGAGCCAGAGAACCGGGTCAGCAGAGCCGCTATAGAGCCAGAGAACCAGGTCAGCAGAGCTGCTGTACAGCCAGAGAACAAGGTCAGCAGAGCTGCTCTACAGCCAAAGAACCAGGTCAGCAGAGCCGTTGTACAGCCTGAGAACCAGGTCAGCAAAGCCGCTCTAGAGCCAGAGGACCAGGGCAGCAGAGGTGCTTTAGAGCCAGAGAACCAGGTCAGAAGAGCTGCTCTAGAGCCAGAGAACCAGGTCAGCAGAGCTGTTGTAGAGCCAGAAAACTAGGTCAGCAGAGCTGTTGTAGAGCCAGAGAACCAGGTCAGCAGAGCTGCTCTAGAGCCAGAGAACTAGGTCAGCAGAGCTGCTTTAGAGCCAGAGAACCAGGCCAGCAGAGTCACTGTAGAGCCTGAGAACCAGGCCAGCAGAGTCGCTGTAGAGCCAGAGAACCAAGTCAGCAGAGCCGCTGTAGACCCAGAGAACCAGGTCAGCAGAGCCGCTGTAGACCCAGAGAACGAGGTCAGCAGAGCTGCTGTAGACCCAGAGAAACAGGTCAGCAGAGCCGCTGTAGACCTAGAGAACCAGGTCAGCAGAGCCGCTGTAGACCCGGAGAACCAGGTCAGCAGAGCCGCTGTAGACCCGGAGAACCAGGTCAGCAGAGCCGCTGTAGACCCAGAGAACCAGGTCAGCAGAGCCGCTGTAGAGCCAGAGAACCAGGTCAGCAGAGCCGCTCTGGAGCCAGAGAACCAGGTCAACAGAGCTGCTGTAGAGCCAGAGAACCAGGACAGCAGAGCCGCTCTAGAGCCAGAGAACCAGGTCAGCAGAGCCGCTCTAGAGCCAGAGAACCAGGTCAGCAGAGCCGCTCTAGAGCCAGAGAACCAGGTCAACAGAGCAGCTGTAGAGCCAGAGACCCAGGTCAGCAGAGCTGCTGTAGAGCCAGAGACCCAGGTCAGCAGAGCCGCTCTAGAGCCAGAGACCCAGGTCAGCAGAGTCGCTCTAGAGCCAGAGAACCAGGTCAGCGGAGCCGTTGTAGAGCCAGAGAACCAGGTCAGCAGAGCTGCTGTACAACCAGAGAACAAGGTAAGCAGAGCTGCTCTACAGCCAAAGAACCAGGTCAGCAGAGCTGCTCTAGACCCAGAGTACCAGGACAGCAGAGCCACTCTAGAGCCAGAGAACCAGGTCAGCAGAGCCGCTGTAGAGCCAGAGAACCAAGTCAGCAGAGCCGCTCTAGAGCCAGAGAACCAGGTCAACAGAGCAGCTGTAGAGCCAGAGACCCAGGTCAGCAGAGCTGCTGTAGAGCCAGAGAACCAGGTCAGCAGAGCTGCTGTAGAGCCAGAGAACCAGGTCAGCAGAGCTGCTGTAGAGCCAGAGAACCAGGTCAGTGAAGCCGTTGTAGAGCCAGAGAACCAGGTCAGCAGAGCTGCTGTACAGCAATTGAACAAGGTCAGCAGAGCTGCTCTACAGCCAAAGAACCAGGTCAGCAGACCTGCTCCAGACCCAGAGTACCAGATCAGCGGAGCCGTTGTAGAGCCAGAGAACCAGGTCAGCAGAGCTGCTGTACAGCCAGAAAACAAGGTCAGCAGAGCTGCTCTACAGCCAAAGAACCAGGTCAGCAGAGCTGCTCTATACCCAGAGTACCAGATCAGCAGAGCTGCTGTAGAGCCGGAGAACCAGGTCAGCAGAGCTGCTCTAGAGCCAGAGAACCAGGTCAGCAGAGCCGCTGTAGAGCCAGAGAACCGGGTCAGCAGAGCCGCTATAGAGCCAGAGAACCAGGTCAGCAGAGCTGCTGTACAGCCAGAGAACAAGGTCAGCAGAGCTGCTCTACAGCCAAAGAACCAGGTCAGCAGAGCCGTTGTACAGCCTGAGAACCAGGTCAGCAAAGCCGCTCTAGAGCCAGAGGACCAGGGCAGCAGAGGTGCTTTAGAGCCAGAGAACCAGGTCAGAAGAGCTGCTCTAGAGCCAGAGAACCAGGTCAGCAGAGCTGTTGTAGAGCCAGAGAACTAGGTCAGCAGAGCTGTTGTAGAGCCAGTGAACCAGGTCAGCAGAGCTGCTCTAGAGGCAGAGAACCAGGTCAGCAGAGCTGCTGTAGAGCCAGGGAACCAGGACAGCAGAGCCGTTCTAGAGTCAGAGAACCAGGTCAGCAGAGCCGTTCTAGAGCCAGAGAACCAGGTCAGCAGAGCCGCTCTAGAGCCAGAGAACCAGGTCAGCAGAGCCGCTGTAGAGCCAGAGAACCAGGTCAGCAGAGCCGCTGTAGAGCCTGAGACCCAGGTCAGCCGAGCCGCTCAAGAGCCAGAGAACCAGGTCACCAGAGCCGCTTTAGAGCCAGAGAACCAGGTCAACAGAGCTGCTGTAGAGCCAGAGAACCAGGTCAGCAGAGCCGCTCTAGAGCCACAGAGCCAGGTCAGCAGAGCTGCTTTAGAGCCAGAGAACCAGGGCAACAGAGCCGCTGTAGAGCCAGAGAACCAGTTCAGCAGAGCTGCTTTACAGCCAGAGAACCAGGTCAGCAGAGCCATTGTAGAGCCAGAGAACCAGGTCAGCAAAGCTGCTTGTGAGCCAGAGAACGAGGTCAGCAGAGCTGCTCTAGAGCCAAAGAACTAGGTCAACAGAGCTGCTGTAGAGCCATAGAACCAGGTCAGCACAGCCGCTCTAGAGCCACAGAACCAGGTCAGCAGAGCCTCTGTAGAGCCAGAGAACCAGGTCAGCAGAGCCGCTCTAGAGCCAGAGAACTAGATCAGCAGAGCTGCTTTAGAGCCTGAGACCCTTGTCAGCAGAGCCGTTTGTAGAGCAAGAGAATCAGGTCAGCAGAGCCGCGTTAGAGCCAGTGAACCAGGTCAGCAGAGCTGCTGTACAGCCAGAGAACCAGGTCAGCAGTTCCGTTGTACAGCCTGAGAACCAGGTCAGCAGAGCTGCTCTAGGGCCTAAGAACCAGGTCAGCAGAGCTGCTGTAGAGCCAGAGAACCAGGTCAGAAGAGCTGCTCTAGAGCCAGAGAACCAGGTCAGCAGAGCTGTTGTAGAGACAGAGAACCAGGTCAGCAGAGCTGTTGTACAGCCAGAGAACCAGGTCAGCAGAGCTGCTCTAGAGCCAGAGAACCAGGTCAGCAGAGCTGCTGTAGAGCCAGGGAACCAGGACAGCAGAGCCGTTCTAGAGCCAGAGAACCAGGTCAGCAGAGCCGTTCTAGAGCCAGAGAACCAGGTCAGCAGAGCCGCTCTAGAGCCAGAGAACCAGGTCAGCAGAGCCGCTCTAGAGCCAGAGAACCAGGTCAGCAGAGCCGCTGTAGAGCCAGAGAACCAGGTCAGCAGAGCAGCTGTAGAGCCTGAGACCCAGGTCAGCCGAGCCGCTCTAGAGCCAGAGAACCAGGTCACCAGAGCCGCTTTAGAGCCAGAGAACCAGGTCAACAGAGCCGCTGTAGAGCCAGAGAACCAGGTCTGCGGAGCTGCTTTAGAGCCACAGAACCAGGCCAGCAGAGCCGTTGTAGAGCCAGAGAACCAGGTCAGCAAAGCTGCTTCACAGCCAGAGAAATAGGTCAGCAGAGCCGTTGTAGAGCCAGAGAACCAGGTACGCAGAGCTGTTCTAGAGCCAGAGAAGCAGGTCAGCAGAGCCGCTGTAGAGTCAGAGAACCAGGTCAGCAGAGCTGTTATAGAGCCAGAGAACCAGGTCAGCAGAGCTACGGTAGAGCCATAGAACCAGGTCAGCAGAGACGCTCTAGAGCCAGAGAACCAGGTCAGCAGAGCCTCTGTAGAGCCAGAGAACCAGGTCAGCAGAGCCGCTGTAGAGACTGAGAACCAGGTCAAGAGAGCCGTTGTAGAGCCAGAGAACCAGGTCAGCAGAGTCATTGTAGAGCCAGAGAACCAGGTCAGCAGAGCTGCTGTAGAGCCAGAGAACCAGGTCAGCAGAGCTGCTCTAGAGCCAGAGAACCAGGCCAGCAGAGTTGCTCTAGAACCAGAGAACCAGGTCAGCAGAGCTGTTGTAGACCTTGAGAACCAGGTCAGCAGAGCTGCTCTAGAGCCAGAGAACTAGCTCAGCAGAGCTACTGTAGAGCCAGAGAACCAGGTCAGCAGAGCCGCTCTAGAGCCTGAGAACCAGGTCAGCAGAGCTGCTGTAAAGCCAGAGAACCAGGCCAGCAGAGCCGCTATAGAGCCAGAGAACCAGGTCAGCAGAACTGCTGTACAGCGAGAGAACAAGGTCAGCAGAGCTGCTCTGCAGCCAAAGAACTAGGTCAGCAGAGCCGTTGTACAGCCTGAGAACCAGGTCAGCAAAGCTGCTCTAGAGCCAGAGAACCAGGTCAGCAGAGCTGCTCTAGAGCCAGAGAACTAGCTCAGCAGAGCTACTGTAGAGCCAGAGAACTAGATCAGCAGAGCTGCTTTAGAGCCTGAGAACCTTGTCAGCAGAGCCGTTTGTAGAGCAAGAGAATCAGGTCAGCAGAGCCGCTGAAGAGCCAGTGAACCAGGTCAGCAGAGCTGCTGTACAGCCAGAGAACAAGGTCAGCAGAGGTGTGCTACAGCCAAAGAACCAGGTCAACAGAGCTGTTGGACTTGGCCCTTCTGGCAGGTTCACCCCTGAACTTTTTTTGCTTGTTACTGATGACTTGGTGTGGTAATTGTTTGGTCTCTGCGCACTTTCCCTGTGTCCCAGGGTAAAGTGCGTGCGTGCTCTGAGTGCATGTGGTGAGATAGGCCTGCCCTCCCATAGGAATGCATGGGGAATGTATGTGTCCCTAGTAGTTCCTGATGCGTGGGGTGTGCAGGCCCGAGTTTGGTATGTGCGGACTCGTGGGAGTGAATGCTGCGCGATGATGTGTGCGGCGTGCATGTACCTAGTGTGGAAGTGCCACTTCTAGAAGTGGGCACTTCTGTGTGCAGTGTGTCTGTCGCGTGATTGGCTGGTCGTGTCATGTGACGGGCTAGGGATTCCCCAGAGTCAGGATGAGTCACCCAGTGGTGAATGGGGAGATCAACAGCTAGATGGGTGGGAGGAGTACACCTGGGTCCTGAATAGGACAGGGTTTTCCACACACAATGCTGGCCCCGCCCCCTGCGGTGCGACTGACGACCCTAGCCCTGCCAATGAATAGAGTGAGGGGCTGAGCACATCAAGGGTGCTCCCCAACCAGCTGCGACTGGTTTTCCCCCTCACCCTGAACCCAGAACAAAGGGATTTGGTGTATAAAAAGGGGCTGTGTCCCCTTACAAAATGTTCTTGTTCTGCACTTGAATCTACCAGGGGCGTGCTGCTGCTGGGGCCCAGGGGAAGGCTTGCCTCCCTGGGCCCTGCCCAGCCCCTGGATGCCTAAGGAACTCCTGGGACCTGCTTGGATCTTTCTTCTTGGCCCCAGGACCTTTGCACACTTCTGCGCCCTGTGAAGCGCTTTGCCCTGGCTTTGCCTGGAGGAGAGGGAGAGCCTAGGGGCTGCGAAGCACTGCGCTGCAGCCCCTCTAGGAGGGAATCCCCATCGTAGGGATTCCCCCGTTGTGCTTATGGCGGCGGGTGCCTACCCCGCATTTTTCCTTGTGTCGCGGGTGCCCACCCCGCTTTGGTGCCACATGATTGCTGTTGAATTCGGCGGGTGCCCACCCCGCATCTTGGTACCTTTCGCGGGTGCCCACCCCGCTTGTTGTCTGTCCTGACGGGTGCCTACCCCGTTCACTGGCCATCCCGGCGGGTGCCCACCCCGCCGGTATCTAAGTTTGACTCGCGGGTGCCTACCCCGCATCGCCGCCAGCATCGGATAGGAAATCACCGCCGCGGCCGGGCCGCAATGGAACCTCTTCCGGGCCGCTGCCCAGCGCGACCCGGAAGGAGAGAAAGACTGTTCCCGTGGGCGGGGCTTCCTCGCAGGAGCAGGGAAGCCCCGCCAGTGAGAAGAGCCGGCGTCCGGCGACCGAGGCGGACGTTGGCAGCGCGGGGCTCCCAGGCGTGCAGGGAAGCCCCGCGCCACGAGAAGAGTGCAGCTGCTCCCGCCTGATGTGTCCCGAGGACCAAGGGACCGGGTGCGAAGAAGAATGCAGGTGAGAAGGGGAGCTCCCTGTGTGCCTGTTCGAGGCACAAGCACCCGTGCGCTCCAGTGGGGGCATGATTTGAATGAAGCTCCTATGCGCCCCAAGGGGGGGGGGAGGTGAGATCCGTGCCTATCTTCAGAGCGGCCCCGTCTGGCAGCGGGCCGCTCCAACGCTGGGCAGCAGTATTCCAGAGCCTCGTGGCTCAAAAGGGGCATAGTTGTTTACAGAGCCCAAGGGGGCTCCAGCATACTGGCACACAATTATTTCAGGAGCCCGTGTGCTCCAGGGGACATGATTTCCAGAGCCAGATGGCTCCCATGTTTGGCACACTGTTCTAGAGCCTAGAGGGCTCCAAGGATTGGCGCAGTTTGTTTTGAAGGGCTAATGAGAGCCCCCTGCCGCTATTTGCCTTCCCCCAGCTGCGCAGCACTTAGTGCCAGCTGCAGCGTTTAGGCCCTGCCCTGTCCCCAGCTGCCCAGCAAGTAGTGGGCAGCTGCTACGTTTAGGTTCTGGTGCGACCTGGACTATAATGTGATTTTGGTGCTAGGAAATGTACGGTGTAGTATGTTTTGCGCACCTTGTGTTCATGCTTATGGGGTTAGGAAATGTACTGTGTATAGTATATTTTGCGCTCCCTGTATTTCATACCTCTAAATGTGGTTAGTTCTGCCTAGGAGGTTGTTTTACCTTTTCAGGTTGATGGTAGGGAGAATGTACTTCCCTGTGTTATGTACGCCCCTAGAGTAGTGATACTTAGGTGGTTAGGTCTAATGCGTTAGACTACTGAGAATGTGCATAATGTATTTATGCCCCTGTGATAGATGCAGGATAGGTTTTACACCTGATGCTAGTGTGATGACGCTGAGGTCATTAGTGCGCCAGTAGAGACTGGTTGTGCTCTACAGTTACTTTGTGTTATGTCCTATGTTTACTATTGGTGATTTGTGCTATGTTCTAAGTGCTAATTCCTGACAGTGGTCCATGTGGCCCTGTCCCCTGTATATATGATCCCTTGTAAATTCTGCCCGTGCCTGTTGGCACATTGTAGAGTGTGTGTTTTTATCTAATGTGTTGTGTATAATACAAAGGCTATTTTTATAGAATACCTTGTGTGGAGTTTCCTTTGTGGTGGGCCTTGGGTGTTGTTGCTGGGTGCGCGCGCAAACGCTTTACACATCGCCTCAGGGATGAGCCTGTCTGCTCGTGCCAAGCTACCAAGGGGGTGAGCAGGGGTTATCTTTGGCGTGTAACTTCCTTGCCCTGACTAGAGTGGTGGTTTCTGCCTGGCTTTGGCGCACGCCTCAGCCAACCAGAAATCCCATTTCTAACATTGGTGGCAGCGGTGGGATTTGGACTTGCGTTTGCGCTGTACCGCAGCAGCAACTGGCCGCACTACAAAACTCTGCATTTAGACAAATCACATGGTATAGGGATTATTGTTTTAAAGTTTGCTTTTAAATGTCATTTCTTTGAAAATGTGTTCTTGTGCACTGTGAGTTAGGTGTCCCTAGCTCGGGAGGGTAGATCATCCCCCTTAGTGCATTGTGTTTTCTGGATTCACCAGAGGGTGGGATCCAGTGGTGGCAGCAGATGTGTGTCCAGTGCATGTATTCCCATTCCCAGTTCCAGGGGTAGTGGTACCTGTGTCACGTGGTGGTCAGGTTGAGAAATCAGGGGCGGTAGAAACTGTCTTACCAGTCTTGGGAGGGGTTTGGGGATGAATGTGTAATGCGCTGGATGAATGTGAATGTCCCATTCCCAGTTCCCAGAGTAATAGTACCTGTGTCACGTGGTGGTCAGGTTGAGAAATCAGGGGCGGTAGAAACTGTCTTACTAGTCTGGGGGGTGTGTGAGTGTGGATGAATGGTGTGAGTTCTCTGAAAGAAGGAGCTTGCTGAATACTTTGGTGTGAGTTCTCTGAAATAAGGAGCTTGCTGGTTGATTGGGTGTGAGTTCTCTGGGATAGGGAACTTGCATTGGGGAGTGATTCCAAAAGTAGTGGCTGAGGTGTCTTCCAGCCCAGCGTGGTGGAAGAGGTTCAGAGTAGCCCAGCTAGGTCTCGGTGTAGGGGCTCACGTCCTGTCTCTGCGGAGAAGGAGTGGGTGGGACTGCGTGTCTCCAGGTGCCCGAAACCCAGTGTCAGGGCCTGGATGGTTTCTTTAGGGAACATCAGGTCGGGGGCCTAGGCTGTACCAATAGGTCACTTGAGGAGGATCTCCCAGTGTCTAGAGGACGTGGAGCGTCTGTAATCAGAGCTCCAGTAGTCCTGGTGTCTGGCGGTACCGCTCCAGTTGGGAGGGTGCGGAAGTCCAGAGGGAGGGGTGAGAGGGGGAGGGATTCCCCAGTGGGAACCAGTAGGTCAGGGACCAGCCGGGAGGGCTGTGTCGCCACTGAGTGACCGTGGTGTCGCCACTTCTGTCCTGGGGGGTCTGCACGCACTGTCAGATGGACAGGAGGTCGTGAGATCAGCGCCAGGCAGACTGTCACACGACCCATTAGGTATGTGTCACCCTCGTTAAGTCCTGGTTCGCCAGGCATCTGACCAAAGGGTACGTCCCTCGGTTGGGGAGCCAGTAGTCGGTGTTTCCGGATCTGGACGTAAGGGCAGCTGTAGTCCTGAGGGCAGGTGGGGCTCATCTTAGGTGAAGAGACCCTGCTCTACAGTGGAAGGGGGTGCTGAGGGAGGGAGTCCTCGCCTCTGACCCCTTGGATCCCAGGTGGTAGACCAGTTGGTGGAGAGAGGTCCTGAACTGGTGGGAGAGTTGTGTTCTGGTGGGTGCTTCCCTGGGAGGGTGCGGAACCCCAGAAGTAGAGGTAGGGTGGGGCATTCTTGCCCGTGACCTCTGGTCAGCCTGAGGGTGCGGACCCTAGGTTGAAGGATCAGTGGTAGTTGGGAACTACACTGAGAGGGAGAGTGGAGAATGGCTTGTATGCCAGGGGTTACTACCCCCCACTCTGGGTTTGGCAAGGACCAGTGGTATCTGGGTGGCCTAGGGCCTGGTCCTGGCCGTGGACAACTAGGTAGTACCAGTGGGGTAGCCTAGTTGGGCCTGAGTTCTTTTCGGTTGTGTTTTTTTCAGATGGAACCATGTTGATTGAGAATGGCGTAGAACCGGAGAGTGTCCCTGCAGTGCGGGCCTGCGTCCGTGTTCTATCGCCCCAAGCAGGGAAGACCATCACGGTGGTGATTGGTCTGCCCTGCGTTTTGGCTGGAAGGGGGTTGTGTTGGACTTGGCCCTTCTGGCAGGTTCACCCCTGAACTTTTTTTGCTTGTTACTGATGACTTGGTGTGGTAATTGTTTGGTCTCTGCGCACTTTCCCTGTGTCCCAGGGTAAAGTGCGTGCGTGCTCTGAGTGCATGTGGTGAGATAGGCCTGCCCTCCCATAGGAATGCATGGGGAATGTATGTGTCCCTAGTAGTTCCTGATGCGTGGGGTGTGCAGGCCCGAGTTTGGTATGTGCGGACTCGTGGGAGTGAATGCTGCGCGATGATGTGTGCGGCGTGCATGTACCTAGTGTGGAAGTGCCACTTCTAGAAGTGGGCACTTCTGTGTGCAGTGTGTCTGTCGCGTGATTGGCTGGTCATGTCATGTGACGGGCTAGGGATTCCCCAGAGTCAGGATGAGTCACCCAGTGGTGAATGGGGAGATCAACAGCTAGATGGGTGGGAGGAGTACACCTGGGTCCTGAATAGGACAGGGTTTTCCACACACAATGCTGGCCCCGCCCCCTGCGGTGCGACTGACGACCCTAGCCCTGCCAATGAATAGAGTGAGGGGCTGAGCACATCAAGGGTGCTCCCCAACCAGCTGCGACTGGTTTTCCCCCTCACCCTGAACCCAGAACAAACGGATTTGGTGTATAAAAAGGGGCTGTGTCCCCTTACAAAATGTTCTTGTTCTGCACTTGAATCTACCAGGAGCGTGCTGCTGCTGGGGCCCAGGGGAAGGCTTGCCTCCCTGGGCCCTGCCCAGCCCCTGGATGCCTAAGGAACTCCTGGGACCTGCTTGGATCTATCTTCTTGGCCCCAGGACCTTTGCACACTTCTGCGCCCTGTGAAGCGCTTTGCCCTGGCTTTGCCTGGAGGAGAGGGAGAGCCTAGGGGCTGCGAAGCACTGCGCTGCAGCCCCTCTAGGAGGGAATCCCCATCGTAGGGATTCCCCCGTTGTGCTTATGGCGGCGGGTGCCTACCCCGCATTTTTCCTTGTGTCGCGGGTGCCCACCCCGCTTTGGTGCCACATGATTGCTGTTGAATTCGGCGGGTGCCCACCCCGCATCTTGGTACCTTTCGCGGGTGCCCACCCCGCTTGTTGTCTGTCCTGGCGGGTGCCTACCCCGTTCACTGGCCATCCCGGCGGGTGCCCACCCCGCCGGTATCTAAGTTTGACTCGCGGGTGCCTACCCCGCATCGCCGCCAGCATCGGATAGGAAATCACCGCCGCGGCCGGGCCGCAATGGAACCTCTTCCGGGCCGCTGCCCAGCGCGACCCGGAAGGAGAGAAAGACTGTTCCCGTGGGCGGGGCTTCCTCGCAGGAGCAGGGAAGCCCCGCCAGTGAGAAGAGCCGGCGACTGAGGCGGACGTTGGCAGCGCGGGGCTCCCAGGAGTGCAGGGAAGCCCCGCGCCACGAGAAGAGTGCAGCTGCTCCCGCCTGATGTGTCCCGAGGACCAAGGGACCGGGTGCGAAGAAGAATGCAGGTGAGAAGGGGAGCTCCCTGTGTGCCTGTTCGAGGCACAAGCGCCCGTGCGCTCCAGTGGGGGCATGATTTGAATGAAGCTCCTGTGCGCCCCAAGGGGGGGGGGAGGTGAGATCCGTGCCTATCTTCAGAGCGGCCCCGTCTGGCAGCGGGCCGCTCCAACGCTGGGCAGCAGTATTCCAGAGCCTCGTGGCTCAAAAGGGGCATAGTTGTTTACAGAGCCCAAGGGGGCTCCAGCATACTGGCACACAATTATTTCAGGAGCCCGTGTGCTCCAGGGGACATGATTTCCAGAGCCAGATGGCTCCCACGTTTGGCACACTGTTCTAGAGCCTAGAGGGCTCCAAGGATTGGCGCAGTTTGTTTTGAAGGGCTAATGAGAGCCCCCTGCCGCTATTTGCCTTCCCCCAGCTGCGCAGCACTTAGTGCCAGCTGCAGCGTTTAGGCCCTGCCCTGTCCCCAGCTGCCCAGCAAGTAGTGGGCAGCTGCTACGTTTAGGTTCTGGTGCGACCTGGACTATAATGTGATTTTGGTGCTAGGAAATGTACGGTGTAGTATGTTTTGCGCACCTTGTGTTCATGCTTATGGGGTTAGGAAATGTACTGTGTATAGTATATTTTGCGCTCCCTGTATTTCATACCTCTAAATGTGGTTAGTTCTGCCTAGGAGGTTGTTTTACCTTTTCAGGTTGATGGTAGGGAGAATGTACTTCCCTGTGTTATGTACGCCCCTAGAGTAGTGATACTTAGGTGGTTAGGTCTAATGCGTTAGACTACTGAGAATGTGCATAATGTATTTATGCCCCTGTGATAGATGCAGGATAGGTTTTACACCTGATGCTAGTGTGATGACGCTGAGGTCATTAGTGCGCCAGTAGAGACTGGTTGTGCTCTACAGTTACTTTGTGTTATGTCCTATGTTTACTATTGGTGATTTGTGCTATGTTCTAAGTGCTAATTCCTGACAGTGGTCCATGTGGCCCTGTCCCCTGTATATATGATCCCTTGTAAATTCTGCCCGTGCCTGTTGGCACATTGTAGAGTGTGTGTTTTTATCTAATGTGTTGTGTATAATACAAAGGCTATTTTTATAGAATACCTTGTGTGGAGTTTCCTTTGTGGTGGGCCTTGGGTGTTGTTGCTGGGTGCGCGCGCAAACGCTTTACACATCGCCTCAGGGATGAGCCTGTCTGCTCGTGCCAAGCTACCAAGGGGGTGAGCAGGGGTTATCTTTGGCGTGTAACTTCCTTGCCCTGACTAGAGTGGTGGTTTCTGCCTGGCTTTGGCGCACGCCTCAGCCAACCAGAAATCCCATTTCTAACAAGAGCCGTTGTACAGCCTGAGAACCAGGTCAGCAAAGCTGCTGTAGAGCCATAGAACCAGGTCAGCAGATCCGTTGTACAGCCTGAGAACCAGGTCAGCAGAGCTGCTCTAGGGCCTAAGAACCAGGTCAGCAGAGCTGCTGTAGAGCCAGAGAACCAGGCCAGCAGAGCTGCTGTAGGGACAGAGAACCAAGTCAGCAGAGCTGCTTTAGAGCCAGAGAACCAGGTCAGCAGAGCTGCTTTAGAGCCAGAGAACCAGGTCAGCAGAGCTGCTGTAGAGCCAGAGAACCAGGTCACCAGAGCTGCTGTAGAGCCAGAGAACCAGGTCAGCAGACCTGCTGTAGAGCCAGAGAACCAGGTCAGCAGACCTGCTGTAGAGCCAGAGAACCAGGTCAGCAGAGCTGCTCTAGAGCCAGAGAACCAGGTCAGCAGAGCTGCTCTAGAGCCAGAGAACCAGGTCAGCAGAGCCGCTGTAGAGCCAGAGAATCAGGTCAGCAGAGCCGCTGTAGAGCCAGAGAACCAGGTTCAGCAGAGCCACTGTAGAGCCAGAGAACCAGGTCAGCAGAGCCGCTTTAGAGCCAGAGAACCAGGTCAGCAGAGCTGCTCTACAGCCAGAGAACAAGAACAGCAGAGCCGTTGTACAACCTGAGAACCAACTCAGCAGAGCCGTTGCACAGCCTGAGAACCAGGTCCGCAAAGCTGCTCTAGAGCCAGAGAACCAGGTCAGGAGAGCTGCTTTAGAGCCAGAGAACCAGGTCAGCAGAGCTGCTGTACAGCCAGAGAACAAGGTCAGCAGAGCTGCTCTACAGCCAAAGAACCAGGTCAGCAGAGCTGCCCTAGACCCAGAGAACCAGGTCAGCAGAGCCGCTGTAGACCCAGAGAACCAGGTCAGCAGAGCCGCTGTAGAGCCAGAGAACCGGTCATCAGAGCCGCTATAGAGCCAGAGAACCAGGTCAGCAGAGCTGCTGTACAGCCAGAGAACAAGGTCAGCAGAGCTGCTCTACAGCCAAAGAACCAGGTCAGCAGAGCCGTTGTACAGCCTGAGAACCAGGTCAGCAAAGCTGCTCTAGATCCAGAGAACCAGGGCAGCAGAGCTGCTTTAGAGCCAGAGAACCAGGTCAGCAGAGCTGCACTAGAGCCAGAGAACTAGGTCAGCAGAGCTGCTCTAGAGCCAGAGAACCAGGTCAGCAGAGCTGTTGTAGAGCCAGAGAACCTGGTCAGCAGAGCCGCTGTAGAGCCAGAGAACCTGGTCAGCAGAGCTGCTGTAGAGCCAGAGAACCTGGTCAGCAGAGCTGCTGTAGAGCCAGAGAACCAGGTCAGCAGAGCCGCTGTAGAGCCAGAGAACCAGGTCAGCAGAGCCGCTCTAGAGCCAGAGAACCAGGTCAGCATAGCCGCTGTAGAGCCAGAGAACCAGGTCTGCGGAGCTGCTTTAGAGCCACAGAACCAGGCCAGCAGAGCCGTTGTAGAGCCAGAGAACCAGGTCAGCAAAGCTGCTTCACAGCCAGAGAAATAGGTCAGCAGAGCCGTTGTAGAGCCAGAGAACCAGTCAGCAGAGCTGCTCTAGGGCCTAAGAACCAGGTCAGCAGAGCTGTTCTAGAGCCAGAGAACCAGGTCAGCAGAGCTGCTGTAGAGCTAGAGAACCAGGTCATCAGAGCTGCTGTATGTAGGAAGGTGGAATCTGACTATATGGTTGCCCCCACTTTTTTCCTGGTGTTTGAATGGTTTTTGACTAGTCTGGCTGGGATCCTGCTATCCAGGACCCCAGCCTATCTGCTTACTCCCTTAAACAACTTGGTGTGCATATTAGATGCACTGGTGATTGGATACTGTGGTACCTTATGAACCCCTAGTATATGGTACCTTAAGTACCTAGGGCATTGGTACTTCACAGGCCTACCAGGGGCTGCAGCATGTATTATGCCACCCCTGGGAAGCACTCACAATCTGACACCACAGGCCTGCTACTGCAGCCTGTGTGAGGTAGTGTTAGCACTCCTCACTGAGGTATAGGTTCCTATATCTCATCATACACACACATATAAACCTATCAGTCACCCCTATGGTAGGCTCTATCAATCCCAAGGGCAGGGTGCATGGTTTACTATGTGAGGGGGTGCTTCTGCCTGAGCAGGACCCCTCTGCAGCTGGCAGAGTCTATTCTCTGCTGCTGTTTGTGGATGCGGTTAAACCATATACTCTTAAGTGCATTATAACCTCGCGGTAAATGCTAGCTTTGGAATGACTGCATCAAAACATGTCGTGTTTGGTGTCAAACAACTTGGAATCCTACTCCCACACCAGTAACTGGTGTGGGAGTAGGATCCCACCCTTCTAGAGGGGACGACATGCACCCACTTTACTACACGGTAGAAATCTTCTAGAGCCCTGGCATCACAAAATGGATGCCACCAGCACAGACCCCTGGCTGCCCTCCTGCTGCAGACCGAAACTCGCAGTGGAGGGAGCCCAACAAAGGGTTTCCTGTCACAGGGAGGTGTCACCACCTCCCAGACAGGATTTAGTGTATTGGAGCTGGGTGGGTGCACTCTTAGAGTGCTTTGAAGTCCTGCACTGGGGGAGCAGTAGGCTCCTCTGTGCATATGCCAGCTCAAACCGGTTCAGGGGCTACCTGCCCCTGCTCTGGCACGAAACTGGACAAAGGTAAGTGGGTGTAACCACCCACTACCCTGACCCTCCTTGAGGAGTGGTCATAGAGCTAGTCCCTCCCATCTTTTCACTATAAGATACCACACATTGCCAATGCAACTTAGATTACACCTGGACGATGCTCTACTAAGAAGAATCCTGGCCCTTCGACGTTCCACTATCTCTGGAAGACTGAAGAATCTCCCTTGGAGTCAAGGAGTGACTCCCCTGCTTAGCAGGCACCAAAACTCTTCAACAACGGTTGCAAGCTTTACCGCTCCCGCCGGAGCCCGAAGTCCCTGTGTCCCCCTGAAGTGGATTTCCTGACCTCTCAACGTCCATTTTGAGTCCCCAGCGAAGCTGTGGCATCTGGACCCCACGAATGACGAGGAACAGCAATACCAGGGAACCGTGCACTAATTTCGAGTGCAAGCCCTAATCTACGTCCAACGAAGTTGTGCTTTGGACCACTTGTTGTCCAAGTCCCTAGCAGGTCTAGTACCGAAAATCAGCGGCCTAACCCGTCCCGAGTGACCGTGGGCTGTTGGTAAACTTTTTCTGCAAAGGCGTCTTCGCGGTTGCTTGCCCGTTGGCTAGTAACTCACCTGAAGACTTCCACATCGACTTCAAGGGCTCGCCTGGTTGCTCTGGGCCTGTCCTCACTTACCCTCACTGGGTAAGTCCATCAGACCTTGCTGGTCTGCACCATTGCCAATTTTCACTCTACACGAGACTTGCAGTTGCCAAGGCTTGTTGGCTCCAATCCGGGTGCCGACACCGTCATCAGCTGCAGACATCGTGGGAACCTCCGAAGCCAGCTGCTGGTCATCTTCGATCCCTCCTGGTCCTCGTGAGCGAAGACCAAACCACAATAAGGAGCTGAAGGGGCAGAGAACAGGTCGTCCCCCACTCAGAAATCTGTATACAATAAAGGACCTGTTCACACAGTGAGCACACAATTCATACATCCATTGCAGTTGGCATATATTTTAGACAGTCTGTAGAGCAAGTGCTTACGTTATCTATGCTGCTTATGGGTATGACTCACCAATAAAAGAAAAAGAAAAGACAAACATTTTTCATACGAGGTAAGACAAGTAGGCTATCTTTATGACTGAAGACTCGTGTTGATGCCGGACACGGACGCAGTTACGACTCACGGTAGGAGTTGAGTGGACGAGCCTTGAACGAGTGATCGCAGCTATACACACAAGTGCTCGAGGGTAAAGGTATGCCCATGGTGGGCAATATCCCGAATTGTTTTTAATAGACAAAGCAGTGGTGCAGGGTGGAATGACAATACCCCACGCCCTGAAGAAATTGCCGTGAGTTTATCCTAAGGCAATGAAACATGTCGGCATTTTAAATATGAGCAGTCACACAGCATAGAATAAAAATCGTAAGCCAGTGTGATCTAGCTCAAACTTGTATATAACTGTGGGGATTAACGTGGTGCACGGATCACTGCACAGCTTCTTTCTTACCACACACCCTAGCACTTTGCCTTTTGGGTCATTACCCATTCATTTTCTTATACACAGTTTTTCTTTGGAGTGTTGGTAGCTGATGATGAGATCTTGAGGTAGCAGGCGAGTACCTTCCTGCTTTACCCTCCCCGGTGTTGCTACCGTGAGGCACCATCACTCCTTTTCTACACTTTTTTTCACCACTTTTTTTCACCACATTTGGGTGGCAGAGACACAAGTCTTCAGTCATAAAGATAGCCTACTTGTCTTACCTCGTATGAAAAATGTTTGTCTTTTCTTTTCTTTTTCTTTTATTGGTGAGTCATACCCATAAGCAGCATAGATGATGTAATCACTTGCTCTACAGACGGTCTAAAATATATGACAACTGCAATGGATGTATGAATTGTGTGCTCACTGTGTGAACAGGTCCTTTATTGTATACAAGCCTCGTGAGCGAAGAGACAAAACACCATCATCGACCTGAAGAGACGCGACAGCTGTGGTCATCCATCTTGCTGGCCACCGGTCACTGGCAAGTGACTCTGAACTCTGTCCCCTCAATTTCTAGGTCTTCTGCAACTCCAATCCATCGTCGGATTCGAACGGACACCTCTCCAGTCGTCACAAGCAGCAAGTCTTCAAGGATCTCCATTGAAAACAGCATCGCGACCCGACACCAAAGGACACCTATGCACCCGGCTTCCCTGGGTGAGGTAACTCGTGCACTCCGGTGCCCAAGTGTGTGTTGGCTCTCGAAATACTTACCCTGTAAGTTGCTTGCCTGTTGACTTTTGCGAAGTGCCCTAGAACTGTAAAATACAAACCGCGACATTTGCCATTGAAACGCATTGAAAACCCGCGTGTGTGTTTAGATACTGCACACGTCTTCTGTGGGCTGATTACTTACCTGCTAACACTGCAGAAGTGAAGCTCCAGTGATTCCCAAGGCCCTAGGCCTCTTCATTTTGCAAGTCGAGTTTGTTAACCCATTATTTTAGTATATGGTCTGGTACGCTCCGAGGGCTACAGCCATATTTGTGCTTAATTTATTGAGAACTGTTGATCTTTTGAATGTTTACCTGGCTCTAATCTCATAAAGAGATTAGTATGGTATATTTAGAAATAAATACATATATATTTGATATATATACCTGTGTGGTGTCTTTTCATTTGGTAATTCAAGAGATTATAAGGTAAAACAAGCTGCTTGACATTCCTCAGAGACTTAGCCTGAAGGCTGCTCCCCACAGCTACCACTAGGATAGCTTTCTTTAAAAGGTTGTCTTTAAACCTATCTACCAAGAGTCGAATTGGACTGGTGCAAGGTGGCCACTATAACTAGTGACCAGCATATGCCAGGCCAACTTCTCACATTGGTGGGCAGCGTGTGGGATTCCAGCTTGCCATTGTTTTACCAGAAAATCTCTATTTGAATTACTAACTGAAAACCACTAAAGGTACCCAAGGTACATATAAAGTCAAGCTAGTATCAATAAGTTCTACTGAACTTAGAGTTGTTTGTGAAGGGATAAGCACACCCTTGCTACAGCTCAAGCTAGGTCCAGTAGGCCTCAACTAGTGTAGGTAGTACAACACTGCACAACACTAGTATGTCTCACCATGGTGGAGCCAGTGGGTCCACCCCATCTCAGTACAAAGATATAGCCTACACTGAACTGAAGGCCTTATGCATTGAAAGACAACTGAGGGTGGGCAGGAGTCCCTCATCACAACACCTGATAGATCTGTAAGTAGCAGATGACCTGAGACAAGCTCTAGGATCAAGTGGGTCTGCATCAGGGGGTGGTTCAAACATAGTCTCTGGGTCTGATGATGAAAATCAAGATGACCTGGAGTCTGTGGGCGAAGGGCCAGACCCAGAAGGGTCTGAAAAGAACATAGGAATTCTCCCTAAGAGAACTGATAAAGTGGGAGGAAGGCCTAGGTCCCTTTCAGGGGACTCTGACCATTCATACCACTCTGGAAGAGAATCTGTTCACCAGAGGAACTCCAACTTTCCCAGGGAGTCCTCCTCTGAAAGAAGGTTCAAGATGCTCCAGTATGGGGAAGCTAGGCTTGCCCTCAGAACCAAGCAATTGGCCTTAGATAGGGAAGCCTTCGAGCTCCAAAGAGCTTCTAAGAAGGAGGGGTTAGATACCCCTGGTGGCAGCAACAGTGTCCCTAGAGGCAGAGATTACATGCCAGATCATAGGAACCTGTCCAAGGTTGTTCCTCCCTACCAGAGTGGGGATGATATCCACAAATGGATAACTGCTATGGAGAGGGCCTGTAAAGTTCAACAGGTCCCCCAGAAACAGTGGGCAGCAATCTTGTGGCTCTCTTTTTCAGATAAAGGTAGAGACAAGTTCCTCACTGTTAGAGAAGAGGATGCTAATGATTATGAATCCCTGAAGTGTGCATTAATAGATGGGTTTGGCTTAACCACTGAACAGTACAGGTTTAAGTTCAGAGACACCCAGAAAGCACAGACTCAGGATTGGGTGGACTTTGTAGATTGTGCTACCAAGGCTCTGGAGGGTTGGATAGTTGGCAGTAGAGTCACTGACTTTAAAGGATTGTATAATTTGATTATGAGAGAGCAGATCCCTAATAATTGTCAAAACCAACTCTTACACCAGTACCTGGTGGACTCTGATCTGACCTCTCCCCAAGAATTGGGAAAGAAGGCAGACAAATGGGTCAGAACCAGGGTTAGGCCCAAGAACCAAGGTGGTGACCAGAAGAAAGATTCCACTAAGCCCAAAGAGAAAGGTGGGGATGATAAAACAGAAAAGTCCTCTGAAGGGCCCCAAAAACCCAGTTCTGGGAGTGGGTCCCAAAATCCTTCCTCTTCCAATAAGAAACCATATTGCCATGTGTGCAAGCAACCTGGACACTGGAAAACTGACTCCAGCTGTCCAAAGAATGGCAATAAAGAAAATGTTCCTCCCTCTGCAGCTCCAACACCTCCTGTTACTACCAGTAGTAATCCCCCAGGTGGTGGGAGTGCACCCAAAAAATTAGTTGGGCTTTCTTTGGGAACTCGGGTGGACTCTGGCCTAACCAGGTCCCCTACACAAGCAACTCTAGTCTGTGATGGTAGCATGGGGTTTGCCAACTTTACCATGAGTCCCAATATCTGGGGCAGGTACAGACAAGAGCCCATGATCAATGGTCAGAAGGCTGTGGCCTACAGGGACACAGGGGCTAGTGTCACCATGGTGACAAAGAGACTAGGGCCCCTAGAACAGCTTTTACCTGAGTTTAGCTACCAGGTGACCAATATTGATGGAATTAGGACAGACCATCCCATGGCAGTGGTAAATCTCAGCTGGGGAGGGGTCACTGGCCCAAAGAGAGTGGCAGTGTCCCCAACCTTGCCTGTGGATTGTCTACTGGGGAATGATCTGGAAATCTCAGCCTGGGCTGAGGTAGACCACAATGCCCATTTAAGAATGTTAGGCATCCCTGAGAGAGTGGATGAGACCCTGAGGGCCTCACCTCCACCCCAGGAGAAAGTAAGGGGAGTGAAGCCTGAAACTATGGATCACTCCACACAAACAGAGAGCTTAGGGGGCGAGGAACAGTCCTCCCCCCACCAGACTAAAGGTAAGGGTCAAGTTTCTAAGGGAACTGATCCTGCCCCTTGTGAAGTAACTGCCCCAGAATTGGTCAGGCCTGTCCTGGCCACAACTCTGATGGCAGGGGATCCTTCCAAGGTGGCACCCAGTCTGGAGCAGGTATCCTGCCCCTCTCTACCCTGCCTCAGTCAGCCCAGGGCTGCAGAGGTCAGGGAGGTCAGTGGACCCTTAATGGGCCCCTGTCCAGAGGAACCCCCTCATCAGCAGATTAGGGACACCCAGCAGAGTAGTTCTAGCCAGGTGAATATTCCTCTACAAACTGAGGGATCCCCCTTACCCCTAGGTACAGGTACCCCCCAGATGGACTTTGTTGGGCACAGGGAAACCTGGGGCATAGTTGCCCCAAACCTTCCAATGCCCTCCACTACTCCAACCAGAGGGACCCAACCCCCAGCTGTAGGCAGCCAGAGGTTGACCCTTAGGGCCAGATATGACACAGTCATGGACAGAAAGGCTTCCATGGTGACCAGTGTGCTGAGGAAGTTGAGACCACCCCAAATAGGGCCTCACTTCCACACTCAGACACCCCACCCGCCTACTTCTGTACCAGGAAACAATACAGGTAAATTCCCTAGACTTTGGAGAAACTCCAAAACCCCTTGGGGTAGGATTTCCCAAGTGGACCATGAGACAGGGAGCAACCATGCTAGTGCAGGTTCTTCCTTATATGGCCACTCAGGAAATAAAGGCTTAACTGGGCAAGGTTAGCCTTATCTCATTTCGTTTGGGGGGCGGGTTATGTAGGAAGGTGGAATCTGACTATATGGTTGCCCCCACTTTTTTCCTGGTGTTTGAATGGTTTTTGACTAGTCTGGCTGGGATCCTAATATCCAGGACCCCAGCCTATCTGCTTGCTCCCTTAAACAACTTGGTGTGCATATTAGATGCACTGGTGATTGGATACTGTGGTACCTTATGAGCCCCTAGTATATGGTACCTTAAGTACCTAGGGCATTGGTACTTCACAGGCCTACCAGGGGCTGCAGCATGTATTATGCCACCCCTGGGAAGCATTCACAATCTGACACCACAGGCCTGCTACTGCAGCCTGTGTGAGGTAGTGTTAGCACTCCTCACTGAGGTATAGGTTCCTATATCTCACCATACACACACATATAAACCTATCAGTCACCCCTATGGTAGGCCCTATCAATCCCAAGGGCAGGGTGCATAGTTTACTATGTGAGGGGGTGCTTCTGCCTGAGCAGGACCCCTCTGCAGCTGGCAGAGTCTATTCTCTGCTGCTGTTTGTGGATGCGGTTAAACCATGTACTCTTAAGTGCATTATAACCTCGCGGTAAATGCTAAATTTGGAATGACTGCATCAAAACATGTCGTGTTTGGTGTCAAACAACTTGGAATCCTACCCCCACACCAGTAACTGGTGTGGGAGTAGGATCCCACCCTTCTAGAGGGGACGACATGTACCCACTGTACTACACGGTAGAAATCATCTAGAGCCCTGGCATCACAAAATGGATGCCACCAGCACAGACACCGGGCTGCCCTCCTGCTGCTGACCGAAACTCGCAGTGGAGGGAGCCCAACAAAGGGTTTCCTGTCACAGGGAGGTGTCACCACCTCCCAGACAGGATTTAGTGTATTGGAGCTGGGTGGGTGCACTCTTAGAGTGCTTTGAAGTCCTGCACTGGGGGAGCAGTAGGCTCCTCTGTGCATATGCCAGCTCAAACCGGTTCAGGGGCTACCTGCCCCTGCTCTGGCGCGAAACTGGTTAAAGGGAAGTGGGTGTAACCACCCACTACCCTGACCCTCCTAGAGGAGTGATCATAGAGCTAGACCCTCCCATCTTTTCACTATAAGATACCACACATTGCCAATGCAACTTAGATTACACCTGGACGACGCTCTACTAAGAAGAATCCTGGCCCTTCGACGTTCCACTACCTCTGGAAGACTGAAGAATCTCCCTTGGAGTCAAGGAGTGACTCCCTTGCTAGGCAGGCACCAAAACTCTTCAACAACAGTTGCAAACTTTACCGCTCCCGCCAGAGCCCGAAGTCCCTGCGTCCCCTGAAGCAGATTTCCTGTCCTCTCGACGGCCATTTTGAGTCCCCAGTGAAGCTGTGGCATGTGGACCCTACGAGTGACGAGGAACAGCAATACCAGGGAACCGTGCACTGATTTCAAGTGCAAGCCCTAATCTACGTCCAACGAAGTTGTGCTTTGGACCACTTGTTGTCCAAGTCTCTAGCAGGTCTAGTACCGAAAATCAGCGGCCTACCCCGTCCCGAGTGACTGTGGGCTGTTGGTAAACTTTTCCTGCAAAGCCGTCTTCACGGTTGCTTGCCCATTGGCTAGTAACTCACCTGAAGACTTCCACATCGACTTAAAGGGCTCGCCTGGTTACTCTGGGCCTGCCCTCACTTACCCTCGCTGGGTAAGTCCATCAGACCCTGCTGGTCTGCACTATTGCTAATCTTCACTCTACACGAGACTTGCAGTTGCCAAGGTTTGTTGGCTCCAATCCGGGTGCCGACACCGTCATCAGCTGCAGAGGTTATGGGAACCTCCGAAGCCAGCTGCTGGTCATCTTCGATCCCTCCTGGTCCTCGTGAGCGAAGAGACAAAACACCATCATCGACCTGAAGAGACGCAACAGCTGTGGTCATCCATCTTGCTGGCCACCGGTCACTGGCAAGTGAGTCTGAACTCTGTCCCCTCAATTTCTAGGTCTTCTGCAACTCCAATCCATCGTCGGATTCGAACGGACACCTCTCCAGTCGTCACAAGCAGCAAGTCTTCAAGGATCTCCATTGAAAACAGCATTGCGACCCGACACCAAAGGACACCTATGCACCCGGCTTCCCTGGGTGAGGTAACTCGTGCACTCCGGTGCCCAAGTGTGTGTTGGATCTCGAAATACTTACCCTGTAAGTTGCTTGCCTGTTGACTTTTGCGAAGTGCCCTAGAACTGTAAAATACAAACCGCGACATTTGCCCTTGAAACGCATTGAAAACCCGCGTGTGTGTTTAGACACTGCACGCGTCTCCTTTGGGCTGATTACTTACCTGCTAACACTGCAGAAGTGAAGCCCCAGCGATTCCCAAGGCCCTAGGCCTCTTCATTTTGCAAGTCGAGTTTGTTAACCCATTATTTTAGTATATGGTCTGGTACCCCCCTAGGGCTACAACCATATTTGTGCTTAATTTATTGAGAACTGTTGATCTTTTGAATGTTTACCTGGCTCTAATCTCATAAAGAGATTAGTAGAGTATATTTAGAAATAAATACATATATATTTGATATATATACCTGTGTGGTGTCTTTTCATTTGGTAATTCAAGAGATTATAAGGTAAAACAAGCTGCTTTACATTCCTCAGAGACTTAGCCTGAAGGCTGCTCTCCACAGCTACCACTAGGATAGCTTTCTTTAAAACGTTGTCTTTAAACCTATCTACCAAGAGTCGAATTGGACTGGTGCAAGGTGGCCACTAAAACTAGTGACCAGCATATGCCAGGCCAACTTCTCACACTGTAGAGCCAGAGAACCAGGTCAGCAGAGCTGCTGTAGAGCCAGAGAACCAGGTACGCAGAGCTGCTGTAGAGCCAGAGAACCAGGTACGCAGAGCTGCTGTAGAGCCAGAGAACCAGGTACGCAGAGCTGCTGTAGAGCCAGAGAACCAGGTCAGCAGAGCTGCTGTAGAGCCAGAGAACCAGGTCAGCAGAGCTGCTCACAGAGAACCAGGTCAGCAGAGCTGCTCTAGAGCCAGAGAACCAGGTCAACAAGCTGCTGTAGAGCCAGAGACCCAGGTCAGCAGAGCCGCTCTAGAGCCGGAGAACCAGGTCAGCAGATCTGCTTTAGAGCCAGGGAGCCAGGTCAACAGAGCCGCTGTAGCGCCAGAGAACCAGGTCAGCAGAGCTGCTCTAGAGCCAGAGAACCAGGTCAGCAAAGCCACTGTAGAGCCCGAGAACCAGGTCAGCAGAGCTGCTCTAGAGCCAAAGAACTAGGTTAACAGAGCTGCCGTAGAGCCATAGAACCAGGTCAGCAGAGCTCCTCTAGAGCCATAGAACCAGGTCAGCAGAACTGCTTTAGAGCCAGACAACCAGGTCAGCAGAGACGCTGTACAGGCAGAGAACCAGGTCAGCAGAGCTGCTCTAGAGCCAGAGAACCAGGTCAGCAAAGCCACTGTAGAGCCCGAGAACCAGGTCAGCAGAGCTGCTCTAGAGCCAAAGAACTAGGTTAACAGAGCTGCCGTAGAGCCATAGAACCAGGTCAGCAGAGCTCCTCTAGAGCCATAGAACCAGGTCAGCAGAACTGCTTTAGAGCCAGACAACCAGGTCAGCAGAGACGCTGTACAGGCAGAGATCCAGGTCAGCAGAGCTGCAGTAGAGCCAGAGAACCAGGTCAGCAAAGCCACTGTAGAGCCAGAGAACCAGGTCAGCAGAGCTGCTCTAGAGCCAGAGAACTAGGTCATCAGAGCTGCCGTAGAGCCATAGAACCAGGTCAGCAGAGCTCCTCTAGAGCCATAGAACCAGGTCAGCAGAACTGCTTTAGAGCCAGACAACCAGGTCAGCAGAGACGCTGTACAGCCAGAGATCCAGGTCAGCAGAGCTGCTCTAGAGACTGAGAACCATGTCGGCAGAGCTGCAGTAGAGCCAGAGAACCAGGTCAGCAAAGCCACTGTAGAGCCAGAGAACCAGGTCAGCAGAGCTGCTCTAGAGCCAAAGAACCAGGTTAACAGAGCTGCTGTAGAGCCATAGAACCAGGACAGCAGAGCCGCCCTAGAGCCAGAGAACCAGGTCAGCAGAGCCTCTGTAGAGCCAGAGAACCAGGTCAGCAGAGCCTCTGAAGAGGCAGAGAACCAGGTCAGCAGAGCTGCTGTAGAGCCAGAGAACCAGATCAGCAGAGCTGCTTTAGAGCCAGAGAACCAGGTCAGCAGAGCTGCTCTAGAGACTGAGAACCAGGTCGGCAGAGCCGTTGTAGAGCCAGAGAACCAGGTCAGCAGAGCTGCTGTAGAGCCAGAGAACCAGGTACGCAGAGCTGCTGTAGAGCCAGAGAACCAGATACGCAGAACTGCTCTAGAGCCAGGGAACCAGGTCAGCAGAGCTGCTCTAGAGCCAGAGAACCAGGTCAGCAGATCTGCTGTAGAGCCAGAGAACCAGGTCAGCAGAGCTGCTCTGGAGCCAGAGAACCAGGTCAGCAGAGCTGCTCTAGAGCCAGAGAACCAGGTCAGCAGAGCTGCTAGAGAACCAGGTCAACAAACCGCTGTAGAGCCAGGGAACCAGGTCAACAGAGCCGCTGTAGCGCCAGAGAACCAGGTCAGCAGAGCTGCTTTAGAGCCACAGAACCAGGCCAGCAGAGCCATTGTAGAGCCAGAGAACCAGGTCAGCAAAGCTGTTGTTCAGCCAGAGAACCAGGTCAGTAGAGCTGCTCTAGAGCCAGAGAACTGGGTCATCAGAGCTGCCGTAGAGCCATAGAACCAGGTCAGCAGAAGTGCTTTAGAGCCAGACAACCAGGTCAGCAGAGACGCTGTACAGCCAGAGAACCAGATCAGCAGAGCTGCTCTAGAGACTGAGAACCAGGTCAGCAGAGCTGCTCTAGAGCCTGAGAACAAGGTCAGCAGAGCCGTTGTAGAGCCAGAGAACCAGGTCAGCAGAGCCGCTAAAGAGCCAGAGAACCAGGTCAGCAGAGCCGCTATAGAGCCAGAGAACCAGGTCAGCAGAGCTGCTGTACAGCGAGAGAACAAGGTCAGCAGAGCTGCTCTACAGCCAAAGAACCAGGTCAGAAGAGCCGTTGTACAGCCTGAGAACCAGGTCAGCAAAGCTGCTTTAGAGCCAGAGAACAAGGTCAGCAGAGCTCCTTCAAAGCCAGAGAACCAGGTCAGCAGGGCTGCTCTAGAGCCTAAGAACCAGGTCAGCAGAGCTGCTTTAGAGCCAGAGAACCAGTTCAGCAGAGCTGCTTTAGAGCCACAGAAACAGGTCAGCAGAGCCGTTGTAGAGCCAGAGAACCAGGTCACCAAAGCTGCTTTAGAGCCAGAGAACCACGTCAGCAGAGCTGCTTTAGAGCCAGAGAACCAGGTCAGCAAAGCTGCTTTAGAGCCAGAGAAACTGGTTAGCAGAGCCGTTGTAGAGCCAGAGATCCAGGCCAGCAAAACAGTTGTAGAGCCAGAGAACCAGGTCAGCAGAGCTGCTCTAGAGCCAGAGAACTAGGTCAGCAGAGCTGCTTTAGAGCCAGAGAACCAGGCCAGCAGAGTCACTGTAGACCCAGAGAAACAGGTCAGCAGAGCCGCTGTAGACCCAGAGAACCAGGTCAGCAGAGCCTATGTCGACCCAGAGAAACAGGTGAGCAGAGCTGCTGTAGACCCAGAGAACCAGGTCAACAGAGCCGCTGTAGACCCGGAGAACCAGGTCAGCAGAGCCGCTGTAGACCCGGAGAACCAGGTCAGCAGAGCCGCTGTAGACCCAGAGAACCAGGTCAGCAGAGCCGCTGTAGAGCCAGAGAACCAGGTCAGCAGATCTGCTGTACAGCCAGAGAACCAGGTCAGCAGAGTCGTTGTGCAGCCTGAGAACCAGGTCAGCAAAGCTGCTCTAGAGCCAGAGAACCAGGTCGTCAGAGCTGCTCTAGAGACAGAGAACCAGGTCAGCAGAGCTGTTGTAGAGCCAGAGAACCAGGTCAGCAGAGCTGTTGTAGGGCCAGAGAACCAGGTCAGCAGAGCTGCTCTAGAGCCAGAGAACCAGGTCAGCAGAGCTGCTCTAGAGCCAGAGAACCAGGTTGTTAGAAATGGGATTTCTGGCTGGCTAAGGCTTGCGCCAAAGTCAGGCAGAAACCACCACTCTAGTCAGGGCAAGGAAGTTACACGCCAAAGATAACCCCTGCTCACCCCCTTGGTAGCTTGGCACGAGCAGACAGGCTTATCTCTGAGGCGATGTGTAAAGCGTTTGCGCGCGTACCCAGCAACAACACCCAAGGCCCACCACAAAGGAAACTCCACACAAGGTATTCTATAAAAATAGCCTTTGTATTATACACAACACATTAGATAAAAACACACACTCTACAATGTGCCAGCAGGCACGGGCAGAATTTACAAGGGATTATATGTACAGGGGACAGGGCCACATGGACCGCTGTCCGGAATTAGCACTCTTAGAACATAGCACTTGGAACATAGGAAATAAAATTACTGTTGCACAAAATTACACCTAGCACACAACCAGTCACTACTGGTATCAGGTAAGTACCACCTACGCAACCCTAACCACCTTAGGAAAATATTGCGCAGGGAATCAGGACCTCACTAGCACCACCTGTACTAGGGAGAAAACAACCACCTAAGTATCAATATACCTGTAGGGGTCTAAGCACATAAACACATGATGCATAACATTCAGAGGTGTAGGGAAGGAAAACACATGATGCCTAAAATACATTCAGCGGTGTAAGGACAAGGCACATGACGCATAAAAACACATTCAGAGGTGCAGGTAGGAACAACTGCGCAAAAACTCACATTAGCCACCACCTGTGGCAGTCCCTAGGCCAACTGGCCTCTCATGGGCTCCAGCGCCCGTTGTCCACAGAGTCAGGGCAAGATTGCGCAGGATGCACAGTCTAGAACGTAAAGCAACAGGGCACAACCTAAACGTTGCAGCTGCCCACTAAGTGCTGGGCAGCTGGGAAAAAGAACCTGGCACCGGCGTCCCTCTTGAGCCCTCTCTGGGCTCTGGACGATCAAGCAATGCCCCCGTTAGAGCCTCACAGGCTCAATAAACAAATGTGCCCCTCTGAATAACGTCGGAGCGGCCCACTGCCTTCCGGGGCCGCTCTGGTCATGGACGAAATGCCCCCGTAGGTTTAGAGCCTCCCTGGGCTCTTCTAACAACAAGGAGTGCCTCGTTGGAGCTTTGACGGGGCTCTGAAGAACGAGAATGTCCCCCGACGTTGGAGCCTCGGCGGGCTCGTGCACAAATGTGGGGGGTAACGTTGGAGCGGCCCGCTGCCTTCCGGGGCCGCTCTGCGCCTCAAAAGAACTGCCCCCGTATGCGGGGGAGCCTCGTGGGCTCCCAGGTAAAGAATGCTGCCCCTAACGTTGGAGTCTCGGCGGACTCTAATCCCAGCAATGCACCAATGCCCCCGTGGTTGGAGCGCACCCCCCCGTTCACCAGCCAGCTAGGAGCCCCCTCCACTCACCGGGACTGCTGCTCCGGTCTCGGCGGCGCGGCTCTTCCTTTCGCCCGGGCCCCCTCCTGGGACCCGGGACTTGGTGAGCGGAGTCTGCCGGGCTCACAGCTTCCGGATTCCCCTCCTCCTCTGGCCAGTGCAGGAGCGCGAGGTGGGCTCTCGTCGCTTCCTGCTTCAAAGTCCCGCCCACGTCCCAGTCAGCGTTGCCTGACTTCCTGGGCTGCGGCGGTGAGTTGCGATTGCGGTGACGCGGGGTGGGCACCCGCGAGGGGGGGTGAAATTCAATACAGCAAGGTCCCTGGCGGGGTGGGCACCCGCTAGGGATATTAATTTACCGATAAGCGGGGTAGGCTCCCGCAAGCACCACAATGCGGTATACGGCGGGGTGGGCACCCGCCGTAAGAATAAGCAAATAAGCGGGGTGGGCACCCGCAAGCAGTTACGGCAATGTCCCTGGCAGGGTGGGCACCTGCCAGGAGACTCTAGAATCGGCAGATACGGGGCAAACGCCGGGTGGGCACCGGCTTTTTAGAAATAAAAGCGCTCCTGAGCGCTAAAGGAAAAGGAAAGCGCTTCCAGGCGCTAGAGGTGAAAAATAAAGCGCTCCCAGCGCTTCAGGGCACACAATCAGCAAAAGTCCAGGCAAGTTCTCCCCTGCATGCAGCAGGGCAGGGGTGGGGGCAAGGCTGGACCCAGAGCCAGCTCACTGGGCCTCCAGGCAGGGAGGTAGTCCAGGTGGCGGTCCTCTGGTCCAGCAGCAGCAGCCCCCCTCAGGCAGGATCCTGGCAAAGAACAGTTTCTGTGGGGACACAGCCCAATTTTTATACAGGCAAACCCTTTGTTCTGGGTTCAGGGTGAGGGGGAAAACCAGTCGCAGCTGGTTGGGGAGCACCCTTGATGTGCTCAGCCCCTCACTCTATTCACTGGCAGGGCTAGGGTCGTCAGTCGCACCACAGGGGGCGGGGCCAGCATTGTGTTTGGAAAACCCTGTCCTATTCAGGACCCAGGTGTACTCCTCCCACCCATCTAGCTGCTGATCTCCCCATTCACCACTGGGTGACTCATCCTGACTCTGGGGAATCCCTAGCCCGTCACATGACACGACCAGCCAATCACGCGACAGACACACTGCACACAGAAGTGCCCACTTCTAGAAGTGGCACTTCTACACTAGGTACATGCACGCCGCACACATCATCGCGCAGCATTCACTCCCACGAGTCCGCACATACCAAACTCGGGCCTGCACACCCCACGCATCAGGAACTACTAGGGACACATACATTCCCCATGCATTCCTATGGGAGGGCAGGCCTATCTCACCACATGCACTCAGAGCACGCACGCACTTTACCCTGGGACACAGGGAAAGGGCGCAGAGACCAAACAATCACCATACCAAGTCACCAATAAAAAGCCAAAAAGTCCAGGGGTGAACCTGCCAGAAGGGCCAAGTCCAACACAGGTCAGCAGAGCTGCTGTAGAGCCAGAGAACCAGGACAGCAGAGCCGTTCTAGAGCCAGAGAACCAGGACAGCAGAGCCGTTCTAGAGCCAGAGAACCAGGTCAACAGAGCAGCTGTAGAGCCAGAGAACCAGGTCAGCAGAGCTGCTGTAGAGCCAGAGACCCAGGTCAGCAGAGCCACTGTAGAGCCAGAGAACCAGGTCAGCAGAGCCGCTGTAGAGCCTGAGACCCAGGTCAGCCGAGCCGCTCTAGAGCCAGAGAACCAGGTCACCAGAGATGCTTTAGAGCCAGAGAACCAGGTCAACAGAGCCGCTGAAGAGCCAGAGAACCAGGTCTGCAGAGCTGCTTTAGAGCCACAGAACCAGGCCAGCAGAGCCGTTGTAGAGCCAGAGAACCAGGTCAGCAAAGCTGCTTCACAGCCAGGAAAATAGGTCAGCAGAGCCGTTGTAGAGCCAGAGAACCAGTCAGCTGAGCTGCTCTTGGGCCTAAGAACCAGGTCAGCAGAGCTGCTCTAGAGCCAGAGAACCAGGTCAGCAGAGCTGCTGTAGAGCCAGAGAACCAGGTCAGCAGAGCTGCTTTAGAGCCAGAGAACCAGGTCAGCAGAGCTGCTTTAGAGACAGAGAACCAGGTCAGCAGAGCTGCTGTAGAGCCAGAGAACCAGGTCAGCAGGGCCGTTGTAGAGCCAGAGATTCAGGTCAGCAGAGCTGCTCTAGAGCCAGAGAACCAGGTCAGCAGAGCCGCTGTAGAGCCAGAGAACCAGGTCAGCAGAGCCGCTGTAGACCCAGAGAACCAGGTCAGCAGAGCCGCTGTAGACCCAGAGAACCAGGTCAGCAGAGCCGCTGTAGAGCCAGAGAACCAGGTCAGCAGAGCCGCTATAGAGCCAGAGAACCAGGTCTGCAGAGCTGCTGTACAGCCAGAGAACCAGAACAGCAGAGCCGCTCTTGAGCCATAGAACCAGGTCAACAGAGCCGCTGTAGAGCCAGAGAACCAGGTCAGCGGAGCTGCTTTAGAGCCACAGAACCAGGCCAGCAGAGCTGTTGTAGAGCCAGAGAACCAGGTCATCAAAGCTACTTCACAGCCAGAGAACCAGGTCAGTGGAGCTGTTCTAGAACCAGGTAAGCAGAGCTGCTGTATGGCCAGAGAACCAGAACAGCAGAGCCGCTCTTGAGCCATAGAACCAGGTCAACAGAGCCGCTGTAGAGCCAGAGAATCAGGTCAGTGGAGCTGCTTTAGAGCCACAGAACCAGGCCAGCAGAGCTGTTGTAGAGCCAGAGAACCAGGTCATCAAAGCTACTTCACAGCCAGAGAACCAGGTCAGTGGAGCTGTTGTAGAGCCAGAAAACCAGGTCAGTAGAGCTGCTCTAGAGCCAGAGAACCAGGTCAGCAGAGCTGCTGTAGAGCCATAGAACCAGGTCAGCAGAGCCGCTCTAGAGCCAGAGAACTAGATCAGCAGAGCTGCTTTAGAGCCTGAGAACCTTGTCAGCAGAGCTGCTGTACAGCTAGAGAACAAGGTCAGCAGAGGTGTGCTACAGCCAAAGAACCAGGTCAACAGAGCCGTTGTACAGCCTGAGAAGCAGGTCAGCAAAGCTGCTGTAGAGCCAAAGAACCAGGTAAGCAGATCCGTTGTACAGCCTGAGAACCAGGTCAGCAGATCTGCTCTAGGGCCTAAGAACCAGGTCAGCAGAGCTGCTGTGGAGCCAGAGAACCAGGTCAGCAGAGTTGCTGTAGGGCCAGAGAACCAAGTCAGCAGAGCTGCTTTAGAGCCAGAGAACCAGGTCAGCAGAGCTGCTTTAGAGCCAGAGAACCAGGTCAGCAGAGCTGCTGTAGAGCCAGAGAACCAGGTCAGCAGCGCCGCTCTAGAGCCAGAGAACCAGGTCAGCAGCCCTGCTCTAGAGCCAGAGAACCAGGTCAGCAGCCCTGCTCTAGAGCCAGAGAACCAGGTCAGCAGCCCTGCTCTAGAGCCAGAGAACCAGGTCAGCAGATCCGCTGTAGAGCCAGAGAACCAGGTCAGCAGAGATGCTTTAGAGTCAGAGAACCAGGTCAACAGAGCCGCTGAAGAGCCAGAGAACCAGGTCTGCAGAGCTGCTTTAGAGCCACAGAACCAGGCCAGCAGAGCCGTTGTAGAGCCAGAGAACCAGGTCAGCAAAGCTGCTTCACAGCCAGAGAAATAGGTCAGCAGAGCCGTTGTAGAGCCAGAGAACCAGTCAGCTGAGCTGCTCTTGGGCCTAAGAACCAGGTCAGCAGAGCTGCTCTAGAGCCAGAGAACCAGGTCAGCAGAGCTGCTGTAGAGCCAGAGAACCAGGTCAGCAGAGCTGCTTTAGAGCCAGAGAACCAGGTCAGCAGAGCTGCTTTAGAGCCAGAGAACCAGGTCAGCAGAGCTGCTGTAGAGCCAGAGAACCAGGTCAGCATGGCCGTTGTAGAGCCAGAGATTCAGGTCAGCAGAGCTGCTCTAGAGCCAGAGAACCAGGTCAGCAGAGCCGCTGTAGAGCCAGAGAACCAGGTCAGCAGAGCCGCTGTAGACCCAGAGAACGAGGTCAGCAGAGCCGCTGTAGACCCAGAGAACCAGGTCAGCAGAGCCGCTGTAGACCCAGAGAACCAGGTCAGCAGAGCCGCTGTAGACCCAGAAAACCAGGTCAGCAGAGCCGCTGTAGAGCCAGAGAACCAGGTCAGCAGAGCCGCTATAGAGCCAGAGAACCAGGTCTGCAGAGCTGCTGTACAGCCAGAGAATAAGGTCAGCAGAGCTGCTCTATAGCCAAAGAACCAGGTCAGCAGAGCCATTGTACAGCCTGAGAACCAGGTCAGCAAAGCTGCTCTAGAGCCAGGGAACCAGGTCAGCAGAGCTGATTTATTGCCAGAGAACCAGGTCAGCAGAGCTGCTCTAGAGCCAGAGAACCAGGTCAGCAGAGCTGTTGTAGAGCCAGAGAACCAGGTCAGCAGAGCTGTTGTAGAGCCAGAGAACCAGGTCAGCGGAGCTGCTCTAGATCCAGAGAACCAGGTCAGCAGAGCTGCTGTATGGCCAGAGAACCAGAACAGCAGAGCCGCTCTTGAGCCATAGAACCAGGTCAACAGAGCCGCTGTAGAGCCAGAGAACCAGGTCAGCGGAGCTGCTTTAGAGCCACAGAACCAGGCCAGCAGAGCTGTTGTAGAGCCAGAGAACCAGGTCATCAAAGCTACTTCACAGCCAGAGAACCAGGTCAGTGGAGCTGTTCTAGATCCAGAGACCCAGGTCAGCAGAGCTGCTGTATGGCCAGAGAACCAGAACAGCAGAGCCGCTCTTGAGCCATAGAACCAGGTCAACAGAGCCGCTGAAGAGCCAGAGAACCAGGTCTGCAGAGCTGCTTTAGAGCCACAGAACCAGGCCAGCAGAGCCGTTGTAGAGCCAGAGAACCAGGTCAGCAAAGCTGCTTCACAGCCAGAGAAATAGGTCAGCAGAGCCGTTGTAGAGCCAGAGAACCAGTCAGCTGAGCTGCTCTTGGGCCTAAGAACCAGGTCAGCAGAGCTGCTCTAGAGCCAGAGAACCAGGTCAGCAGAGCTGCTGTAGAGCCAGAGAACCAGGTCAGCAGAGCTGCTTTAGAGCCAGAGAACCAGGTCAGCAGAGCTGCTTTAGAGCCAGAGAACCAGGTCAGCAGAGCTGCTGTAGAGCCAGAGAACCAGGTCAGCAGGGCCGTTGTAGAGCCAGAGATTCAGGTCAGCAGAGCTGCTCTAGAGCCAGAGAACCAGGTCAGCAGAGCCGCTGTAGAGCCAGAGAACCAGGTCAGCAGAGCCGCTGTAGACCCAGAGAACCAGGTCAGCAGAGCCGCTGTAGACCCAGAGAACCAGGTCAGCAGAGCCGCTGTAGACCCAGAGAACCAGGTCAGCAGAGCCGCTGTAGACCCAGAGAACCAGGTCAGCAGAGCCGCTGTAGACCCAGAGAACCAGGTCAGCAGAGCCGCTGTAGAGCCAGAGAACCAGGTCAGCAGAGCCGCTATAGAGCCAGAGAACCAGGTCTGCAGAGCTGCTGTACAGCCAGAGAACCAGAACAGCAGAGCCGCTCTTGAGCCATAGAACCAGGTCAACAGAGCCGCTGTAGAGCCAGAGAACCAGGTCAGCGGAGCTGCTTTAGAGCCACAGAACCAGGCCAGCAGAGCTGTTGTAGAGCCAGAGAACCAGGTCATCAAAGCTACTTCACAGCCAGAGAACCAGGTCAGTGGAGCTGTTCTAGATCCAGAGAACCAGGTCAGCAGAGCTGCTGTATGGCCAGAGAACCAGAACAGCAGAGCCGCTCTTGAGCCATAGAACCAGGTCAACAGAGCCGCTGTAGAGCCAGAGAATCAGGTCAGCGGAGCTGCTTTAGAGCCACAGAACCAGGCCAGCAGAGCTGTTGTAGAGCCAGAGAACCAGGTCATCAAAGCTACTTCACAGCCAGAGAACCAGGTCAGTGGAGCTGTTGTTGAGCCAGAGAACCAGGTCAGTAGAGCTGCTCTAGAGCCAGAGAACCAGGTCAGCAGAGCTGCTGTAGAGCCATAGAACCAGGTCAGCAGAGCCGCTCTAGAGCCAGAAAACTAGATCAGCAGAGCTTCTTTAGAGCCTGAGAACCTTGTCAGCAGAGCCGTTTGTAGAGCAAGAGAATCAGGTCAGCAGAGCCGCTGTAGAGCCAGTGAACCAGGTCAGCAGAGCTGCTGTACAGCCAGAGAACAAAGTCAGCAGAGGTGTGCTACAGCCAAAGAACCAGGTCAACAGAGCCGTTGTACAGCCTGAGAACCAGGTCAGCAAAGCTGCTGTAGAGCCAAAGAACCAGGTAAGTAGATCCGTTGTACAGCCTGAGAACCAGGTCAGCAGAGCTGCTCTAGGGCCTAAGAACCAGGTCAGCAGAGCTGCTGTGGAGCCAGAGAACCAGGTCAGCAGAGTTGCTGTAGGGCCAGAGAACCAAGTCAGCAGAGCTGCTTTAGAGCCAGAGAACCAGGTCAGCAGAGCTGCTTTAGAGCCAGAGAACCAGGTCAGCAGCCCTGCTCTAGAGCCAGAGAACGAGGTCAGCAGCCCTGCTCTAGAGCCAGAGAACCAGGTCAGCAGCCCTGCTCTAGAGCCAGAGAACCAGGTCAGCAGATCCGCTGTAGAGCCAGAGAACCAGGTCAGCAGAGATGCTTTAGAGCCAGAGAACCAGGTCAACAGAGCCGCTGAAGAGCCAGAGAACCAGGTCTGCAGAGCTGCTTTAGAGCCACAGAACCAGGCCAGCAGAGCCGTTGTAGAGCCAGAGAACCAGGTCAGCAAAGCTGCTTCACAGCCAGAGAAATAGGTCAGCAGAGCCGTTGTAGAGCCAGAGAACCAGTCAGCTGAGCTGCTCTTGGGCCTAAGAACCAGGTCAGCAGAGCTGCTCTAGAGCCAGAGAACCAGGTCAGCAGAGCTGCTGTAGAGCCAGAGAACCAGGTCAGCAGAGCTGCTTTAGAGCCAGAGAACCAGGTCAGCAGAGCTGCTGTAGAGCCAGAGAACCAGGTCAGCAGGGCCGTTGTAGAGCCAGAGATTCAGGTCAGCAGAGCTGCTCTAGAGCCAGAGAACCAGGTCAGCAGAGCCGCTGTAGAGCCAGAGAACCAGGTCAGCAGAGCCGCTGTAGACCCAGAGAACCAGGTCAGCAGAGCCGCTGTAGACCCAGAGAACCAGGTCAGCAGAGCCGCTGTAGACCCAGAGAACCAGGTCAGCAGAGCCGCTGTAGACCCAGAGAACCAGGTCAGCAGAGCCGCTGTAGAGCCAGAGAACCAGGTCAGCAGAGCCGCTATAGAGCCAGACAACCAGGTCTGCAGAGCTGCTGTACAGCCAGAGAATAAGGTCAGCAGAGCTGCTCTATAGCCAAAGAACCAGGTCAGCAGAGCCATTGTACAGCCTGAGAACCAGGTCAGCAAAGCTGCTCTAGAGCCAGGGAACCAGGTCAGCAGAGCTGCTTTATTGCCAGAGAACCAGGTCAGCAGAGCTGCTCTAGAGCCAGAGAACCAGGTCAGCAGAGCTGTTGTAGAGCCAGAGAACCAGGTCAGCAGAGCTGTTGTAGAGCCAGAGAACCAGGTCAGCGGAGCTGCTCTAGATCCAGAGAACCAGGTCAGCAGAGCTGCTGTATGGCCAGAGAACCAGAACAGCAGAGCCGCTCTTGAGCCATAGAACCAGGTCAACAGAGCCGCTGTAGAGCCAGAGAACCAGGTCAGCGGAGCTGCTTTAGAGCCACAGAACCAGGCCAGCAGAGCTGTTGTAGAGCCAGAGAACCAGGTCATCAAAGCTACTTCACAGCCAGAGAACCAGGTCAGTGGAGCTGCTCTAGATCCAGAGACCCAGGTCAGCAGAGCTGCTGTATGGCCAGAGAACCAGAACAGCAGAGCCGCTCTTGAGCCATAGAACCAGGTCAACAGAGCCGCTGTAGAGCCAGAGAACCAGGTCAGCGGAGCTGCTTTAGAGCCACAGAACCAGGCCAGCAGAGCTGTTGTAGAGCCAGAGAACCAGGTCATCAAAGCTACTTCACAGCCAGAGAACCAGGTCAGTGGAGCTGTTGTAGAGCCAGAGAACCAGGTCAGTAGAGCTGCTCTAGAGCCAGAGAACCAGGTCAGCAGAGCTGCTGTAGAGCCATAGAACCAGGTCAGCAGAGCCGCTCTAGAGCCAGAGAACTAGATCAGCAGAGCTGCTTTAGAGCCTGAGAACCTTGTCAGCAGAGCCGTTTGTAGAGCAAGAGAATCAGTTCAGCAGAGCCGTTGTAGAGCCAGTGAACCAGGTCAGCAGAGCTGCTGTACAGCCAGAGAACAAGGTCAGCAGAGGTGTGCTACAGCCAAAGAACCAGGTCAACAGAGCCGTTGTACAGCCTGAGAACCAGGTCAGCAAAGCTGCTGTGGAGCCAGAGAACCAGGTCAGCAGAGTTGCTGTAGGGCCAGAGAACCAAGTCAGCAGAGCTGCTTTAGAGCCAGAGAACCAGGTCAGCAGAGCTGCTTTAGAGCCAGAGAACCAGGTCAGCAGAGCTGCTGTAGAGCCAGAGAACCAGGTCAGCAGCGCCGCTCTAGAGCCAGAGAACAAGGTCAGCATCCCTGCTCTAGAGCCAGAGAACCAGGTCAGCAGCCCTGCTCTAGAGCCAGAGAACCAGGTCAGCAGCCCTGCTCTAGAGCCAGAGAACCAGGTCAGCAGATCCGCTGTAGAGCCAGAGAACCAGGTCAGCAGAGCCGCTGTAGAGCCAGAGAACCAGGTCAGCAGAGCCGCTGTAGACCCAGAGAACCAGGTCAGCAGAGCCGCTGTAGACCCAGAGAACCAGGTCAGCAGAGCCGCTGTAGAGCCAGAGAACCAGGTCAGCAGAGCCGCTGTAGAGCCAGAGAACCAGGTCAGCAGAGCCGCTGTAGAGCCAGAGAACCAGGTCTGCAGAGCTGCTGTACAGCCAGAGAATAAGGTCAGCAGAGCTGCTCTATATCCAAAGAACCAGGTCAGCAGAGCCATTGTACAGCCTGAGAACCAGGTCAGCAAAGCTGCTCTAGAGCCAGGGAACCAGGTCAGCAGAGCTGTTGTAGAGCCAGAGAACCAGGTCAGCAGAGCTGTTGTAGAGCCAGAGAACCAGGTCAGCAGAGCTGTTGTAGAGCCAGAGAACCAGGCAAGCGGAGCTGTTCTTGATCCAGAGAACCAGGTCAGCAGAGCTGCTGTATGGCCAGAGAACCAGAACAGCAGAGCCGCTCATGAGCCATAGAACCAGGTCAACAGAGCCGCTGTAGAGCCAGAGAACCAGGTCAGCGGAGCTGCTTTAGAGCCACAGAACCAGGCCAGCAGAGCTGTTGTAGAGCCAGAAAACCAGGTCAGCAAAGCTACTTCACAGCCAGAGAACCAGGTCAGTGGAGCTGTGGTAGAGCCACAGAACCAGGTCAGCAGAGCTGCTGTACAGCCAGAGAACCAGGTCAGCAGAGCTGCTGTAGAGCGAGAGAACCAGGACAGCAGAGCCGCTGTAGAGCCAGAGAACCAGGTCCGCGGAGCTGCTTTAGAGCCACAGAACCAGGTCAGCAGAGCTGCTGTACAGCCAGAGAACCAGTTCAGCAGAGCTGCTGTAGAGCGAGAGAACCGGGACAGCAGAGCCGTTCTATAGCCAGAGAACCATGTCAGCAAAGCCGTTGTAGAGCCCGACAACCAGGTCAGTAGAGCTGCTCTAGAGCCAGAGACCCAGGTCAGCAGAGCTGCTGTAGAGCCATAGAACCAGGTCAGCAGAGCCGCTCTAGAGCCAGAGAACTAGATCAGCCGAGCTGCTTTAGAGCCTGAGAACCTTGCCAGCAGAGCCGTTTGTAGAGCAAGAGAATCAGGTCAGCAGAGCCGCTGTAGAGCCAGTGAACCAGGTAAGCAGAGCTGCTGTACAGCCAGAGAACAAGGTCAGCAGAGGTGTGCTACAGCCAAAGAACCAGGTCAACAGAGCCGTTGTACAGCGTGAGAACCAGGTCAGCAAAGCTGCTGTAGAGGCATAGAACCAGGTCAGCAGATCCGTTGTACAGCCTGAGAACCAGGTCAGCAGAGCTGCTCTAGGGCCTAAGAACTAGGTCAGCAGAGCTGCTGTAGAGCCAGAGAACCAGGTCAGCAGAGGTGCTGTAGGGTTAGAGAACCAAGTCAGCAGAGCTGCTTTAGAGCCAGAGAACCAGGTCAGCAGAGCTGCTTTAGAGCCAGAGAACCAGGTCAGCAGAGCTGCTGTAGAGCCAGAGAACCAGGTCAGCAAAGCCGCTGTAGAGCCAGAGAACCAGGTCAGCAGACCTGCTCTAGCACCAGAGAACCAGGTCAGCAGACCTGCTCTAGAGCCAGAGAACCAGGTCAGAAGAGCTGCTCTAGAGCCAGAGAACCAGGTCAGTAGAGCCGCTGTAGACACAGAGAACCAGGTCAGCAGAGCTGCTGTAGAGCCAGAGAACCAGGTCAGCAGAGCCGCTGTAGAGCCAGAGAACCAGGACAGCAGAGCCGCTGTAGAGCCAGAGAGCCAGGTCAGCAGAGCCGCTGTAGAGCCAGAGAACCAGGTCAGCAGAGCCGCTGTAGAGCCAGAGAACCAGGTCAGCAGAGCTGCTCTACAGTGAGAGACCAGGGTCAGCAGAACCGTTGTACAACCTGAGAACCAGGTCAGCAGAGCCGCTGTAGAGCCAGAGAACCAGGTCAGCCGAGCCGCTCTAGAGCCAGAGAACCAGGTCACCAGAGATGCTTTAGAGCCAGAGAACCAGGTCAACAGAGCCGCTGTAGAGCCAGAGAACCAGGTCTGCAGAGCTGCTTTAGAGCCACAGAAGCAGGCCAGCAGAGCCGTTGTAGAGCCAGAGAACCAGGTCAGCAAAGCTGCTTCACAGCCAGAGAAATAGGTCAGCAGAGCCGTTGTAGAGCCAGAGAACCAGGTCAGCAGAGCTGCTCTTGGGCCTAAGAACCAGGTCCGCAGAGCTGCTCTAGAGCCAGAGAACCAGGTCAGCAGAGCTGCTGTAGAGCCAGAGAACCAGGTCAGCAGAGCTGCTGTAGAGCCAGAGAACCAGGTCAGCAGAGCTGCTGTAGAGCCAGAGAACCAGGTCAGGAGAGCTGCTTTAGAGCCAGAGAACCAGGTCAGCAGAGCTGCTTTAGAGCCAGAGAACCAGGTCAGCAGAGCTGCTGTAGAGCCAGAGAACCAGGTCAGCAGGGCCGTTGTAGAGCCAGAGATTCAGGTCAGCAGAGCTGCTCTAGAGCCAGAGAACCAGGTCAGCAGAGCCGCTGTAGAGCCAGAGAACCAGGTCAGCAGAGCCGCTGTAGAGCCAGAGAACCAGGTCAGCAGAGCCGCTGTAGACCCAGAGAACCAGGTCAGCAGAGCCACTGTAGAGCCAGAGAACCAGGTCAGCAGAGCCGCTGTAGAGCCAGAGAACCAGGTCAGCAGAGCCGCTATAGAGCCAGAGAACCAGGTCTGCAGAGCCGCTGTAGAGCCAGAGAACCAGGTCAGCAGAGCCGCTATAGAGCCAGAGAACCAGGTCTGCAGAGCTGCTGTACAGCCAGAGAACCAGGTCAGCAGAGCTGCTCTATAGCCAAAGAACCAGGTCAGCAGAGCCATTGTACAGCCTGAGAACCAGGTCAGCAAAGCAGCTCTAGAGCCAGGGAACCAGGTCAGCAGAACCACTGTAGAGCCAGAGAACCAGGTCAGCGGAGCTGCTTTAGAGCCACAGAACCAGGCCAGCAGAGCTGTTGTAGAGCCAGAGAACCAGGTCATCAAAGCTACTTCACAGCCAGTGAACCAGGTCAGTGGAGCTGTTCTAGATCCAGAGAACCAGGTCAGCAGAGCTGCTGTATGGCCAGAGAACCAGAACAGCAGAACCGCTCTTGAGCCATAGAACCAGGTCAACAGAGCCGCTGTAGAGCCAGAGAACCAGGTCAGCTGAGCTGCTTTAGAGCCACAGAACCAGGCCAGCAGAGCTGTTGTAGAGCCAGAGAACCAGGTCATCAAAGCTACTTCACAGCCAGAGAACCAGGTCAGTGGAGCTGTTGTAGAGCCAGAGAACCAGGTCAGTAGAGCTGCTCTAGAGCCAGAGAACCTTGTCAGCAGAGCCGTTTGTAGAGCAAGAGAACCAGGTCAGCAGAGCTGCTTTAGAGCCAGAGAACCAGGTCAGCAGAGCTGCTGTAGAGCCAGAGAACCAGGTCAGCAGCGCCGCTCTAGAGCCAGAGAACCAGGTCAGCAGCCCTGCTCTAGAGCCAGAGAACCAGGTCAGCAGCCCTGCTCTAGAGCCAGAGAACCAGGTCAGCAGCCCTGCTCTAGAGCCAGAGAACCAGGTCAGCAGATCCGCTGTAGAGCCAGAGAACCAGGTCAGCAGAGATGCTTTAGAGCCAGAGAACCAGGTCAACAGAGCCGCTGAAGAGCCAGAGAACCAGGTCTGCAGAGCTGCTTTAGAGCCACAGAACCAGGCCAGCAGAGCCGTTGTAGAGCCAGAGAACCAGGTCAGCAAAGCTGCTTCACAGCCAGAGAAATAGGTCAGCAGAGCCGTTGTAGAGCCAGAGAACCAGTCAGCTGAGCTGCTCTTGGGCCGAAGAACCAGGTCAGCAGAGCTGCTCTAGAGCCAGAGAACCAGGTCAGCAGAGCTGCTGTAGAGCCAGAGAACCAGGTCAGCAGAGCTGCTTTAGAGCCAGAGAACCAGGTCAGCAGAGCTGCTTTAGAGCCAGAGAACCAGGTCAGCAGAGCTGCTGTAGAGCCAGAGAACCAGGTCAGCAGGGCCGTTCTAGAGCCAGAGATTCAGGTCAGCAGAGCTGCTCTAGAGCCAGAGAACCAGGTCAGCAGAGCCGCTGTAGAGCCAGAGAACCAGGTCAGCAGAGCCGCTGTAGACCCAGAGAACCAGGTCAGCAGAGCCGCTGTAGACCCAGAGAACCAGGTCAGCAGAGCCGCTGTAGAGCCAGAGAACCAGGTCAGCAGAGCCGCTATAGAGCCAGAGAACCAGGTCTGCAGAGCTGCTGTACAGCCAGAGAATAAGGTCAGCAGAGCTGCTCTATAGCCAAAGAACCAGGTCAGCAGAGCCATTGTACAGCCTGAGAACCAGGTCAGCAAAGCTGCTCTAGAGCCAGGGAACCAGGTCAGCAGAGCTGCTTTATTGCCAGAGAACCAGGTCAGCAGAGCTGCTCTAGAGCCAGAGAACCAGGTCAGCAGAGCTGTTGTAGAGCCAGAGAACCAGGTCAGCAGAGCTGTTGTAGAGCCAGAGAACCAGGTCAGCGGAGCTGCTCTAGATCCAGAGAACCAGGTCAGCAGAGCTGCTGTATGGCCAGAGAACCAGAACAGCAGAGCCGCTCTTGAGCCATAGAACCAGGTCAACAGAGCCGCTGTAGAGCCAGAGAACCAGGTCAGCGGAGCTGCTTTAGAGCCACAGAACCAGGCCAGCAGAGCTGTTGTAAAGCCAGAGAACCAGGTCATCAAAGCTACTTCACAGCCAGAGAACCAGGTCAGTGGAGCTGTTCTAGATCCAGAGACCCAGGTCAGCAGAGCTGCTGTATGGCCAGAGAACCAGAACAGCAGAGCCGCTCTTGAGCCATAGAACCAGGTGTTGGACTTGGCCCTTCTGGCAGGTTCACCCCTGAACTTTTTGCTTTTTATTGGTGACTTGGTGTGGTGATTTGTTTGGTTCCTGCGCACTTTCCCTGTGTCCCAGGGTAAAGTGCGTGCGTGCTCTGAGTGCATGTGGTGAGATAGGCCTGCCCTCCCATAGGAATGCATGGGGAATGTATGTGTCCCTAGTAGTTCCTGAGGTGTGGGGTGTGCAGGCCCGAGTTTGGTATGTGCGGACTCGTGGGAGTGAATGCTGCGCGATGATGTGTGCGGCGTGCATGTACCTAGTGTGGAAGTGCCACTTCTAGAAGTGGGCACTTCTGTGTGCAGTGCGTCTGGCGTGTGATTGGCTGGAGCTGGCTGGTGAGCCTGGCTCCAGGAGTCTGGTTGGGTCTGCCCCAGTGGTGAGTGTGAGATTAGCATGCTGATGGCTGGGGAGGAGTGCACCTTGGACCTGAATAGGGCAGGGTTTTCCCCACACACTGCTGGCTCCGCCCCCTGTGGTGCGACTGACGACCCTAGCCCTGCCAATGAATAGAGTGAGGGGCTGAGCACATCAAGGGTGCTCCCCAACCAGCTGCGACTGGTTTTCCCCCTCACCCTGAACCCAGACAAAGGGATTTGGTGTATAAAAAGGGGCTGTGTCCCCTTACAAAATGTTCTTGCTCTGTCTTGAATCTACCAGGGGCGTGCTGCTGGTGGGGCCCAGGAGGGACCGCCATGGGGGCTACCTCTCTGCTGGAGGGCCCTGTGTGCTGGCCCCTGGGCCCTACCTTGCCCCTTGGATGCCTTCAGGACCTTCTGGACCCTTGTGACTTTCCTTTTACCTTGCCAAGGCTTGATGCTGGCCTAGCGCCCTGGGAGCGCCTTATTTTTCTTGCAGCAAGGTGCTTTTCTGGTCCTGAACATAGCGCCTGGAGAGCGCTTTATTCCCCCAGAGAGAGGAGCTGGAGCTGTGCAGCGTTGCGCTGCTACGAGCGAGAGAGGGAATCCCCAGCGTAGGGATTCCCCCGTGATGCGTGCCTTGCGGGTGCCCACCCCGCTTATCTGGTTGCCTGGGGTGCGCAGGTGCCCACCCTGCGTCTTCGTTTTATATTCAGGAGTGATGCGGGTGCCTACCCCGCTTATTTAGTTATTTAAAATTGCGGGTGCCCACCCCGCATTTTGCCCGCGAAAGAAATCACCGCCGCGGCCCGAGCCGCCTTCAAAATTGCCGCTGAGCCCGCGGCCCGCCTGGTTGTGGGCGGGGCCACGGGACGGAAGCGGAAGTGCCGCCATTCTCCCTGGATGTGAAAGTCAGAGCCTCGCAGGCTCCTTCAGAGAAATCCCGGTCCCGAGATGGGGGACCGGGTAAAGACCGTGGCGCGTCTAGAGGACGGGCTCTCCCGAGGTGAGAGAGCCCCGCCATGATCACCGCTGAAGATTTCGCCCCGCAAAGAGAAGCGAAGGACCCTGCCTGCAATAGCCCGGTGAGTAGGGCTGTGTGGAGTGTCCGGGGAGGGGTGAGAGCGCGCCTTTCCCCCCCCCCCAGGCCGCCGAAGTCCCGAGAGTGCCAATGAAGGCACAGTGCTCCGGTTTCCTGGGCGGCCCCGTCTGGCAGCGGGCCGCCCCAATGAGGGGGCATGTTTATTTTAGAGCCCCAGCTGGCTCCAGCTACGAGAGCAGTTTCTTGGTGATCAGAGCGGCCCCGGAAGGCAGCGGGCCGCTCCAACGTTTTGGGGGCAAAGTATTTCCACGCCCTGTAGGGGCCAGAGGGCACCGAGGTGCCAGTCCCCTATTCTTTGTTGCCTGTGGCCCAGATGGCCAGGACGCTCCAGCGTTTGGGGACATGTTACTTTCTGAGCCAGATGGCTCCCACGTTTGGCACAGTTTGTTCTAGAGCCTAGAGGGCTCCAAGGATTGGCGCAGTTTGTTGTGAAGGGCTAATGAGAGCCCCCTGCCGCTATTTGCCTACCACAGCTGCGCAGCACTTAGTGCCAGCTGCAGCGTTTAGGCCCTGTGCTTGTCCCCAGCTGCCCAGCAAGTAGTGGGCAGCTGCTACGTTTAGGTTCTGGCGCAACCTGGACTCTAATGTGCTTTTGGGTGCTAGGAAATGTATTGTGTATAGCCTGTTGTGCGCACCCTGTGTCTGATACCTCTAAATGTGGTTATTTCTGCCTAGAAGGTTGTTTTACCTGCTTAGGTTGATGGTAGGGAGAATGTACTTCCCTGTGCGATGTGCGCCCCTAGTATAGTTATAGCTAGGTGGTTAGGTCTAATGAGTTAGACCAAGGAGAATTGCATAATGTGATTTATGCCCCTGTGATAGATGCAGGATAGGTTTTACACCTGATGCTAGTGTGATGACGCTGAGGTCATTAGTGCGCCAGTAGAGACTGGCTGTGCTCTACAGTTACTTTGTGTTATGTCCTATGTTTACTATTGGTGATTTGTGCTATGTTCTAAGTGCTAATTCCTGACAGTGGTCCATGTGGCCCTGTCCCCTGTATATATAATCCCTTGTAAATTCTGCCCGTGCCTGTTGGCACATTGTAGAGTGTGTGTTTTTATCTAATGTGTTGTGTATAATACAAAGGCTATTTTTATAGAATACCTTGTGTGGAGTTTCCTTTGTGGTGGGCCTTGGGTGTTGTTGCTGGGTGCGCGCGCAAACGCTTTACACATCGCCTCAGGGATAAGCCTGACTGCTCGTGCCAAGCTACCAAGGGGGTGAGCAGGGGTTATCTTTGGCGTGTAACTCCCCAGCCCTGACTAGAGTGGTGGTTTCTGCCTGACTTTGGCGCAAGCCTCAGCCAACCAGAAATCGCCATTTCTAACACCAGGTCAACAGAGCCGCTGTAGAGCCAGAGAACCAGGTCAGCGGAGCTGCTTTAGAGCCACAGAACCAGGCCAGCAGAGCTGTTGTAGAGCCAGAGAACCAGGTCATCAAAGCTACTTCACAGCCAGAGAACCAGGTCAGTGGAGCTGTTGTAGAGCCAGAGAACCAGGTCAGTAGAGCTGCTCTAGAGCCAGAGAACCAGGTCAGCAGAGCTGCTGTAGAGCCATAGAACCAGGTCAGCAGAGCCGCTCTAGAGCCAGAGAACTAGATCAGCAGAGCTGCTTTAGAGCCTGAGAACCTTGTCAGCAGAGCCGTTTGTAGAGCAAGAGAATCAGGTCAGCAGAGCCGCTGTAGAGCCAGTGAACCAGGTCAGCAGAGCTGCTGTACAGCCAGAGAACAAGGTCAGCAGAGGTGTGCTACAGCCAAAGAACCAGGTCAACAGAGCCGTTGTACAGCCTGAGAACCAGGTCAGCAAAGCTGCTGTGGAGCCAGAGAACCAGGTCAGCAGAGTTGCTGTAGGGCCAGAGAACCAAGTCAGCAGAGCTGCTTTAGAGCCAGAGACCCAGGTCAGCAGAGCTGCTTTAGAGCCAGAGAACCAGGTCAGCAGAGCTGCTGTAGAGCCAGAGAACCAGGTCAGCAGCGCCGCTCTAGAGCCAGAGAACCAGGTCAGCATCCCTGCTCTAGAGCCAGAGAACCAGGTCAGCAGCCCTGCTCTAGAGCCAGAGAACCAGGTCAGCAGCCCTGCTCTAGAGGCAGAGAACCAGGTCAGCAGATCCGCTGTAGAGCCAGAGAACCAGGTCAGCAGAGCCGCTGTAGAGCCAGAGAACCAGGTCAGCAGAGCCGCTGTAGACCCAGAGAACCAGGTCAGCAGAGCCGCTGTAGACCCAGAGAACCAGGTCAGCAGAGCCGCTGTAGAGCCAGAGAACCAGGTCAGCAGAGACGCTGTAGAGCCAGAGAACCATGTCTGCAGAGCTGCTGTACAGCCAGAGAATAAGGTCAGCAGAGCTGCTCTATAGCCAAAGAACCAGGTCAGCAGAGCCATTGTACAGCCTGAGAACCAGGTCAGCAAAGCTGCTCTAGAGCCAGGGAACCAGGTCAGCAGAGCTGCTTTATTGCCAGAGAACCAGGTCAGCAGAGCTGTTGTAGAGCCAGAGAACCAGGTGAGCAGAGCTGTTGTAGAGCCAGAGAACCAGGTCAGCAGAGCTGTTGTAGAGCCAGAGAACCAGGTCAGCAGAGCTGTTGTAGAGCCAGAGAACCAGGTCAGCAGAGCTGTTGTAGAGCCAGAGAACCAGGCAAGCGGAGCTGTTCTTGATCCAGAGAACCAGGTCAGCAGAGCTGCTGTATGGCCAGAGAACCAGAACAGCAGAGCCGCTCATGAGCCATAGAACCAGGTCAACAGAGCCGCTGTAGAGCCAGAGAACCAGGTCAGCGGAGCTGCTTTAGAGCCACAGAACCAGGCCAGCAGAGCTGTTGTAGAGCCAGAGAACCAGGTCAGCAAAGCTACTTCACAGCCAGAGAACCAGGTCAGTGGAGCTGTGGTAGAGCCACAGAACCAGGTCAGCAGAGCTGCTGTACAGCCAGAGAACCAGGTCAGCAGAGCTGCTGTAGAGCGAGAGAACCAGGACAGCAGAGCCGCTGTAGAGCCAGAGAACCAGGTCCGCGGAGCTGCTTTAGAGCCACAGAACCAGGTCAGCAGAGCTGCTGTACAGCCAGAGAACCAGTTCAGCAGAGCTGCTGTAGAGCGAGAGAACCGGGACAGCAGAGCCGTTCTATAGCCAGAGAACCATGTCAGCAAAGCCGTTGTAGAGCCCGACAACCAGGTCAGTAGAGCTGCTCTAGAGCCAGAGAACCAGGTCAGCAGAGCTGCTGTAGAGCCATAGAACCAGGTCAGCAGAGCCGCTCTAGAGCCGGAGAACTAGATCAGCAGAGCTGCTTTAGAGCCTGAGAACCTTGCCAGCAGAGCCGTTTGTAGAGCAAGAGAATCAGGTCATCAGAGCCGCTGTAGAGCCAGTGAACTAGGTAAGCAGAGCTGCTGTACAGCCAGAGAACAAGGTCAGCAGAGGTGTGCTACAGCCAAAGAACCAGGTCAACAGAGCCGTTGTACAGCGTGAGAACCAGGTCAGCAAAGCTGCTGTAGAGGCATAGAACCAGGTCAGCAGATCCGTTGTACAGCCTGAGAACCAGGTCAGCAGAGCTGCTCTAGGGCCTAAGAACTAGGTCAGCAGAGCTGCTGTAGAGCCAGAGAACCAGGTCAGCAGAGTTGCTGTAGGGCCAGAGAACCAAGTCAGCAGAGCTGCTTTAGAGCCAGAGAACCAGGTCAGCAGAGCTGCTTTAGAGCCAGAGAACCAGGTCAGCAGAGCTGCTGTAGAGCCAGAGAACCAGGTCAGCAGAGCCGCTGTAGAGCCAGAGAACCAGGTCAGCAGACCTGCTCTAGCACCAGAGAACCAGGTCAGCAGACCTGCTCTAGAGCCAGAGAACCAGGTCAGCAGAGCTGCTCTAGAGCCAGAGAACCAGGTCAGTAGAGCCGCTGTAGACACAGAGAACCAGGTCAGCAGAGCTGCTGTAGAGCCAGAGAACCAGGTCAGCAGAGCCGCTGTAGAGCCAGAGAACCAGGACAGCAGAGCCGCTGTAGAGCCAGAGAGCCAGGTCAGCAGAGCCGCTGTAGAGCCAGAGAACCAGGTCAGCAGAGCCGCTGTAGAGCCAGAGAACCAGGTCAGCAGAGCTGCTCTACAGTGAGAGAACAAGGTCAGCAGAACCGTTGTACAACCTGAGAACCAGGTCAGCAGAGCCGCTGTAGAGCCAGAGAACCAGGTCAGCCGAGCCGCTCTAGAGCCAGAGAACCAGGTCACCAGAGATGCTTTAGAGCCAGAGAACCAGGTCAACAGAGCCGCTGTAGAGCCAGAGAACCAGGTCTGCAGAGCTGCTTTAGAGCCACAGAAGCAGGCCAGCAGAGCCGTTGTAGAGCCAGAGAACCAGGTCAGCAAAGCTGCTTCACAGCCAGAGAAATAGGTCAGCAGAGCCGTTGTAGAGCCAGAGAACCAGGTCAGCAGAGCTGCTCTTGGGCCTAAGAACCAGGTCCGCAGAGCTGCTCTAGAGCCAGAGAACCAGGTCAGCAGAGCTGCTGTAGAGCCAGAGAACCAGGTCAGCAGAGCTGCTGTAGAGCCAGAGAACCAGGTCAGCAGAGCTGCTGTAGAGCCAGAGAACCAGGTCAGCAGAGCTGCTGTAGAGCCAGAGAACCAGGTCAGGAGAGCTGCTTTAGAGCCAGAGAACCAGGTCAGCAGAGCTGCTGTAGAGCCAGAGAACCAGGTCAGCAGAGCCATTGTAGACCCAGAGAACCAGGTCAGCAGAGCAGAGCCGCTGTAGACCCAGAGAACCAGGTCAGCAGAGCCGCTGTAGACCCAGAGAACCAGGTCAGCAGAGCCGCTGTAGACCCAGAGAACCAGGTCGGCAGAGCCGCTGTAGAGCCAGAGAACCAGGTCAGCAGAGCCGCTGTAGAGCCAGAGAACCAGGTCAGCAGAGCCACTGTAGAGCCTGAGACCCAGGTCAGCAGAGCCGCTCTAGAGCCAGAGAACCAGGTCACCAGAGCTGCTTTAGAGCCAGAGAACCAGGTCAACAGAGCCGCTGTGGAGCCAGAGAACCAGGTCTGCGGAGCTGCTTTAGAGCCACAGAACACGGCCAGCAGAGCCGTTGTACAGCCAGAGAACCAGGTCAGCAAAGCTGCTTCACAGCCAGAGAAATAGGTCAGCAGAGCCGCTGAAGACCCAGAGAACCAGGTCAGCAGAGCCGCTGTAGACCCAGAGAACCAGGTCAGCAGAGCCGCTGTAGACCCAGAGAACCAGGCCAGCAGAGCCGCTGTAGAGCCAGAGAACCAGGTCAGCAGAGCTGCTGTAGAGCCAGAGAACCAGTTCAGCAGAGCTGCTTTAGAGCCAGTGATCCAGGTCAGCAGAGCTGCTGTAGAGCCAGAGAACCAGGTCAGCAGGGTCGTTGTAGAGCCAGAGAACCAGGTCAGCAGAGCTGCTCTAGAGCCAGAACACCAGGTCAGCAGAGCTGCTCTAGAGCCAGAGAACCAGGTCAGCAGAGCCGCTGTAGAACCACGTCAGCAGAGCCGCTGTAGAGCCAGAGAACCAGGTCAGCAGAGCCGCTGTAGAGCCAGAGAACCAGGTCAGCAGAGCCGCTGTAGACCCAGAGAACCAGGTCAGCAGAGCCGCTGTAGAGCCAGAGAACCAGTTCAGCAGAGCCGCTGTAGAGCCAGAGAACCAGGTCAGCAGAGCCGCTGTAGAGCCAGAGAACCAGGCCAGCAGAGCCGCTATAGAGCCAGAGAACCAGGTCAGCTGAGCTGCTGTACAGCCAGAGAATAAGGTCAGCAGAGCTGCTCTATAGCCAAAGAATCCGGTCAGCAGAGCCATTGTACAGCCTAAGAACCAGGTCAGCAAAGCTGCTCTAGAGCCAGGGAACCAGGTCAGCAGAGCTGCTTTATTGCCAGAGAACCAGGTCAGCAGAGCTGCTCTAGAGCCAGAGAACCAGGTCAGCAGAGCTGTTGTAGAGCCAGAGAACCAGGTCAGCAGAGCTGTTGTAGAGCCAGAGAACCAGGTCAGCGGAGCTGCTCTAGATCCAGAGAACCAGGTCAGCAAAGCTGCTGTATAGCCAGAGAACCAGAACAGCAGAGCCGCTCTTGAGCCATAGAACCAGGTCAACAGAGCCGCTGTAGAGCGAGAGAACCAGATCAGCAGAGCTGCTGTTGAGCCATAGACCCAGGTTGTGAGAAGTTCGCCTGGCATATGCTGGTCACTAGTTATAGTGGGCACCTTGCACCAGTCCAATTCGACTCTTGGTAGATAGGTTTAAAGACAACCTTTTAAAGAAAGCTATCCTAGTGGTAGTTGTGGAGAGCAGCCTTCAGGCTAAGTCTCTGAGGAATGTAAAGCAGCTTGTTTTACCTTATAATCTCTTGAATTACCAAATGAAAAGACACCACACAGGTATATATATCAAATATATATGTATTTATTTCTAAATATTCTCTACTAATCTCTTTATGAGATTAGAGCCAGGTAAACATTCAAAAGATCAACAGTTCTCAATAAATTAAGCACAAATATGGCTGTAGCCCTAGGGGCGTACCAGACCATATACTAAAATAATGGGTTAACAAACTCGACTTGTAAAATGAAGAGGCCTAGGGCCTTTGGAATCGCTGGGGCTTCACTTCTGCAGTGTTAGCAGGTAAGTAATCAGCCCACAGGAGACGCGTGCAGTGTCTAAACACAGACGCGGGTTTTCAATGCGTTTCAATGGCAAATGTCGCGATTTGTATTTTACAGTTCTAGGGCACTTCGCAAAAGTCAACAGGCAAGCAACTTACAGGATAAGTATTTCGAGAGCCAGCACACACTTGGGCACCGGAGTGCACGAGTTACCTCACCCAGGGACCTTGTCAGCAGAGCCGTTTGTAGAGCAAGAGAATCAGGTCAGCAGAGCCGCTGTAGAGCCAGTGAACCAGGTCAGTAGAGCCGCTGTAGACACAGAGAACCAGGTCAGCAGAGCTGCTGTAGAGCCAGAGAACCAGGTCAGCAGAGCCGCTGTAGAGCCAGAGAACCAGGACAGCAGAGCCGCTGTAGAGCCAGAGAACCAGGTCAGCAGACCTGCTCTAGAGCCAGAGAACCAGGTCAGCAGAGCTGCTCTAGAGCCAGAGAACCAGGTCAGTAGAGCCGCTGTAGACACAGAGAACCAGGTCAGCAGAGCTGCTGTAGAGCCAGAGAACCAGGTCAGCAGAGCCGCTGTAGAGCCAGAGAACCAGGACAGCAGAGCCGCTGTAGAGCCAGAGAGCCAGGTCAGCAGAGCCGCTGTAGAGCCAGAGAACCAGGTCAGCAGAGCCGCTGTAGAGCCAGAGAACCAGGTCAGCAGAGCTGCTCTACAGTGAGAGAACAAGGTCAGCAGAACCGCTGTACAACCGGAGAACCAGGTCAGCAGAGCCGCTGTAGAGCCAGAGAACCAGGTCAGCCGAGCCGCTCTAGAGCCAGAGAACCAGGTCACCAGAGATGCTTTAGAGCCAGAGAACCAGGTCAACAGAGCCGCTGTAGAGCCAGAGAACCAGGTCTGCAGAGCTGCTTTAGAGCCACAGAAGCAGGCCAGCAGAGCCGTTGTAGAGCCAGAGAACCAGGTCAGCAAAGCTGCTTCACAGCCAGAGAAATAGGTCAGCAAAGCCATTGTAGAGCCAGAGAACCAGGTCAGCAGAGCTGCTCTTGGGCCTAAGAACCAGGTCCGCAGAGCTGCTCTAGAGCCAGAGAACCAGGTCAGCAGAGCTGCTGTAGAGCCAGAGAACCAGGTCAGCAGAGCTGCTGTAGAGCCAGAGAACCAGGTCAGCAGAGCTGCTGTAGAGCCAGAGAACCAGGTCAGCAGAGCTGCTGTAGAGCCAGAGAACCAGGTCAGGAGAGCTGCTTTAGAGCCAGAGAACCAGGTCAGCAGAGCTGCTTTAGAGCCAGAGAACCAGGTCAGCAGAGCTGCTTTAGAGCCAGAGAACCAGGTCAGCAGAGCTGCTGTAGAGCCAGAGAACCAGGTCAGCAGGGCCGTTGTAGAGCCAGAGATTCAGGTCAGCAGAGCTGCTCTAGAGCCAGAGAACCAGGTCAGCAGAGCCGCTGTAGAGCCAGAGAACCAGGTCAGCAGAGCCGCTGTAGAGCCAGAGAACCAGGTCAGCAGAGCCGCTGTAGACCCAGAGAACCAGGTCAGCAGAGCCACTGTAGAGCCAGAGAACCAGGTCAGCAGAGCCGCTGTAGAGCCAGAGAACCAGGTCAGCAGAGCCGCTATAGAGCCAGAGAACCAGGTCTGCAGAGCCGCTGTAGAGCCAGAGAACCAGGTCAGCAGAGCCGCTATAGAGCCAGAGAACCAGGTCTGCAGAGCTGCTGTACAGCCAGAGAACCAGGTCAGCAGAGCTGCTCTATAGCCAAAGAACCAGGTCAGCAGAGCCATTGTACAGCCTGAGAACCAGGTCAGCAAAGCAGCTCTAGAGCCAGGGAACCAGGTCAGCAGAACCGCTGTAGAGCCAGAGAACCAGGTCAGCGGAGCTGCTTTAGAGCCATAGAACCAGGCCAGCAGAGCTGTTGTAGAGCCAGAGAACCAGGTCATCAAAGCTACTTCACAGCCAGTGAACCAGGTCAGTGGAGCTGTTCTAGATCCAGAGAACCAGGTCAGCAGAGCTGCTGTATGGCCAGAGAACCAGAACAGCAGAGCCGCTCTTGAGCCATAGAACCAGGTCAACAGAGCCGCTGTAGAGCCAGAGAACCAGGTCAGCTGAGCTGCTTTAGAGCCACAGAACCAGGCCAGCAGAGCTGTTGTAGAGCCAGAGAACCAGGTCATCAAAGCTACTTCACAGCCAGAGAACCAGGTCAGTGGAGCTGTTGTAGAGCCAGAGAACCAGGTCAGTAGAGCTGCTCTAGAGCCAGAGAACCTTGTCAGCAGAGCCGTTTGTAGAGCAAGAGAACCAGGTCAGCAGAGCTGCTTTAGAGCCAGAGAACCAGGTCAGCAGAGCTGCTGTAGAGCCAGAGAACCAGGTCAGCAGCGCCGCTCTAGAGCCAGAGAACCAGGTCAGCAGCCCTGCTCTAGAGCCAGAGAACCAGGTCAGCAGCCCTGCTCTAGAGCCAGAGAACCAGGTCAGCAGAGTTGCTGTAGGGCCAGAGAACCAAGTCAGCAGAGCTGCTTTAGAGCCAGAGAACCAGGTCAGCAGAGCTGCTTTAGAGCCAGAGAACCAGGTCAGCAGAGCTGCTGTAGAGCCAGAGAACCAGGTCAGCAGAGCCGCTGTAGAGCCAGAGAACCAGGTCAGCAGACCTGCTCTAGCACCAGAGAACCAGGTCAGCAGACCTGCTCTAGAGCCAGAGAACCAGGTCAGCAGAGCTGCTCTAGAGCCAGAGAACCAGGTCAGTAGAGCCGCTGTAGACACAGAGAACCAGGTCAGCAGAGCTGCTGTAGAGCCAGAGAACCAGGTCAGCAGAGCCGCTGTAGAGCCAGAGAACCAGGACAGCAGAGCCGCTGTAGAGCCAGAGAGCCAGGTCAGCAGAGCCGCTGTAGAGCCAGAGAACCAGGTCAGCAGAGCCGCTGTAGAGCCAGAGAACCAGGTCAGCAGAGCTGCTCTACAGTGAGAGAACAAGGTCAGCAGAACCGTTGTACAACCTGAGAACCAGGTCAGCAGAGCCGCTGTAGAGCCAGAGAACCAGGTCAGCCGAGCCGCTCTAGAGCCAGAGAACCAGGTCACCAGAGATGCTTTAGAGCCAGAGAACCAGGTCAACAGAGCCGCTGTAGAGCCAGAGAACCAGGTCTGCAGAGCTGCTTTAGAGCCACAGAAGCAGGCCAGCAGAGCCGTTGTAGAGCCAGAGAACCAGGTCAGCAAAGCTGCTTCACAGCCAGAGAAATAGGTCAGCAGAGCCGTTGTAGAGCCAGAGAACCAGGTCAGCAGAGCTGCTCTTGGGCCTAAGAACCAGGTCCGCAGAGCTGCTCTAGAGCCAGAGAACCAGGTCAGCAGAGCTGCTGTAGAGCCAGAGAACCAGGTCAGCAGAGCTGCTGTAGAGCCAGAGAACCAGGTCAGCAGAGCTGCTGTAGAGCCAGAGAACCAGGTCAGCAGAGCTGCTGTAGAGCCAGAGAACCAGGTCAGGAGAGCTGCTTTAGAGCCAGAGAACCAGGTCAGCAGAGCTGCTGTAGAGCCAGAGAACCAGGTCAGCAGAGCCATTGTAGACCCAGAGAACCAGGTCAGCAGAGCAGAGCCGCTGTAGACCCAGAGAACCAGGTCAGCAGAGCCGCTGTAGACCCAGAGAACCAGGTCAGCAGAGCCGCTGTAGACCCAGAGAACCAGGTCGGCAGAGCCGCTGTAGAGCCAGAGAACCAGGTCAGCAGAGCCGCTGTAGAGCCAGAGAACCAGGTCAGCAGAGCCACTGTAGAGCCTGAGACCCAGGTCAGCAGAGCCGCTCTAGAGCCAGAGAACCAGGTCACCAGAGCTGCTTTAGAGCCAGAGAACCAGGTCAACAGAGCCGCTGTGGAGCCAGAGAACCAGGTCTGCGGAGCTGCTTTAGAGCCACAGAACACGGCCAGCAGAGCCGTTGTACAGCCAGAGAACCAGGTCAGCAAAGCTGCTTCACAGCCAGAGAAATAGGTCAGCAGAGCCGCTGAAGACCCAGAGAACCAGGTCAGCAGAGCCGCTGTAGACCCAGAGAACCAGGTCAGCAGAGCCGCTGTAGACCCAGAGAACCAGGCCAGCAGAGCCGCTGTAGAGCCAGAGAACCAGGTCAGCAGAGCTGCTGTAGAGCCAGAGAACCAGTTCAGCAGAGCTGCTTTAGAGCCAGTGATCCAGGTCAGCAGAGCTGCTGTAGAGCCAGAGAACCAGGTCAGCAGGGTCGTTGTAGAGCCAGAGAACCAGGTCAGCAGAGCTGCTCTAGAGCCAGAACACCAGGTCAGCAGAGCTGCTCTAGAGCCAGAGAACCAGGTCAGCAGAGCCGCTGTAGAACCACGTCAGCAGAGCCGCTGTAGAGCCAGAGAACCAGGTCAGCAGAGCCGCTGTAGAGCCAGAGAACCAGGTCAGCAGAGCCGCTGTAGACCCAGAGAACCAGGTCAGCAGAGCCGCTGTAGAGCCAGAGAACCAGTTCAGCAGAGCCGCTGTAGAGCCAGAGAACCAGGTCAGCAGAGCCGCTGTAGAGCCAGAGAACCAGGCCAGCAGAGCCGCTATAGAGCCAGAGAACCAGGTCAGCTGAGCTGCTGTACAGCCAGAGAATAAGGTCAGCAGAGCTGCTCTATAGCCAAAGAATCCGGTCAGCAGAGCCATTGTACAGCCTAAGAACCAGGTCAGCAAAGCTGCTCTAGAGCCAGGGAACCAGGTCAGCAGAGCTGCTTTATTGCCAGAGAACCAGGTCAGCAGAGCTGCTCTAGAGCCAGAGAACCAGGTCAGCAGAGCTGTTGTAGAGCCAGAGAACCAGGTCAGCAGAGCTGTTGTAGAGCCAGAGAACCAGGTCAGCGGAGCTGCTCTAGATCCAGAGAACCAGGTCAGCAAAGCTGCTGTATAGCCAGAGAACCAGAACAGCAGAGCCGCTCTTGAGCCATAGAACCAGGTCAACAGAGCCGCTGTAGAGCGAGAGAACCAGATCAGCAGAGCTGCTGTTGAGCCATAGACCCAGGTTGTGAGAAGTTCGCCTGGCATATGCTGGTCACTAGTTATAGTGGGCACCTTGCACCAGTCCAATTCGACTCTTGGTAGATAGGTTTAAAGACAACCTTTTAAAGAAAGCTATCCTAGTGGTAGTTGTGGAGAGCAGCCTTCAGGCTAAGTCTCTGAGGAATGTAAAGCAGCTTGTTTTACCTTATAATCTCTTGAATTACCAAATGAAAAGACACCACACAGGTATATATATCAAATATATATGTATTTATTTCTAAATATTCTCTACTAATCTCTTTATGAGATTAGAGCCAGGTAAACATTCAAAAGATCAACAGTTCTCAATAAATTAAGCACAAATATGGCTGTAGCCCTAGGGGCGTACCAGACCATATACTAAAATAATGGGTTAACAAACTCGACTTGTAAAATGAAGAGGCCTAGGGCCTTTGGAATCGCTGGGGCTTCACTTCTGCAGTGTTAGCAGGTAAGTAATCAGCCCACAGGAGACGCGTGCAGTGTCTAAACACAGACGCGGGTTTTCAATGCGTTTCAATGGCAAATGTCGCGATTTGTATTTTACAGTTCTAGGGCACTTCGCAAAAGTCAACAGGCAAGCAACTTACAGGATAAGTATTTCGAGAGCCAGCACACACTTGGGCACCGGAGTGCACGAGTTACCTCACCCAGGGACCTTGTCAGCAGAGCCGTTTGTAGAGCAAGAGAATCAGGTCAGCAGAGCCGCTGTAGAGCCAGTGAACCAGGTCAGTAGAGCCGCTGTAGACACAGAGAACCAGGTCAGCAGAGCTGCTGTAGAGCCAGAGAACCAGGTCAGCAGAGCCGCTGTAGAGCCAGAGAACCAGGACAGCAGAGCCGCTGTAGAGCCAGAGAACCAGGTCAGCAGACCTGCTCTAGAGCCAGAGAACCAGGTCAGCAGAGCTGCTCTAGAGCCAGAGAACCAGGTCAGTAGAGCCGCTGTAGACACAGAGAACCAGGTCAGCAGAGCTGCTGTAGAGCCAGAGAACCAGGTCAGCAGAGCCGCTGTAGAGCCAGAGAACCAGGACAGCAGAGCCGCTGTAGAGCCAGAGAGCCAGGTCAGCAGAGCCGCTGTAGAGCCAGAGAACCAGGTCAGCAGAGCCGCTGTAGAGCCAGAGAACCAGGTCAGCAGAGCTGCTCTACAGTGAGAGAACAAGGTCAGCAGAACCGCTGTACAACCTGAGAACCAGGTCAGCAGAGCCGCTGTAGAGCCAGAGAACCAGGTCAGCCGAGCCGCTCTAGAGCCAGAGAACCAGGTCACCAGAGATGCTTTAGAGCCAGAGAACCAGGTCAACAGAGCCGCTGTAGAGCCAGAGAACCAGGTCTGCAGAGCTGCTTTAGAGCCACAGAAGCAGGCCAGCAGAGCCGTTGTAGAGCCAGAGAACCAGGTCAGCAAAGCTGCTTCACAGCCAGAGAAATAGGTCAGCAAAGCCATTGTAGAGCCAGAGAACCAGGTCAGCAGAGCTGCTCTTGGGCCTAAGAACCAGGTCCGCAGAGCTGCTCTAGAGCCAGAGAACCAGGTCAGCAGAGCTGCTGTAGAGCCAGAGAACCAGGTCAGCAGAGCTGCTGTAGAGCCAGAGAACCAGGTCAGCAGAGCTGCTGTAGAGCCAGAGAACCAGGTCAGCAGAGCTGCTGTAGAGCCAGAGAACCAGGTCAGGAGAGCTGCTTTAGAGCCAGAGAACCAGGTCAGCAGAGCTGCTTTAGAGCCAGAGAACCAGGTCAGCAGAGCTGCTTTAGAGCCAGAGAACCAGGTCAGCAGAGCTGCTGTAGAGCCAGAGAACCAGGTCAGCAGGGCCGTTGTAGAGCCAGAGATTCAGGTCAGCAGAGCTGCTCTAGAGCCAGAGAACCAGGTCAGCAGAGCCGCTGTAGAGCCAGAGAACCAGGTCAGCAGAGCCGCTGTAGAGCCAGAGAACCAGGTCAGCAGAGCCGCTGTAGACCCAGAGAACCAGGTCAGCAGAGCCACTGTAGAGCCAGAGAACCAGGTCAGCAGAGCCGCTGTAGAGCCAGAGAACCAGGTCAGCAGAGCCGCTATAGAGCCAGAGAACCAGGTCTGCAGAGCCGCTGTAGAGCCAGAGAACCAGGTCAGCAGAGCCGCTATAGAGCCAGAGAACCAGGTCTGCAGAGCTGCTGTACAGCCAGAGAACCAGGTCAGCAGAGCTGCTCTATAGCCAAAGAACCAGGTCAGCAGAGCCATTGTACAGCCTGAGAACCAGGTCAGCAAAGCAGCTCTAGAGCCAGGGAACCAGGTCAGCAGAACCGCTGTAGAGCCAGAGAACCAGGTCAGCGGAGCTGCTTTAGAGCCATAGAACCAGGCCAGCAGAGCTGTTGTAGAGCCAGAGAACCAGGTCATCAAAGCTACTTCACAGCCAGTGAACCAGGTCAGTGGAGCTGTTCTAGATCCAGAGAACCAGGTCAGCAGAGCTGCTGTATGGCCAGAGAACCAGAACAGCAGAGCCGCTCTTGAGCCATAGAACCAGGTCAACAGAGCCGCTGTAGAGCCAGAGAACCAGGTCAGCTGAGCTGCTTTAGAGCCACAGAACCAGGCCAGCAGAGCTGTTGTAGAGCCAGAGAACCAGGTCATCAAAGCTACTTCACAGCCAGAGAACCAGGTCAGTGGAGCTGTTGTAGAGCCAGAGAACCAGGTCAGTAGAGCTGCTCTAGAGCCAGAGAACCTTGTCAGCAGAGCTGTTTGTAGAGCAAGAGAACCAGGTCAGCAGAGCTGCTTTAGAGCCAGAGAACCAGGTCAGCAGAGCTGCTGTAGAGCCAGAGAACCAGGTCAGCAGCGCCGCTCTAGAGCCAGAGAACCAGGTCAGCAGCCCTGCTCTAGAGCCAGAGAACCAGGTCAGCAGCCCTGCTCTAGAGCCAGAGAACCAGGTCAGCAGCCCTGCTCTAGAGCCAGAGAACCAGGTCAGCAGATCCGCTGTAGAGCCAGAGAACCAGGTCAGCAGAGATGCTTTAGAGCCAGAGAACCAGGTCAACAGACCGCTGAAGAGCCAGAGAACCAGGTCTGCAGAGCTGCTTTAGAGCCACAGAACCAGGCCAGCAGAGCCGTTGTAGAGCCAGAGAACCAGGTCAGCAAAGCTGCTTCACAGCCAGAGAAATAGGTCAGCAGAGCCGTTGTAGAGCCAGAGAACCAGTCAGCTGAGCTGCTCTTGGGCCGAAGAACCAGGTCAGCAGAGCTGCTCTAGAGCCAGAGAACCAGGTCAGCAGAGCTGCTGTAGAGCCAGAGAACCAGGTCAGCAGAGCTGCTTTAGAGCCAGAGAACCAGGTCAGCAGAGCTGCTTTAGAGCCAGAGAACCAGGTCAGCAGAGCTGCTGTAGAGCCAGAGAACCAGGTCAGCAGGGCCGTTGTAGAGCCATAGATTCAGGTCAGCAGAGCTGCTCTAGAGCCAGAGAACCAGGTCAGCAGAGCCGCTGTAGAGCCAGAGAACCAGGTCAGCAGAGCCGCTGTAGACCCAGAGAACCAAGTCAGCAGAGCCGCTGTAGACCCAGAGAACCAGGTCAGCAGAGCCGCTGTAGACCCAGAGAACCAGGTCAGCAGAGCCGCTGTAGACCCAGAGAACCAGGTCAGCAGAGCCGCTGTAGAGCCAGAGAACCAGGTCAGCAGAGCCGCTATAGAGCCAGAGAACCAGGTCTGCAGAGCTGCTGTACAGCCAGAGAATAAGGTCAGCAGAGCTGCTCTATAGCCAAAGAACCAGGTCAGCAGAGCCATTGTACAGCCTGAGAACCAGGTCAGCAAAGCTGCTTTATTGCCAGAGAACCAGGTCAGCAGAGCTGCTCTAGAGCCAGAGAACCAGGTCAGCAGAGCTGTTGTAGAGCCAGAGAACCAGGTCAGCAGAGCTGTTGTAGAGCCAGAGAACCAGGTCAGCGGAGCTGCTCTAGATCCAGAGAACCAGGTCAGCAGAGCTGCTGTATGGCCAGAGAACCAGAACAGCAGAGCCGCTCTTGAGCCATAGAACCAGGTCAACAGAGCCGCTGTAGAGCCAGAGAACCAGGTCAGCGGAGCTGCTTTAGAGCCACAGAACCAGGCCAGCAGAGCTGTTGTAGAGCCAGAGAACCAGGTCATCAAAGCTACTTCACAGCCAGAGAACCAGGTCAGTGGAGCTGTTCTAGATCCAGAGACCCAGGTCAGCAGAGCTGCTGTATGGCCAGAGAACCAGAACAGCAGAGCCGCTCTTGAGCCATAGAACCAGGTCAACAGAGCCGCTGTAGAGCCAGAGAACCAGGTCAGCGGAGCTGCTTTAGAGCCACAGAACCAGGCCAGCAGAGCTGTTGTAGAGCCAGAGAACCAGGTCATCAAGGCTACTTCACAGCCAGAGAACCAGGTCAGTGGAGCTGTTGTAGAGCCAGAGAACCAGGTCAGTAGAGCTGCTCTAGAGCCAGAGAACCAGGTCAGCAGAGCTGCTGTAGAGCCATAGAACCAGGTCAGCAGAGCCGCTCTAGAGCCAGAGAACTAGATCAGCAGAGCTGCTTTAGAGCCTGAGAACCTTGTCAGCAGAGCCGTTTGTAGAGCAAGAGAATCAGGTCAGCAGAGCCGCTGTAGAGCCAGTGAACCAGGTCAGCAGAGCTGCTGTACAGCCAGAGAACAAGGTCAGCAGAGGTGTGCTACAGCCAAAGAACCAGGTCAACAGAGCCGTTGTACAGCCTGAGAACCAGGTCAGCAAAGCTGCTGTGGAGCCAGAGAACCAGGTCAGCAGAGTTGCTGTAGGGCCAGAGAACCAAGTCAGCAGAGCTGCTTTAGAGCCAGAGAACCAGGTCAGCAGAGCTGCTTTAGAGCCAGAGAACCAGGTCAGCAGAGCTGCTGTAGAGCCAGAGAACCAGGTCAGCAGCGCCGCTCTAGAGCCAGAGAACCAGGTCAGCATCCCTGCTCTAGAGCCAGAGAACCAGGTCAGCAGCCCTGCTCTAGAGCCAGAGAACCAGGTCAGCAGCCCTGCTCTAGAGGCAGAGAACCAGGTCAGCAGATCCGCTGTAGAGCCAGAGAACCAGGTCAGCAGAGCCGCTGTAGAGCCAGAGAACCAGGTCAGCAGAGCCGCTGTAGACCCAGAGAACCAGGTCAGCAGAGCCGCTGTAGACCCAGAGAACCAGGTCAGCAGAGCCGCTGTAGAGCCAGAGAACCAGGTCAGCAGAGCCGCTGTAGAGCCAGAGAACCAGGTCTGCAGAGCTGCTGTACAGCCAGAGAATAAGGTCAGCAGAGCTGCTCTATAGCCAAAGAACCAGGTCAGCAGAGCCATTGTACAGCCTGAGAACCAGGTCAGCAAAGCTGCTCTAGAGCCAGGGAACCAGGTCAGCAGAGCTGCTTTATTGCCAGAGAACCAGGTCAGCAGAGCTGTTGTAGAGCCAGAGAACCAGGTCAGCAGAGCTGTTGTAGAGCCAGAGAACCAGGTCAGCAGAGCTGTTGTAGAGCCAGAGAACCAGGTCAGCAGAGCTGTTGTAGAGCCAGAGAACCAGGTCAGCAGAGCTGTTGTAGAGCCAGAGAACCAGGCAAGCGGAGCTGTTCTTGATCCAGAAAACCAGGTCAGCAGAGCTGCTGTATGGCCAGAGAACCAGAACAGCAGAGCCGCTCATGAGCCATAGAACCAGGTCAACAGAGCCGCTGTAGAGCCAGAGAACCAGGTCAGCGGAGCTGCTTTAGAGCCACAGAACCAGGCCAGCAGAGCTGTTGTAGAGCCAGAGAACCAGGTCAGCAAAGCTACTTCACAGCCAGAGAACCAGGTCAGTGGAGCTGTGGTAGAGCCACAGAACCAGGTCAGCAGAGCTGCTTTAGAGCCTGAGAACCTTGTCAGCAGAGCCGTTTGTAGAGCAAGAGAATCAGGTCAGCAGAGCCGCTGTAGAGCCAGTGAACCAGGTCAGCAGAGCTGCTGTACAGCCAGAGAACAAGGTCAGCAGAGGTGTGCTACAGCCAAAGAACCACGTCAACAGAGCCGTTGTACAGCCTGAGAACCAGGTCAGCAAAGCTGCTGTAGAGCCATAGAACCAGGTAAGCAGATCCGTTGTACAGCCTGAGAACCAGGTCAGCAGAGCTGCTCTAGGGCCTAAGAACCAGGTCAGCAGAGCTGCTGTAGAGCCAGAGAATCAGGTCAGCAGAGCTGCTGTAGGGCCAGAGAACCAAGTCAGCAGAGCTGCTTTAGAGCCATAGAACCAGGTCAGCAGAGCTGCTTTAGAGCCAGAGAACCAGGTCAGCAGAGCTGCTGTAGAGCCAAAGAACCAGGTAAGCAGCGCCGCTGTAGAGCCAGAGAACCAGGTCAGCAGACCTGCTCTAGAGCCAGAGAACCAGGTCAGCAGACCTGCTCTAGAGCCAGAGAACCAGGTCAGCAGAGCTGCTGTAGAGCCAGAGAACCAGGTCAGCAGGGCGGTTGTAGAGCCAGAGATTCCGGTCAGCAGAGCTGCTCTAGAGCCAGAGAACCAGGTCAGCAGAGCCGCTGTAGAGCCAGAGAACCAGGTCAGCAGAGCCGCTGTAGACCCAGAGAACCAGGTCAGCAGAGCCGCTGTAGACCCAGAGAACCAGGTCAGCAGAGCCGCTGTAGAGCCAGAGAACCAGGTCAGCAGAGCCGCTATAGAGCTAGAGAACCAGGTCTGCAGAGCTGCTGTACAGCCAGAGAATAAGGTCAGCAGAGCTGCTCTATAGCCAAAGAACCAGGCCAGCAGAGCCATTGTACAGCCTGAGAACCAGGTCAGCAAAGCTGCTCTAGAGCCAGGGAACCAGGTCAGCAGAGTTGCTCTAGAGCCAGAGAACCAGGTTAGCAGAGCTGTTGTAGAGCCAGAGAACCAGGCCAGCAGAGCTGTTGTAGAGCCAGAGAACCAGGTCAGCGGAGCTGCTCTAGATCCAGAGAACCAGGTCAGCAGAGCTGCTGTATGGCCAGAGAACCAGAACAGCAGAGCCGCTCTTGAGCCATAGAACCAGGTCAACAGAGCCGCTGTAGAGCCAGAGAACCAGGTCAGCGGAGCTGCTTTAGAGCCACAGAACCCGGCCAGCAGAGCAGTTGTATAGCCAGAGATCCAGGTCATCAAAGCTACTTCACAGCCAGAGAACCAGGTCAGTGGAGCTGTTCTAGATCCAGAGAACCAGGTCAGCAGAGCTGCTGTATGGCCAGAGAACCAGAACAGCAGAGCCGCTCTTGAGCCATAGAACCAGGTCAACAGAGCCGCTGTAGAGCCAGAGAACCAGGTCAGCGGAGCTGCTTTAGAGCCGCAGAACCAGGCCAGCAGAGCTGTTGTAGAGCCAGAGAACCAGGTCATCAAAGCTACTTCACAGCCAGAGAACCAGGTCAGTGGAGCTGTTCTAGATCCAGAGAACCAGGTCAGCAGAGCTGCTGTATGGCCAGAGAACCAGAACAGCAGAGCCGCTCTTGAGCCATAGAACCAGGTCAACAGAGCCGCTGTAGAGCCAGAGAACCAGGTCAGCGGAGCTGCTTTAGAGCCACAGAACCAGGCCAGCAGAGCTGTTGTAGAGCCAGAGAACCAGGTCATCAAAGCTACTTCACAGCCAGAGAACCAGGTCAGTGGAGCTGTTGTAGAGCCAGAGAACCAGGTCAGTAGAGCTGCTCTAGAGACAGAGAACAAGGTCAGCAGAGCTGCTGTAGAGCCATAGAACCAGGTCAGCAGAGCCGCTCTAGAGCCAGAGAACTAGATCAGCAGAGCTGCTTTAGAGCCTGAGAACCTTGTCAGCAGAGCCGTTTGTAGAGCAAGAGAATCAGGTCAGCAGAGCCGCTGTAGAGCCAGTGAACCAGGTCAGCAGAGCTGCTGTACAGCCAGAGAACAAGGTCAGCAGAGGTGTGCTACAGCCAAAGAACCAGGTCAACAGAGCCATTGTACACCCTGAGAACCAGGTCAGCAAAGCTGCTGTAGAGCCATAGAACCAGGTAAGCAGATCCGTTGTACAGCCTGAGAACCAGGTCAGCAGAGCTGCTCTAGGGCCTAAGAACCAGGTCAGCAGAGCTGCTGTAGAGCCAGAGAACCAGGTCAGCAGAGCTGCTGTAGGGCCAGAGAACCAAGTCAGCAGAGCTGCTTTAGAGCCATAGAACCAGGTCAGCAGAGCTGCTTTAGAGCCAGAGAACCAGGTCAGCAGAGCTGCTGTTGAGCCAGAGAACCAGGTCAGCAGCGCCGCTGTAGAGCCAGAGAACCAGGTCAGCAGACCTGCTCTAGAGCCAGAGAACCAGGTCAGCAGACCTGCTCTAGAGCCAGAGAACCAGGTCAGCAGACCTGCTCTAGAGCCAGAGAACCAGGTCAGCAGACCTGCTCTAGAGCCAGAGAACCAGGTCAGCAGAGCCGCTGTAGAGCCAGAGAACCAGGTCAGCAGACCTGCTCTAGAGCCAGAGAACCAGGTCAGCAGAGCAGAGCCGCTGTAGACCCAGAGAACCAGGTCAGCAGAGCCGCTGTAGACCGGGAGAACCAGGTCAGCAGAGCCGCTGTAGACCCAGAGAACCAGGTCAGCAGAGCCGCTGTAGAGCCAGAGAACCAGGTCAGCAGAGCCACTGTAGAGCCTGAGACCCAGGTCAGCAGAGCCGCTCTAGAGCCAGAGAACCAGGTCACCAGAGCTGCTTTAGAGCCAGAGAACCAGGTCAACAGAGCCGCTGTAGAGCCAGAGAACCAGGTCTGCGGAGCTGCTTTAGAGCCACAGAACGCGGCCAGCAGAGCCGTTGTAGAGCCAGAGAACCAGGTCAGCAAAGCTGCTTCACAGCCAGAGAAATAGGTCAGCAGAGCCGTTTTAGAGCCAGAGAACCAGTCAGCAGAGCTGCTCTAGGGCCTAAGAACCAGGTCCGCAGAGCTGCTCTAGAGCCAGAAAACCAGGTCAGCAGAGCTGCTGTAGAGCCAGAGAACCAGGTCAGCAGAGCTGCTGTAGAGCCAGAGAACCAGTTCAGCAGAGCTGCTTTAGAGCCAGAGATCCAGGTCAGCAGAGCTGCTGTAGAGCCAGAGAACCAGGTCAGCAGGGCCGTTGTAGAGCTAGAGAACCAGGTCAGCAGAGCTGCTCTAGAGCCAGACAACCAGGTCAGCAGAGCTGCTCTAGAGCCAGAGAACCAGGTCAGCAGAGCCGCTGTAGAACCACGTCAGCAGAGCCGCTGTAGAGCCAGAGAACCAGGTCAGCAGAGCTGCTGTAGAGCCAGAGAACCAGGTCAGCAGAGCCGCTGTAGACCCAGAGAACCAGGTCAGTAGAGCCGCTGTAGAGCCAGAGAACCAGTTCAGCAGAGCCGCTGTAGAGCCAGAGAACCAGGTCAGCAGAGCCGCTGTAGAGCCAGAGAACCAGGCCAGCAGAGCCGCTATAGAGCCAGAGAACCAGGTAAGCTGAGCTGCTGTACAGCCAGAGAATAAGGTCAGCAGAGCTGCTCTATAGCCAAAGAATCCGGTCAGCAGAGCCATTGTACAGCCTAAGAACCAGGTCAGCAAAGCTGCTCTAGAGCCAGGGAACCAGGTCAGCAGAGCTGCTTTATTGCCAGAGAACCAGGTCAGCAGAGCTGCTCTAGAGCCAGAGAACCAGGTCAGCAGAGCTGTTGTAGAGCCAGAGAACCAGGTCAGCAGAGCTGTTGTAGAGCCAGAGAACCAGGTCAGCGGAGCTGCTCTAGATCCAGAGAACCAGGTCAGCAGAGCTGCTGTAGAGCCAGAGAACCAGGTCAGCAGAGCCATTGTAGACCCAGAGAACCAGGTCAGCAGAGCAGAGCCGCTGTAGACCCAGAGAACCAGGTCAGCAGAGCCGCTGTAGACCCAGAGAACCAGGTCAGCAGAGCCGCTGTAGACCCAGAGAACCAGGTCGGCAGAGCCGCTGTAGAGCCAGAGAACCAGGTCAGCAGAGCCGCTGTAGAGCCAGAGAACCAGGTCAGCAGAGCCACTGTAGAGCCTGAGACCCAGGTCAGCAGAGCCGCTCTAGAGCCAGAGAACCAGGTCACCAGAGCTGCTTTAGAGCCAGAGAACCAGGTCAACAGAGCCGCTGTAGAGCCAGAGAACCAGGTCTGCGGAGCTGCTTTAGAGCCACAGAACGCGGCCAGCAGAGCCGTTGTACAGCCAGAGTACCAGGTCAGCAAAGCTGCTTCACAGCCAGAGAAATAGGTCAGCAGAGCCGCTGAAGACCCAGAGAACGAGGTCAGCAGAGCCGCTGTAGACCCAGAGAACCAGGTCAGCAGAGCCGCTGTAGACCCAGAGAACCAGGCCAGCAGAGCCGCTGTAGAGCCAGAGAACCAGGTCAGCAGAGCTGCTGTAGAGCCAGAGAACCAGTTCAGCAGAGCTGCTTTAGAGCCAGTGATCCAGGTCAGCAGAGCTGCTGTAGAGCCAGAGAACCAGGTCAGCAGGGTCGTTGTAGAGCCAGAGAACCAGGTCAGCAGAGCTGCTCTAGAGCCAGAACACCAGGTCAGCAGAGCTGCTCTAGAGCCAGAGAACCAGGTCAGCAGAGCCGCTGTAGAACCACGTCAGCAGAGCCGCTGTAGAGCCAGAGAACCAGGTCAGCAGAGCCGCTGTAGAGCCAGAGAACCAGGTCAGCAGAGCCGCTGTAGACCCAGAGAACCAGGTCAGCAGAGCCGCTGTAGAGCCAGAGAACCAGTTCAGCAGAGCCGCTGTAGAGCCAGAGAACCAGGTCAGCAGAGCCGCTGTAGAGCCAGAGAACCAGGCCAGCAGAGCCGCTATAGAGCCAGAGAACCAGGTCAGCTGAGCTGCTGTACAGCCAGAGAATAAGGTCAGCAGAGCTGCTCTATAGCCAAAGAATCCGGTCAGCAGAGCCATTGTACAGCCTAAGAACCAGGTCAGCAAAGCTGCTCTAGAGCCAGGGAACCAGGTCAGCAGAGCTGCTTTATTGCCAGAGAACCAGGTCAGCAGAGCTGCTCTAGAGCCAGAGAACCAGGTCAGCAGAGCTGTTGTAGAGCCAGAGAACCAGGTCAGCAGAGCTGTTGTAGAGCCAGAGAACCAGGTCAGCGGAGCTGCTCTAGATCCAGAGAACCAGGTCAGCAAAGCTGCTGTATAGCCAGAGAACCAGAACAGCAGAGCCGCTCTTGAGCCATAGAACCAGGTCAACAGAGCCGCTGTAGAGCGAGAGAACCAGATCAGCAGAGCTGCTGTTGAGCCATAGACCCAGGTTGTGAGAAGTTCGCCTGGCATATGCTGGTCACTAGTTATAGTGGGCACCTTGCACCAGTCCAATTCGACTCTTGGTAGATAGGTTTAAAGACAACCTTTTAAAGAAAGCTATCCTAGTGGTAGCTGTGGAGAGCAGCCTTCAGGCTAAGTCTCTGAGGAATGTAAAGCAGCTTGTTTTACCTTATAATCTCTTGAATTACCAAATGAAAAGACACCACACAGGTATATATATCAAATATATATGTATTTATTTCTAAATATTCTCTACTAATCTCTTTATGAGATTAGAGCCAGGTAAACATTCAAAAGATCAACAGTTCTCAATAAATTAAGCACAAATATGGCTGTAGCCCTAGGGGCGTACCAGACCATATACTAAAATAATGGGTTAACAAACTCGACTTGTAAAATGAAGAGGCCTAGGGCCTTTGGAATCGCTGGGGCTTCACTTCTGCAGTGTTAGCAGGTAAGTAATCAGCCCACAGGAGACGCGTGCAGTGTCTAAACACAGACGCGGGTTTTCAATGCGTTTCAATGGCAAATGTCGCGATTTGTATTTTACAGTTCTAGGGCACTTCGCAAAAGTCAACAGGCAAGCAACTTACAGGATAAGTATTTCAAGAGCCAGCACACACTTGGGCACCGGAGTGCACGAGTTACCTCACCCAGGGACCTTGTCAGCAGAGCCGTTTGTAGAGCAAGAGAATCAGGTCAGCAGAGCCGCTGTAGAGCCAGTGAACCAGGTCAGCAGAGCTGCTGTACAGCCAGAGAACAAGGTCAGCAGAGGTGTGCTACAGCCAAAGAACCAGGTCAACAGAGCCGTTGTACAGCCTGAGAACCAGGTCAGCAAAGCTGCTGTAGAGCCATAGAACCAGGTAAGCAGATCCGTTGTACAGCCTGAGAACCAGGTCAGCAGAGCTGCTCTAGGGCCTAAGAACCAGGTCAGCAGAGCTGCTGTAGAGCCAGAGAATCAGGTCAGCAGAGCTGCTGTAGGGCCAGAGAACCAAGTCAGCAGAGCTGCTTTAGAGCCATAGAACCAGGTCAGCAGAGCTGCTTTAGAGCCAGAGAACCAGGTCAGCAGAGCTGCTGTAGAGCCAGAGAACCAGGTAAGCAGCGCCGCTGTAGAGCCAGAGAACCAGGTCAGCAGACCTGCTCTAGAGCCAGAGAACCAGGTCAGCAGACCTGCTCTAGAGCCAGAGAACCAGGTCAGCAGACCTGCTCTAGAGCCAGAGAACCAGGTCAACAGAGCCGCTGTAGAGCCAGAGAACCAGGTCAGCAGAGCAGAGCCGCTGTAGACACAGAGAACCAGGTCAGCAGAGCCGCTGAAGACCCAGAGAACCAGGTCAGCAGAGCCGCTGTAGACCCAGAGAACCAGGCCAGCAGAGCCGCTGTAGAGCCAGAGAACCAGGCCAGCAGAGCCGCTGTAGAGCCAGAGAACCAGGTCAGCAGAGCCGCTGTAGAGCCAGAGAACCAGTTCAGCAGAGCTGCTTTATAGCCAGAGATCCAGGTCAGCAGAGCTGCTGTAGAGCCAGAGAACCAGGTCAGCAGGGTCGTTGTAGAGCCAGAGAACCAGGTCAGCAGAGCTGCTCTAGAGCCAGACAACCAGGTCAGCAGAGCTGCTCTAGAGCCAGAGAACCAGGTCAGCAGAGCCGCTGTAGAACCACGTCAGCAGAGCCGCTGTAGAGCCAGAGAACCAGGTCAGCAGAGCTGCTCTAGAGCCAGAGAACCAGGTCAGCAGAGCTGCTGTAGAGCCAGAGAACCAGGTCAGCAGAGCTGCTGTAGAGCCAGAGAACCAGGTCAGCAGAGCTGTTGTAGAGCCAGAGAACCAGGTCAGCAGAGCTGTTGTAGAGCCAGAGAACCAGGTCAGCAGAGCTGTTGTAGAGCCAGAGAACCAGGTCAGCAGAGCTGTTGTAGAGCCAGAGAACCAGGCAAGCGGAGCTGTTCTTGATCCAGAGAACCAGGTCAGCAGAGCTGCTGTATGGCCAGAGAACCAGAACAGCAGAGCCGCTCATGAGCCATAGAACCAGGTCAACAGAGCCGCTGTAGAGCCAGAGAACCAGGTCAGCGGAGCTGCTTTAGAGCCACAGAACCAGGCCAGCAGAGCTGTTGTAGAGCCAGAGAACCAGGTCAGCAAAGCTACTTCACAGCCAGAGAACCAGGTCAGTGGAGCTGTGGTAGAGCCACAGAACCAGGTCAGCAGAGCTGCTGTACAGCCAGAGAACCAGGTCAGCAGAGCTGCTGTAGAGCGAGAGAACCAGGACAGCAGAGCCGCTGTAGAGCCAGAGAACCAGGTCCGCGGAGCTGCTTTAGAGCCACAGAACCAGGTCAGCAGAGCTGCTGTACAGCCAGAGAACCAGTTCAGCAGAGCTGCTGTAGAGCGAGAGAACCGGGACAGCAGAGCCGTTCTATAGCCAGAGAACCATGTCAGCAAAGCCGTTGTAGAGCCCGACAACCAGGTCAGTAGAGCTGCTCTAGAGCCAGAGAACCAGGTCAGCAGAGCTGCTGTAGAGCCATAGAACCAGGTCAGCAGAGCCGCTCTAGAGCCAGAGAACTAGAACAGCAGAGCTGCTTTAGAGCCTGAGAACCTTGCCAGCAGAGCCGTTTGTAGAGCAAGAGAATCAGGTCAGCAGAGCCGCTGTAGAGCCAGTGAACCAGGTAAGCAGAGCTGCTGTACAGCCAGAGAACAAGGTCAGCAGAGGTGTGCTACAGCCAAAGAACCAGGTCAACAGAGCCGTTGTACAGCGTGAGAACCAGGTCAGCAAAGCTGCTGTAGAGGCATAGAACCAGGTCAGCAGATCCGTTGTACAGCCTGAGAACCAGGTCAGCAGAGCTGCTCTAGGGCCTAAGAACTAGGTCAGCAGAGCTGCTGTAGAGCCAGAGAACCAGGTCAGCAGAGTTGCTGTAGGGCCAGAGAACCAAGTCAGCAGAGCTGCTTTAGAGCCAGAGAACCACGTCAGCAGAGCTGCTTTAGAGCCAGAGAACCAGGTCAGCAGAGCTGCTGTAGAGCCAGAGAACCAGGTCAGCAGAGCCGCTGTAGAGCCAGAGAACCAGGTCAGCAGACCTGCTCTAGCACCAGAGAACCAGGTCAGCAGACCTGCTCTAGAGCCAGAGAACCAGGTCAGCAGAGCTGCTCTAGAGCCAGAGAACCAGGTCAGTAGAGCCGCTGTAGACACAGAGAACCAGGTCAGCAGAGCTGCTGTAGAGCCAGAGAACCAGGTCAGCAGAGCCGCTGTAGAGCCAGAGAACCAGGACAGCAGAGCCGCTGTAGAGCCAGAGAGCCAGGTCAGCAGAGCCGCTGTAGAGCCAGAGAACCAGGTCAGCAGAGCCGCTGTAGAGCCAGAGAACCAGGTCAGCAGAGCTGCTCTACAGTGAGAGAACAAGGTCAGCAGAACCGTTGTACAACCTGAGAACCAGGTCAGCAGAGCCGCTGTAGAGCCAGAGAACCAGGTCAGCCGAGCCGCTCTAGAGCCAGAGAACCAGGTCACCAGAGATGCTTTAGAGCCAGAGAACCAGGTCAACAGAGCCGCTGTAGAGCCAGAGAACCAGGTCTGCAGAGCTGCTTTAGAGCCACAGAAGCAGGCCAGCAGAGCCGTTGTAGAGCCAGAGAACCAGGTCAGCAAAGCTGCTTCACAGCCAGAGAAATAGGTCAGCAGAGCCGTTGTAGAGCCAGAGAACCAGGTCAGCAGAGCTGCTCTTGGGCCTAAGAACCAGGTCCGCAGAGCTGCTCTAGAGCCAGAGAACCAGGTCAGCAGAGCTGCTGTAGAGCCAGAGAACCAGGTCAGCAGAGCTGCTGTAGAGCCAGAGAACCAGGTCAGCAGAGCTGCTGTAGAGCCAGAGAACCAGGTCAGCAGAGCTGCTGTAGAGCCAGAGAACCAGGTCAGGAGAGCTGCTTTCGAGCCAGAGAACCAGGTCAGCAGAGCTGCTTTAGAGCCAGAGAACCAGGTCAGCAGAGCTGCTTTAGAGCCAGAGAACCAGGTCAGCAGAGCTGCTGTAGAGCCAGAGAACCAGGTCAGCAGGGCCGTTGTAGAGCCAGAGATTCAGGTCAGCAGAGCTGCTCTAGAGCCAGAGAACCAGGTCAGCAGAGCCGCTGTAGAGCCAGAGAACCAGGTCAGCAGAGCCGCTGTAGAGCCAGAGAACCAGGTCAGCAGAGCCGCTATAGAGCCAGAGAACCAGGTCTGCAGAGCCGCTGTAGAGCCAGAGAACCAGGTCAGCAGAGCCGCTATAGAGCCAGAGAACCAGGTCTGCAGAGCTGCTGTACAGCCAGAGAACCAGGTCAGCAGAGCTGCTCTATAGCCAAAGAACCAGGTCAGCAGAGCCATTGTACAGCCTGAGAACCAGGTCAGCAAAGCAGCTCTAGAGCCAGGGAACCAGGTCAGCAGAACCGCTGTAGAGCCAGAGAACCAGGTCAGCGGAGCTGCTTTAGAGCCACAGAACCAGGCCAGCAGAGCTGTTGTAGAGCCAGAGAACCAGGTCATTGTTGGACCTGGCCCTTTTTGAAGGGTCATCCCTAAACTTTTTGCCTTCCTCCTGTATTTTTTCTGACCTGGTGTTGGCTGATTTATGACTCTGGGCACCTTACCACTGCTGACCAGTGCTAAGGTGCATATGCTCTCCCTATGGTAAAATGTATACATTGATTGGTGTCCATGATTGGTTTATTTGATTTACTGTCAGCCCCTAGTAAAGTGCACCAGGAGTGCCAGGGCTTGTAAATACAAATGCTGCTGGTGGGCTTGCAGCACTGGTTGTGCCACCCACAGAAGCGGCCTAGTAAAATGTGTCTAGGATCTGCCACTGCAGAACCTGCGCGCAGTCTGATACTGTTGCGCTGACTGCGCAAGTGCACCCACTTGCCAGTCCCTAAACCTTCCCTTAACTACATATTAGTCACCCCTCTGGTAGGCCCAAGGGCAGGGTGCATTGTAGGCATAAGGTAGGACATGCCCTGATGTGTGTGGCATGTCTTAATAGTGAATTACAGCCATTTTCGTTTTTCACTATTGAAGGCTACCTGCTCTCCATAGGCCAGAATGGGCTACTGGAATTACTACACCCTGTAATCCCAGTGGACTCATAGAGCATGGTAGAAAATTATGTTTAGTATGCCTGAACTCAGAATAATAAAATACTTCTTTTAGTAAAGTTTATTTTAATATCCTGCGTTTGTAAATACTACTTTTAGAAAGTTAGTATTTACTGATCTGGCCATTCAGTCCGCCTCTGCGCTGTGTGTGTGTGTGTTCTGCCTAGCAACAGTAAGGAGCAGGGTTGGGGAATTCCAGGAGACAGGCTGGCTGCCAGGTGGTGGGTAGAGAGATTACACCAGGATGGGTGGGAGGAGTACACCCCGACTCTTGAATAGACCTGTGCTCTGCCAGCACAAAGCCGGCGCCGCCCCCTGTGGAGCAGCTGATGTCTCTGCCCTGCTGCTGAAAGGAAAGCGCAGAGTCACCACAACAAAGTGCTCCAAAAACTGGACTGAGCCAGGCCCAGGCCCCCTGGCGCTAAAGAACAAAAGAATTGGTGTATAAAAGTAGGAGCCTGGCTCCTAAGAAATCAGATCCTGTTGACGCCAAGACGAACCTCTGCCTGAAGGAGAAGGACCTGGAGAAGCTGAAGGAGGAATACTGTCTCTCTGCCTAAGAGACTGGCCTGCAGTGGGTGCCTGCTGCTGGAAGGAGAGGAAGAAAAGACTACAGAAAAGACTTTTAATCAACTTGTGCTGAAAACAATCTCCAAGGGCTTGCTAGTGAACTTGCCCCCTGATCTGCGCCCCAGGAACAGTGGGCGCTACCTTCCTGAAGAAGAGGAGAAGTGCCAAGGAGTGATTCTGCCAGCTGACCCCTGAGAACCTGAGCATCCCCTGACCCCACTGAGCAATGCGACTTCTGCTGCTGGTGTGGCTGCAAACAAAGTAAAGGCCTGACAGCCCGAGCACCGTGAACAGCTGCCCCCTCGAGCCGTAGCTCGCAAAGTAAGGAGGAGAGTCCTGCGTCTGAGCGCCGAGCCCCCTGTGACCCCGCCGGGTTGTGGAGGCTCTTGTGAGGACCGTGCCCTGGTTCGCCGTGCGAAGCTGACAGCGCGCTGCGCTGTGAAATCACCCCCGAGACTGCCCTCCTGCTTCTGACCCCCCTTCGCGGCGACCTGCATCCTGCCCGAGCGCCCCACGAAGCTCCGCTGTCCCCTGGACACTTGGGACGCCAGCGCGACGTGGGACACCCCTGGACTGGACCGCGAGGCCGCCACGCACCTTTGCCGTGAATTCTACAAGGTATTGTGCCAGCGCGTGAAAAGTAGTACCCGTACTTGCTTTCGTACGGACCGTACCGATCGTCCCAGGGTTGAGTCCAAGTGTTAGTTTGAAGCGTACTGCCTTTTAAGTTTGAGCGTATTTACTGCCTGGAAGCAAGTTTGCACCGTACTGACGCCGGGAATCACCTGGTTCGCCTCGTACATTTGCCCCGTACTGACTGTACCAATATCCTGGTTCGCGCTGTAATAATAGCTTGGTTCGCACTGTACTGCCTTTTGACCCGCTCTGAGTTCGCACCGTACTGAGGAAGCCGTGTTCGCACCGTACCGGTGCTTCCCTCCAGGTACGGAGCGTCCCTGACAGTCCGAACCGTACCCGCATAGAAAACCATTGCCGGTGCTCACGCGAGAAGCGTGAGGTACGGCAAGCGTACTCGTGCTCACGCGAGAAGCGTGAGAAACGGCAAGGTACTGACAAAAACCTTGCCCAGAGCATCCCAAAGGCGCTACGAAGTGCGCAGAAGACCCAAAGAACTGATTTTAATTATAACTGTGCCATTTTTACAACTGTGGACTGCCCTTAAAGCATTTTGAGAGTAACTGGATTATTTTACCAAGAGAACTGTATTTATGCAACCTGCCTGAAAGAAAACCTTTTATATAAAGAATCATATTTTTGATAAATACAGCCTTGTGTCTTTGTGTGGTGGGGAGGTGATTATTGTGTGGGACAATTTGAACGCTTAACCTATATGCCCTCTGGAAGTTTAGCCTGACTGCTCGCGCCACGTTACCTAGAGGGTGAGCAGGGGTTATTTTTAAAGAGGTGATCCTTTGCCCTGACTTAGAGGAAAGGGTCCCTGCTTGTCGCAAGTGCATACCTGCGCCAACCAGAGACCCCGGATTCTAACAGTCATCAAAGCTACTTCGCAGCCAGTGAACTAGGTCAGTGGAGCTGTTCTAGATCCAGAGAACCAGGTCAGCAGAGCTGCTGTATGGCCAGAGAACCAGAACAGCAGAGCCGCTCTTGAGCCATAGAACCAGGTCAACAGAGCCGCTGTAGAGCCAGAGAACCAGGTCAGCAGAGCTGCTGTAGAGCCAGAGAACCAGGTCAGCAGAGCTGCTTTAGAGCCAGAGAACCAGGTCAGCAGAGCCGCTTTAGAGCCAGAGAACCAGGTCAGCAGAGCTGCTGTAGAGCCAGAGAACCAGGTCAGCAGGGCCGTTGTAGAGCCAGAGATTCAGGTCAGCAGAGCTGCTCTAGAGCCAGAGAACCAGGTCAGCAGAGCCGCTGTAGAGCCAGAGAACCAGGTCAGCAGAGCCGCTGTAGACCCAGAGAACCAAGTCAGCAGAGCCGCTGTAGACCCAGAGAACCAGGTCAGCAGAGCCGCTGTAGACCCAGAGAACCAGGTCAGCAGAGCCGCTGTAGACCCAGAGAACCAGGTCAGCAGAGCCGCTGTAGAGCCAGAGAACCAGGTCAGCAGAGCCGCTATAGAGCCAGAGAACCAGGTCTGCAGAGCTGCTGTACAGCCAGAGAATAAGGTCAGCAGAGCTGCTCTATAGCCAAAGAACCAGGTCAGCAGAGCCATTGTACAGCCTGAGAACCAGGTCAGCAAAGCTGCTCTAGAGCCAGGGAACCAGGTCAGCAGAGCTGCTTTATTGCCAGAGAACCAGGTCAGCAGAGCTGCTCTAGAGCCAGAGAACCAGGTCAGCAGAGCTGTTGTAGAGCCAGAGAACCAGGTCAGCAGAGCTGTTGTAGAGCCAGAGAACCAGGTCAGCGGAACTGCTCTAGATCCAGAGAACCAGGTCAGCAGAGCTGCTGTATGGCCAGAGAACCAGAACAGCAGAGCCGCTCTTGAGCCATAGAACCAGGTCAACAGAGCCGCTGTAGAGCCAGAGAACCAGGTCAGCGGAGCTGCTTTAGAGCCACAGAACCAGGCCAGCAGAGCTGTTGTAGAGCCAGAGAACCAGGTCATCAAAGCTACTTCACAGCCAGAGAACCAGGTCAGTGGAGCTGTTCTAGATCCAGAGACCCAGGTCAGCAGAGCTGCTGTATGGCCAGAGAACCAGAACAGCAGAGCCGCTCTTGAGCCATAGAACCAGGTCAACAGAGCCGCTGTAGAGCCAGAGAACCAGGTCAGCGGAGCTGCTTTAGAGCCACAGAACCAGGCCAGCAGAGCTGTTGTAGAGCCAGAGAACCAGGTCATCAAGGCTACTTCACAGCCAGAGAACCAGGTCAGTGGAGCTGTTGTAGAGCCAGAGAACCAGGTCAGTAGAGCTGCTCTAGAGCCAGAGAACCAGGTCAGCAGAGCTGCTGTAGAGCCATAGAACCAGGTCAGCAGAGCCGCTCTAGAGCCAGAGAACTAGATCAGCAGAGCTGCTTTAGAGCCTGAGAACCTTGTTAGCAGAGCCGTTTGTAGAGCAAGAGAATCAGGTCAGCAGAGCCGCTGTAGAGCCAGTGAACCAGGTCAGCAGAGCTGCTGTACAGCCAGAGAACAAGGTCAGCAGAGGTGTGCTACAGCCAAAGAACCAGGTCAACAGAGCCGTTGTACAGTCTGAGAACCAGGTCAGCAAAGCTGCTGTGGAGCCAGAGAACCAGGTCAGCAGAGTTGCTGTAGGGCCAGAGAACCAAGTCAGCAGAGCTGCTTTAGAGCCAGAGAACCAGGTCAGCAGAGCTGCTTTAGAGCCAGAGAACCAGGTCAGCAGAGCTGCTGTAGAGCCAGAGAACCAGGTCAGCAGCGCCGCTCTAGAGCCAGAGAACCAGGTCAGCATCCCTGCTCTAGAGCCAGAGAACCAGGTCAGCAGCCCTGCTCTAGAGCCAGAGAACCAGGTCAGCAGCCCTGCTCTAGAGGCAGAGAACCAGGTCAGCAGATCCGCTGTAGAGCCAGAGAACCAGGTCAGCAGAGCCGCTGTAGAGCCAGAGAACCAGGTCAGCAGAGCCGCTGTAGACCCAGAGAACCAGGTCAGCAGAGCCGCTGTAGACCCAGAGAACCAGGTCAGCAGAGCCGCTGTAGAGCCAGAGAACCAGGTCAGCAGAGCCGCTGTAGAGCCAGAGAACCAGGTCTGCAGAGCTGCTGTACAGCCAGAGAATAAGGTCAGCAGAGCTGCTCTATAGCCAAAGAACCAGGTCAGCAGAGCCATTGTACAGCCTGAGAACCAGGTCAGCAAAGCTGCTCTAGAGCCAGGGAACCAGGTCAGCAGAGCTGCTTTATTGCCAGAGAACCAGGTCAGCAGAGCTGTTGTAGAGCCAGAGAACCAGGTCAGCAGAGCTGTTGTAGAGCCAGAGAACCAGGTCAGCAGAGCTGTTGTAGAGCCAGAGAACCAGGTCAGCAGAGCTGTTGTAGAGCCAGAGAACCAGGTCAGCAGAGCTGTTGTAGAGCCAGAGAACCAGGCAAGCGGAGCTGTTCTTGATCCAGAGAACCAGGTCAGCAGAGCTGCTGTATGGCCAGAGAACCAGAACAGCAGAGCCGCTCATGAGCCATAGAACCAGGTCAACAGAGCCGCTGTAGAGCCAGAGAACCAGGTCAGCGGAGCTGCTTTAGAGCCACAGAACCAGGCCAGCAGAGCTGTTGTAGAGCCAGAGAACCAGGTCAGCAAAGCTACTTCACAGCCAGAGAACCAGGTCAGTGGAGCTGTGGTAGAGCCACAGAACCAGGTCAGCAGAGCTGCTTTAGAGCCTGAGAACCTTGTCAGCAGAGCCGTTTGTAGAGCAAGAGAATCAGGTCAGCAGAGCCGCTGTAGAGCCAGTGAACCAGGTCAGCAGAGCTGCTGTACAGCCAGAGAACAAGGTCAGCAGAGGTGTGCTACAGCCAAAGAACCACGTCAACAGAGCCGTTGTACAGCCTGAGAACCAGGTCAGCAAAGCTGCTGTAGAGCCATAGAACCAGGTAAGCAGATCCGTTGTACAGCCTGAGAACCAGGTCAGCAGAGCTGCTCTAGGGCCTAAGAACCAGGTCAGCAGAGCTGCTGTAGAGCCAGAGAATCAGGTCAGCAGAGCTGCTGTAGGGCCAGAGAACCAAGTCAGCAGAGCTGCTTTAGAGCCATAGAACCAGGTCAGCAGAGCTGCTTTAGAGCCAGAGAACCAGGTCAGCAGAGCTGCTGTAGAGCCAGAGAACCAGGTAAGCAGCGCCGCTGTAGAGCCAGAGAACCAGGTCAGCAGACCTGCTCTAGAGCCAGAGAACCAGGTCAGCAGACCTGCTCTAGAGCCAGAGAACCAGATCAGCAGACCTGCTCTAGAGCCAGAGAACCAGGTCAACAGAGCCGCTGTAGAGCCAGAGAACCAGGTCAGCAGAGCAGAGCCGCTGTAGACACAGAGAACCAGGTCAGCAGAGCCGCTAAAGACCCAGAGAACCAGGTCAGCAGAGCCGCTGTAGACCCAGAGAACCAGGTCAGCAGAGCCGCTGTAGACCCAGAGAACCAGGCCAGCAGAGCCGCTGTAGAGCCAGAGAACCAGGTCAGCAGAGCCGCTGTAGAGCCAGAGAACCAGGTCAGCAGAGCCGCTCTAGAGCCAGAGAACTAGATCAGCAGAGCTGATTTAGAGCCTGAGAACCTTGTCAGCAGAGCCGTTTGTAGAGCAAGAGAATCAGGTCAGCAGAGCCGCTGTAGAGCCAGTGAACCAGGTAAGCAGAGCCGCTGTACAGCCTGAGAACCAGGTCAACAAAGCTGCTGTAGAGCCATAGAACCAGGTCAGCAGATCCGTTGTACAGCCTGAGAACCAGGTCAGCAGAGCTGCTCTAGGGCCTAAGAACCAGGTCAGCAGAGCTGCTTTAGAGCCAGAGAACCAGGTCAGCAGAGCTGCTTTAGAGCCAGAGAACCAGGTCAGCAGAGCTGCTGTAGAGCCAGAGAACCAGGTCAGCAGAGCCGCTGTAGAGCCAGAGAACCAGGTCAGCAGACCTGCTCTAGCGCCAGAGAACCAGGTCAGCAGACCTGCTCTAGAGCCAGAGAACCAGGTCAGCAGAGCTGCTCTAGAGCCAGAGAACCAGGTCAGCAGAGCCGCTGTAGACACAGAGAACCAGGTCAGCAGAGCTGCTGTAGAGCCAGAGAACCAGGTCAGCAGAGCCGCTGTAGAGCCAGAGAACCAGGACAGCAGAGCCACTGTAGAGCCAGAGAACCAGGTCAGCAGAGCCGCTGTAGAGCCAGAGAACCAGGTCAGCAGAGCCGCTGTAGAGACAGAGAACCAGGTCAGCAGAGCTGCTCTACAGTCAGAGAACAAGGTCAGCAGAACCGTTGTACAACCTGAGAACCAGGTCAGCAGAGCCGTTGAACAGCCTGAGAACCAGGTCAGCAAAGCTGCTCTAGAGCCAGAGAACCAGGTCAGCAGAGCTGTTGTAGAGCCAGAGAACCAGGTCAGCAGAGCCGCTGTAGAGCCAGAGAACCAGGTCTGCAGAGCTGCTTTAGAGCCACAGAACCAGGCCAGCAGAGCCGTTGTAGAGCCAGAGAACCAGGTCAGCAAAGCTGCTTCACAGCCAGAGAAATTGGTCAGCAGAGCCGTTGTAGAGCCAGAGAACCAGTCAGCAGAGCTGCTCTTGGGCCTAAGAACCAGGTCAGCAGAGCTGCTCTAGAGCCAGAGAACCAGGTCAGCAGAGCTGCTGTAGAGCCAGAGAACCAGGTCAGCAGAGCTGCTGTAGAGCCAGAGAACCAGGTCAGCAGAGCTGCTGTAGAGCCAGAGAACCAGGTCAGCAGAGCTGCTTTAGAGCCAGAGAACCAGGTCAGCAGAGCTGCTTTAGAGCCAGAGAACCAGGTCAGCAGAGCTGCTGTAGAGCCAGAGAACCAGGTCAGCAGGGCGGTTGTAGAGCCAGAGATTCCGGTCAGCAGAGCTGCTCTAGAGCCAGAGAACCAGGTCAGCAGAGCCGCTGTAGAGCCAGAGAACCAGGTCAGCAGAGCCGCTGTAGACCCAGAGAACCAGGTCAGCAGAGCCGCTGTAGACCCAGAGAACCAGGTCAGCAGAGCCGCTGTAGAGCCAGAGAACCAGGTCAGCAGAGCCGCTATAGAGCTAGAGAACCAGGTCTGCAGAGCTGCTGTACAGCCAGAGAATAAGGTCAGCAGAGCTGCTCTATAGCCAAAGAACCAGGCCAGCAGAGCCATTGTACAGCCTGAGAACCAGGTCAGCAAAGCTGCTCTAGAGCCAGGGAACAAGGTCAGCAGAGCTGCTTTATTGCCAGAGAACCAGGTCAGCAGAGTTGCTCTAGAGCCAGAGAACCAGGTTAGCAGAGCTGTTGTAGAGCCAGAGAACCAGGCCAGCAGAGCTGTTGTAGAGCCAGAGAACCAGGTCAGCGGAGCTGCTCTAGATCCAGAGAACCAGGTCAGCAGAGCTGCTGTATGGCCAGAGAACCAGAACAGCAGAGCCGCTCTTGAGCCATAGAACCAGGTCAACAGAGCCGCTGTAGAGCCAGAGAACCAGGTCAGCGGAGCTGCTTTAGAGCCACAGAACCAGGCCAGCAGAGCTGTTGTAGAGCCAGAGAACCAGGTCATCAAAGCTACTTCACAGCCAGAGAACCAGGTCAGTGGAGCTGTTCTAGATCCAGAGAACCAGGTCAGCAGAGCTGCTGTATGGCCAGAGAACCAGAACAGCAGAGCCGCTCTTGAGCCATAGAACCAGGTCAACAGAGCCGCTGTAGAGCCAGAGAACCAGGTCAGCGGAGCTGCTTTAGAGCCACAGAACCAGGCCAGCAGAGCTGTTGTAGAGCCAGAGAACCAGGTCATCAAAGCTACTTCACAGCCAGAGAACCAGGTCAGTGGAGCTGTTCTAGATCCAGAGAACCAGGTCAGCAGAGCTGCTGTATGGCCAGAGAACCAGAACAGCAGAGCCGCTCTTGAGCCATAGAACCAGGTCAACAGAGCCGCTGTAGAGCCAGAGAACCAGGTCAGGGGAGCTGCTTTAGAGCCACAGAACCAGGCCAGCAGAGCTGTTGTAGAGCCAGAGAACCAGGTCATCAAAGCTACTTCACAGCCAGAGAACCAGGTCAGTGGATGTTGGACTTGGCCCTTCTGGCAGGTTCACCCCTGGACTTTTTGGCTTTTTATTGGTGACTTGGTGTGGTGATTTTTTTGGTTTCTGCGCACTTTCCCTGTGTCCCAGGGTAAAGTGCGTGCGTGCTCTGAGTGCATGTGGTGAGATAGGCCTGCCCTCCCATAGGAATGCATGGGGAATGTATGTGTCCCTAGTAGTTCCTGATGCGTGGGGTGTGCAGGCCCGAGTTTGGTATGTGCGGACTCGTGGGAGTGAATGCTGCGCGATGATGTGTGCGGCGTGCATGTACTTAGTGTGGAAGTGCCACTTCTAGAAGTGGGCACTTCTGTGTGCAGTGTGTCTGTCGCGTGATTGGCTGGTCATGTCATGTGACGGGCTAGGGATTCCCCAGTGTCAGGATGAGTCACCCAGTGGTGAATGGGGAGATCAGCAGCTATATGGGTGGGAGGAGTCCACCTGGGTCCTGAATAGGACAGGGCTTTCCAAACACAATGCTGGCCCCGCCCCCTGTGGTGCGACTGACGACCCTAGCCCTTCCAGTGAATAGAATGAGGGGCTGAGCACATCAAGGGTGCTCCCCAACCAGCTGCGACTGGTTTTCCCCCTCACCCTGAACCCAGAACAAAGGGTTTGCCTGTATAAAAATGGGGCTGTGTCCCCACAGAAACTGTTCTCTTCCAGGATCCACTTGAGGGGGGCTTTCTGCTGCTGGGCACCAGGAGAGACCGCCACTGGGGACTGCCTCCCTGTTGGAGGGCCCTGTGAGCTGGCCCCTGGGCCCAGTCCTTGCCCCCTGCCCTTGCAAGACTTTGTTACTGGACTTTCCTTTGCTTATAGCGCCTGGGAGCGCTTTCTGGGCTTTGTATAGCGCTGGGGGCGCTGATGTGCCTTATAGCGCTGTAAGCGCTGTGACTTTGATTGCGGGTGCCCACCCCGCTGGTTTATTTGTTCGTGCGGCGGGTGCCCACCCCGCCGGATACCGCCGCTACGAGGGAGCCCACCCCTCTTGTGACGAGGAATATCACCGCTGCAGCCCGGTCCGGGGAAGCCCGGAAGTCAGGCAGCCTTCGTTGGGACGGGGGCGGGACTCGCAAGCAGGAAGCGGACGGGAGCCTACCCCGCGCTCCTGCACTGAAGCCGGAAACCTGTCGTGACTGACGCGGGGCTCCCGTGAGGTCGAGGGAAGCCCCGCGCCGAGAAAAAGGAAGGAACAGCGCCGTGACCACCCCAGCACCGGAGCGGAGAGAGCTCCGTGGTGCCGGGGTAAACCGGAGAGCGAGGCAGCGCGACGCGGCCCGGCCGAAGTGCGGCCAGCACCAGAGAGAGCGGAAGCGGAGACGACGCGGGAGTCCCCAGAGCAACAGCCCGGTAAGTTGAGCAGGGCTGGGGGACTCCGTACGCGTGTGGTGAGTGCCGGTGTCGATCGCCTGAGCAGCCCCCCCCCACTCCGCCTACTAAAGGGGGGGCGCTTCCACAAAGGAGGGACATTTGTTCTAGGGCCCGAGCGAGGCTCCACCGTTACGGGGCCAATATTAGGTCAGAGCCTCAAGGGCTCCCACATTGACCAGAGGGGCAGTTGCCTTGTAACACGAGCGGCCCCGGAAGGCAGCGGGCCGCTCCAACTTTGCCGCCCACATCTGCTTAGAGTCCAGGGGGACTCCCACGACGGCGGCACATCGTTCTCGAGCCTAGAAGGCTCTAGGGGGCATTTTGTACAGCTAGAGCCCAGGAGAGGCTCCACGTGAGTACTACATATTTGTTTAGGAAGGCACAGTGGTGCCCCAGCATTTCTCCAGTTGCCCAGCACTTAGTGGGCAACTGCCACGTTTAGGTGGTGCTTTGTGCGCGCTGGTTTGCGCAGCCTGCGCCGGCGCGCCCTGACTTGCTGGACACAGGGCGTCCTTACCCCTCCACGGCCAGTTGGCCTAGGGACTGCCACAGGTGGTGGCTTATGTGAGTTCTTGCGCAATTGTGTTCCTAACCTGCACCTCTGAATGTGTTTTTATGCGTCATGTGCTTTGCTTTACACCTCTGAATGTTATGCATCATGTGTTTATGTGCTTAGACCCCTACAGGTATTGTGATACTTAGGTGGTTGTTTTCTCCCTAGTACAGGTGGTGCTAGTGAGGTCCTGATTCCCTGCGCAATACTGTCCTAAGGTGGTTAGGGTTGCGTAGGTGGTACTTACCTGATACCAGTAGTGACTGGTTGTGTGCTACCTTTGCTATTTTGTACTACAGTATTATTCCTATGTTCTAAAAAGTGCTAATTCCTGACAGTGGTCCAGGTGGCCCTGTCCCCTGTATATATAATCCCTTGTAAATTCTGCCCGTGCCTGTTGGCACATTGTAGAGTGTGTGTTTTTATCTAATGTGTTGTGTATAATACAAAGGCTATTTTTATAGAATACCTTGTGTGGAGTTTCCTTTGTGGTGGGCCTTGGGTGTTGTTGCTGGGTGCGCGCGCAAACGCTTTACACATCGCCTCAGAGATAAGCCTGACTGCTCGTGCCAAGCTACCAAGGGGGTGAGCAGGGGTTATCTTTGGCGTGTAACCTCCTTGCCCTGACTAGAGTGGTGGTTTCTGCCTGACTTTGGCGCAAGCCTTAGCCAACCAGAAATCCCATTTCTAACATTGGTGGCAGCGGTGGGATTTGGACTTGCGTTTGCGCTGTACCGCAGCGGCAACTGGCCGCACTACAAAACTCTGCATTTAGATAAATCACATGGTATAGGGATTATTGTTTTAAAGTTTGTTTTTAATTGTCATTTCTTTGGAAATGTGGTTTTGTGCACTGTGAGTTAGGTGTCCCTAGCTCGGGAGGGTAGATCATCCCCCTTAGTGCATTGTGTTTCTGGATTCACCAGAGGGTGGGATCCAGTGGTGGCAGCGTAATAGTGTCCTGTACATTTGTCCCCCGCCCTGCGCCCAGAGTTGGTACCTGTGTCACGTGGTGGTCAGGTTGAGGAATCAGGGGTGGTAGAAACTGCCTTACCAGTCCGAGGGGAGGGTTGTGTGTGTGGATGAATGGTGTGTGGCACTAGGCAAGTGAGTGTGAGTTCTCTGGGTTAGAGAGCTTGCTGAATCTTTTTGTGAATTGTGTGCTCCTGTGTGAAACTCAGACCCCTAGGTTCCCTGTATAATTGTTACCATAACGTCCGCCAGAATGGAGCCTGATTGTGATCCCTATGAGCTAGCTTGGCGCCAGAGGCAGGAGTTAGAAAGGTACTGTACAGAGGAAGAGTCAGAAGAGGAGGTAGAGGATGACAATACCTGGACGCCAGTAGAGAGTGAGGACCCCATAGGTAGGGCGTCCCGTGCTGGGTCCAGCGTAGGAGGCAGCGCCTCATCCCTTTCCCTGTCCCCAGAGGAGTGGGAAGATAGGAGGAAAGAAAGGGAGCACCAGCTGGCGTTAGAGAAGCTCAGGTTAGAGCATGCTCAGGCTATGGCTGTTGTAGAGCCAGAGAACCAGGTCAGTAGAGCTGCTCTAGAGCCAGAGAACAAGGTCAGCAGAGCTGCTGTAGAGCCATAGAACCAGGTCAGCAGAGCCACTCTAGAGCCAGAGAACTAGATCAGCAGAGCTGCTTTAGAGCCTGAGAACCTTGTCAGCAGAGCCGTTTGTAGAGCAAGAGAATCAGGTCAGCAGAGCCGCTGTAGAGCCAGTGAACCAGGTCAGCAGAGCTGCTGTACAGCCAGAGAACAAGGTCAGCAGAGGTGTGCTACAGCCAAAGAACCAGGTCAACAGAGCCATTGTACACCCTGAGAACCAGGTCAGCAAAGCTGCTGTAGAGCCATAGAACCAGGTAAGCAGATCCGTTGTACAGCCTGAGAACCAGGTCAGCAGAGCTGCTCTAGGGCCTAAGAACCAGGTCAGCAGAGCTGCTGTAGAGCCAGAGAACCAGGTCAGCAGAGCTGCTGTAGGGCCAGAGAACCAAGTCAGCAGAGCTGCTTTAGAGCCATAGAACCAGGTCAGCAGAGCTGCTTTAGAGCCAGAGAACCAGGTCAGCAGAGCTGCTGTTGAGCCAGAGAACCAGGTCAGCAGCGCCGCTGTAGAGCCAGAGAACCAGCTCAGCAGACCTGCTCTAGAGCCAGAGAACCAGGTCAGCAGACCTGCTCTAGAGCCAGAGAACCAGGTCAGCAGACCTGCTCTAGAGCCAGAGAACCAGGTCAGCAGACCTGCTCTAGAGCCAGAGAACCAGGTCAGCAGAGCCGCTGTAGAGCCAGAGAACCAGGTCAGCAGACCTGCTCTAGAGCCAGAGAACCAGGTCAGCAGAGCAGAGCCGCTGTAGACCCAGAGAACCAGGTCAGCAGAGCCGCTGTAGACCCAGAGAACCAGGTCAGCAGAGCCGCTGTAGACCCAGAGAACCAGGTCAGCAGAGCCGCTGTAGAGCCAGAGAACCAGGTCAGCAGAGCCACTTTAGAGCCTGAGACCCAGGTCAGCAGAGCCGCTCTAGAGCCAGAGAACCAGGTCACCAGAGCTGCTTTAGAGCCAGAGAACCAGGTCAACAGAGCCGCTGTAGAGCCAGAGAACCAGGTCTGCGGAGCTGCTTTAGAGCCACAGAACGCGGCCAGCAGAGCCGTTGTAGAGCCAGAGAACCAGGTCAGCAAAGCTGCTTCACAGCCAGAGAAATAGGTCAGCAGAGCCGTTTTAGAGCCAGAGAACCAGTCAGCAGAGCTGCTCTAGGGCCTAAGAACCAGGTCCGCAGAGCTGCTCTAGAGCCAGAAAACCAGGTCAGCAGAGCTGCTGTAGAGCCAGAGAACCAGGTCAGCAGAGCTGCTGTAGAGCCAGAGAACCAGTTCAGCAGAGCTGCTTTAGAGCCAGAGATCCAGGTCAGCAGAGCTGCTGTAGAGCCAGAGAACCAGGTCAGCAGGGCCGTTGTAGAGCTAGAGAACCAGGTCAGCAGAGCTGCTCTAGAGCCAGACAACCAGGTCAGCAGAGCTGCTCTAGAGCCAGACAACCAGGTCAGCAGAGCCGCTGTAGAACCACGTCAGCAGAGCCGCTGTAGAGCCAGAGAACCAGGTCAGCAGAGCTGCTGTAGAGCCAGAGAACCAGGTCAGCAGAGCCGCTGTAGACCCAGAGAACCAGGTCAGTAGAGCCGCTGTAGAGCCAGAGAACCAGTTCAGCAGAGCCGCTGTAGAGCCAGAGAACCAGGTCAGCAGAGCCGCTGTAGAGCCAGAGAACCAGGTCAGCAGAGCCGCTATAGAGCTAGAGAACCAGGTCTGCAGAGCTGCTGTACAGCCAGAGAATAAGGTCAGCAGAGCTGCTCTATAGCCAAAGAACCAGGCCAGCAGAGCCATTGTACAGCCTGAGAACCAGGTCAGCAAAGCTGCTCTAGAGCCAGGGAACCAGGTCAGCAGAGCTGCTTTATTGCCAGAGAACCAGGTCAGCAGAGTTGCTCTAGAGCCAGAGAACCAGGTTAGCAGAGCTGTTGTAGAGCCAGAGAACCAGGCCAGCAGAGCTGTTGTAGAGCCAGAGAACCAGGTCAGCGGAGCTGCTCTAGATCCAGAGAACCAGGTCAGCAGAGCTGCTGTATGGCCAGAGAACCAGAACAGCAGAGCCGCTCTTGAGCCATAGAACCAGGTCAACAGAGCCGCTGTAGAGCCAGAGAACCAGGTCAGCGGAGCTGCTTTAGAGCCACAGAACCAGGCCAGCAGAGCTGTTGTAGAGCCAGAGAACCAGGTCATCAAAGCTACTTCACAGCCAGAGAACCAGGTCAGTGGAGCTGCTCTAGATCCAGAGAACCAGGTCAGCAGAGCTGCTGTATGGCCAGAGAACCAGAACAGCAGAGCCGCTCTTGAGCCATAGAACCAGGTCAACAGAGCGGCTGTAGAGCCAGAGAACCAGGTCAGCGGAGCTGCTTTAGAGCCACAGAACCAGGCCAGCAGAGCTGTTGTAGAGCCAGAGAACCAGGTCATCAAAGCTACTTCACAGCCAGAGAACCAGGTCAGTGGAGCTGTTCTAGATCCAGAGAACCAGGTCAGCAGAGCTGCTGTATGGCCAGAGAACCAGAACAGCAGAGCCGCTCTTGAGCCATAGAACCAGGTCAACAGAGCCGCTGTAGAGCCAGAGAACCAGGTCAGCGGAGCTGCTTTAGAGCCACAGAACCAGGCCAGCAGAGCTGTTCTAAAGCCAGAGAACCTGGTCATCAAAGCTACTTCACAGCCAGAGAACCAGGTCAGTGGAGCTGTTGTAGAGCCAGAGAACCAGGTCAGTAGAGCTGCTCTAGAGCCAGAGAACAAGGTCAGCAGAGCTGCTGTAGAGCCATAGAACCAGGTCAGCAGAGCCGCTCTAGAGCCAGAGAACTAGATCAGCAGAGCTGCTTTAGAGCCTGAGAACCTTGTCAGCAGAGCCGTTTGTAGAGCAAGAGAATCAGGTCAGCAGAGCCGCTGTAGAGCCAGTGAACCAGGTCAGCAGAGCTGCTGTACAGCCAGAGAACAAGGTCAGCAGAGGTGTGCTACAGCCAAAGAACCAGGTCAACAGAGCCATTGTACACCCTGAGAACCAGGGCAGCAAAGCTGCTGTAGAGCCATAGAACCAGGTAAGCAGATCCGTTGTACAGCCTGAGAACCAGGTCAGCAGAGCTGCTCTAGGGCCTAAGAACCAGGTCAGCAGAGCTGCTGTAGAGCCAGAGAACCAGGTCAGCAGAGCTGCTGTAGGGCCAGAGAACCAAGTCAGCAGAGCTGCTTTAGAGCCATAGAACCAGGTCAGCAGAGCTGCTTTAGAGCCAGAGAACCAGGTCAGCAGAGCTGCTGTTGAGCCAGAGAACCAGGTCAGCAGCGCCGCTGTAGAGCCAGAGAACCAGGTCAGCAGACCTGCTCTAGAGCCAGAGAACCAGGTCAGCAGACCTGCTCTAGAGCCAGAGAACCAGGTCAGCAGACCTGCTCTAGAGCCAGAGAACCAGGTCAGCAGACCTGCTCTAGAGCCAGAGAACCAGGTCAGCAGAGCCGCTGTAGAGCCAGAGAACCAGGTCAGCAGAGCCATTGTAGACCCAGAGAACCAGGTCAGCAGAGCAGAGCCGCTGTAGACCCAGAGAACCAGGTCAGCAGAGCCGCTGTAGACCCAGAGAACCAGGTCAGCAGAGCCGCTGTAGACCCAGAGAACCAGGTCAGCAGAGCCGCTGTAGAGCCAGAGAACCAGGTCAGCAGAGCCACTGTAGAGCCTGAGACCCAGGTCAGCAGAGCCGCTCTAGAGCCAGAGAACCAGGTCACCAGAGCTGCTTTAGAGCCAGAGAACCAGGTCAACAGAGCCGCTGTAGAGCCAGAGAACCAGGTCTGCGGAGCTGCTTTAGAGCCACAGAACGCGGCCAGCAGAGCCGTTGTAGAGCCAGAGAACCAGGTCAGCAAAGCTGCTTCACAGCCAGAGAAATAGGTCAGCAGAGCCGTTTTAGAGCCAGAGAACCAGTCAGCAGAGCTGCTCTAGGGCCTAAGAACCAGGTCCGCAGAGCTGCTCTAGAGCCAGAAAACCAGGTCAGCAGAGCTGCTGTAGAGCCAGAGAACCAGGTCAGCAGAGCTGCTGTAGAGCCAGAGAACCAGTTCAGCAGAGCTGCTTTAGAGCCAGAGATCCAGGTCAGCAGAGCTGCTGTAGAGCCAGAGAACCAGGTCAGCAGGGCCGTTGTAGAGCTAGAGAACCAGGTCAGCAGAGCTGCTCTAGAGCCAGACAACCAGGTCAGCAGAGCTGCTCTAGAGCCAGAGAACCAGGTCAGCAGAGCCGCTGTAGAACCACGTCAGCAGAGCCGCTGTAGAGCCAGAGAACCAGGTCAGCAGAGCTGCTGTAGAGCCAGAGAACCAGGTCAGCAGAGCCGCTGTAGACCCAGAGAACCAGGTCAGTAGAGCCGCTGTAGAGCCAGAGAACCAGTTCAGCAGAGCCGCTGTAGAGCCAGAGAACCAGGTCAGCAGAGCCGCTGTAGAGCCAGAGAACCAGGCCAGCAGAGCCGCTATAGAGCCAGAGAACCAGGTCAGCTGAGCTGCTGTACAGCCAGAGAATAAGGTCAGCAGAGCTGCTCTATAGCCAAAGAATCCGGTCAGCAGAGCCATTGTACAGCCTAAGAACCAGGTCAGCAAAGCTGCTCTAGAGCCAGGGAACCAGGTCAGCAGAGCTGCTTTATTGCCAGAGAACCAGGTCAGCAGAGCTGCTCTAGAGCCAGAGAACCAGGCCAGCAGAGCTGTTGTAGAGCCAGAGAACCAGGTCAGCAGAGCTGTTGTAGAGCCAGAGAACCAGGTCAGCGGAGCTGCTCTAGATCCAGAGAACCAGGTCAGCAGAGCTGCTGTAGAGCCAGAGAACCAGGTCAGCAGAGCCATTGTAGACCCAGAGAACCAGGTCAGCAGAGCAGAGCCGCTGTAGACCCAGAGAACCAGGTCAGCAGAGCCGCCGTAGACCCAGAGAACCAGGTCAGCAGAGCCGCTGTAGACCCAGAGAACCAGGTCAGCAGAGCCGCTGTAGAGCCAGAGAACCAGGTCAGCAGAGCCGCTGTAGAGCCAGAGAACCAGGTCAGCAGAGCCACTGTAGAGCCTGAGACCCAGGTCAGCAGAGCCGCTCTAGAGCCAGAGAACCAGGTCACCAGAGCTGCTTTAGAGCCAGAGAACCAGGTCAACAGAGCCGCTGTAGAGCCAGAGAACCAGGTCTGCGGAGCTGCTTTAGAGCCACAGAACGCGGCCAGCAGAGCCGTTGTACAGCCAGAGAACCAGGTCAGCAAAGCTGCTTCACAGCCAGAGAAATAGGTCAGCAGAGCCGTTTTAGAGCCAGAGAACCAGTCAGCAGGGCTGCTCTAGGGCCTAAGAACCAGGTCTGCAGAGCTGCTCTAGAGCCAGAAAACCAGGTCAGCAGAGCTGCTGTAGAGCCAGAGAACCAGGTCAGCAGAGCTGCTGTAGAGCCAGAGAACCAGTTCAGCAGAGCTGCTTTAGAGCCAGAGATCCAGGTCAGCAGAGCTGCTATAGAGCCAGAGAACCAGGTCAGCAGGGTCGTTGTAGAGCCAGAGAACCAGGTCAGCAGAGCTGCTCTAGAGCCAGACAACCAGGTCAGCAGAGCTGCTCTAGAGCCAGAGAACCAGGTCAGCAGAGCCGCTGTAGAACCACGTCCGCAGAGCCGCTGTAGAGCCAGAGAACCAGGTCAGCAGAGCCGCTGTAGAGCCAGAGAACCAGGTCAGCAGAGCCGCTGTAGACCCAGAGAACCAGGTCAGCAGAGCCGCTGTAGAGCCAGAGAACCAGTTCAGCAGAGCCGCTGTAGAGCCAGAGAACCAGGTCAGCTGAGCTGCTGTACAGCCAGAGAATAAGGTCAGCAGAGCTGCTCTATAGCCAAAGAATCCGGTCAGCAGAGCCATTGTACAGCCTAAGAACCAGGTCAGCAAAGCTGCTCTAGAGCCAGGGAACCAGGTCAGCAGAGCTGCTTTATTGCCAGAGAACCAGGTCAGCAGAGCTGCTCTAGAGCCAGAGAACCAGGTCAGCAGAGCTGTTGTAGAGCCAGAGAACCAGGTCAGCAGAGCTGTTGTAGAGCCAGAGAACCAGGTCAGCGGAGCTGCTCTAGATCCAGAGAACCAGGTCAGCAAAGCTGCTGTATAGCCAGAGAACCAGAACAGCAGAGCCGCTCTTGAGCCATAGAACCAGGTCAACAGAGCCGCTGTAGAGCGAGAGAACCAGATCAGCAGAGCTGCTGTTGAGCCATAGACCCAGGTTGTGAGAAGTTCGCCTGGCATATGCTGGTCACTAGTTATAGTGGGCACCTTACACCAGTCCAATTCGACTCTTGGTAGATAGGTTTAAAGACAACCTTTTAAAGAAAGCTATCCTAGTGGTAGCTGTGGAGAGCAGCCTTCAGGCTAAGTCTCTGAGGAATGTAAAGCAGCTTGTTTTACCTTATAATCTCTTGAATTACCAAATGAAAAGACACCACACAGGTATATATATCAAATATATATGTATTTATTTCTAAATATTCTCTACTAATCTCTTTATGAGATTAGAGCCAGGTAAACATTCAAAAGATCAACAGTTCTCAATAAATTAAGCACAAATATGGCTGTAGCCCTAGGGGCGTACCAGACCATATACTAAAATAATGGGTTAACAAACTCGACTTGTAAAATGAAGAGGCCTAGGGCCTTGGGAATCGCTGGGGCTTCACTTCTGCAGTGTTAGCAGGTAAGTAATCAGCCCACAGGAGACGCGTGCAGTGTCTAAACACAGACGCGGGTTTTCAATGCGTTTCAATGGCAAATGTCGCGATTTGTATTTTACAGTTCTAGGGCACTTCGCAAAAGTCAACAGGCAAGCAACTTACAGGATAAGTATTTCGAGAGCCAGCACACACTTGGGCACCGGAGTGCACGAGTTACCTCACCCAGGGAAGCCGGGTGCATAGGTGTCCTTTGGTGTCGGGTCGCGATGCTGTTTTCAATGGAGATCCTTGAGGACTTGCTGCTTGTGACGACTGGAGAGGTGTCCGCTCGAATCCGACGATGGATTGGAGTTGCAGAAGACCTAGAAATTGAGGGGACAGAGTTCAGAGTCACTTGCCAGTGACCGGTGGCCAGCAAGATGGATGACCACAGCTGTCGCGTCTCTTCAGGTCGATGATGTTGTTTTGTCTCTTCGCTCATGAGGACCAGGAGGGATCAAAGATGACCAGCAGCTGGCTTCAATGGTTTTCACAACGTCTGCAGCTGATGACGGTGTCGGCACCCGGATTGGAGCCAACAAGCCTTGGCAACTGCAAGTCTCGTGTAGAGTGAAGATTGGCAATGGTGCCGACCAGCAAGGTCTGATTGACTTACCCAGCGAGGATAAGTGAGGGCAGGCCCAGAGAAACCAGGTGAGCCCTTGAAGTTGATGTGGAAGTCTTCAGGTGAGTTACTAGCCAACGGGCAAGCAACCGCGAAGATGCCTTTGCAGGAAAAGTTTACCAACAGCCCACGGTCACTCGGGACGGGGTAGGCCGCTGAATTTTGGTACTAGACCTGATAGGGACTTGGACAACAAGTGGTCCAAAGCACAAGTTCGTTGGACGTAGATTAGGGCTTGCACTTGAAATCAGTGCATGGTTCCCTGGTATTGCTGTTCCTCATCACTCGTGGGGTCCAGACACCACAGCTTCGCTGAGGACTCAAAATGGCCGTCAAGAGGTCAGGAAATCCACTTCAGGGGACGCAGGGACTTTGGGCTCCGGCGGGAGCGGTAAAGTTTGCAACTGTTGTAGAGAGTTTTGGTGCCTGCCAAGCAAGGGAGTCACTCCTTGACTCCAAGGGAGATTCTTCAGTCTTCCAGAGATAGTGGAATGTCGAAGGGCCAGGATTCTTCTTAGTAGAGCGTTGTCCAGGTGTAATCTAAATTGCATTGGCAATGTGTGGTATCTTATAGTGAAAAGATGGGAGGGACTAGCTTTATGACCACTCCTCTAGGAGGGTCAGGGTAGTGGGTGGTTACACCCACTTCCCTTTGTCCAGTTTCGCGCCAGAGCAGGGGCAGGTAGCCCCTGAACTGGTTTGAGCTGGCATATGCACAGAGGAGCCTACTGCTCCCCCAGTGCAGGACTTCAAAGCACTCTAAGAGTGCACCCACCCAGCTCCAATACACTAAATCCTGTCTGGGAGGTGGTGACACCTCCCTGTGACAGGAAACCCTTTGTTGGGCTCCCTCCACTGTGAGTTTCGGTCAGCAGCAGGAGGGCAGCCCGGTGTCTGTGCTGGTGGCATCCATTTTGTGATGCCAGGGCTCTAGATGGGTTTCTACCGTGTAGTACAGTGGGTACATGTCGTCCCGTCTAGAAGGCTGGGATCCTACTCCCACACCAGTTACTGGTGTGGGGGTAGGATTCCAAGTTGTTTGACACCAAACACGACATGTTTTGATGCAGTCATTCCAAATTTAGCATTTACCGCGAGGTTATAATGCACTTAAGAGTATATGGTTTAACCGCATCCACAAACAGCAGCAGAGAATAGACTCTGCCAGCTGCAGAGGGGTCCTGCTCAGGCAGAAGCACCCCCTCACTTAGTAAACCATGCACCCTGCCCTCGGGATTGATAGGGCCTACCTTAGGGTGACTGATAGGTTTATATGTGTGTGTATGGTGAGATATACGAACCTATACCTCAGTGAGGAGTGCTAACACTACCTCACACAGGCTGCAGTAGCAGGCCTGTGGTGTCAGATTGTGAGTGCTTCCCAGGGGTGGCATAATACATGCTGCAGCCTTTGGTAGGCCTGTGAAGTACCAATGCCCTAGGTACCCAAGGTACCATATACTAGGGGCTCATAAGGTACCACAGTATCCAATCACTACTGCAGCTAATATGCACACCAGGTTGTTTAGAGAGATCAGTTAGACTGGGGCCCTGATTAGCAGGGACCCAGCCAGTCTATAGCCAGAAACCAGTGTATACATCAGAAAAGAAGTGGGGGCAACACAAGTGCAGATCCTACTCTCCTACACAACCCCCCCCCAAACGCAGGGACATTAAGCTAACCTTGACCAGTTGAGTCTTCATGTTTTAAGTGGAAATACCTTGAGAGTCCATCTGCATTGGCATGTTGGGCCCCAGGTCTATGTTCCACTGTATAGTCCATCCCCTGTAGGGAAATGGACCACCTGAGCAGTTTAGGATTTTCACCTTTCATCTGTTTGAGCCATAGGAGGGGCTTATGGTCAGTCTGAACTATGAAGTGAGTGCCAAACAAGTATGGCCTCAGCTTCTTCAGCGCCCAAACCACAGCAAAGGCCTCCCTCTCAATAGCTGACCAACGTTTCTCTCTAGGGGTCAGCCTCCTGCTTATAAAAGCTACTGGCTGGTCTTGACCTTCATTATTAAGTTGAGACAGTACAGCTCCCACACCCAGCTCTGAAGCATCTGTTTGGACAATGAACTTCTTTTTGTAATCTGGACTCTGTAAGATGGGGGTAGTGCACATTGCCTGCTTGAGGTCATCAAATGCCTTTTGACAGCTAGCTGTCCACTGAACCTTTTTTGGCATTTTCTTGGAGGTTAGATCATTTAAGGGGGTCACTATAGATCCATATTCCTTAACAAACCTCCTGTAATACCCAGTCAGGCCCAAGAAGGCTCTCACCTGTGTCTGGGTGGTTGGAGCTACCCAGTCCATTATGGTCTGGATCTTACTCTGCAATGGTTGAACCTGGCCTCCACCTACAAGGTGGCCCAGGTACACAACCTGACTCTGCCCTATCTGGCACTTAGTGGCCTTGATAGTGAGGCCTGCTTTCTGCAGGGCCTCCAGTACATTCCTGAGGTGGACCAGGTGATCCTGCCAGGTGGAACTATAGACAGCAATATCGTCAAGATATGCTGAGCAATAGGTTTCCATACCAGTCAGAACTTTATTCACCAACCTCTGAAATGTGGCAGGTGCATTCTTCAAACCAAAGGGCATTACCACAAAGTGATAGTGCCCACCAGGGGTCGAAAATGCTGTTTTAGCCTTGGCATCATCAGCTAACTTGATTTGCCAATAGCCTGCTGTAAGGTCAAATGTACTGAGATACTTGGCTGAGGCCAAAGTGTCTATTAGTTCATCTGCCCTTGGTATTGGGTAGGCATCAGTCCTGGTGACTGCATCGAGGCCCCTGTAGTCAACACAAAACCTCATCTCTTTCTTACCGCCCTGGGTGTGAGATTTTGGGACAAGGACTACTGGGCTAGCCCAAGGGCTATCTGAGGGCTCAATAACACCTATCTCCAACATTTTCTGGACTTCAGTCCTGATACAGTCCCTGACATGGTCAGGTTGCCTGTAGATTTTACTCTTTACAGGCAGACTGTCTCCAGTGTCCACCTCATGGGTGCACCAGGAAGTCTGACTTGGGGTCAGGCTAAACATATGTCTAAACTGCTGTAGCACTTGTCTACATTCAGTTTGTTGATGTTCAGTGAGGATGCTTGCCAAAGCAACACCATCAACTGACCCATCTTCAGGGTTCTGTGGGAGCAGGTCAGGGAGAGGGTCACTCTCCTCCTCCTGGTCCTCATCAGTTGCCATGAGCAAACCCATGTCAGCCCTGTCCACATATGCTTTAAGTCTGTTGACATGGAGTACCCTAAGGGGGCTCCTGGGAGTGCCAAGATCTACCAAGTAGGTGACCTCTCCCTTCTTTTCAACAATTGTATGGGGGCCACTCCATTTGTCCTGGAGGGCTGCTGGGGCCACAGGCTCCAACACCCACACTTTCTGGCCTGGCTGGTAAACAGTCAAGACAGCCTTTTGGTCATGCCAAGCTTTTTGGAGTTCTTGGCTTGCCTCAAGGTTTTTACTGGCCTTCTTCATGTACTCAGCCATCCTGGAGCGGAGACCACGTACATAGTCCACTACATCTTGTTTGGGAGGTTTGAGAGGTAACTCCCATCCCTCCTTCACCAGACATAATGGTCCTCTAACAGGGTGCCCAAACAGAAGTTCAAAAGGGCTGTAGCCAACCCCCTTCTGAGGAACCTCCCTGTTTGCAAACAGAAGGCAGGGAAGTAAAAGGTCCCATTTTCGCCTAAGCTTCTCTGGGAGTCCTTTAATCATTCCCTTTAGGGTCTTGTTGAATCTCTCAACTAACCCATTGCATTGTGGGTGATAGGGAGTAGTGAATTTGTAGTTTACACCACACTCCTTCCACATTGCAGTTAGATATCCTGACATAAAGTTAGAACCTCTGTCAGAGATGACCTCCTTTGGGAAACCCACTCTGGAGAAAACTCCAATGAGGGCTCTTGCTACCACAGAAGCTGTGGTAGTCCTTAGGGGTATAGCTTCTGGATACCTGGTGGCATGATCCACTACCACCAGTATAAATCTGTGCCCAGATGCTGTTGGTGGGTCAAGGGGACCAACAATGTCAATCCCTACCCTTTCAAAGGGAACCCCCACCACAGGTAGTGGTGCCACCTGTCTTGCCACTGGCTTGACAAGTGACACAGGAGCGACAACACTCCTTTGTGTCTTCAGACATGTGTGGTCAATGAAAATGTGGTACAAGCCTGTCCCAGGTCTTCTTTTGGCCCAAGTGTCCTGCTAATGGGATATCATGTGCTAGGGTCAAGGGGAACCCCCTAAACTTCTGAGGAATTACCAGCCTCCTGGTGGCTCCAGGGGTAGGATCTCTAGCCTCAGAATATAGGAGCCCCTTATCCCAATAAACCTTATGGGACCCACTAGCACTCCCAGCAGCCTCAGCAGCAGCCAGCTGTCTGAGGGGTTCAAGAGTGGAGCAGCACTGTTGCTCTTTGCTCATATCTTCCCTGGAAGGGCCCCCTGCCCCCAAGAACTCGACCTGACCAGGCTCAAGTTCCTCTGGGGCAGTTCCTTCTACAGGCTCTGCTTCTCCTCCCTCAGGAGGGGAATGTGAGATCTGAGACAGAGGGGAAGGCCCAGCCTTAACCCTACTGCTCTTCCTCTTGGGTAGCACCTGGTCCATAGTTTCAGTATCCAGAGCTGGTTCAGCTTTATGCATTTTGGCTTGTGACCTGGTCACAGCAAATACCTCTGCAGATATGCCCAACATCTCAGCATGAGTCCATAATTCTACTTCAGACCAGGCTGAAGTCTCCAGATCAATGCCCAACAAACATGCGACAGGGAGGTCTGCACTGACTACTACCTTTTTGAGGCCAGTTACCCCTCCCCAGGAGAAATTGACAACTGCCAGACTATGGTTGGTCCTGGTGTTGCTTGCATTGGTTACCTGGTACATTTCACCCAGGATGATCTGTGTAGGGTCCACTAGGTCCTCTGCCACCATGGTGACACTAGCACCTGTGTCCCTAAATACCAAAGCCTGTTTGCCATTTATGATAGGCTGCTGTTTGTATTTGCCCAGATTACTGGGGCTCACTAGGAAGGACATATCAAGGTCTCCCTCACAAACTAGCATTGCCTGTGTTGGTACTCTGACTAGGCCAGAGTCCCCATCAGAACCCAGGGTCAACCCTACTACACCCTTATTCTGAGTATTACCTCCACCACTTGCTGCACTAGGGGGAACATTTGCCTTAGGGGCTGAAGTGGTGGTGGTTTGGTCTTTGGACTTTGTACAGTCAGAAGTCCAGTGCCCTTTCTGTTTACAGAATTTGCACCAGGGCTTCTTTTGACCTTTTCCCTTTGCAGATTGTGACTCCCCACCAGATGCAGATTTTTGAGGCCCTTGTGAAGACTTCTGATCTTTAGATTTATCCCCACCCTTATCTGAGCCTTTAGGATCTTGCTTCTTAGTGTCACCACCTTGGTTCTGGTTTTTCTGCCTCACCCTGGTTCTGACCCATTTGTCTGCCTTCTTTCCCAATTCTTGGGGAGAGGTCAGATCAGAGTCCACCAGGTACTGATGCAACAACTGGTTCTGGCAATTATTAAGGATCTGTTCTCTCATTATAAGATTATACAATCCCTTAAAGTCAGTTACTCTACTACCCACCAGCCAACCTTCTAGAGCCTTGGTTGCACAATCAACAAAGTCAGTCCAATCCTGAGTCTGTGCTTTCTGGGTGTCTCTGAACTTCAACCTGTACTGTTCAGTGGTTAAGCCAAACCCGTCTATTAAAGCACTCTTCAGGGCTTCATAATCATTAGCATCCTCTTCTCTAACAGTGAGGAGTTTGTCTCTCCCTTTGTCTGAAAAGGAGAGCCACAAGATTGCTGCCCACTGTTTCTGGGGGACCTGTTGAACTTTACAGGCCCTCTCCATAGCAGTTATCCATTTGAGGATATCATCCCCACTCTGGTAGGGAGGAACAACCTTGGACAGGTTCCTATGATCTGGCATGTAATCTCTGCCTCTAGGGACACTCTTGCTGCCACCAGGGCTATCTAACCCCTCCTTCTTAGAAGCTCTTTGGAGCTCGAAGGCTTCCCTATCTAAGGCCAATTGCTTGGTTCTGAGGGCAAGCCTAGCTTCCTCATACTGGAGCATCTTGAACCTTCTTTCAGAGGAGGACTCCCTGGGAAAGTTGGAGTTCCTCTGGTGAACAGATTCTCTTCCAGAGTGGTATGAATGGTCAGATTCCCTTGAAGGGGACCTGGTCCTTTCTCCCACTCTGTCAGTTCTCTTAGGGAGAATTCCTCTGTTCCTTTCAGACCCTTCTGGGTCTGGCCCTTCAACCACAGACTCCAGGTCATCTAGATTTTCATCATCAGACCCAGAGACTATGTTTGAACCACCCCCTGATGCAGACCCACTTTCTACTAGAGCTTGTCTCAGGTCATCTGCTACTAACAGATCTATCAGGTGTTGTGATGAGGGACTCCTGCCCACCCTCAGTTGTCTTTCAAAGCATAAGGCCTTCAGTTCAGTGTAGGGTATATCTTTGTACTGAGATGGGGTGGACCCACTGGCTCCATCATGGTGAGACATACTAGTGTTGTGCAGTGTTGTACTACCTACACTAGTTGAGGCCTACTGGACCTAGCTTGAGCTGTAGCAAGGGTGTGCTTGTGAAGAACCGGGATTTAACCCAACGGCGCAGGGGACACACCCAAAGTCTTCGGGTTCACCTGTCTTAGAGTACAGAGACACGGGATTCTTCTGCTGACATCAAAGATCAAATGTATTAGCTGCAGCCAGTAACAGAGGTCCTAGAAGTACAACACGGTGTATGTTCTCAGGAGACTGCTCGAAAAAATAGAGCGGAGCATCGTCTTTTATGCCAAAAACCACGGTCCTGGCTAGCATCAATTACTTACAAATTTTACCAATCAGAGGATGACATTCACAGAGGCATCACATAACGACAAACCCACTTTCAGTTATCAAGCCCATCGCCAATGACAAGGTAAAAATCCAGCATTCTTGCTCGAACAGGCCGGACGGGCCTATCATAAAAGACCTCAACCCAAATCAATAATTAGGCCATAAGGCCATAAAAGAAGGAGCAGAAACAGATGAGAAGCAAGATAGAGGGGTGTGTCCGTGTGTCGTAGAATCAATAATGTCCTGCTCTTTGATCTCTATCTGACCAGCTGCTTAACAAGGTACTGGCTCAACAAGTTTAGCCTCGGGCAACAGGGTCAGTTGACTCAGGTCAAACAGGAGTCAACACGAACTCAAGCTAAGGTGTATGCGTCCCTAGAGGCCTGCTTGGCCACAGTCATCCTGTAGTCATTAGCCTATGTGAGGGCAACCACAAAATGGCGGTTATGCACAAAATGAAACCCAAGGGTGCAGACTAGATCGTCAAATACACAGTGAATCCATCGGTGTAGCATGACGAAAACACTCATGCATACCGTACTTATCATTCGCGGTCCGCTGATACCAAAATCATCACGATACGACAACCTTCATTGAACGGGTTCGGAATTCACGGAACCACAGACCCTCCTTTTGCCCTTACATAGGCAATAACCTAAACTCACGTCAATCTGAATCCAGGTCTATATTCATCAGATCATTAAGATGTTGCTGTAGCATCATCCTGGTACTTAGTAACTCTCTCTGGACAGTTCTCCTCGAACACGAGGTAGCAAAAAGGCCACATATAGCAGGAGCACACTGTACACAAAGACAGGACAGGAAAAGGATAGCTAATACCATCCCAATGACCATCAGAATCTTCCATCCCCAGGTGGATAACAATCCCCAGAACCATCCCATTAACGACCAATCTCCTGCGTCCACATGTACGGACTCGGAGATCTTATGTAGCTTGGAGATGGCTTGGAAAACTGTCGGAGCGTTGTCTGGAATGAAAACACAACAGCTCGATTGGATCAATTTACAGACCCCTCCTCTATCTGCAAGTATGACATCTAACGCAACTCTGTTCTGAAGAGTCATAAGGCGATCCGACTGGAGCTCAGCAGTCAAGTTACTAAGGGCGCCGGCAGTTTCGACTATGGTGGACTCAACCACTCTCGTCAATTGCCGTATGTTCCTGCTGTTTGCAATAGGTCCCCAAAACGGCAGAAAACCCTCTAAGAAATCTCCCAATTCTTGTCCTGCGGTATCTTCCTTACTGAAGACACCTCTAACGACTCTCATCTTGTGGTAATCTGCCGCAGCTGTAAATGTAGGAGGTAACAAGAACGAGACAAAACATGTGCCCGAGAAATCAGGGGGCAACCATGTATACGCTCTGTCATGGCAAATGAAGTAGGTACCCTTAGCTGCTAGAAACGATGGGGAAGTCTGGGATGCAAAAACATATGTCTCAGTGCAAACACTCTTCCCTAACTGAGCTCTAGGATTCTTGCCATTACCTTGCAGACAGTAATGACCCTGATGGGGTACTATCCAAATCGGAGAGGATCTCTTCGCTCGCTGGTTCCCACTCAGACTAACTCCATATCCAGTAACGTTCCATCCAATATACGCTAGCGTCTCATCTCTCGGGATAGTCTCATAAGAACCTATTTCTCTAATCATGTCGTCTATTCCCTTGACCAGAGCACTATTCTTCGGATTATCCTTCACAGAACGTAGGGGGTTAACTTCACGGGCATAAATGAACATTGTTCTGTATGCCCACACAGAACCATTGTAGCTAAATGGCAGGACCAGGTAAGGAATACCTTTATCGGTAGTATGGGACATAAGGTCACACACCCAACAATTAGTTGTGTTCACTACTAGCTGGTGTTGGTGCAGAAGCTGAACAAAGGAATTATTAGCGAATTCCATTCTCCTAATGGGCTCATGTTCGGGCAGAGGGTGAAAAGAATGCGAAGAAATAGTAGGAGGAGGCATGGGTTGTGTAGTGGGCATGAATGTCACTTGAAAAGAGAATGTCACATATCCAATTAAAAACATCATTAACTAAATAGTATAAACAGACATAATATTAAAAAACGTTTTCTACTCATTATTATACACATTTCGCTCTTGAAACTCATTCTTTTAGTAGGTCTCTCCATCCCGAAAAACTCCATCCTCTAATCGTGCTGCTCGCGGCGGATGGGTGTTCCGTGCTAAGGAATGCGCCTGTCGGTCCAGGGAACGCCCTTAGACCAACCAGAACCGTCGACCTAACGTCTTCGGCTTGCACTCCAAGGTCTTGGCACCGCGACCCTACAGCTGAACACGGATGGTGGTTCGAAAAACAAAAATCAAAATAGTTTCTCGGAGGGGAGCTAACCTTAAAAATAGCAAAGAAGGAACTTAATTTGTTATTTGTCCCGCGACTCTTGGTCGCAAATTATAACGCTCTTTGCCAGGCAATGTCTGTTCTCGGAATGGTAGCTCAGGTTCAACAGTGTTCAAACGGTTCGATGGAGGCACAGCTTCTTGAAGAAGATCGTCGCTTTCTGGCTCAGTGTTTGTTCCAGTCAAACGGGCATCGCTGAAAGGCAGTCTCAGTCTCAGAATCAGGAAGTCCTTTTTGGACCCACCGGTCGTACGGCAGAGGCAAAGGGACTCTCTTACAATGTACGCCGTGAATCCAGTTCTTTTTACCGTGCACTCGTACCGCAGAACGGGTAGATAACAACACCAGGTAAGGTCCTGTCCAGCGGGGCTGCTCGTTCTTGGTTCGCTGAAAATTCTTCACGAGCACCCACGCGCCAGGTTCAATGGCGTGCCCTGGATCTTCAGAAACCTGTGGCAAAGTATCATGAACCTGTTGATGCAGAACACGCAGTTTAGCCGTCAATTCGTACAGGTAGTCAAGCAATACAGGGTGTTCTATCTCACTAAATTTTGTCAGCCGCGGCACTCCCCAAATATTTGCCGGGCGACCAAACACAACCTCATAAGGACTCAGACCCATTCGCGAATGCACAGTCATTCTTGTGGACAGAAGGGCTAACGGCAAAGCATCAGGCCATTGTAGACCAGAGCTCGCTTGAATTTTGGCCAATTTTAATTTTAACGTGCCATTGTAGCACTCAACTAGACCAGCTGACTGGGGATGATTGGCAGCGTGGAACTTCTGCCGGATTCCTAACCCATCACACACTCTCTTCATCACTTGACCCACAAATTCACTCCCATTGTCACTCCAGACCATTCTCGGCAACCCATACCTAGGGAAAAATTCCTTAATAAGGGCTTTAGCTGTGGACAAGGCAGTATTGTCCTTCAAAGGGTAGGCTTCCACCCATCTAGAAAAAGAGCAAACAACCACTAAGACATACTTCAGGTTGTTGCACCTCTCCATGTGGATGAAATCTAGCTGCAAAGCCTCAAACGGATACGTGGGAGGAGCAAAATGACCAGCTGGAGTTGGAGTTCCCTTACCAGGATTGTACATCAAACAAACCATACAGTTCTTGACCAAATTCTCTGCACACTTAGGAATTCCAGCATTTTGCCATACTGGGGCCAACAACTTACAAATCCCTTTCACACTGATATGGGCCATTCCATGTGCCATCGTAACCACTGGAAGTACATACGCATCAGGCAACAACCATCGCTGATGCTCTGACAACTCAACCCAACAACCATTCGAGTCCAATTTACCCTTGCTTTCTCTCTATTCATTCAACTCTTTCTCTGTAGCTTCAGCTTGGATGCATTTCACACTCTCAATCGTATCTTCACACATACTTCTATCTGGAATCCATCTCGCCGGACCCGCAACATATATTCGACTCATCACATCTCTCGCAGTCTCTTTCGCGACTTCATCTGCAAACGCATTACCACGACCAACATCATCCGTGACTTTCTTATGCGCACTGCATTTCACGATCGCAACTTGCAACGGCAAAGTAAGAGATTCAAGAAGTTCATTCACCAATTGACCATGTTGGATCTTGGTCCCATGCAAAGTCAGAAACCCACGTTCTCTCCACAATCGTCCAAAGCTAAGAGCAACACTGAACGCATACTGGCTGTCAGTGTACACAGTCACTCTTTTCCCTTTCGACAACACACACGCTCTTGTCAATGCAATCAACTCTGCCGCTTGTGCTAAATTATGTGGGATACGAGCAGCTTCAACAATCGTATGCAAAGTCGTAACCGCATATGCCGCAGTCGTATCACCATTCGGAAGCTTGAAGCACGAACCATCAACCCATAAAGTACCATCACATTCTGCAAGAGGAGTGTCCCTAAGGTCTATCCTCCCTTTCGTTTCTTCCTCAGTCCTAAGAAAACAATCATGCTGTTCGGTATCATCTGTCTCAGTTGAGATCGGCAACAATGTGGCTGGATTCAACGTGTTGCATCTCTTTATATGCACATGACTTGCTAACAAGGTCAATTCGTAACCTGACAACCGAGCACTAGTTAGGTGCTGTGTCTTGGTACGGTTCAACAAGGTATCCACTGCATGTGGAACCATCACAGTCAGTGTATTGTCCATCACCAAACCAGCAGACTGTCGGATTGAAACAGCCGCTGCCGCTGTAGCTCTCAAGCAACTCGGCAACGCTCTAGCTACCGGATCCAAAGTCGACGAAAAATAAGCACATGGACGTTGCTTATCGCCAAACTGTTGAGTCAAAACTGACAATGCACATCCCTCTCTCTCGTGTACATACAATGTGAAAGGTTTACTGTAGTCGGGAGTACCCAACACAGGAGCTGAACACAGCGCATCACGCAATTCTGAAAAACTCTTCTGACATTTGTCAGTCCAAGGAATAGGATTCGGAGTATCCTTAACAGTAAGAGCTATCAAAGGTTTTGCAAGCAACGAAAAATTAGGAATCCACTGTCTACAGTACGATGTAATACCTAGAAACGCACGCACTTCTCTCTGTGTCGTAGGCACACTCATTTTCGCAATCGCTTGAATTCTTTCTGGGGTCAATCTTCTTCCCTCCTTCGATAAGAGGTGACCTAAGTAGGTAACTTCTTGTCGGCAATACTGCAACTTCGAAAGAGAAACCTTATGATGGAAATCAGACAAGTGACGTAACAACGACAGAGTAGCCTCTCTACAAGTCTCTTCACTGTCAGCAGCAACTAAAAGATCGTCAACATACTGAATAAGGGCAGCACCATCAGGTAAAACCAACAAATCAAGTTGCGTCTTCAAAGCTTGACTATAGATCGATGGACTCTCACAATAGCCTTGAGGAGCGCGTTTAAACCGGAAACTTCGGCCTCCTAAAGAGAAGCCAAAGATATCTCTACTCTCCACGGCAATTGGGATGCTGAAGAAAGCATTCTTCAAATCAATCACCGAAAACCACGTGGCTGTGGCCGGAATCAAAGTCAGTAAAGCGGTGATATCAGGCACGACAGGGAATTGTGGAACAACGATCTTATTCACCTCGCGAAGATCGATCCCAAACCTATATACAGGAGGCTGAGAAGAATCCGTTCTTTTCAGAACAGGCAAAACCGGACTATTGCACACATTACCTCTCATTTCCTCAATCACACCTTTCTCAATCAGATCAGAGATGATCGCCAAGAGTGCTCTTTCACCATCACTTGAGATACGATACTGTGGAATGCGTGGCAATCTAGCATTCGCCTTCAATGTCACAACATATGGCGGGATCTCCAAAAGACCCACATCATTAGGACCAGTAGCCCAAAGAGAATCAGGAAGAGAAGACAATTCAGCTGGAAGTTGGAGAGATCACTCTCTTTCCCAATGTAAGCCGTACTCCTGAAGGAGAACAATAAAGCGTCGCATACAATCTCTTCAACAAGTCCAATCCCAACAAGTTCTCACCACAACCTGTCGTCAGAATGAGGGGTGCTTCGAATTCACAAGGTCCAACAGAAAGAGACAAAGGACTAGAAATCGGATTACTAACCGGGGCGCCAGAAAAACCTACTGAAACATTCGTTAAGCCAGACAAAGGTGCACCAGGGAGTCTAGAGTGCATGATAGAACTCTTCGCAGCACCAGTATCCAACAGAAAAGACTCTGACACACCTGATGCAATCACTTCAACATAAGGTCCACTCTGATCTACTGGGACTGAAACAACTCCCTCTCTTTGTCTGTGGCTGTACTAGCAATCATTACCTTCCATATTCTCACCTTCAACGTAATAATCATCCGCATAGTACTAAGCCGTCCTACCAGACGCGCCATTCTGTTGATCAAAACAATTCATCGAATTCTGCGGAGGCAAGGAACGCGCAATCTGAGACATACCACGTCCTCGACCTCGCGGAGCTTGTTGAACACCTCGTCCTCTCATACCAGAAACACCATTTGTGCGCTGTAATAAAATCGGGCAACTATTCTTGAAGTGACCCTATTCTTTGCAATACGCACACTGATTAGGGCCTACAGGAAAACGCTGTTGAGAAGACTCGAACCTTTGCGAGTTCCTCTGATATTGTTGGGGTTGCTGATAATCACGCTGGGTATTGCGAGGCGGGTATGCTTGCTGCAAAAGAACCTTAGTCTTCAATTCTTTAGTCTTTTTATCTGCTTTCTCAATCTCATCCTTATTTCTATTCTCATAGTACTGGGCAGTAGCCAATATTTGTGCTGATGAAGAAACAGCCCAAGCACTTTCAGAATCCTTCAACCTATTGCAGAACTCGGGAAGCAAATTATGCACAAACTTGTCAACGAACAACCTTTGACCACCTTCTGTTCTCATGTCTTGACCACTGTGGTCTGCAAATGTCTCTTCAAATCGAGTGAAAAAGTCGGACACAGTTTCGTCTTTCTTCTGCTTGCATGCAGACAACTTGTCCCAATTGACACGCATAGCAGGCATCAAAGTCTTCATATAATCAATAATTCTACCAGGGAGATCAGCAATCACATTCTCTGGTTTAGCACCACCTATTTGTCTTTCATCTGCAGTTCTAAGATTATTCCATGTATCACCTAATTCCTGCGCATGATTCGTATGACGAATCTTACTCCATATAGGCTGTGGAACAACATTCCCAAATAACATATCTATATCAGCCAAATTCATAATACATGAACCCGCAGTTTGAAATAGCTCCTTATAAAACCCCGCAGGATTTTTACGTGGATCAGGCAGAGTCTGTTTTAGAGCTAGGACTTCAGCACGCTTCCATGGAACATGTACCCAAACGCGCTGGAAATGTGGCAGAACAGGTGGATTAGCTTGCGCATCACCAGGTCTCCAAACGGGAGGAACCTCACGCATCGGATATTGACGCGCCTTTCTCCTAACTGAAGAATCAGGCTCAAATAATGACCTAGAAGGAGGCTCACTCCTAAACGACAACAATGTCGCGACTGCTCTTTCAACATCAAGACCCACTATAGTTCCTTTCGCAAACTCGGACTGCACACGGAACAACTCAGGCGGAGTCTACCCTACCTCACTATCTTCCCACTGTTCACGAAGGAAAGAACACATCATATCAAATACGTATCTCTGTTTCGGTGCTTCCCATTGATGGAAAACATCCATAACACCCTCAAGATCATAGTGCGAAGGATAGGTAACCCATTTACGTGCCAAGTGATCCAGCACTGTCCGTTCATCAGGACCAGGCAATTGACTACGCAATTGCTTACGCTCTACAACAGGAGACATACCCAATGAACCCATTAGAGGAGAAAAAAGACTAGCAACCGCATCAGTCATTCTTCGTCGAGCAGAAGGAGAAGGTGACAAAAGAACAGGAGACAAAGCAGAATGAGAAGGAACCGAAGTCGGAACAGTAACAGAAGGAACAGACAACACAGGTATAAGAGTAGCAGACGAAGGAGGTAGCAAAGACGGCGGCCCTTGAGAAGGCTGCGCCGAAGCAGTAGTAGCCAGTAGAGGGAGAGCTGGCTGTTGAGGAACCACTGGAGGCAAAACGACTGGAGGTTGCGCAACTACAAGTGGCGGAGGTGCGGTAGCACTCTGAGCATAAGGGGGTGGCGAACTTAATAGATGCGACATTAAAGGATCTTTCGCAAGATCTTTCTTTTCTACTTGCTGTTGAGGCGGCAAAGCTGGATAACATTTGTCTACCGCTAATTGACGTTGCCTAAACATCTGTTCGCTTTCTTGCTCTTCCTCATTATCCCTAAACTGTATAGCAGCCTGCACCATCGACATACCTTGTGCACGCTTATTTCGTTTCGCTAACTTAATTTCCTTTTGTTTGGCTTCTTTTCGCCAAAGACGGAAAGAGTCAAACATTGCCGGCCGGGCTTTCTTTTTGAAGAGTCTGACTTCTAAATTATCTAAAATTTCCGTGTCATAACTACCATATTGGGGCCATTTTAGGACACCATCCTTCCTAGTATACCTAATCTATACATCATTATACGTGATGGGGCCCACGCCGTGTTTTAAATAGAGCTCATAGGTCTGAGTTCCAATCGGAGGCACCGGACACGAGTCCTCCAATCGGGAATCCCTATTACAACCATAACAAAATATCTTTCCAAGTCTGCTAAGACCAGGCATCTTCGCTCACTAATCTAGCTTCAAACTTCAAGGGAATATCAAAACGACAGCCTCGTGAATACACGAGTCCCTCGGCTTTGGGGCCTGCAGGTACCAAATCAAAGCGATCCCGAAGGATACCAAAACAAACTAAGGACTGGGAAACGCTCCACTCATACTTAACTGAAATATCGACGTCGCCAGAAGACCCGTCTATCGTCTCGCTTTACAAATCATCAAAGGGCTCCAAGACAGGGCGACAGTCAGGGCAGCAGTCCTTCGTAGCCGTTGGAATGCGGGGAACTTCGCAGCAAAGACTTTCGGACCACAACGACATACAGGGGTCGATGAAGTGGTAGGCCTCCCTCCAGAATTTTCACACGAAGCTCCTCACGATCTTCAGGCTTGGACCGGTACCGCTGAAGTCGCCCTACGTTGGGCGCCAACTGAAGAACCGGGATTTAACCCAGCGGTGCAGGGGACACGCCCAAAGTCTTCGGGTTCACCTGTCTTAGAGTACAGAGACACGGGATTCTTCTGCTGACATCAAAGATCAAATTTATTAGCTGCAGCCAGTAACAGAGGTCCTAGAAGTACAACACGGTGTATGTTCTCAGGAGACTGCTCGAAAAAATAGAGCGGAGCATCGTCTTTTATGCCAAAAACCACGTTCCTGGCTAGCATCAATTACTTACAAATTTGACCAATCAGAGGATGACATTTACAGAGGCATCACATAACGACAAACCCACTTTCAGTTATCCAGCCCATCGCCAATGACAAGGTAAAAATCCAGCATTCTTGCTTGAACAGGCCGGACGGGCCCATCATAAAAGACTTCAACCCAAATCAATAATTAGGCCATAAGGCCATAAAAGAAGGAGCAGAAACAGATGAGAAGCAAGATAGAGGGGTGTGTGCGTGTGTCGTAGAATCAATAATGTCCTGCTCTTTGATCTCTATCTGACCAGCTGCTTAACAAGGTACTGGCTCAACAAGTTTAGCCTCGGGCAACAGGGTCAGTTGACTCAGGTCAAACAGGAGTCAACACGAACTCAAGCTAAGGTGTATGCGTCCCTAGAGGCTTGCTTGGCCACAGTCATCCTGTAGTCATTAGCCTATGTGAGGGCAACCACAAAATGGCGGTTATGCACAAAATGAAACCCAAGGGTGCAGACTAGATCGTCAAATACACAGTGAATCCATCGGTGTAGCATGATACCAAAATCATCACGATACGACAACCTTCATTGAACGGGTTCGGAATTCACGGAACCACACTTGTCCCTTCACAAACAGCTCTAAGTTCAGTAGAACTTATTGATACTAGCTTGACTTTATATGTACCTTGAGTACCTTAAGTGGTTTTCAGTTAGTAATTCAAATAGAGATTTTCTGGTAAAACAATGGCTAGCTGGAATCCCACACGCTTCCCACCAATGTGAGAAGTTGGCCTGGCATATGCTGGTCACTAGTTATAGTGGCCACCTTGCACCAGTCCAATTCGACTCTTGGTAGATAGGTTTAAAGACAACCTTTTAAAGAAAGCTATCCTAGTGGTAGCTGTGGAGAGCAGCCTTCAGGCTAAGTCTCTGAGGAATGTAAAGCAGCTTGCTTTACCTTATAATCTCTTGAATTACCAAATGAAAAGACACCACACTGGTGTATATATATCAAATATATATGTATTTATTTCTAAATATACTCAACTAATCTCTTTATGAGATTAGAGCCAGGTAAACATTCAAAAGATCAACAGTTCTCAATAAATTAAGCACAAATATGGCTGTAGCCCTAGGGGCGTACCAGACCATATACTAAAATAATGGGTTAACAAACTCGACTTGCAAAATGAACAGGCCTAGGGCCTTGGGAATCGCTGGGGCTTCACTTCTGCAGTGTTAGCAGGTAAGTAATCAGCCCACAGGAGACGCGTGCAGTGTCTAAACACACACGCGGGGTTTCAATGCGTTTCAATGGCCAATGTCGCGGTTTGTATTTTACAGTTCTAGGGTACTTCGCAAAAGTCAACAGGCAAGCAACTTACAGGGTAAGTATTTCGAGAGCCAACACACACTTGGGCACCGGAGTGCACGAGTTACCTCACCCAGGGAAGCCGGGTGCATAGGTGTCCTTTGGTGTCGGGTCGCGATGCTGTTTTCAATGGAGATCCTGGAAGACTTGCTGCTTGGGACGACTGGAGAGGTGTCCGTTCGAATCCAACGATGGATTGGAGTTGCAGAAGACCTAGAAATTGAGGGGAAAGAGTTCAGAGTCACTTGCCAGTGACCGGTGGCCAGCAAGATGGATGACCACAGCTGTCGCGTCTCTTCAGGTCGATGATGGTGTTTTGTCTCTTCGCTCATGAGGACCAGGACGGATCAAAGATGACCAGCAGCTGGCTTCGGACGTTCCCACAACGTCTGCAGCTGATGACGGTGTCGGCACCCGGAATGGAGCTAACAAGCCTTGGCAACTGCAAGTCTCGTGTAGAGTGAAGATTGGCAATGGTGCAGACCAGCAAGGTCTGATGGACTTACCCAGCAAAAAGAAGTGAGGGCAGGCCCAGAGCAACCAGGCGAGCCCTTGAAGTCGATGTGGAAGTCTTCAGGTGAGTTACTAGCCAATGGGCAAGCAACCGCGAAGACGCCTTTGCAGGAAAAGTTTAACAACAGCCCACGGTCACTCGGGACGGGGTAGGCCGCTGAATTTCGGTACTAGACCTGCTAGGGACTTGGACAACAAGTGGTCCGAAGCACAACTTAGTTGAACGTAGATTAGGGCTTGCACTCGAAATCAGTGCACGGTTCCCTGGTATTGCTGTTCCTCGTCACTCGTGGGGTCCAGATGCCACAGCTTCACTGGGGACTCAAAATGGCCGTCGAGAGGTTAGGAAATCCGCTTCAAGGGACGCAGGGACTTCGGGCTCCGGCGGGAGCGGTAAAGTTTGCAACCGTTGTAGAAGAGTTTTAGTGCCTGCCAAGCAGGGGAGTCACTCCTTGACTCCAAGGGAGATTCTTCAGTCTTCCAGAGATAGTGGAACGTCGAAGGGCCAGGATTCTTCTTTGTAGAGCGTCTTCCAGGTGTAATCTAAGTTGCATTGGCAAGCTTTGGTATCTTATAGTAAAAAGATGGGAGGGACTAGCTCTATGACCACTCCTCTAGGAGGGTCAGGGTAGTGGGTGGTTACACCCACTTCCCTTTGTCCAGTTTCGCGCCAGAGCAGGGGTTTGAGCTGGCATATGCACAGAGGAGCCTACTGCTCCCCCAGTGCAGGCCTTCAAAGCACTCTAAGAGTGCACTCACCCAGCTCCAATACACTAAATCCTGTCCCTGTGACACGAAACCCTTTGTTGGGCTCCCTCCACTGCGAGTTTCGGTCAGCAGCAGGATGGCAGCCCGGTGTCTGTGCTGGTGGCATCCATTTTGTGATGCCAGGGCTCTAGATGATTTCTACCGTGTAGTACAGTGGGTACATGTCGTCCCCTCTAGAAGGGTGGGATCCTACTCCCACACCAGTTACTGGTGTGGGGGTAGGATTCCAAGTTGTTTGACACCAAACACGACATGTTTTGATGCAGTCATTCCAAAGTTAGCATTTACCGCGAGGTTATAATGCACTTAAGAGTATATGGTTTAACCGCATCCACAAACAGCAGCAGAGAATAGACTCTGCCAGCTGCAGAGGGGTCCTGCTCAGGCAGAAGCACCCCCTCACATAGTAAACCATGCACCCTGACCTTGGTATTGATAGGGCCTACCATAGGGGTGACTGATAGGGTTATATGTGTGTGTATGGTGAGATATAGGAACCTATACCTCAGTGAGGAGTGCTAACACTACCTCACACAGGCTGCAGTAGCAGGCCTGTAGTGTCAGATTGTGAGTGCTTCCCAGGGGTGGCATAATACATGCTGCAGCCCCTGGTAGGCCTGTACCAATGCCCTTGGTACCTAAGGTACCATATACTAGGGGCTCATAAGGTACCACAGTATCCAATCACTAGTGCATCTAATATGCACGCCAAGTTGTTTAGAGAGATCAGTTAGACTGGGGCCCTGATTAGCAGGGACCCAGGCAGACTATAGCCAGAAACCAGTGTATACATCAGAAAAAAAGTGGGGGCAACACAAGTGCAGATCCTACTCTCCTACACAACCCCCTCCCAAACGCAGGGACATTAAACTAACCTTGACCAGTTGAGTCTTCATGTTCTAAGTGGAAATACCTTGAGAGTCCATCTGCATTGGCATGTTGGGTCCCAGGTCTATGTTCCACTGTATAGTCCATCCCCTGTAGGGAAATGGACCACCTGAGCAGTTTAGGATTTTCACCTTTCATCTGTTTGAGCCATAGGAGGGGCTTATGGTCAGTCTGAACTATGAAGTGAGTGCCAAACAAGTATGGCCTCAGCTTCTTCAGGGCCCAAACCACAGCAAAGGCCTCCCTCTCAATAGCTGACCAACGTTTCTCTCTAGGGGTCAGCCTTCTGCTTATAAAAGCTACTGGCTGGTCTTGACCTTCATTATTAAGTTGAGACAGTACAGCTCTCACACCCAGCTCTGAAGCATCTGTTTGGACAATTAACTTCTTTTTGTAATCTGGACTCTGTAAGATGGGGGCAGTGCACATTGCCTGCTTGAGGTCATCAAATGCCTTTTGACAGCTAGCTGTCCACTGAACCTTTTTTGGCATTTTCTTGGAGGTTAGATCATTTAAGGGGGTCACTATAGATCCATATCCCTTAACAAACCTCCTGTAATACCCAGTCAGGCCCAAGAAGGCTCTCACCTGTGTCTGGGTGGTTGGAGCTACCCAGTCCATTATGGTCTGGATCTTGCTCTGCAATGGTTGAACCTGGCCTCCACCTACAAGGTGGCCCAGGTACACAACCTGACTCTGCCCTATCTGGCACTTAGTGGCCTTGATGGTGAGGCCTGCTTTCTGCAGGGCCTCCAGTGCATTCCTGAGGTGGACCAGGTGATCCTGCCAGGTGGAACTATAGACAGCAATATCATCAAGATATGCTGAGCAATAGGTTTCCATACCAGTCAGAACTTTATTCACCAACCTCTGAAATGTGGCAGGTGCATTCTTCAAACCAAAGGGCATTACCACAAAGTGATAGTGCCCACCAGGGGTCGAAAATGCTGTTTTAGCCTTGGCATCATCAGCTAACTTGATTTGCCAATAGCCTGCTGTAAGGTCAAATGTACTGAGATACTTGGCTGAGGCCAAAGTGTCTATTAGTTCATCTGCCCTTGGTATTGGGTAGGCATCAGTCCTGGTGACTGCATTGAGGCCCCTGTAGTCAACACACAACCTCATCTCTTTCTTACCGCCCTGGGTGTGAGGTTTTGGGACAAGAACTACTGGGCTAGCCCAAGGGCTATCTGAGGGCTCAATAACATCTAGCTCCAACATTTTCTGGACTTCAGTCCTGATACAGTTCCTGACATGGTCAGGTTGCCTGTAGATTTTACTCTTTACAGGCAGACTGTCTCCAGTGTCCACCTCATGGGTGCACCAGGAAGTCTGACTTGGGGTCAGGCTAAACATATGTCTAAACTGCTGTAGCACTTGTCTACATTCAGTTTGTTGATGTTCAGTGAGGCTGCTTGCCAAAGCAACACCATCAACTGACCCATCTTCAGGGTTCTGTGAGAGCAGGTCAGGGAGAGGGTCACTCTCCTCCTCCTGGTCCTCATCAGTTGCCATGAGCAAACTCATGTCAGTCCTGTCCACATATGCTTTAAGTCTGTTGACATGGAGCACCCTAAGGGGGCTCCTGGGAGTGCCAAGATCTACCAAGTAGGTGACCTCTCCCTTCTTTTCAACAATTGTATGGGGGCCCCTCCATTTGTCCTGGAGGGCTGCTGGGGCCACAGGCTCCAACACCCACACTTTCTGGCCTGGCTGGTAAACAGTCAAGACAGCCTTTTGGTCATGCCAAGCTTTTTGGAGTTCTTGGCTTGCCTCAAGGTTTTTACTGGCCTTCTTCATGTACTCAGCCATCCTGGAGCGGAGACCAAGTACATAGTTCACTACATCTTGTTTGGGAGGTTTGAGAGGTAACTCCCATCCCTCCTTCACCAGACATAAGGGTCCTCTAACAGGGTGCCCAAACAGAAGTTCAAAAGGGCTGTCGCCAATCCCCTTCTGAGGAACCTCCCTGTATGCAAACAGAAGGCAGGGAAGTAAAAGGTCCCATTTTCGCCTAAGCTTCTCTGGGAGTCCTTTAATCATTCCCTTTAGGGTCTTGTTGAATCTCTCAACTAACCCATTGCATTGTGGGTGATAGGGAGTAGTGAATTTGTAGTTTACACCACACTCCTTCCACATTGCAGTTAGATATCCTGACATAAAGTTAGAACCTCTGTCAGAGATGACCTCCTTTGGGAAACCCACTCCGGAGAAAACTCCAATGAGGGCTCTTGCTACCACAGGAGCTGTGGTAGTCCTTAGGGGTATAGCTTCTGGATACCTGGTGGCATGATCCACTACCACCAGTATAAATCTGTGCCCAGATGCTGTTGGTGGGTCAAGGGGACCAACAATGTCAATCCCTACCCTTTCAAAGGGAACCCCCACCACATGTAGTGGTATCAGGGGGGCCTTTGTGGTGCCACCTGTCTTGCCACTGGCTTGACAAGTGACACAGGAGCGACACAACTCCTTTGTGTCTTCAGACATGTGTGGCCAATGAAAATGTGGTACAAGCCTGTCCCGGGTCTTGTTTTGGCCCAAGTGTCCTGCCAATGGGATATCATGTGCTAGGGTCAAGAGGAACCCCCTAAACTTCTGAGGAATTACCAGCCTCCTGGTGGCTCCAGGGGTAGGATCTCTAGCCTCAGAATATAGGAGCCCCTCATCCCAATAAACCTTATGGGACCCACTAGCACTCCCAGCAGCCTCAGCAGCAGCCAGCTGTCTGAGGGGTTCAAGAGTGGAGCAGCACTGTTGCTCTTTGCTCAGATCTTCCCTGGAAGGGCCCCCTGCCCCAAGAACTCAACCTGACTAGGCTCAAGCTCCTCTGGGGCAGTTCCTTCTACATGCTCTGCTTCTCATCCCTCAGGAGGGGAATCTGAGGTCTGAGACAGAGGGGAAGGCCCAGCCTTAACCCTACTGCTCTTCTCTTGGGTAGCACCTGGTCCATAGTTTCAGGATCCAGAGCTGGTTCAGCTTTATGCATTTTGGCTTGTGACCTGGTCACAGCAAATACCTCTGCAGGTATGCCCAACATCTCAGCATGAGTCCATAATTCTACTTCAGACCAGGCTGAAGTCTCTAGATCATTACCCAACAAACATTCGACAGGGAGGTCTGCACTGACTACTACCTTTTTGAGGCCAGTTACCCCTCCCCAGGAGAAATTCACAACTGCCAGGCTATGGTTGGTCCTGGTGTTGCTTGCATTGGTTACCTGGTACATTTCACCCAGGATGATCCGTGTAGGGTCCACTAGGTCCTCTGCCACCATGGTGACACTAGCACCTGTGTCCCTAAATGCAAACGCCTGTTTGCCATTTATGATAGGCTGCTGTTTGTATTTGCCCAGATTACTGGGGCTCACTAGGAAGGACATATCAAGGTCTCCCTCACAAACTAGCATTGCATGTGTTGGTACTCTGACTAGGCCAGAGTCCACATCAGAACCCAGGGTCAACCCTACTACACCCTTATTCTGAGTATTACCTCCACCACTTGCTGCACTAGGGGGAACAGTTGCCTTAGGGGCTGGAGTGGTGGTGGTTTGGTCTTTGGACTTTGTACAGTCAGAAGTCCAGTGCCCTTTCTGTTTACAGAATTTGCACCAGGGCTTCTTTTGGCCTTTTCCCTTTGCAGATTGTGACTCCCCACCAGATGCAGATTTTTGGGGCCCTTGTGAAGACTTCTGATCTTTAGATTTATCCCCACCCTTATCTGAGCCTTTAGGATCTTGCTTCTTAGTGTCACCACCTTGGTTCTGGTTTTTCTGCCTCACCCTGGTTCTGACCCATTTGTCTGCCTTCTTTCCCAATTCTTGGGGAGAGGTCAGATCAGAGTCCACCAGGTACTGATGCAACAATTGGTTCTGGCAATTATTAAGGATCTGTTCTCTCATTATACGATTATACAATCCCTTAAAGTCAGTTACTCTACTACCCACTAGCCAACCTTCTAGAGCCTTGGTTGCACAATCAACAAAGTCAGTCCAATCCTGAGTCTGTGCTTTCTGGGTGTCTCTGAACTTCAACCTGTACTGTTCAGTGGTTAAGCCAAACCCATCTATCAAAGCACTCTTCAGGGCTTCATAATCATTAGCATCCTCTTCTCTAACAGTGAGGAGCTTGTCTCTCCCTTTGTCTGAAAAGGAGAGCCACAAGATTGCTTCCCACTGTTTCTGGGGGACCTGTTGAACTTTACAGGCCCTCTCCATAGCAGTTATCCATTTGTGGATATCATCCCCACTCTGGTAGGGAGGAACAACCTTGGACAGGTTCCTATGATCTGGCATGTAATCTCTGCCTCTAGGGACACTGTTGCTGCCACCAGGGGTATCTAACCCCTCCTTCTTAGAAGCTCTTTGGAGCTCGAAGGCTTCCCTATCTAAGGCCAATTGCTTGGTTCTGAGGGCAAGCCTAGATTCCTCATACTAGAGCATCTTGAACCTTCTTTCAGAGGAGGACTCCCTGGGAAAGTTGGAGTTCCTCTGGTGAACAGATTCTCTTCCAGAGTGGTATGAATGGTCAGATTCCCTTGAAGGGGACCTGGTCCTTTCTCCCACTCTGTCAGTTCTCTTAGGGAGAATTCCTCTGTTCCTTTCAGACCCTTCTGGGTCTGGCCCTTCAACCACAGACTCCAGGTCATCTAGATTTTCATCATCAGACCCAGAGACTATGTTTGAACCACCCCCTGATGCAGACCCACTTGCTCCTAGAGCTTGTCTCAGGTCATCTGCTACTAACAGATCTATCAGGTGTTGTGATGAGGGACTCCTGCCCACCCCCAGTTGTCTTTCAAAGCATAAGGCCTTCAGTTCAGTGTAGGCTATATCTTTGCACTGAGATGGGGTGGACCCACTGGCTCCATCATGGTGAGACATACTAGTGTTGTGCAGTGTTGTACTACCTACACTAGTTGAGGCCTACTGGACCTAGCTTGAGCTGTAGCAAGGGTGTGCTTGTCCCTTCACAAACAGCTCTAAGCTCAGTAGAACTTATTGATACTAGCTTGACTTTATATGTACCTTGAGTACCTTAAGTGGTTTTCAGTTAGTAATTCAAATAGAGATTTTCTGGTAAAACAATGGCAAGCTGGAATCCCACACGCTGCCCACCAATGTGAGAAGTTGGCCTGGCATATGCTGGTCACTAGTTATAGTGGCCACCTTGCACCAGTCCAATTCGACTCTTGGTAGATAGGTTTAAAGACAACCTTTTAAAGAAAGCTATCCTACTGGTAGCTGTGGAGAGCAGCCTTCAGGCTAAGTCTCTGAGGAATGTAAAGCAGCTTGTTTTACCTTATAATCTCTTGAATTACCAAATGAAAAGACACCACACAGGTATATATATCAAATATATATGTATTTATTTCTAAATATACTCTACTAATCTCTTTATGAGATTAGAGCCAGGTAAACATTCAAAAGATCAACAGTTCTCAATAAATTAAGCACAAATATGGCTGTAGCCCTAGGGGCGTACCAGACCATATACTAAAATAATGGGTTAACAAACTCGACTTGCAAAATGAAGAGGCCTAGGGCCTTGGGAATTGCTGGTGCTTCACTTCTGCAGTGTTAGCAGGTAAGTAATCAGCCCACAGGAGACGCGTGCAGTGTCTAAACACACACGCGGGTTTTCAATATCGTTTCAATGGCCAATGTCGCGGTTTGTATTTTACAGTTCTAGGGTACTTCGCAAAAGTCAACAGGCAAGCAACTTACAGGGTAAGTATTTCGAGAGCCAACACACACTTGGGCACCGGAGTGCACGAGTTACCTCCCCCAGGGAAGCCGGGTGCATAGGTGTCCTTTGGTGTCGGGTCGCGATGCTGTTTTCAATGGAGATCCTTGAAGACTTGCTGCTTGGGACGACTGGAGAGGTGTCCGTTCGAATCCGACGATGGATTGGAGTTGCAGAAGACCTAGAAATTGAGGGGACAGAGTTCAGAGTCACTTGGCAGTGACCGGTGGCCAGCAAGATGGATGACCACAGCTGTCGCATCTCTTCAGGTCGATGATGGTGTTTTGTCTCTTCGCTCACGAGGACCAGGAGGGATCGAAGATGACCAGCAGCTGGCTTCGGAGGTTCCCACGACGTCTGCAGCTGATGACGGTGTTGGCACCCGGATTGGAGCCAACAAGCCTTAGCAACTGCAAGTCTCATGCAGAGTGAAGATTGGCAATGGTGCAGACCAGCAAGGTCTGATGGACTTACCCAGCAAGGGTAAGTGAGGGCAGGCCCAGAGCAACCAGGCGAGCCCTTGAAGTTGATGTGGAAGTCTTCAGGTGAGTTACTAGCCAACGGGCAAGCAACCGCGAAGACGCCTTTGCAGGAAAAGTTTAACAACAGCCCACGGTCACTCGGGACGGGGTAGGCTGCTGAATTTCGGTACTAGACCTGCTAGGGACTTGGACAACAAGTGGTCCAAAGCACAACTTCGTTGGACGTAGATTAGGGCTTGCACTCGAAATTAGTGCACGGTTCCCTGGTATTGCTGTTCCTCGTCACTCGTGGGGTCCAGATGCCACACCTTCGCTGGGGAATCAAAATGGCCGTCGATAGGTCAGGAAATCCGCTTCAGGGGACGCAGGGACTTCGGGCTCCGGCGGGAGCGGTAAAGTTTGCAACCGTTGTAGAAGAGTTTTGGTGCCTGCCAAGCAGGGGAGTCACTCTTTGACTCCAAGGGAGATTCTTCAGTCTTCCAGAGATAGTGGAACATCGAATGGCCAGGATTCTTCTTTGTAGAGCATCGTCCAGGTGTAATCTAAGTTGCATTGGCAAGCTTTGGTATCTTATAGTAAAAAGATGGAAGGGACTGGCTCTATGACCACTCCTCTAGGAGGGTCAGGGTAGTGGGTGGTTACACCCACTTCCCTTTGTCCAGTTTCGCGCCAGAGCAGGGGTTTGAGCTGGCATATGCACAGAGGAGCCTACTGCTCCCCCAGTGCAGGACTTCAAAGCACTCTAAGAGTGCACCCACCCAGCTCCAATACACTAAATCCTGTCCCTGTGACAGGAAACCCTTTGTTGGGCTCCCTCCACTGCGAGTTTCGGTCAGCAGCAGGAGGGCAGCCCGGTGTCTGTGCTGGTGGCATCCATTATGTGATGCCAAGGCTCTAGATGATTTCTACCGTGTAGTACAGTGGGTACATGTCATCCCCTCTAGAAGGGTGGGATCCTACTCCCACACCAGTTACTGGTGTGGGGGTAGGATTCCAAGTTCTTTGACACCAAACACGACATGTTTTGATGCAGTCATTCCAAAGTTAGCATTTACCGCGAGGTTATAATGCACTGAAGAGTATATGGTTTAACCGCATCCACAAACAGCAGCATAGAATAGACTCTGCCAGCTGCAGAGGGGTCCTGCTCAGGCAGAAGCACCCCCTCACATAGTAAACCATGCACCCTGCCCTTGGGATTGATAGGGCCTACCATAGGGGTGACTGATAGGTTTATATGTGTGTGTATGGTGAGATATAGGAACCTATACCTCAGTGAGGAGTGCTAACACTACCTCACACAGGCTGCAGTAGCAGGCCTATGGTGTCAGATTGTGAGTGCTTCCTAGGAGTGGCATAATACATGCTGCAGCCCCTGGTAGGCCTGTGAAGTACCAATGCCCTTGGTACCTAAGGTACCATATACTAGGGGCTCATAAGGTACCACAGTATCCAATCACTAGTGCATCTAATATGCACACCAAGTTATTTAGAGAGATCAGTTAGACTGGGGCCCTGATTAGCAGGGACCCAGCCAGACTATAGCCAGAAACCAGTGTATACATCAGAAAAAAAGTGGGGGCAACACAAGTGCAGATCCTACTCTCCTACACAGGTCAGCAGAGTCGCTCTAGAGCCAGAGAACCAGGTCAGCAGAGCCGCTGTACAGCCAGAGAACCAGGTCAGCAGAGGTGCTCTAGAGACTGAGATCCAGGTCAGCAGAGCTGCTCTAGAGCCTGAGAACCATGTCAGCAGAGCCATTGTACAGCCAGGAAACCAGGTCAGCAAAGCTGCTTCACAGCCAGAGACACAGGTCAGCAGATCTGTTGTACAGCCTGAGAACCAGGTCAGCAGAGCTGCTCTAGGGCCTAAAAACCAGGTCAGCAGAGCTGTTGTAGAGCCAGAGAACCAGGTCAGCAGAGCTGCTGTAGAGCCAGAGAACCAGGTCAGCAGAGCTGCTGTAGAGCCAGAGAACCAGGTCAGCAGAGCTGCTGTACAGCCAGAGCACAAGGTCAGCAGAGCTGCTCTACAGCCAAAGAACCAGGTCAGCAGAGCTGCTCTAGACCCAGAGTACCAGATCAGCAGAGCTGCTGTAGAGCCAGAGAACCAGGTCAGCAGAGCTGCTCTAGAGCCAGAGAACCAGGTCAGCAGAGCCGCTGTAGACCCAGAGAAACAGGTCAGCAGAGCCGCTGTAGACCCAGAGAACCAGGTCAGCAGAGCCGCTGTAGAGCCAGAGAACCGGGTCAGCAGAGCCGCTATAGAGCCAGAGAACCAGGTCAGCAGAACTGCTGTACAGCCAGAGAACAAGGTCAGCAGAGCTGCTCTACAGCCAAAGAACCAGGTCAGCAGAGCCATTGTACAGCCTGAGAACCAGGTCAGCAAAGCTGCTCTAGAGCCAGAGAACCAGGGCAGCAGAGCTGCTTTAGAGCCAGAGAACCAGGTAAGCAGAGCTGCTCTAGAGCCAGAGAACCAGGTCAGCGGAGCTGTTGTAGAGCCAGAGAACCAGGTCAGCAGAGCCGTTCTAGAGCCAGAGAACCAGGTCAGCAGAGCCGCTGTAGAGCCAGAGAACCAGGTCAGCAGAGCCGCTGTAGAGCCTGAGACCCAGGTCAGCAGAGCCACTCTAGAGCCAGAGAACAAGGTCACCAGAGCTGCTTTTGAGCCAGAGAACCAGGTCTGTGGAGCTGCTGTAGAGCCAGAGAACCAGGTCTGTGGAGCTGCTTTAGAGCCACAGAACCAGGCCAGCAGAGCCGTTTTAGAGCCAGAGAACCAGTCAGCAGAGCTGCCCTAGGGCCTAAGAACCAGGTCCGCAGAGCTGCTCTAGAGCCAGAGAACCAGGTCAGCAGAGCTGCTGTAGAGCCAGAGAACCAGGTCAGCAGAGCTGCTGTAGAGCCAGAGAACCAGGTCAGCAGAGCTGCTGTAGAGCCAGAGAACCAGGTCAGCAGAGCTGCTGTAGAGCCAGAGAACCAGGTCAGCAGAGCTGCTTTAGAGCCAGAGAACCAGGTCAGCAGAGCTGCTGTAGAGCCAGAGAACCAGGTCAGCAGGGCCGTTGTAGAGCCAGAGAACCAGGTCAGCAGAGCTGCTCTAGAGCCAGAGAACCAGGTCAGCAGAGCCGCTATAGAGCCAGAGAACCAGGTCAGCAGAGCCGCTGTAGAGCCAGAGAACCAGGTCAGCAGAGCCGCTGTAGACCCAGAGAACCAGGTCAGCAGAGCCGCTGTAGAGCCAGAGAACCAGGTCAGCAGAGCCGTTATAGAGCCAGAGAACCAGGTCAGCAGAGCTGCTGTACAGCCAGAGAATAAGGTTAGCAGAGCTGCTCTAGAGCCAAAGAACCAGGTCAGCAGAGCCGTTGTACAGCCTGAGAACCAGGTCAGCAAAGCTGCTCTAGAGCCAGAGAACCAGGGCAGCAGAGCTGCTTTAGAGCCAGAGAACCAGGTCAGCAGGGCCGCTCTCGAGCCAGAGAACCAGGTCACCAGAGCCGCTGTACAGCCAGAGAACCAGGTCAGCAGAGCCGCTGTAGAGCCTGAGACCCAGGTCAGCTTAGCCGCTCTAGAGCCAGAGAACCAGGTCACCAGAGCTGCTTTAGAGCCAGAGAACCAGGTCAACAGAGCTGCTGTAGAGCCAGAGAACCAGGTCTGTGGAGCTGCTTTAGAGCCACAGAACCAGGCCAGCAGAGCCGTTGTAGAGCCAGAGAACCAGGTCAGCAAAGCTGCTTCACAGCCAGAGAAATAGGTCAGCAGAGCCGTTTTAGAGCCAGAGAACCAGTCAGCAGAGCTGCGCTAGGGCCTAAGAACCAGGCCTGCAGAGCTGCTCTAGAGCCAGAGAACCAGGTCAGCAGAGCTGCTGTAGAGCCAGAGAACCAGGTCAGCAGAGCCGCTATAGAGCCAGAGAACCAGGTCAGCAGAGCTGCTCTAGAGCCAGAGAACCAGGTCAGCAGAGCCGCTGTAGACCCAGAGAAGCAGGTCAGCAGAGCCGCTGTAGACCCAGAGAACCAGGTCAGCAGAGCCGCTGTAGAGCCAGAGAACCGGGTCAGCAGAGCCGCTATAGAGCCAGAGAACCAGGTCAGCAGAACTGCTGTACAGCCAGAGAACAAGGTCAGCAGAGCTGCTCTACAGCCAAAGAACCAGGTCAGCAGAGCGTTGTACAGCCTGAGAACCAGGTCAGCAAAGCTGCTCTAGAGCCAGAGAACCAGGGCAGCAGAGCTGCTTTAGAGCCAGAGAACCAGGTAAGCAGAGCTGCTCTAGAGCCAGAGAACCTGGTCAGCGGAGCTGTTGTAGAGCCAGAGAACCAGGTCAGCAGAGCCGTTCTAGAGCCAGAGAACCAGGTCAGCAGAGCCGTTCTAGAGCCAGAGAACCAGGTCAGCAGAGCCGCTCTCGAGCCAGAGAACCAGGTCAGCAGAGCCGTTGTAGAGCCAGAGAACCAGGTCAGCAGAGCCGCTGTAGAGCCTGAGACCCAGGTCAGCAGAGCCGCTCTAGAGCCAGAGAACCAGGTCACCAGAGCTGCTTTAGAGCCAGAGAACCAGGTCTGTGGAGCTGCTGTAGAGCCAGAGAACCAGGTCTGTGGAGCTGCTTTAGAGCCACAGAACCAGGCCAGCAGAGCCGTTGTAGAGCCAGAGAACCAGGTCAGCAAAGCTGCTTCACAGCCAGAGAAATAGGTCAGCAGAGCCGTTTTAGAGCCAGAGAACCAGTCAGCAGAGCTGCCCTAGGGCCTAAGAACCAGGTCCGCAGAGCTGCTCTAGAGCCAGAGAACCAGGTCAGCAGAGCTGCTGTAGAGCCAGAGAACCAGGTCAGCAGAGCTGCTGTAGAGCCAGAGAACCAGGTCAGCAGAGCTGCTTTAGAGCCAGAGAACCAGGTCAGCAGAGCTGCTGTAGAGCCAGAGAACCAGGTTAGCAGGGCCGTTGTAGAGCCAGAGAACCAGGTCAGCAGAGCTGCTCTAGAGCCAGAAAACCAGGTCAGCAGAGCCGCTATAGAGCCAGAGAACCAGGTCAGCAGAGCCGCTGTAGAGCCAGAGAACCAGGTCAGCAGAGCCGCTGTAGACCCAGAGAACCAGGTCAGCAGAGCCGCTGTAGAGCCAGAGAACCAGGTCAGCAGAGCCGTTATAGAGCCAGAGAACCAGGTCAGCAGAGCTGCTCTAGAGCCAAAGAACCAGGTCAGCAGAGCCGTTGTACAGCCTGAGAACCAGGTCAGCAAAGCAGCTCTAGAGCCAGAGAACCAGGGCAGCAGAGCTGCTTTAGAGCCAGAGAACCAGGTCAGCAGGGCCGCTCTCGAGCCAGAGAACCAGGTCAGCAGAGCCGCTGTAGAGCCAGAGAACCAGGTCAGCAGAGCCGCTGTAGAGCTTGAGACCCAGGTCAGCAGAGCCGCTCTAGAGCCAGAGAACCAGGTCACCAGAGCTGCTTTAGAGCCAGAGAACCAGGTCAACAGAGCTGCTGTAGAGCCAGAGAACCAGGTCTGTGGAGCTGCTTTAGAGCCACAGAACCAGGCCAGCAGAGCCGTTGTAGAGCCAGAGAACCAGGTCAGCAAAGTAGCTTCACAGCCAGAGAAATAGGTCAGCAGAGCCGTTTTAGAGCCAGAGAACCAGTCAGCAGAGCTGCCCTAGGGCCTAAGAACCAGGCCTGCAGAGCTGCTCTAGAGCCAGAGAACCAGGTCAGCAGAGCTGCTGTAGAGCCAGAGAACCAGGTCAGCAGAGCCGCTATAGAGCCAGAGAACCAGGTCAGCAGAGCCGCTGTAGAGCCAGAGAACCAGGTCAGCAGAGCCGCTGTAGACCCAGAGAACCAGGTCAGCAGAGCCGCTGTAGACCCAGAGAACCAGGTCAGCAGAGCTGCTGTAGAGCCAGAGAACCAGGTCAGCAGAGCCCCTATAGAGCCAGAGAACCAGGTCAGCAGAGCTGCTGTACAACCAGAGAATAAGGTCAGCAGAGCTGCTCTACAGCCAAAGAACCAGGTCAGCAGAGCCGTTATACAGCCTGAGAACCAGGGCAGCAGAGCTGCTTTAGAGCCAGAGAACCAGGGCAGCAGAGCTGCTTTAGAGCCAGAGAACCAGGTCAGCAGAGCTGTTGTAGAGCCAGAGAATCAGGTCAGCAGAGCTGTTGTAGAGCCAGAGAACCAGGTCAGCAGAGCTGCTCTAGAGCCAGAGAACCTGGTCAGCAGAGCTGCTGTAGAGCCAGAGAACCAGGACAGCAGAGTCGTTCAAGAGCCAGAGAACCAGGTCAGCAGAGCCGTTCTAGAGCCAGAGAACCAGGTCAGCAGAGCCGCTCTCGAGCCAGAGAACCAGGTCAGCAGAGCCGCTGTAGACCCAGAGAACCAGGTCAGCAGAGCTGCCGTAGAGCCAAAGAACCAGGTCAGCAGAGCTGCTCTAGAGCCTGAGAACCAGGTCAGCAGAGCCGTTGTGGAGCCACAGAACCAGGTCAGCAGAGCCGCTATAGAGCCAGAGAACCAGGTCAGCAGAGCTCCTGTACAGCGAGAGAACAAGGTCAGCAGAGCGGCTCTACAGTCCAAGAACCAGGTCAGCAGAGCCGTTGTACAGCCTGAGAACCAGGTCAGCAAAGCTGGTCTAGAGCCAGAGAACCAGGTCAGCAGAGCTGCTTCAAAGCCAGAGAACCAGGTCTGCAGGGCTTCTCTAGTGCCTAAGAACCAGGTCAGCAGAGCCGCTCTAGAGCCAGAGAACCAAGTCAGCTGAGCCTCTGTAGAGCCAGAGAACCAGGTCAGCAGAGCCGCTGTAGAGTCAGAGAACCAGGTCAGCAGAGCTGCTCTAGAGACTGAGAACCAGGTCAGCAGAGCTGTTGTAGAGCCAGAGAACCAGGTCAGCAGAGCTGTTGTAGAGCCAGAGAACCAGGTCAGCAGAGCCGCTATAGAGCCAGAGAACCAGGTCAGCAGAGCTCCTGTACAGCGAGAGAACAAGGTCAGCAGAGCGGCTCTACAGTCCAAGAACCAGGTCAGGAGAGCCCCTATAGAGCCAGAGAACCAGGTCAGCAGAGCTGCTGTACAACCAGAGAATAAGGTCAGCAGAGCTGCTCTACAGCCAAAGAACCAGGTCAGCAGAGCCGTTATACAGCCTGAGAACCAGGGCAGCAGAGCTGCTTTAGAGCCAGAGAACCAGGGCAGCAGAGCTGCTTAAGAGCCAGAGAACCAGGTGTTGGACTTGGCCCTTCTGGCAGGTTCACCCCTGGACTTTTTGGCTTTTTATTGGTGACTTGGTGTGGTAATTTTTTTGGTTTCTGCGCACTTTCCCTGTGTCCCAGGGTAAAGTGCGTGCGTGCTCTGAGTGCATGTGGTGAGATAGGCCTGCCCTCCCATAGGAATGCATGGGGAGTGTATGTGTCCCTAGTAGTTCCTGATGCGTGGGGTGTGCAGGCCCGAGTTTGGTATGTGCGGACTCGTGGGAGTGAATGCTGCGTGATGATGTGTGCGGCGTGCATGTACCTAGTGTGGAAGTGCCACTTCTAGAAGTGGGCACTTCTGTGTGCAGTGTGTCTGTCGCGTGATTGGCTGGTCATGTCAGGTGACGGGCTAGGGATTCCCCAGAGTCAGGATGAGTCACCCAGTGGTGAATGGGGAGATCAGCAGCTAGATGGGTGGGAGGAGTACACCTGGGTCCTGAATAGGACAGGGTTTTCCACACACAATGCTGGCCCCGCCCCCTGTGGTGCGACTGACGACCCTAGCCCTGCCAGTGAATAGAGTGAGGGGCTGAGCACATCAAGGGTGCTCCCCAACCAGCTGCGACTGGTTTTCCCCCTCACCCTGAACCCAGAACAAAGGGGTTTGCTGTATAAAAATGGGGCTGTGTCCCCACAGAAACTGTTCTCTGCCAGGATCTTACCTGAGGGGGGGCTGCTGCTGCTGCTGGACCAGAGGACCGCCACCTGGACTACCTCCCTGCCTGGAGGCCCAGTGAGCTGGCTCTGGGTCCAGCCTTGCCCCCACCCCTGCCCTGCTGCATGCAGGGAAGAACTTTGTTGGACTTTGTGGTGCTTTTTGGGCTGGAGCGCTGGGAGTGCTCTATCTGTGTCCCTAGGCGCTTGGAAGCGCTTTTATTTCACTTATAGCGCTAGAAGTGCTCTGGTTGTGGCCCAAGCACCGAGAGGCACTTTCCCTGCAGAGCGCCGTCAATTTGGCCCGTAGCGCGGCTCTACGACAAGCTGCAAGGGAACCCCGACATAGGGATTCCCCCGCTTTTGCCGGTTGTAAGGCGGGAGCCCACCCCGCATGGTGTGCTCGTTGGCGGGTGCCCACCCCGCTTATTTGTGTAATTAGCCGGCGGGTGCCCACCCCGCTTAGTGGTGGTGATTCTGAGGGAGCCTACCCCTCTTACGGCCGGGGAATCACCGCCGCGGCCCGAGCAGCGCATAGGATTCCCTCCGGGCCGCTGCCCAGCGCGACCCGGAAGGCAAGGACTCCGTGGGCGGGACTTCCGGATCGAGGGAAGCCCCGCGCCGAGTAAAGAAACGCCGCCACCACCGGAGACGTCCAAGCAGCGTCGCGGCTGCCCGATCGGAGTGCTGCCGGTCCCTGAAGAGCCAGCGGAGAGCGGAGGCAACGCGGGAGTCCCAGGTAAGCGGGACTCCCTGTGGTAGTGGTCTCTGTCCCCCCGTCCCCCGCAGCGGCGCAGCAGTTGCGGGCTGCTCCGACGGGGGCTGCACTCACGAGAGCGCCCGTCCGCCCCCGCAGAAGCCTTTATAGCTGAGAGCGCTAGTGGCGCTCCAACATACGGGGGCAGTTGTTTTTCGGAGAAGAGCGGCCCCGGAAGGCAGCGGGCCGCTCCAACATTGGCCCCCACTCTTGGATCTAGAGCCTGAAGGCTCCACAAGAAAGGCACTGTGTTTTGAGCCACGAAGGCTCAGGGGGCATGAATGTTCAGAGCGCTCAGAGCGCTCCAACGACGGGGGCATTTCTCTTGTGATTGAGTGGCCCCAGATGGCAGCGGGCCACTCCCACCTTGCCCCACAGAGTTGTTTGGAGCCTGCGAGGCTCTAGGGGGCATTTTGCGTGGTTAGAGCCCAGGAGAGGCTCCAACCCCCCCGCCAGATTTGTTTAACAAGGCACAGTGGTGCCACCGCATCTCTCCAGTTGCCCAGCACTTAGTGGGCAACTGCAACGTTTAGGTTGTGGCCTCGGTGTTCTGGCTTGCGCAGCCTGCGCCGGCGCGCCCTGACTTTTCTGGACGCAGGGCGTCCTTGCCCCTACTAGGCCAGTTGGCCCAGGGACTGCCACAGTAGTGGCTAATGTGAGTTTTGGCGCCATTGTACCTTTTCTGCACCTCTGAATGTGTTTATGCGTCATGTGCTTTGCTTTACACCTCTGAATGTTATGCATCATGTGTTTATGTGCTTAGACCCCTACAGGTATTGTGATACTTAGGTGGTTGTTTTCTCCCTAGTACAGGTGGTGCTAGTGAGGTCCTGATTCCCTGCGCAATATTTTCCTAAGGTGGTTAGGGTTGCGTAGGGGGTACTTACCTGATACCAGTAGTTACTGGTTGTGTGCTACATATGTTATTTTATACTACAGTATTATTCCTATGTTCTAAAAAGTGCTAATTCCGGACAGTGGTCCATGTGGCCCTATCCCCTGTACATATAATCCCTTGTAAATTCTGCCCGTGCCTGTTGGCACATTGTAGAGTGTGTGTTTTTATCTAATGTGTTGTGTATAATACAAAGGTTATTTTTATAGAATACCTTGTGTGGAGTTTCCTTTGTGGTGGGCCTTGGGTGTTGTTGCTGGGTGCGCGCACAAACGCTTTACACATCGCCTCAGGGATAAGCCTGACTGCTCGTGCCAAGCTACCAAGGGGGTGAGCAGGGGTTATCTTTGGCGTGTAACTTCCTTGCCCTGACTAGAGTGGTGGTTTCTGTCTGGCTTTGGCGCAAGCCCTAGCCAACCAGAAATCCCATTTCTAACATTGGTGTTCAGCGGTGGGATTTGAACTTGCGTTTGCGCTGTACCGCAGCGGCAACTGGCCACACTACAAAACTCTGCATTTAGATAAATCACATGGTATAGGGATTATTGTTCTAAGTTTGTTTTTAATTGTCATTTCTTTGGAAATGTGTTCTTGTGCACTGTGAGTTAGGTGTCCCTAGCTCGGGAGGGTAGATCATCCCCCTTAGTGCATTGTGTTTTCTGGATTCACCAGAGGGTGGGATCCAGTGGTGGCAGCGTAATAGTGTCCAGTACATTTGTCCCCCGCCCTGCGCCCAGAGTTGGTACCTGTGTCACGTGGTGGTCAGGTTGAGGAATCAGGGGTGGTAGAAACTGCCTTACCAGTCCGAGGGGAGGGTTGTGTGTGTGGATGAATGGTGAGTGGCACTAGGCAAGTGAGTGTGAGTTCTCTGGGTTAGAGAGCTTGCTGAATCTTTTTGTGAATTGTGTGCTCCTGTGTGAAACTCAGACCCCTAGGTCCCCTGTATAATCTTTTTACCATAACGTCCGCCAGAATGGAGCCTGCTTGTGATCCCTATGAGCTAGCTTGGCGCCAGAGGCAGGAGTTAGAAAGGTCCTGTACAGGGAGAGAGTCCGACACTCGGTACGAACTTCAGGACCACCTGGTCCTATGGCAAAAGGGTCCATGGGATCTTGAGCACAGTATGGAAAGGGCCCGGGCCTCACACCTGGAGGGTGGTGGGTCTGTGGGGAGCCCTGAAGATTCAGAAGAGGAGGTAGAGGATGACAATACCTGGACGCCAGTAGAGAGTGAGGACCCCATAGGTAGGGCGTCCCTTGCTGGGTCCAGCGTAGGAGGCAGCGCCTCATCCCTTTCCCTGTCCCCAGAGGAGTGGGAAGATAGGAGGAAAGAAAGGGAGCACCAGCTGGCGTTAGAGAAGCTCAGGTTAGAGCATGCTCAGGCTATGGCGCAGCTGGAGGCCAGGAAGCAACAGCGAGAGACTGAGTGGGTCTTGGCGCGGGAGAGGGTAGAGGAGGCTGAGAGGGCCTCCACCAGAGGCAAAGTAGCTCTGGAGGGTAGACTATCCCCTGCGCGCAGTTTTAATTTTCTGGACTCCCCAGGGAGGGTTGAGTCCAGTGGTAGCAGCCAGATAGATTCCAGTGTAGGAAATCCCAGTCCCAGTTCCCCCAGTCTGGTACCTGTTTCCCAGGAGGAGGAGTTAAGGTTGAAATTCAGGGGCAGTAGGAAACTGTCTCACCAGACTTGGGAGGAGTTTGTGGATGGATGTGAGGATGCAATGTTTGATTGGATTTCCACAGCAAGGGATTTTGACATACTGTGTAATCTGGTTCTCAAAGAACACCTGCTCAGTTGTTGTGTGCCAGGGTTGCGCCAACACCTGTTGGGGTGTGGATTGTCTGAGCCCCTTGAGCTTGCGGAGGAAGCAGAGCACTGGGAAAGGGCTAGAGGTTCTCTAGAGTCATTAGGGAGTGACTCCAAAAGTAGTGGGTCAGGTATCTTCCAGCCCAGCGTGGTGGAAGAGGCTCAGTGTAGCCCAGCTAGGTCCCAGGATAGCGAGGAGGGTGTAGGGGCTCACTGCCTGGCTCAGTGGAGCAGGAGTGAGAGGGTGACCGAGGGTCCCCGGACGTACGAAACCCTGCCTCAGGACTTGGATGGTTCCATGAGGGAACACCAAGTTGGGGACCTAGGCTGTCCTGTTAGCCCATTTGAGGAAGATCTCCTGGTGAGTAGAGGACCTGGAGCACCTGTAACCAGGGCTCCTGTGGTTCTAGAGTCTGGCAGTACCGCTCCGGTAGGGAGGGTACAGGAGTCCATTGTGAGGAGTGATTGGGGGATGAGTTTCCCAGTGGAAGAGCCTGTGGGTCAGGGACTACCCAGTTGGGCTAGGATCCCGTGTAGTGACCAGGGTGGCACCACTTCTGTTCTGGGGGATCTCCGCGCACTGTCAGGTGGACAGGGGACGGGAGATCAGCGCCCGACAGACAGTCGCTCGACATATGTGTCCTTTGATAGCCTCAGGGGGATGGAGTGGAAATCCCCAGAAGTCCTGGAGTGCCAGGCAATTATTCCACCAAAGGTTCTAGGCCGGAGGTTGGGAGGCCAGGTTCAGGATCAGCCTGACCTGAAGGGTGGGACGTCTGTAATCAGCGTCCCGACCAGTTCTTCTTCCAGAGGTACCGCCCCAGTTGGTAGGGAGCAGGGTTCTGGAAGGGGGTGCAGAGGGTGGGAGAGCCCACCTCTGCCCCCGGTACAACCTGAGGGGTTAAACCCCGGGTTGGAATGGCGTTCTAGGTGTACCCCTCGCCAGAGGAGGAGGAACCCTAGGAGAAGAGGTAAGGGGAGGAGAGCCTTCCCTGAGACTCCTGGTCCGCCTGAGGGTGTAGACCCTAGGCTGGAGAACCAGTGGCAGTCTAGTCCTGTCTTTCAGAGAGGAAGAGTGGAGAATGGCCGCGATGTACCAGGGGTTACTACCCCCCACTCTGTGGTTAGGCAAAGACCAGTGGCACCTGGGTGGCCTAGGGCCTGGTCTTGGCCGCGGACAGCTTGGGAGTACCAGTGGGGTAGCCCAGTTGGTCCAGACAGTGGTGTTAGAAAGAATTCCATGGGTTCACCGTGGCGTAGAACCGGAGGGTGTCCCTGCAGTTGCGGGCCCGCGTCCGTGTTCTATCGCCCCAAGCAGGGAAGTCCATCACGGTGGTGATTGGTCTGCCCTGCGTTTTGGCTGGAAGGGGGTTGTGTTGGACTTGGCCCTTCTGGCAGGTTCACCCCTGGACTTTTTGGCTTTTTATTGGTGACTTGGTGTGGTAATTTTTTTGGTTTCTGCGCACTTTCCCTGTGTCCCAGGGTAAAGTGCGTGCGTGCTCTGAGTGCATGTGGTGAGATAGGCCTGCCCTCCCATAGGAATGCATGGGGAGTGTATGTGTCCCTAGTAGTTCCTGATGCGTGGGGTGTGCAGGCCCGAGTTTGGTATGTGCGGACTCGTGGGAGTGAATGCTGCGCGATGATGTGTGCGGCGTGCATGTACCTAGTGTGGAAGTGCCACTTCTAGAAGTGGGCACTTCTGTGTGCAGTGTGTCTGTCGCGTGATTGGCTGGTCATGTCAGGTGACGGGCTAGGGATTCCCCAGAGTCAGGATGAGTCACCCAGTGGTGAATGGGGAGATCAGCAGCTAGATGGGTGGGAGGAGTACACCTGGGTCCTGAATAGGACAGGGTTTTCCACACACAATGCTGGCCCCGCCCCCTGTGGTGCGACTGACGACCCTAGCCCTGCCAGTGAATAGAGTGAGGGGCTGAGCACATCAAGGGTGCTCCCCAACCAGCTGCGACTGGTTTTCCCCCTCACCCTGAACCCAGAACAAAGGGTTTGCCTGTATAAAAATGGGGCTGTGTCCCCACAGAAACTGTTCTCTGCCAGGATCTTACCTGAGGGGGGGCTGCTGCTGCTGCTGGACCAGAGGACCGCCACCTGGACTACCTCCCTGCCTGGAGGCCCAGTGAGCTGGCTCTGGGTCCAGCCTTGCCCCCACCCCTGCCCTGCTGCATGCAGGGAAGAACTTTGTTGGACTTTGTGGTGCTTTTTGGGCTGGAGCGCTGGGAGTGCTCTATCTGTGTCCCTAGGCGCTTGGAAGCGCTTTTATTTCACTTATAGCGCTAGAAGTGCTCTGGTTGTGGCCCAAGCACCGAGAGGCACTTTCCCTGCAGAGCGCCGTCAATTTGGCCCGTAGCGCGGCTCTACGACAAGCTGCAAGGGAACCCCGACATAGGGATTCCCCCGCTTTTGCCGGTTGTAAGGCGGGAGCCCACCCCGCATGGTGTGCTCGTTGGCGGGTGCCCACCCCGCTTATTTGTGTAATTAGCCGGCGGGTGCCCACCCCGCTTAGTGGTGGTGATTCTGAGGGAGCCTACCCCTCTTACGGCCGGGGAATCACCGCCGCGGCCCGAGCAGCGCATAGGATTCCCTCCGGGCCGCTGCCCAGCGCGACCCGGAAGGCAAGGACTCCGTGGGCGGGACTTCCGGATCGAGGGAAGCCCCGCGCCGAGTAAAGAAACGCCGCCACCACCGGAGACGTCCAAGCAGCGTCGCGGCTGCCCGATCGGAGTGCTGCCGGTCCCTGAAGAGCCAGCGGAGAGCGGAGGCAACGCGGGAGTCCCAGGTAAGCGGGACTCCCTGTGGTAGTGGTCTCTGTCCCCCCGTCCCCCGCAGCGGCGCAGCAGTTGCGGGCTGCTCCGACGGGGGCTGCACTCACGAGAGCGCCCGTCCGCCCCCGCAGAAGCCTTTATAGCTGAGAGCGCTAGTGGCGCTCCAACATACGGGGGCAGTTGTTTTTCGGAGAAGAGCGGCCCCGGAAGGTAGCGGGCTGCTCCAACATTGGCCCCCACTCTTGGATCTAGAGCCTGAAGGCTCCACAAGAAAGGCACTGTGTTTTGAGCCACGAAGGCTCAGGGGGCATGAATGTTCAGAGCGCTCAGGGCGCTTCAACGACGGGGGCATTTCTCTTGTGATTGAGTGGCCCCAGATGGCAGCGGGCCACTCCCACCTTGCCCCACAGAGTTGTTTGGAGCCTGCGAGGCTCTAGGGGGCATTTTGCGTGGTTAGAGCCCAGGAGAGGCTCCAACCCCCCCGCCAGATTTGTTTAACAAGGCACAGTGGTGCCACCGCATCTCTCCAGTTGCCCAGCACTTAGTGGGCAACTGCAACGTTTAGGTTGTGGCCTCGGTGTTCTGGCTTGCGCAGCCTGCGCCGGCGCGCCCTGACTTTTCTGGACGCAGGGCGTCCTTGCCCCTACTAGGCCAGTTGGCCCAGGGACTGCCACAGTAGTGGCTAATGTGAGTTTTGGCGCCATTGTGCCTTTTCTGCACCTCTGAATGTGTTTATGCGTCATGTGCTTTGCTTTACACCTCTGAATGTTATGCATCATGTGTTTATGTGCTTAGACCCCTACAGGTATTGTGATACTTAGGTGGTTGTTTTCTCCCTAGTACAGGTGGTGCTAGTGAGGTCCTGATTCCCTGCGCAATATTTTCCTAAGGTGGTTAGGGTTGTGTAGGGGGTACTTACCTGATAACAGTAGTTACTGGTTGTGTGCTACATATGTTATTTTATACTACAGTATTATTCCTATGTTCTAAAAAGTGCTAATTCCGGACAGTGGTCCATGTGGCCCTGTCCCCTGTACATATAATCCCTTGTAAATTCTGCCCGTGCTTGTTGGCACATTGTAGAGTGTGTGTTTTTATCTAATGTGTTGTGTATAATACAAAGGTTATTTTTATAGAATACCTTGTGTGGAGTTTCCTTTGTGGTGGGCCTTGGGTGTTGTTGCTGGGTGCGCGTGCAAACGCTTTACACATCGCCTCAGGGATAAGCCTGACTGCTCGTGCCAAGCTACCAAGGGGGTGAGCAGGGGTTATCTTTGGCGTGTAACTTCCTTGCCCTGACTAGAGTGGTGGTTTCTGTCTGGCTTTGGCGCAAGCACTAGCCAACCAGAAATCCCATTTCTAACACCAGGTCAGCAGAGCTGTTGTAGAGCCAGAGAATCAGGTCAGCAGAGCTGTTGTAGAGCCAGAGAACCAGGTCAGCAGAGCTGCTCTAGAGCCAGAGAACCTGGTCAGCAGAGCTGCTGTAGAGCCAGAGAACCAGGACAGCAGAGTCGTTCTAGAGCCAGAGAACCAGGACAGCAGAGTCGTTCTAGAGCCAGAGAACCAGGTCAGCAGAGCCCTTCTAGAGCCAGAGAACCAGGTCAGCAGAGCCGCTCTCGAGCCAGAGAACCAGGTCAGCAGAGCCGCTGTAGACCCAGAGAACCAGGTCCGCAGAGCTGCTGTAGAGCCAAAGAACCAGGTCAGCAGAGCTGCTCTAGAGCCTGAGAACCAGGTCAGCAGAGCCGTTGTGGAGCCAGAGAACCAGGTCAGCAGAGCCGCTATAGAGCCAGAGAACCAGGTCAGCAGAGCTGCTGTAGATCCAGAGAACCAGGTCAGCAGAGCTGCTCTAGAGCCAGAAAACGAGGTCAGCAGAGCTGCTTTAGAGCCAGAGAACCAGGTCAACATGCCGCTGTAGAGCCAGAGAACCAGGTCAGCAGAGCTGCTTTAGAGTCACAGAACCAGGCCAGCAGAGCCATTGTAGAGCCAGAGAACCAGGTCAGCCGAGCTGCTGTAGAGCCAGAGAACCAGGTCAGCAAAGTTGTTGTAGAGCCAGAGAACCAGGTCAGTAGAGCTGCTCTACAGTCCAAGAACCAGGTCAGCAGAGCCGTTGTACAGCCTGAGAACCAGGTCAGCAAAGCTGGTCTAGAGCCAGAGAACCAGGTCAGCAGAGCTGCTTCAAAGCCAGAGAACCAGGTCTGCAGGGCTTCTCTAGTGCCTAAGAACCAGGTCAGCAGAGCCGCTCTAGAGCCAGAGAACCAAGTCAGCTGAGCCTCTGTAGAGCCAGAGAACCAGGTCAGCAGAGCCGCTGTAGAGTCAGAGAACCAGGTCAGCAGAGCTGCTCTAGAGACTGAGAACCAGGTCAGCAGAGCTGTTGTAGAGCCAGAGAACCAGGTCAGCAGAGCTGTTGTAGAGCCAGAGAACCAGGTCAGCAGAGCTGCTGTAGAGCCAGAGAACCAGGTACGGAGAGCTGCTCTAGAGCAAGAGAACCAGGTCAGCAGAGCTGTTCTAGAGCCAGAGAACCAGGTCAGCAGAGCTGTTGTAGAGCCTGAGAACCAGGTCAGCAGAGCTGCTCTAGAGCCAGAGAACTAGGTAAGCAGAGCTGCTGTAGATCCAGAGAACCAGGTCAGCAGAGCTGCTCTAGAGCCAGAAAACGAGGTCAGCAGAGCTGCTTTAGAGCCAGAGAACCAGGTCAACATGCCGCTGTAGAGCCAGAGAACCAGGTCAGCAGAGCTGCTTTAGAGTCACAGAACCAGGCCAGCAGAGCCATTGTAGAGCCAGAGAACCAGGTCAGCCGAGCTGCTGTAGAGCCAGAGAACCAGGTCAGCAAAGTTGTTGTAGAGCCAGAGAACCAGGTCAGTAGAGCTGCTCTAGAGCCAGAGAACTAGGTCAGCAGAGCTGCCGTAGAGCTATAGAACCAGGTCAGCAGAGCTCCTCTAGAGCCATAGAACCAGGTCAGCAGAACTGCTTTAGAGCCTGAGAACAAGGTCAGCAGAGCCGTTGTAGAGCCAGAGAACCAGGTCAGCAGAGCCGCTATCGAGTCAGAGAACCAGGTCAGCGGAGCTCCTGTACAGTCCAAGAACCAGGTCAGCAGAGCAGTTGTACAGCCTGAGAACCAGGTCAGCAAAGCTGCTCTAGAGCCAGAGAACCAGGTCAGCAGAGCTGCTTCAAAGCCAGAGAACCAGGTCAGCAGGGCTGCTCTAGAGCCTAAGAACCAGGTCAGCAGAGCTGCTATAGAGCCATAGATCCAGGTCAGCAGAGCCGCTCTAGAGCCAGAGAATCAGGTCAGCAGAGCCGCTCTAGAGCCAGAGAATCAGGTCAGCAGAGCCTCTGTAGAGCCAGAGAACCAGGTCAGCAGAGCCGCTGTAGAGTCAGAGAACCAGGTCAGCAGAGCTGCTTTAGAGCCAGAGAACTAGGTCAGTAGAGCTGCTCTAGAGCCAGAGAACTAGGTCAGCAGAGCTGCCGTAGAGCCAAAGAACCAGGTCAGCAGAGCTGCTCTAGAGCCTGAGTACCAGGTCAGCAGAGCCGTTGTAGAGCCAGAGAACCAGGTCAGCAGAGCCGCTATAGAGCCAGAGAACCAGGTCAGCAGAGCTCCTGTACAGCGAGAGAACAAGGTCAGCAGAGCGGCTCTACAGTCCAAGAACCAGGTCAGGAGAGCCGTTGTACAGCCTGAGAACCAGGTCAGCAAAGCTGCTCTACAGCCAGAGAACCATGTCAGCTGAGCTGCTTCAAAGCCAGAGAACCAGGTCAGCAGGGCTGCTCTAGAGCCTAAGAACCAGGTCAGCAGAGCCGCTCTATAGCCAGAGAACCAAGTCAGCAGAGCCTCTGTAGAGCCAGAGAACCAGGTCAGCAGAGCTGCTCTACAGACTGAGAACCAGGCCAGCAGAGCTGTTGTAGAGCCAGAGAACCAGGTCAGCAGAGCTGTTGTAGAGCCAGAGAACCAGGTCAGCAGAGCTGCTGTAGAGCCAGAGAACCAGGTACGCAGAGCTGCTCTAGAGCCAGAGAACCAGGTCAGCAGAGCTGTTCTAGAGCCAGAGAACCAGGTCAGCAGAGCTGTTGTAGAGCCTGAGAACCAGGTCAGCAGAGCTGCTCTAGAGCCATAGAACTAGGTCAGCAGAGCTGCTGTAGAGCCAGAGAACCAGGTCAGCAGAGCTGCTCTAGAGCCAGAGAACGAGGTCAGCAGAGCTGCTTTAGAGCCAGAGAACCAGGTCAACAAGCCGCTGTAGAGCCAGAGAACCAGGTCAGCAGAGCAGCTTTAGAGCCACAGAACCAGGCCAGCAGAGCCATTGTAGAGCCAGAGAACCAGGTCAGCCGAGCTGCTGTAGAGCCAGAGAACCAGGTCAGCAAAGCTGTTGTAGAGCCAGAGAACCAGGTCAGCAGAGCTGCTGTACAGCCAGAGAACCAGGTCAGCAGAGTTGCTCTAGAGCCAGAGAACCAGGTCAGCAGAGCTGTTGTAGACCTTGAGAATGAGGTCAGCAGAGCTGCTCTAGAGCCAGAGAACCTGGTTGTTGGACTTGGCCCTTCTGGCAGGTTCACCCCCTGAAACTTTTTGCTTTTTAACTGTGACTTGTGTTAGTGATTTTTGGTTTCTGCGCACTTTCCCTGTGTCCCAGAGTAAAGTGCGTGCGCACTCTGAGTGCATGTGGTGAGATAGGCCTGCCCTCCCATAGGAATGCATGGGGAATGTATGGGTTCCTGGTGGTTCCTGATGCGTGGGGAGTGCAGGTGCGAGTTTGGTATGTACGGACTCGTGTGATGAAATGCTGCGCGATGATGTGTGCGGCGTGCATGTACCTAGTGTGGAAGTGCCACTTCTAGAAGTGGGCACTTCTGTGTGCAGTATGAAATGTGTACCTTGTCTGGCGATTGGCTGGTTGAGGTCATGTGACGGGTTAGGGAATCCCCAGAGTCAGGATGAGTCACCCAGTGGTGAATAGGGAGATCAGCAGCTAGATGGGTGGGAGGAGTACAACTGGGTCCTGAATAGGGCTGGGTTTCCCCACACAATGCTGGCTCCGCCCCCTGTGGTGCGACTGATGACCCTGGCCTGCTCTCTGAATAGGGAGAGGGGCTGAGCAAAACAAAGTGCTCAGGAACCAGTTGTAACTGGTTCGCCCCTTCCCTGCACCTTGAGACAAAGGAAAGCTATGTATAAAAATGGGGCTGTGTCCCCACAGAATCTGTTCTCTTCCAGGATCCTGCCTGAGGGGGCTGCTGCTGTTGCTGGGCCAGAGGACCGCCACTTGGACTACCTCCCTGCCTGGAGGCCCAGTGAGCTGGCTCTGGGCCCAGCCTTGCCCCCCCCTGCATTGCTGCATAACCCAGGAGAACTTTGCCAGGACTTTTGGTTGCTGGACTTGCTCTAAGCACCTGGTAGCGCTTTTATTTCACTTATAGCGCAAGGAGCGCTTTATTTGTGCCCCCCTGCATCTAAGGACTGCGCCTGAAACTTGCCTTCAGCGCCTGGGAAGCGCGGTATCTCTAATTGCTGGTGAGCGCTTCTGATTACATTGGCAGTACGGAGCGGCGATCCGGTCAGGAGGGAATCCCCGGCGTGGAGACTCCCCCAACGGACCGCGAAACCGAGCGGGTGCCTACCCCACGTTATCTGCCGCCCACTGGTGCTCAAAGCCAACCCGAGCGGGAGCCCACCCCGCGACGGTGCCTTCGTGGCGGGTGCCAACCCCGCTTATCTCGAATTCTTGTCCCTGCGGGTGCCCACCCTGCTTGGGATCCATTTACAACGGGAGCCTAACCCGTATTGCCTCTGCCTTAGAAAATTCACCGCCGCTGGCCCGGGGGCTTCGTTTCAAGTGCCGGGCTCTCCGGCGTCCGCAGCAGCCGTGCTGGGATTGGTCCCAGGCCTCGGGGATTCCCGCCGCGTCATCATTGGAGCTGCGCCGGGATTGGTTCCCGTTCCGCTGCGTCATTGCAGCGGCCACGCTGGGATTGGTTCCCACCGCGAGGGTCTCGAAGTGCCCGGGAGACACGGCATTGCGGCCGTGAGGACGAGAAGGGTCCCGGAGGTAGTGTCTGCCCGAGCGGGGCTCTCGTGAGGGTGAGTGGGGCTCTTGCCGGGAGGGTGCGCGAAGCAGCCTGGGTGGTTGCTGAGCGCTGGTGCGCTCCAGCGGGGCCCCCCCCTATTCAAAGAGCCTGCGAGGCTCCAACGTGCCCCCCCCCAGCTATTTCAGAGCCTGCAAGGCTCAGGGGGGGGCATCTGTGTCTTTAGAGAGTCCCCCGAGTGGGACCCCGCCGAAGGCAGTTGGCCGAGCCCTGTGAGGCTCCCCTGTAGAGGGGCATTCTTTCCTTGTGACAATCAGAGCGGCCCCGGAAGGCAGCGGGCTGCTCCAACGTTTTAGGGGCACCATTCCTTGCGAGCCCATGAGGCTCTAATGGGGCACATTTGTTTATAGAACCTGTGAGGCTCAACGCCCGGCCCCCCCTCATGTCTTTCAGAGTCCAGAGGGACTCCAACGACGGCGCATTGGTTGTTTAGAGCCCAGAGGGGCTCAGGGGGCCAGGAGTGTTGGGTATTCAGAGCCCTGGAAGGCTCCAACGTCGTCCCCAGCCTCATTGTTTTACAGCTGCCCAGCACTTCGTGGGCAGCTGCTCCGTTTAGGCCCCTGACTCTGCTACACAGGGCGTCCTAGCCCCGACAAGGCCAGTTGGCCTAGGGACTGCCACAGGTGGTGGCTTATGTGAGTTTTGCGCTATTGTTCCTAACCTGCATCTCTGAATGTGTTTTTATGCATCATGTGTTTTCCTTCCCTACACCTCTGAATGTGTTGCGATGCATCATGTGTAATGTGCTTAGACCCCTACAGGTATTGTGATACTTAGATGGTTGTTTTTCTCCTAGTACAGGTGGTGCTAGTGAGGTCCTGGTTCCCTGCGCAATATTTTCCTAAGGTGGTTAGGGTTGCGTAGGTGGTACTTACCTGTTACCAGTAGTTACTGGTTGTGTGCTACATTTTCTATTTAGTGCTACAGTGATTGTATGTGCTATGTTCTAAAGTATTATTCCTATGTTCTAAGTGCTAATTTCTACAAAGTGCTAATTCCTGACAGTGGTCCATGTGGCCCTGTCCCCTCTACATATCATCCCTTGTAAACTCTGCCCGTGCCTGTTGGCACATTGTAAAGTGTGTGTTTTTATCTAATGTGTTTTGGTAATACAAAGGCTATTTTTATATAATACCTTGTGTGGAGTTTCTTTTGTGGTGGGCCTTGGGTGTTGTTGCTGGGTACGCGCGCAAACGCTTTACACATCGCCTCCGGGATAAGCCTGACTGCTCGTGCCAAGCTACCAAGGGGGTGAGCAGGGGTTATCTTTGGCGTGTAACTCCCCAGCCCTGACTAGAGTGGTGGTTTCTGCCTGGCTTTGGCGCAAGCCCTAGCCAACCAGAAATCCCATTTCTAACACTGGTCAGCAGAGCTGCTGTAGAGCCAGAGAATCAGGACAGCAGAGCTGCTGTAGAGGCAGAGAACCAGGTCAGCAGAGCCGTTCTAGAGCCAGAGAACCAGGTCAGCAGAGCCGCTCTAGAGCCAGAGAACCAGGTCAGCAGAGCTGCTGTAGAGCCAGAGAACCAGGTCAGCAGAGCCGCTGTAGAGCCTGAGACCCAGGTCAGCAGAGCCGCTCTAGAGCCAGAGAACCAGGTCACCAGAGCCGCTGTAGAGCCAGAGAACCAGGTCTGCGGAGCTGCTTTAGAGCCACAGAACCAGGCCAGCAGAGCCGTTGTAGAGCCAGAGAACCAGGTCAGCAAAGCTGCTTCACAGCCAGAGA